>NC_070603.1:40639375-41254583 GCF_027172205.1 Podarcis raffonei
AGCTGGAGTTTAGAAACGGAGGCTGTTATCTGGCCAGCGATTGTAAGGTTAGTGGCTGCTCATGTTCCTCCCTCCCTCAGACCGCCAAACTGCATTTCCCCTTCCCCAAAAAAGCTCAAAAACTTTGACCTGAACCCCTTAAAAATGGGTAGATTTTAATTATGAGTAGATCGCAGTCTCTCAGGAGTTGGCCACCCCTGGTGTAGAGTTTCTCTACCTAGCCCAGACAGCAACTAGATGGCCCACATGATTCGGGCAAATATTGGTGGCACTGGTAACTCTCATTTTGCTACATAAATTTAATTTATTTTAATTTATTGCATTTATATACCAACTTTATCTTCCAAGGATCTCAAGGTGATGTACATTGTTCTCTTCCTCACCATTTAATCCTCACAACAGCCCTGTGAGGTAGGTTAGGCTTCTCTGTTTGAGGATTGGCCTTCTCCAACTTGGGTTCACACCCCAGCCTCAGCCAACGTAGCCATAAGCAAACACAGGGTATTGAATATTTAATATAGCCACTTTTTTTTTAATTTGGTGGCATTGCTTTTAAATTCAAGTCTTCTCAGCTGCCAGCAGCCACTTCCCCGCCAACCAGGGTTAGCGATCCCTCCTTCCCAGAAGCAACCCTTTCTAGCCTACAAGGCCTTGCTTCAGTCTCAGACAGACACTGTGACTATTATTTCCCTCCATTATCCGCCTGAACTTTCAGCAAATATTATTTGTTTGTCAAAACAGCACTGTCAAAGGGCCCCGTGTTCTTAATTAAAACCTTGACCCTCCTTTAACCTTTCCTGGGAAATGCTCATTAGTGGAAAAACTCCGCTGCAGGCTGCCTAAAATTTGGAGACAGCACTGTAAACATGGGGATTCCAAACAGCCTCACGTAAGACTAAGTAATTCCCCTCCCTGAGAATCAGAATGAGCTTGTACATTTGTTACTGATGCTGGCGATCTGCAAACTTCAGCACCAGAATTTCAAGACTGGGTCGCCTCACTTCACTGGGCCAGGGTGAGATGGGGTGGCCATAGGTAGCCTAACAGCAAAAAGCCAGTGAATGTATATGATCAAGCATACATCTTCCTCTCTCCACTACTTTACAGAAGACGCAGGGCAGAGACGGGAACGAAAGCAGCCCATGTTGTCTTTCTGGCTCGCTACCAAATGAACTGCCTATAATGAAGAGAACTGTTTCCTTTTACTCATCACCTTTGTTTCTGACTGTCTTTTAGCAACTTATAGTGATGGGGCTCCAGCAGCATTCAGGCAGCTGCTATTTGACTCCTACTATTCTACAAGCAGAAATACATGCACGATGAAACACTCCAGCAGAAGTTCATCTCCCAGGAATTCTTTTCAGTCCTTGACCGCAGAACCAGCTAGCCTCCATGGCAACAAGATACGATGTCCCATACATGCTGCTTTCAGATAATGCTGCAGGTCAGGGATCTGTTCAGCTGAATGAAGTTACATTCAAACACCAAAAATGATTATTGTTGCTTAATTTCTTCTTCTCCGGTTGCTTCTTCCGTCGTTCCTTTCTATTTTAGGGGGAGGGGATGGTTCTATATGCACACTCTTAAAATGAGTCTCAGACCTTGCAAAAGCTTACCTATGTATTTCTCATAATCCATGCATGTTTGTTGATAGCTATTAGGAATACTTACAGTCGTTCCTTGTTGTCACCATCAAGATCTAATGTTGCAATCTTCAGAGGAATCACTGTCTTATAAGCATAGGGTAGAAATATCATTCAGTTCACATTTAAAAGCGAACCTACCAAATTCACATTTCCTGAAACAGTGCAAGAACCGAAACACTGTCATCCATTGAAATTTGCAATTCTCTGAATTTTGCAATGTAGTTCTCCAGTTGAGTAATAATGTAGGAATGAGCAAATTCTTTGTAAGCAGAACTCACTGAATGTCATATGTCCCTGAGCACAAGTGTCAATCAGTAACCATAAAAAATGTAATATTGATGATGTTCCTAATGCTAAAGCTATCAATGCTGTGTATGAGGAAGAGTTTGCGATGTGCAGTTTTTGCCTGGTTGTGTGGACCTGATACTTCTCCTTTTATAAATATTTATAAATTAAGTCCACATCTTTCTATGGTGAATTCTTCTTCTCGTTTTCTTGAAACACTCCAGCAAAGACTATAATGCAAGCATTTCTACAATTTCACCTTATTTTGCTTCCAAGAGTTTGCTGTGGCTGCATGCTAGGCTTATCTCTCAAAGCATGCCAGGTTTCCCTTCCTCCCGAGTCTGCCTCTCTGTGAAGTGTCCGTCTTTTGTTCAGACTCCACTTTGGCCTGCCATGTCCCCCAGTATCAGAGAAAGTTGGCCTCCAGGCTTGAATTACAGCAAGCCTTGCTTAGAAAATACACCATGAAATTTTATGGCTCCTGGGAAGGGCTGCCATCTGCTTTTTCTTTTTCCACCTTTTTTCCTCTTCCAAAATAGCCATTCCACAGTCTATTAAACCATTACTGCCTTCTCCCTCATGTTTCAGCTAATATTTTGTGTCCTTTCCCTGCCAAAGCCCCCTGTTTAAGTACCTACAATAAGGATGTAATTCTCCCTTGCAGCTCTTTCTACAAGTTTAATATTAGCTTGACTGTGCAATAGGTTGACTTAGTTTGGAAAATTAAACAGTTCCTCAATTTGCCACCAAACCATCTCCCCCCCTCCAGTCCTCATAAGCAAACTCTAATGGCCCGAAGAGTTCCTGTATTCGGGGACTATTGAATCTATTCAATTTGCTTTTGCTAATCTGTTTCTGATTTGTGGAGAGCACTGATTCAAAGCAGAACTTTGCACCTAGGACTTCACTCCACAGCAGGCTCCAGTTCAGATGTCATGTTTGGGGTTTGAACCATGCACTCCTCTTGCAGAAAAAATACAATCATTGAATTCAAGCAGCTGCAGTCTATGCTGCAGTGTTTAAGCAAGCTCTACATTCGTTCCTGCAAACACAGTTGTATTTTGCAGTGTACAGATATTTGTCTACTCCTGTTGTATAGAAAAGTAACTAGACTCTACTTGTTTCTTCAGAAAGCTTCCCCATGTCTCTTTAGTCACTTTTTCCTTCAAGCATTTAGGTCAATCTAAGTTTCTCTCCTTTCATCACATGGCTTCTTTTTTTTTAATGTAACCCTGAAAGGGCTTGGCATGAACAGGTGTGACAATTAGCAAAATAAGTAGATTTAATTGCTCTCTTTTCATGTGGGATACCAAGACATATAAGAGATCAGGAGACATTTCTGAGAAGTTGATCCAATTTTTAATGGCTTAGAAAATGTATGATCAGGGGTGAAGTCATCTCTCAAACCTGTTTGTTTATCCTATCCTATCCAGAATTGTAGAATGTCAACATGTGTCTTAATCGAGTTTTTAGCTTATGGTTGATTTTAACCATTTTTTGAATGTTTTAAATAGCTGAGCTGCTTTTTACTGATGATTTGATTGCTATATTCTTTTCATAAGCACTTTGGGGTTTGTTTGTTTTTTACAATTAAGCGGTGTATAAAATTGTAGACTAAATAAACAAAATGGGGCCACATGTTACCATATCTCTGTTAGTTTTCCTACTGTAACTTCTATAAAATTCTAGAAGATACACTTTTTCATCAAAGTTGTTAGATATAGCCCTTCAAAGAAGCAGATGTGCTTTACACTAGCTTTGGACCAGAGAATCGTATGTGCATCAAGTTCCCAATGGGAATGGTCAAAGGCAAGGCACACAAAGCATTCCATAGTTGACAAGGGTAAAGATGAATGCTCTATTGGCAGAACTAAGTTCCATCAAGAACATGAGGCTGCTCCTCAAACCATAATATGTCAGAGGTTAAGACGAAGGGGAAGAAATGAGCCAGGACCAAGAAAGGCTTCCTTGCAGTTTTGGCTCAAACAGGATGCCTTGTATAAATGTTTCCTGACCTGAAAGGCCCAATTGGTCAACTTGGCTGAGTGGGGCCAGCCCTGTCCAAAGTTGAAGAAGAAGATTTCCTTGCCAGAAAGATATTCCAAGCTGCAGTTCTGCCAGCTCACCACATGGGGCAGCTGCACACAGAACCAAACATTGCTAACTACAGCTGTGTAGATCATGGCCCGTTGACACAGGGTACAGTGGGAAGAAAGGACTCCCATCAAATTAATTCAGCTCCCAGCTGAATTTAGTTACTTAAAAAAATAATTATTATTCGTTTATGTATGTTTAACCACATTTATAGACCATGCAATTGAAAGCAAGCAATACAGATTTAAATCAGTAAAATCTAAAAACAAGTATACATTATAAAATTGCATGTATACTGAAGTTTTTAAGCAGGAGTCTAAAACAATGCATTGTATGTTCTTACATGGTGTTAATAGGCTGGGAGTTCCAGGGTATGGGAATCACACCAAAAGACTGATTCATTGCAGATATGTGTGATGTGGACATCATTGTACTATTCCCCCCCCCCCCCCAGCCACTCTGTCCCATGGCAGCCAGTAATGTAGGGGAACACACAACATGTTGACATTACATGTTATAAGGGATCGGTCAGAGAATAAGACACAAGGCTGCTGTTTCTGCAAGAATGCCTGTGTCTTGCATAGGGTTGAATCTAACAGTGTGAGAGACGACTTCACTTGTGCTCCCCCCTGCACTCCTCTCAGTTCTGCTCCAGAGAGTCCTGTACCCCTCCATGGAAGAATTTGGGTGTGTGCTGTGAGCTGCAGAGGGGGAGAAGAGGAAGGGGAAATCCTGTTGCATATGCAGAAATCTGTTCTGCATGTGCATGGACACCACTGCATAGAACCCGGATGATGACAGCTTTGCTAAGACCATTTCTGGTTGAAGATATTGCAGTCCTAGGATAGCTGTGAGATTCCATCATCAAAGAGTTGGAAGGGATCCCAAGGGTGATCTAGTCCAACTCCCTGCAATTCAGGAATCTCAGCTAAAGCATCCATGACAGATGGCCATCCAACCTCTGCTTAAAAACCTCCAAGGAAGGAGAGTCCATCACCTCTCATGGGAGTCCATTCCACTGCCAAACAGCTCTTACTGTCAGAAAGTTTTTCTGACTGTTTAGTTGGAATCTCCTTTCTTGTAACTTGAAGCCATGGGTTCAAGTTCTACCCTCCAGAGCAGGAGAGAACAAGCATGCTCCCTCTTCCATGTGACAGCCCTTAAGATACCGTATTTTTCGCTCTATAACACGCACCCGACCATAACACGCACGTAGTTTTTAGAGGAGGAAAATCTGTAGGCATGCCACCCGTAGGCATTTCCTCCATAACACGCACAGACATTTCCCCTTACTTTCTAGGAGGAAAAAAGTGAGTGTTATGGTGCAAAAAATACGGTATTTGAAGATGGCTATCATATCTACTCTTCTCCAGGCTAAACATATCCAGCTCCTTCAAGTGCTCCTCATAAGGCTCGGTTTCCAGACCCTTGATCATCTTAATTGCCTTGCTCTGCACACATTCCAGCTTGTCAACATCCTTCTTAAATTGTGTTGCCCAGAACTGGACAAAGTATTCCAGTTTGGTTTGACCAAGGCAGAATAGAGTGGTACTATTACATCCCTTGACACTATACTTCTGTTGATGCAGCTTAGAATAGCGTTAGCTTTTTTTTTGCTGCTGTATCACACTGTTGACTCATGTTAAGCTTTGTTCCACTAAGACCCCTAAGATTCTTTTCACATGTACTGCTAGTAAGCCAGGTGTCCCCCATCCTATATTTGTGCATCTGGTTCTTCCTGCCTAAGTGCAGAACCTTACATTTGTCCCTATTGAAATTCATTTTGTTAGCTTGAGCCCAGTTCTCCAATCTTGTTAAGATCATTTTGAATTCTGATTCTGTCTTCTGTGGCATTAGGTATCCAAGCCCAGATAGGTTTTGATCTGATAAATGCACACATCCCTGAAGGTCGTCATATGTGACAATTTCATTGTACATAGTGGTCATACAATAATTTTGTGGGTTTTTTCCACTTTCTCTCTGATAATAACTTTGACACATCAAATTTGTATAGAGATACATCCCTAATTTTATATACATTTGGAAGATATGTGCTTCATGTTATAGGTGCCAACTCCCTGGGGCCCTGGGTGCCCGAGCAACCACAAAATTCCCCATGAAGGGACTGGGCACCCAAAAATTTTGGTGCCAGGGCCATGCACACTGCATGGCATCCATGGCTCCAGGTACCCACAGTCACAAGGCCAAGGTGGCACTCCTGCTTTATGTTCTTCATGTTTAATCACATTCTTCTCCTAAAAATGTTTCTTCTCTGTTCAGAAGGTATGTAATTGGAAACTGGTATATAATCAAGCTAAATTGGGAGGGGGCCTTCCAAAGCGTATTTTGCACAAGGGCCCACAACAAAATATATCTGTCAAATAGTCAAATGATAATAGTCAAATGCCATGCCATGGATCTCTGTGCAAATTATTCTTTTATAGTCACTCCTGAAATCCATGACAGCTGAAGTACATTTTCAGTAGTTTCCCCAAGTACAATGTCTGCAACAACTCTTAGAGGTCATTTGTGGGACTTTATTTTTTTTAAAGGAATTTTGGAATATTATTCAATGCCCAATTGGATGCATGGAGATATATTTATTAAGCACACCTTAACACTGGGGACAAAAACCATATTCAGCAGACTTTATATTTGTACAATATCCAGGTGGTGTCAAGAGTATTGCTGCTCCCTCTTGGATAACTGAATGAAAAGACATACCCTAGTTGTATATACACTAGATCATATTGCTGCTGTATTCAGTTGCCATTTCAGATGCCACACTCATAAGTATGATATAAATCTTAGCCAGGCTGATAGGTAACAGGTAACAGCCATCAGAGTTCAGTCAGTTCCTAAGGAGATCATATTTTTATTGCTGATTCTAGCTTTCTACCTGACATTTCCTCTTTACAAGTACTAACTTGACTGCATGGATTCAATTTAGAATAACCCGTCATCCACTAGGGGGAAGATGGGAGAAGCTGATAACTGTTTTGTTACTCAAAATTCAGATACAGGGGAAATACCCCGTTAAAACATAATATTAAGTCTAGCCTAACCAAAATCTAAAATTGCTTTAAAAAGTCTCAGTATCCTTTTGAAAGTAACAGAGAAGCACCAGTTTGTAGTATGTAACATACCTACATTTTAAAGACCATTTCATGAACAAATTCCTTTTTAAGTGCAAGGTTAATTCATTTCAGAATTTGCAATGGATCAAGATCATCTAGCAATGGGATGACAATTTCACTTCTCGGGAATGCCTTCTCACATTGTTGTTGTTGTTGTTAATATTATTAACTTTTTTTTGATGCCTTACACCAGGGGTCAGCAAACTTTTTCAGCAGGGGGCCAGTCCACTGTCCCTCAGACCTTGTGGGGGGCTGGATTATATTTTGGGGAAGAAAATGAATGAATTCCTATGCCCCACAAATAACCCAGAAATGCATTTTAAATGAAAGCACGCATTCTACTAATGTAAAAACACCAGGCAGGCCCCACAAATAACCCAGAGATGCATTTTAAATAAAAGGACACATTCTACTCATGTAAAAACACGCTGATTCCCAGACTGTCTGTGGGCTGGATTTAGAAGGTGATTGGGCCGGATCTGTCCCCTGGGCCTTAGTTTGCCTACCCATGCCTTACACTATGACAGAAAAAATATAAGAAAATTAAAATAGAGTAAGAACAATGCAATATTAAAAACATCTCACTCCAGAAATACCTGTAATATCTCTACATAGCAGTTGGCCAACAACGTACAACAGAAGAATAACGTAGAAAACCCGAGAGATGCCATCAAGAACAATTAAATGCCTGGGAGTACAGGAAGTTCATAACCTGGCACAAAAAGAGATACTAGTTCAGTGGTCCCCTAATCCCCCCCAATGGATCCTATGAAAATTGCTGATGGTCTTGGTAGACCCCTTAATGGTTTTTCTGCCTGTCATAGCACAGTAATGCATTGTGCTAGATGCTGCATGGTTTTTAATTGTATTTTTACAGACACAATGTGGACCACCTGAATGAAGTGGTCACCAGTGCTCTGTGAACCACACTGTGGGAGCCCCTGATCTTGTTTGTTTTAGAATACATTCCTCAAGTCCTTTCCGATCTGGATGCAGGTAATGCAGAAGGTTCCCTTAGAAAGCGGTAGGTCAACACTGAGTAAAGCTCACAGCAGCTGTCTTAATGAGTTGTAGTCTTCATTCATTCATACTCCTAAATTCATCATATGCATCTTATTAAATTAGTGTTTCCAAGGCTGCGGCCCACATTACTAGCATCTGCCAATCCTATTTAGTCTCACAGCTGGAATGAAAAGTATGCATGCAAAGTGGCTGGCAAAATGTACCGAGGAGTTTGTGTGATGACGTGGAAAAGGGTCAAACACATTCAGAACAGCAGCCTACTCAGTGAGATTGGGAAGACTTCGTCTCTTTATCAGGAAAGTAAGAATCACATGATGCGAAATGCAGCATGTTCCCCTCTTGCTTATTTGTTGTGGTGGTTTTTTTCTTATTCAAGTGAATGTCATGACAACAACAAGGCTGGAGCTTGCACAACACCTGGGCAGACTGCTAATACCGGCAGGCCAAACAGAATCCCAAGTTAGGTCATTGCTTTTTAATCAAAACACCTGTCTCTTTTCATCCTGTCCTGCCTGGCTGCCATTGCAGAGAAGAGACACTTAAATTTTGCAGCATACCCAGGTGTGAAAGGAACAAAAGGATTTGCATGAGTCAAAAGGACTTAAGGTGTCACGAGCTGTTTGTACCAGAAAACACATGTACGATTCAGCTGTTGCAAGTCTGCTGTGCTCTGGGTTGTGCCCATATTTATATAAAATAGAAAAAAAAACCTTAGCCCTATTTGAGACCCAAAGACTCATGATTCTTGACCTAATCAATCCAGGATAACTAGATTAAAAAGAGCCCCATGTGCACTTGCACATTCATCCTTCTGTTAATTTAAAGACATAATAATTATAACGATTTAAACAATGGTTGCAAAACTATTCCAGGGATGGGAAGGTGAGTGTGTGTGCATGGGAGGGACTCAGTAGGAGCTGCAACTACTGCAAAGCCCTTCCAACCCACAGTTAGGTCATTTGCACTGGTTTTTCCTGCCAGTGGTGGCAGTGAATCTCTAGAGCATGAGTTGGCAACCTCCAGATGTTGACGGAATACAGCTCCCACAATCCCTTGCCATTGGCCACACTGGCTGGGGCTGATGAGAGTTGGAGTCCAACAACGTCTGGAGGGCCATTGCCTCCACCCTCCCTCCACTCTAGTGCAAGTGCAGCATAAAGGGAAAGCCCCCTTTAAAGACCAGACTGAAGTGGTCCATTTGCTGAGCTGGAGAAGGCTGTGCTACATATAATAGACCTCCTCAGTTTTCAAAACTGTCTCACCTGAAACTAACCTTTTGGAGAGAAACAGAAGGATGTTTTCCTTCAGACTGCTGGAGAAAAAGCTGCCCTGGAAGATTTTTAATTTTAGGTGTTGAAAATCAGCTATTTCCTGCACTGCACATTGCTGTGAAACATATATGGCATAGTTTAAAGTTCTGGAAACGTATATCAAAATTAACCCCCTTGGACACAATAGAAGCTGGAAAGCATTCTGGAAACTTGCTTAAATTGCATAGCCAGGCTGTGTGTGTGTGTGTGTGTGTGTGTGTGATGATAAACGGCAGCGCATTTATATGAAATCTTTGTAGGTAGAAGAGGAAGCATTAGGTATTCTTGGGTTAGCCATTCACACTCAAGGCTGAATATTCCCCAATGAATGGTGATGTCATTAGTATGACTGCAAGAGTGTATATAAGACATAGGCTGACCTTTGGGCTTTCCAGTAGTGAACCTTTAATTCTGTTTAATTTTTGTTTGTTTGATTGCCCTGATGAAATGTCAGGGCAAGGTTCCACAACAGATCTTCCAGTTGCTTTTGGAAGGATGCTGCCTCTAATTCTCAGCATAGATCGCCTAGTTGGAGGTCAATGATGAGACACACAATAGGCAGAGCTGCTCAGAGATAATGGTCAGAGGTCAGTCTGATCCAATGTTGAGCAAGCAACATTAACATCAATATAAAGTGAGGACTGGTTTGCTTTACCATCCTAATAATCTTCAGACAAGAAAGTGAAGCCCTATATTCTCCAAGGTTGACAAATTCATAGTTTTTCCATTATTGCTGTAGAGTTTAGGAGTTTCATAAAATTCAAAGCCAACATGTAGTGCCTTTCCAAAAGAAGGAAAGATGGTATAACCTAGGAAGCTGCCTTTTATCAAGTCAGACTATCAATCCATCTCATTCAGCATTGTCAACACTGACTGGCAGTGGCTTTCCAAGGTTGTACAGTGGTACCTCGGGTTAAGAACTTAATTCGTTCTGGAGGTCTGTTCTTAACCTGAAACTGTTCTTAACCTGAAGCACCACTTTAGCTAATGGGGCCTCCTGCTGCTGCCGCTGTGCCGCCGGAGCACGATTTCTGTTCTCATCCTGAAGCAAAGTTCTTAACCCGAGGTAATATTTCTGGGTTAGCGGAGTCTGCAACCTGAAGCGTATGTAACCCAAGGTACCATTGTAGTCCTACTTGGGAGATACTAGGAATTGAACCTGGGAACTTTTGCAGGCCAAAAAATTGCACTCAACTTACTGAACTGTGGGACTTCTAAATGAATGAATAAATGAACGAACAAATCACAAATCTGACTGCTTTGTGCCATAAAAGAGATCAAAAAGTAATTGTCATTAAAAAAGAAATAATTGATAGTATTTTTGTGATGAAATGTAATGTTCAGCATTTGGATTTATGTAGCTATGAAAACACTAACTGCAGCCCAACATTTAGCGTTAGGCATGTCTAACAATTAGGCATAGATTATGTTGAACTCTGTACTGTAATGTGACCTCAATATAAAGTGAGGACTGGTTTGCTTTACCATCCTAATTTGAGGAAAATGGAAAATGTATTATCTGAATAACTACTTGTATAATGATATTATAATCATTTTGGAAACTTTCCAGGTGTATTCACTGAATCAAAACCATGAGTGAAAGGTGTTTAAGAGTTAGACATTATTAAGAGAAAAGGACTCATACATTTCTCAGTAACATCTGTGTTTGAGAAGTCAGCAGCACAATGATGGCCCCCAATAGAAAATCAATTTCTTATCAGGGAGGATGGACAAAAACTAACAAGAAGTTCAGATTGTTTATAGAGCCGTGGGGCAGTTTCAAGGGCAGCGGCTGTTATCAGGAGTTGTACCAGACACCAGATCCTGACTGCAGTTCAGTGTGTTCTCGCAACCAAATGAACTGCACAAAATCGACCCCATTTTGACCGGCTGAGATAGGTCTTGGCAAATGTTCAGTCATGTCTATTTTCAGACATACATCTTTGGTTATAACTACTAAGTTGGGGGAGGAGACTTAAAAGGGCCTTCTACACCACAGATGGCTAACCTTTGGCCCTCCAGGTGTTTTTGAACTCCAACTCCCATCGGCCCTGGAGTGAGCATGGCCAATGGTCAGGGATGATGGGAGCTGCATCTAGCAAACCTCTGTTGGGGCTTTTTCATTTGCTTTGAAATTAAGATTCAGCTTTATGCGGTTTTAGTGTCACATATGAAAATTACTTTAGTGTGTATGTGTGACCTGCTGAATCGAGGGGAGAGGGGGAAATGGACCAAGAGATGGGTATCAGCCTCACCACCACTACTGAGAGGCATGCATTTCAGCACATGGCTTTGCCATTCAACTTCCCTGCCTGGGTGGAGAAACTGAGTTCAGTGAGAGCTTGGGTGTTCCTGAGCACTGGTTGCCACATGGCTCCCCCCCCCCCAATTCAGTAACACTCGAAGGAGCTGAGGCACAGCAGTGGTGGTGGAAGAAGGGCACAGCATAGCGAGCCAGGAATTGGAAATTCCCATTTTGCTTCACGTGGTGAGATGAGATGGGCTGTCCCTGCTCTGCCCATTTCCCTTCACTCCAGGCCACGCCTGGCACTCATACTGCTTTGTACCCGAGTGTTTTCACCTGCCTGGAATGTGTTCTTGAACTCTGATGATGCCTCTAGCTCAGGCATCCCCAAACACGGCCCTCCAGATGTTTTGGGACTACAACTCCGATCATTCCTAGCTAATAGGACCAGTGGTCAGGGATGATGGGAATTGTAGTCTCAAAACATCTGGCGGGCCGAGTTTGCCTATGCCTGCTCTTGCTTGTCTGAATAGTAGATGAGATAGAGGTATATATATGAATATGTGTAGAAACTAGTCTTCTGTAACTTTGTCCACCCATTTTGGCTCTTGCCCCCACTCAGAACTGTGGCCCTCAGATGTTTGCCCAGAATGGAGTGTGGCTCTGAGCTTGATGGAGATGGATCCATATATTCAGTGTCTGTCAATAATGTCTGGCATTGGCTATCCATAATCCACATGAGCATCTGCTGCAAAAGAGAATGTTCAGGAACAATCTTTTGAGTCCTTGAAAGGGTTTTTGTTTGTTTGTTTTTGAGTGATCCTCCTGCTGTGAAGCTGTTCTATTAGACACCTTCAAGCAGCCAATTGAATTGATGGTAGTGAGAATTTAATATTCCCTCCCATGTAATGATGATCACAACTTCACAATTTCCTTTCTACTTGCAGATCCACATTAGATGTCTTTTTAGAGTCCAGTTCTCCAAATGGAGAGGACAGAGCTTTGTGCACATAGAGGCAGCTAGATTGAGATGACTGGGATACTGTTGTGAGTAGATTGACTGTCAGGCCTCTGTCTAGTGTAAAATGGCAGAGAATTTTCCCAGAGAATACGACCAGCATCATTGTTGTTCTTCCTCAATTTATAGATTTCATCTTGTCAACTTGGGACTGGAGGTGGGGAAACTATTGGTCCATGATGCTGATCTCTGCATCCAAGGGTTTAGAAAAGCACAAAGAGACCAAATGCTACCCCACTGATTGTCAAGCTTGACTAGACACCACATTACTTTCCAGTCTCAGGATTAGGAAAATGATCCCAATGCCAGCGATGTTTCCGCAATTACATGTATCATCTTCCCACAATTTGCATGGCTTTGGAGAGGCAGGTCCAAGTCTGATTGCCATGTGGAATGCATCTCTTGCAGTTGCTACACAATATGCAAGCAGACCAATTAAGACTGCTGGTGCTCATTCCTTTCCAAGGCAAGAACAAAGCACTTGGAAACCATTAATGGAGATTAGAGAGCCAGAGTCAGAATACAGTATATTAGCATTGCTAATTCTATTAGTCTAGCTCCCCATCCTGCCTGCCTTCCCTATTTTTGAAGATTTGCTTAAAGATTAATTATGGCTGAGAATCTCTCAGCAGGGAGCAACAGAAACATATTGCTTGACCAGGCACTGCTTTCATTCCTCCCACCCCTATAGTCTCAGCTCAGAGCTGCTTCTTAAGAATAGTTCCAGTGATTCTTCCCTCAGCCACAGACCAGGAAGTATCGTATTTTTCGCTCTATAAGACACACTTTTCCCCCTCCAAAAATTAAGGGGAAATGTGTGTGTGTCTTATGGAGCGAAAGCAGGCTCCATGGCTTCAGCGAAAGCAACGCGAAGACTCTCCTGGCTTCAGGGATAGCCACCTGAAGCCAGGAGAGCGAGAGGGATCCCTCTTGCTCTCCTGGCTTCGCTTCGCTGGAGAGGCACTGCACAGCTTTCCCTCTCTGCGCAGCACTCCTTCAGCAAAGCAGGTGGAGAAATGGAAGGGGCTCCGTTTCTCCTGCTGCTTCGCTGAAGAGGTGATGCGCAGAGAGGGAGAGAATTTTTTTTTCTTGTTCTCCCCCTCTAAAACTAGGGGCGTCCTATAGAGCGAAAAATATGGTAGTTGGATAAAGGCTATCACTAAGATGGTGAAGTTACTATTAATGGCCTTGCTGTTCCCACTGTGTTAGTTCTGTTGGTATGATCAGTATGAGGATCAGCACAGCTGATACTGAGGTTGTCCAGCGTGATGGCAAGCCAGAATGTCAACAATGCTACTTACCTTCAAAAGTATTGTGCTTGCCAAAACTACTCGCAATAACCCCCAAAAGCAAGGAAAATGCATAAAAAGTTATTTATGAGTGAACAATTTAAGACTACATATACAATTTACATGTGTGTGCGCGCTCGCAAGCAGAAATGAAAGCCACTGTTGTGTCACAATTACAACAATGCTCCAAATGTATTGCATCCTGTTTTAAAACTTCATCAGAAACAAAACTGGATAATTTCTCACTGTTAGTATATGTAGAGCCCCTTATAGCCTCTTGTCTGAATTTTCCAAATTGTATAAATATTGTTCACCTGGCAAAGTTCTGTAATATTCTCTTTCTCCTTCCATGACATTATAAGGGTGCCTTTGACAAACCTTGGAAAAGACCAAAGTTGTGGTGAATGAACGAGAATTGACGTTTTCTTCTTTGACATCCTCACACAAACGTGACTTTATTTCTGCTTCTGCTGCCCAACAAGACCTCTTTCTGTTTTAACTGTTGGAGATGCAATAGGGAGTCAAACTCATGCTGGTAACCTCGAAAACACTATCCAACCATCTCATCCTCTGTCGCCCCCTTCTCCTTGTGCCCTCCATCTTTCCCAGCATCAGTGTCTTCTCCAGGGAGTCTTCTCTTCTCATGAGGTGGCCAAAGTACTGGAGCCTCAGCTTCACGATCTGTCCTTCCAGTGAGCACTCAGGGCTGATTTCATTAAGAATGGATGCATTTGATCTTCTTGCAGTCCATGGGACTCTCAAGAGTCTTCTCCAGCACCATAATTCAAAAGCATCAATTCTTCGGCGATCAGCCTTCTTTATGGTCCAGCTCTCACTTCCATACATCACTACTGGGAAAACCATGGCTTTAACTATACGGACCTTTGTTGGCAAGGTGACATCTCTACTTCTCAAGATGCTGTCTAGGCCTGTCATTGCCCTTCTCCCAAGAAGCAGGCGTCTTTTAATTTCGTGGCTGCTCTCACCATCTGCAGTGATCATGGAGCCCAAGAAAGTAAAATCTCTCACTGCCTCCATTTCTTCCCCTTCTATTTGCCAGGAGGTGATGGGACCAGTGGCCATGATCTTCGTTTTTTTGATGTTGAGCTTCAGACCATATTTTGCACTCTCCTCTTTCACCCTTATTAAAAGGTTCTTTAATTCCTCCTCACTTTCTGCCATCAAGGTTGTGTCATCTGCATATCTGAGGTTGTTGATATTTCTTCCGGCAATCTTAATTCCAGCTTGGGATTCATCCAGCCCAGCCTTTCGCATGATGTATTCTGCGTATAAATTAAATAAGCAGGGAGACAAAATACAGCCTTGTCGTACGCCTTTCCCAATTTTGAACCAATCAGTTGTTCCATATCCAGTTCTAACTGTAGCTTCTTGTCCCACATAGAGATTTCTCAGGAGACAGATGAGGTGATCAGGCACTCCCATTTCTTTAAGAACTTGCCATAGTTTGCTGTGGTCGACACAGTCAAATGCTTTTGCATAGTCAATGAAGCAGAAGTAGATGTCTTTCTGGAACTCTCTAGCTTTCTCCATAATCCAGCGCATGTTTGCAATTTGGTCTCTGGTTCCTCTGCCTCTTCTAAATCCAGCTTGCACTTCTGGGAGTTCTCGATCCACATACTGTTTGAGCCTTCCTTGTAGAATTTTAAGCATAACCTTGCTAGCGTGTGAAATGAGTGCAATTGTGCGGTAGTTGGAGCATTCTTTGGCACTGCCCTTCTTTGGGATTGGGATGTAGACTGATCTTCTCCAATCTTCTGGCCACTGCTGAGTTTTCCAAATTTGCTGGCATATTGAGTGTAGCACCTTAACAGCATCATCTTTTAAAATTTTAAATAGTTCAGCTGGAATACCATCACTTCCACTGGCCTTGTTATTTGCAGTGCTTTCTAAGGCCCATTTGACTTCACTTTCCAGGATGTCTGGCTCAAGGTCAGCAACCACACTACCTGGGGTGTACGAGACATCCATATCTTTCTGCTCCCTGCCCTTACCACAGCAAAAAGATGGATACTAAAGAATTGGAAAAATAAAAATGTAACTCCCTTCTATGATAATATCTCACCATATCATAAAACACCAGGGCAACACCATTAAAAAACAAGTACAAAATAATCATTAAAATTACTGGTTAATCAAGAATGTTTTAAACAGCTGCATGGACCCTGTGGGCATAAAAATGTCTCCAATAAATTCCTGAAAGACAAATGTAAGGATACTTGAATATTTCAACTTGAATAGTTTTGCTTCCATTTATACAGCCAGTTCTCAGAAACCATCCCTTGGCCACAGTGGGCTACTCTTTCCACAAAAGATGTTGAGCATGATAAAGATACACCGTGTGTGAGAAAGAAGAAGGCATCTATAGGCAGCATACAGAGATGTATTGCCTTCCCCAAGTCCAAACATGGACCTCCTTCTGTCATATAGCTCAAATGAATACTATGGGAGAGGTTTTTGGGACTGGAAATATAAAACTGTTGAGGTAGAATCAAAACTCCGCCTTTCCTTGACACTCAGGTCACTATTGTGTGCTTTTAAGCACACAGTGGGAATGACAGTATAACAAAAACTGAACAAACAAGTACGACAATATAATAAATAAAGGCCCAGGAAGCGGGGGGCGGGGCGGGGATATAGGACTATACCAGATCAACCATGTAATTATACAAGGATTGAAGAGGCAACCAGAACAACTCATTAGCTCTGACAACATGTCAATAGGCTGAATGTTGGTTGGCCTAAGCTACAAATGGATACTGCTTCTCAATGGAGTTGCTGGTATGCATTTGCCCAGTGGATATAGGATTCCTCTCCCACCCCCATTGAGCTCACCAATGAAAGCTAATTTCCAGAACCTTTTATTATATACCACCAACTGGCATTTTCCAGTGCAAATATATTTCCATCCTTGTGGTTAGTATGACAAAGCTTACACGTTTCCTGCAGGATATACAATCCCAGTCGTCCTCAAAAATGTGAAATAAAACCAGATTTCAATTAGGTAAGACAGGTCTGTGGGGAGATCAAGGAGGAGGTTGCTGGCCTCTTGTGCATTTCACTTTCAGCCTGACCAGATGCGAACCCAGCTGGAAGAGGAGCACAAAAGGAATGGCAGATCGGTAACATCCCTGCATGCACCACAGCTGCGTCAGAGGCAGCCTTCAGGTGTAGTGGCTCTAGCGCTGCTAGGGAAGGAGGTTAGAGCGAGAGCTCTTGGATCATGTTGTGCTCATGTCCTGCTTGCAGGCTTCCCACAGGCACCTGGTTGGCCACTGTGAGGACAGGGTGATGGAGTAAATGGGCTTTTGGCCTGATCCAGTAGGATCTTCTTATGTTCCTATTATGGTGGCTAAGAGCATTATAACAAAGACAAGTGCTGGTTATGAAGTTTGATGATGATGATGATACTCCACCCTTCTGGCTGGGTTGCTGCAGCCACTCTGGGTGGCTTCCAACAAATATAAAAACATAATAAAACATCAGGCATAGAAATTGCCAGGAACTGGAGAGGAGCAGACCATCTCTCCTGTCTTGGTATAACAGAGGTTGGCAACAAGCATATGATGAAAAGTTGACCCAGGAGAGGAGAAATACATAAAGGAAATCAAAACTGGGAGAGAAAGAGAGCTTGGGAGAAAGTAAAAATGACAACATGTAAGCAAGTGAGAGAGAGAGAGAGTGTGAGTGCATGTGTGTTTGGAAAGGAAGTTGATTGCCAGATACAGAAAGGTCTGGGTACTAACACCCTGTGACAAGCCGGAATCAGAGGAAGAGAGACAAAAGAGAGAGTTAGCTCATGGATCCCTATGATGAGTGGGGTCCCTGATTCCTTTGGGAAACAGGGAGTCACCAAGCGTACCCTGCAGTAAGGATTCATTTTGGTGCTCGAAGGGTTCCCATGGCAAAGCTATGGAAGACTGCTATTCAGAGATTTTTCAAAGCTTTCAACCATCTCACAAACCCACCACTTGTTTTAATATGCCAGCTTCATCACAACCTCCTCAGCTTACTGTTGCTGACCCTTTGTCTCTCCCCATTGCTCCTGTTACACACTGGGGTTCCAGCTCTGCCCTCAATGGTCCCATATGGAGTAGCATCATAAGAAAACGCAGCACCCAGGATTGGGCTACCAGAAGTCACTGGCAGGCATCATGCAGCGCAGATGAGGATGCTTAAGCTTTTACCGATGTCCAGTTCATGTTCTAGATAATCAGACATGCCTACTTGCTCTCATGATATATTTTAATATGTTATTACATACATATATAATATAACAAGGTAATTCACATCATGGTGAAATTATATGAAGTGATGACTTGAACTCTGACTGGTATTTATGGCAGATGACATCATGTGGCTGACTAGGGCCGATCAACACCATTTTCTTGCCTACACAGCATATGCCTGAAGACACATCTCCACTGGCCACTTAATATTACCTGTGGATCGAAGCAATATACTTTCCTTTTTATGACAGTTGCAGGATTCAACCACTGCCATTGGCAAGATAGGAATTTCCCCAAACATACACAGCCCACATGTGAGACAGCTCACATGCCTAAATTCAGGAAGGTTCTGAAGAGCTGCTGTCCCTTCACTGATGGTGCTAATGGATTGCCGACAGATGGTCCAAGCAATCCTATCTGCGAGGAGACATGGCCACCAATTGTTAATTGAAATCACTGTTCAGAAGACCACTAGCCTTGCTGTACACATGCCAATGCAGCACTGCCAACAAGTCCCATACCTTTAGGAGGCTCCTCCTACCTACCTTCTGGGCACATTCTGTTCCAAGGCTCTCTTGGCAGCTGCTTGGCATCAATGCATCAATATTTTTCCAGTTCTTACTCTTTCCCCTTCCACTCAGAACTTTAACGTATTTAATATTTCATCATGCATTTTCATAGCTAGCCTCTTATTCACATTAATAATTAAGCAACCAGATTTCTTGAAAATACCAGGGAGTGCATGGCGGTTTATGCAGTGACTTCTGTTTCATTAAAGGACTTTGGTTGCCCAGCCAGAATTCTTTCAACCATTTCCTTTCATACTTTTTAGAAAAATAACAATGCTTCCTCTAGTTTTGATGGCTAAGCACTATTCTCTTCCCACTTTGGTAAGCCAGAGTTGTTTTAATAATGCTAGTTATTGAGTGCTACAGAACAGTGAATACTGTGGAAATGGGTCTACTGTATGCAACCTACAAGAGATTATCTGTGTTTTAGAGGTAATGTCTCAGGCCGAGAAAGGGTGCCAGGTGGTTCTGAGTCAATGAGGCATCTATCAAAGCTGTTAATAATGTATTAAACCTGGGCTATTCATTTAATTTGTGAATTAAACATGCCAAAGCAATTTGAAAGCATCAAAAGTAAAAACATACATAAAAATAATTTCAGTCCAAGATAGATCCAGAGTGGGATAAAGTTATCCACTTAAAAGACATTGAAAAAAGGAAGGCCTTCAATAGGTGCTGAAAAAAATAAGAGTGATAGCGATAGCTCCTGTCTAATATGAAGGGCTTTCCGAAAGGTAGGTTCCACCACATGAAAGGCCAGATTCTTACATCCCGTGGAATAGATCTCCTGATAAGCTGGTCCTGATGATCTTCCAAAGGCTTTCTCCTAAGGAGTGCAATGATCAGTTGATTATACAGGGGATGATCTGCTTTCAGCAATAGGGGTCAGCAATAGTACCCGATTGGTGAGCTGTCAGATTCTAGAGCTCCCTATTGGTGGCTCTTAGGTAATTCACAAAATACAGAGTCCATTCATAAAACACAGTGTTCATTCATAAAGCAGTAACATAAATCTCCATTGCTACATATTGGGTGTATATTTCAGTGGTTGAACGTACAGGTTTATGGCCATGCTGTAGTGTAGTGCTTATGCAACTATGAATAAAAGGTGGCTGGGCTCATTGTCTCAGGGTTTTGGGGGGGGAGAGGTGACAAAACTGATTTCCAATAAGTGACCCCTTTATTTCCATAACAAGTCCTTCAGTCTGTACTCTGAATAGTGACACCAGGGACCTGGAAGGTGCAGGGCTTGTCAGTCCCTGCACAGTCTCATCATGGCTGACCTTAAGGCAATTGGAGCAATTTTGCCAAATTGGGCCCCACGTGCCGCTCCTAAGAGGGCCCCCGCACCAGGGCAATCTAGATGGATTTTATTTAGATCTCTAAGATTTTGCAGACTTTGGCTGTGAACTGGGGCCCTACAAAAAAAAAAATCAAGTTGCGCCCCACTGCTTCAAATTGGGCCCTACTGGCTAGCTCTGAGTCTCACAGTTGCTGGGCCCAAGTTGCCCTGCCCTCGCATGAAGTCTTGGGTTTGCAATTTTGGGAGAGGGGAGACTGCAGCACTGGGGAATGGGTGGGCTGGTGAGGCCTCCTTGATTTAGAGGACCTAGGCTTCAGCCTACTTAGCCTGTACATAAATCCGGCACTGAACCCAGGTCTACTTCTGCACAGCAGCTGCCCAAGTGGTGGGTCAGAGTTGTGGAGCTGCTTACCTGAATGGGATGGAGCAGGGTGATGGTGATAAGGTGAGGGGCATGCAGGTGCCCTGGTGGAACCAATTGTGGGAATGTTGTAGATAGTAGAAGAGAATATATTGATTAAATATTTTCCTTCCTCACTCACGCTAGTGAGTCAGTAGCAGAGTACATTTCCCAGGATATAGCAGGAAGCTAGGTGGTAGATTCATTTGGATCTCTTTACTTAAGCAATCCAATCTAGCTTGTTGAGATTGGGTTTGTTCCTGGTAAATCCCTTTTGTTCCCTCTTAAAAAGAATATAGACACAACAGTATTCTTTAAAAGTAATGATAAGAAGTTTACTTACATTCAGTTCATAGAAGGTTCCCTGAAGGCAAGCTTTAGTTTGTAGTTACAGAAAAGAGTTTTTCATCCCATATGGGGACGGAGCCCATGTGTTGCTGGCTGAGAGCCAGTAGACAGCAAAATACATCAAGAGAACTACATACCACATGAATTTGGTGTTCCCACTGGTGTACTCATGTAGCCCCACCCTTGCTGCCACCCTGCTTGGTCTAGGTAATCAGAACTGATGCTGGTCTCAGAAGAGAGGCTCCACCCTCACTAGAGCTGTAATTACTCCATGCAAGTAAGCACAACTGAGGTTAGTGGGGCCCACTCCTAGGTAAGCATTGAAAGGATTGCACCCCCAAAGTTTGCAATCCTGCACATATTTACTCAGAAATAAGTTCCACTAAGTAAACCTGTATAGGACTGGGCTGCATTAAATCATTAATGTATCCACACTCTGTTCCAGTTTGACATTAACCCATAGGGTGTAACATCTTTGCAACCAAATACTTTGGTGATCATATACATGTTTCTCTGCAATCGGGCATACATATATTCCCTATTATTATTATTATTATTATTATTATTATTATTATTATTATTTTGCATTGGTTATCACAGGTTTTTCTGAGAGAGGATGTGCTCCAGGACCATCTTCCCAAACTTTTTACAATTCATTTTTATTCTGCTAAAAATAATTACATTAGCATAAATGATCTATACCCCTAAATATGCATGAATGGTGGTGGGGTGGGGAGGGGAGGGGAGAGATAAAAATGCAGCTGCAAGTGGAAAGGCTGGTTGAGTTGGAAGGCTGGGTAAGTGCGAGTTCATCAGAAAGTCATTATTAAAATTAAAATCCTTCCATGGCAAACTTCAGCTCAACATTAAAAGTGAGATTTTCATTATCCCGCTGAATATTTTAAACCCTTCCGATGCAGGAGCCAAAGAAATAAATCAGCGCCATTGCGCTGAAGTATGTGTTGGCACATAATGATTATTATTATTTATTACAGAAAGGGGAAAGAATCTTGCATAGTTTATCTTGATGGGCCAAATCGCCAGCATGCAAAATCCCCACAAGCTGCAGTGAGCAGCAGATATTATGACAGCTCAAGAAAAGTGCTGCATTTTACCTGCTCCATTCATTTTCCTGCTAAGGGCAATTCAGCCAAAGCTTTATGATTAAGGTACACAAGTGCTCACATGAGACCTGCTCACAAAACATACCAGGTGTGGTGAGCCAGGTTTCACTGAAGAAATCGATCCACTGCTCACTATTGTTGGAAGGACTTAATTTGAACTCACCAGGGTTTCACACTGGAACATCCCATTACCTCCAAGAGCAAAAGCCCAAAACCTGTGAAGGATTTCGGAAGGACTTCGGAGTATGTACAGACTGCCTTGCCCTTACAATTAAGCAACTGCATCAGGTTTTTTATGCATGCCTGGGACTTGTCAGCAAAACCTTGTCGGTTGTAGGGCCTGGAGTGGTGAGCATCGGTCTGGGGTATACAGTCCTGGTCTAGATGGACAAATGGTCTGGCTCAATTTAAGGAAGCTTCATTTTTTAAAAGCATCACTAGAACCAGGCCTGAATGCTGATAACTTTCATAGCAAACTATCAGTTTGCTATCATGCTAAGAATAAGATTTGTGGCAATTCATGCTCCTAAAACTAGGATTCAGTGTCCCTCAACCAGTAGTGAACAGCATGGCGTTCACTCTACCATTTGCCTGACCTCTGGTTGGTTGCATCATTGCTACTTACTGGGAGGTAGAGGGGAGAGGAAGCAAGGTCAGCACAGTTCAAACACACTGGCAGGAACAACAGTTTGCATCTGTCTGGCACTGTGTTGACCTAGCCATCTCCACTCTCCCTTTTCCTTTCCAGGGTCAGGTAAGTGGCAGCGCCCAACATGCCATTATTTAATAAATAAAAACAAAAACAAGAATTATTATGATGATGGTGTATTTTGTGTCTTGTATTGTGATTTTATGTTGTGAACCGCCCTGAGACCTGCAGGTATAGGGTGGCATACAAATTTAATCAATCAATCAATCAATCAATCAATCATCATCATCATCATCATCTGTCACTGCCCTCACCTTCAGTAGCCTCCTCTGTCCAGCAGTCTCCTCCAGTTATACTTCCTCACCCCATCGCTGAGCAGCTTCCTTATAAATGTAACCTATTGATAATTAGTTTTCAACCATGGGGGGTTAAACACGCTCTTTGGGGGCATTGATCCCCGCCATGAATGTAATATCTCTGGCAGCTCTAACTGTGAGAACTGACTTGACTGAAAAGCAAGGTTGAGCTAATGAGAAGAAGAAGAAGAGGAGGAGGAGGAGGAGGAGGAGTTTGGATTTGATATCCCACTTTATCACTACCCGAAGGAGTCTCAAAGTGGCTAACATTCTCCTTTCCCTTCCTCCCCCACAACAATCACTCTGTGAGGTGAGTGGGGCTGAGAGACTTCAGAGAAGTGTGACTAGCCCAAGGTCACCCAGCAGCTGCATGTGGAGGAGCGGAGATGTGAACCCGGTTCACCAGATTACGAGTCTACCACTCTTAACCACTACACCACACTGGCTCTCCAGAGAGGTGATGTGAGAGTTAAGAACCTGCTGAATCAGGTCAATGGTCCATCTAATTCAGCATCCTGTTCTCGCAGTGGCCAACCAGACACCTGTGGAAACCCACAAGCAGGAATTAAGCACAGGGACACTCTCCTCTCCTGTGGCTTCCAGCAACTGGAATTCAGAAGCACTGCTGCCTCTGGCCGTGGAGGCAGAGCATAGCCATCACGGCTGGTAGCCGCTGATAGCCTTCACCTCCACAAATTTGCCCAACCCTCTTTTAAAGTCATCTACGTTGGTGGCCATCAATTACCTCCTGTGGGAGTGAGTTTCATAGTTTAAATATGCACTTCTTTTTACCTGCCCTGAGTCTTCCAACATTCAGCTTCAGTGGAAGTCTAGGAGTTCTATGAGAAAGAGAGAAAAACTTTTCTCTATCTCCATGCCATACATCATTCTATAACCTTCCGTCATGTCACCTTGAACTCTTACTTTCTCTAAACTAAAAGGTCTGTGCCATTTGATCTGTGATGGTCCATTCACACGTGTCACCTCCTGATGCAAGGATGGGGAAACTGTGTCCCTTCAGATGCTGCTGGACAGGACAGATGGGAGTAGCAATCCAACATCTTTGAATCTTAGAATTGTAGAGTTGGAAGGGACCACGAGGGCCATCTAGTCCAACCACCTGCAATGCAGGAATCTTTTGCCCAATGTGGGGCTCAAACTCATGACCTTGAGATTAAGTCTCATGCTTTACTGACCGAGCTATCCTGGAAGGACCATATGTTCCCCATCCTTGCCTTGATAGATGCTGCAGCCATGCATGTGTGTGAACCAGCTCAGTGTGTTTCCAGTTATTGAAGCCACTTCCAGCTTTGGAATTTTTCAAAACCATTAATCAACCACA
This sequence comes from Podarcis raffonei, assembly GCF_027172205.1. Taxonomy (NCBI): domain Eukaryota; kingdom Metazoa; phylum Chordata; class Lepidosauria; order Squamata; family Lacertidae; genus Podarcis; species Podarcis raffonei. The sequence goes on from NC_070603.1 coordinate 40,663,761, forward strand.
AAACCTTAGGTGCTCTCCCCCACCTTTCCTGAGGAAACAAAGGACAGATGCAAGGCCAACTACCAACATTTAAAGTGACTATAAAAGTTTGGGTAATTACTTTCTTTCCATGCCCTCCTCACTCCAGCATGAACATAACTAACTTGGCCTTGCCTGACCTTGGAGCAACTCCAGCTTTTACTGCATGCTCCAGAATACATTTGAGAGTGTTGAAGTCTATGAAATGCAGGACCACTGAGCCTTAAGAGTAACAGGAGAGAGAGGGAGAGAACCCACCAGCAACCCAACCTTAGCTAGGAATGGCTGAACATCATATAAATAGCAGTAAAACTGTTAAATCTATTTGCATTTCACACCCAATAATTTCAGAGTCCACCTCAGAGAGCACTGCTTGAAAGTCAGCACTTTTAATTGTCCAGTAAATTTCTTTTCAGACAGCTGCTTCATAAACTGCCATTCCCGCGCACTCTGAGAAAAAACAGAGATCTGATTTATCTCTGGATGGAGACCGAAATGGCTATTTGTGTGTCATGGCTTCCCTGGTCTGTTTCACTCAAATGAAAAGGCAAAGCTCCCTCGGATGCAAATCTGTAACCTGTTCATGGGCAAATGTTCTGATGTACAGTGGTACCTCAGGTTAAGTACTTAATTGGTTCCAGAGGTCCGTTTTAACCTGAAACTGTTCTTAACCTGAAGCACCACTTTAGCTAATGGGGCCTCCTGCTGCTGCCGCGTCACTGGAGCACAATTTCTGTTCTCATCCTGAAGCAAAGTTCTTAACCCGAGGTACTATTTCTGAGTTAGCGGAGTCTGTAACCTGAAGCGTATGTAACCTGAGGTACCACTGTATTGGGAAGAAGCGCCAGCCAGCAAATGGCAGACACATTTTCCCCTACACAGGCACACATGGCTCCCAGTGCCCATGTCTTCTCCATCCTCTTATTTTGGCATAAACTATTTAATGCTGGCTCTTGGACTAGCTGCATAATTTCTCGTATAATTAGAACTTGGGGGAAATAATCTAATTTGTGTCATATCTGTTTAGCCTTCCTTTGTTCCTTGGAGGTCTGATAGAGGGACAGGGGAGGTGTTCGTTGCAACAACAAGAAAAAAATGTCTTGCTGTAAAATTTTATGGGATTTCTGCAACAGTCAGGGGCTGCTAAATGTCCACATGGAGTTAGACAAAGGCCAACAGTCTACATAGATTCCCTGCCCCCAAATGAAAGCCCACCTAGCAAGCTTGGTTTCATTTGCATATCATATTGGAAATATCCCAAATTTCAATGGAGTTGGGGTCTGCTACTGTCATTTTGCTTTCTTTCCTCCCCATCTGTCTCTCCATGTATTTCTCTAATGTTAAATCCAGGGTATTTTTAGACCTGTCTTAGATAGCTCTGATCAAAAAAAATTCTACAGAATTTCAGATTGCATCCTTAAACTTGTTGCCTTAAAGCAGGGGTATGGAGTCATATAATTTCCCCCTCATCCACCACAGGGAAAATTTGACAGATGGGGGTCCCACTCACCTGTCAATCACCCTTTGTCAGGTCTTGTGAAGCTGTTGTGAAGCACTTTGCAATATGCTTTACAAAACCCAACACTCTGGTTTGAATATTGCGCAATCTGAGTTGATTTGAGTGCTGTGGCACCATTTCAGGTTTCAGTAAGAGATGTGAAGTTATTTCAGAGTGCTGGAGTGGGCAGGGGAATGCCATGACACTGGCCATAGCTATATGCAAGGTTAAATGACCATAAATAAATAAGCATGGCATATTTCACGATAATTTGTTGTGTGATTACTTCTTCTACCAAGCAATCACACATAGACCGAAAGGAGAAGTGGAGAATGGAACTGAACTTTTCATATATACACACATCCCACTTTGATTTCTGCTTAGAACGGAAATCATTCATTAGGTGTACTTTCACATAACCAGCTAATGATTTCCATTGAATCCTATGGGGAAATTTCTAATGTGTTCCTGTTCATTGAATTGTGACCCCCCAAAGCCAGGAATACCCAGAAAGAAATGCTTTCTGATTTGTCTAATCATTTCCCCTTCCTTTCTCCTTCCCTCTGTTGCTTAGTCAACCAGCAAAAAGCAAACAAGGAAGTAAAAAATGCTATCCATTTGGATATCTGAACATGTGGCGTGTTTGGGTATTCATTCCTCATGTTTGGATAAGTGAATTTTCACATAGTGAATGTTTGTAAAGTGGGACCTGCATGTATATGGTTACCAACTTTTTAAAAATCTGCCGCTAAAACTACCTATGTTCTTAAAAGAAACTGGGGTGGGGAAGAGCTAGAGGGGCCAATAGTTTGACTCTGTATATGCAGCTTCCCAAGTTTACAGAAGATATAGTACTGGTATGGGAAAGAATTACTGTGTGGACTTCATCCCTGTGGACCATGACTTCTCAAGTGATTGAGTGGCATGTGAAGGTGCTGCCAACATAATCTGATAAGGGACCAAAGGTGTAGTACTGTGGTAGCTCTTAGCAAGCCCCTGTTCAAATCACTAACCATTGCAAAAACAACAATAACAAACCTATGGTTACGTGGAACATACTCAATAAACACACAAAAGGTAACCGGCTGTACTTTTGAATAAATAAGGTATACTAGTCATTGTATCAATATGTAGATTTCAACAGAAGTCTCATAAAGTTCAACGAAAAAAGCAGAAGACCCAGTGGATCAGTTCATTCTCTAGTCAGTTCATGCATAAGGTCCATACACGTATAAGTATCTTTATCAAATCACTAACCAGACACACATTCTGCAACAGTGAGAAACTTCATGTAAGTGAAGTGCACCTGATAAATTTGCACCCCCCCCCCGAATTTAAATATGTGGAGAAGATTCAATAGAAGATCAACATACCTACTTAGTGTATCCCCAAGAAGGTATTTGCAATGAGTAATATTTCCAGCACTTAACACGGGTTGTGGAGCAAATGAATGCAGACATATTGCAAATGTAGGACTTTGGGGGCAGGTGTCCAGAGCCCCTCTTAGCAGAATGACCAAGAGGGCTCCCAAATGCAGCAGGACTGACACACCACATTTTGAAGCCGGTGAAGTAATATTACCACCTAAAGTGAAACTTCCCAAAGGCCCATCAAGCCTGCACCATTGAATGAATGAACAAACTTTTAGTTACTATCAAATCTTCCTGGAGCCTCTGCTCATGCGCTTGTGCATGTGCACCTGCCCCACCACAGCGATTGTGCTTGCTATTCCTAAATCTCCTTTCTTTTTTAAAAATGCTGCCACTTTGTCAAAGTGTAACAACTGGCATCCCCATTTGCAACCAGCAATAAGATTATACAGCATGTGTCAGTTCAGAATATAATATTAATGTAACAGGGAATAATATGTTAAAAGCCAATTTGCTATAATATATGACAAACTCCCTCTTTTCCCTTTTATAGTGATTTTTTTATTTATTTTATTTTATTTTAAAAAACTGGATAAGAAATCAAGGCCAGGAGTACTTTCCAGCAATAATGGCCCTGTCGGCTGGGTGATAGATATCACTTTACTGATGGTAAGAAGATATGAATCAAACACTTCTGGCAACCCGAATGCCTAATTGTGCCAGGAGAGTTCATCAAGGCCACTGCAGTGGCTCTAAGTCCAAGGTTTGAGAGAAATATGTCAGTGGTGGCTGTCAAGAATCAAAGCAATGGAGGATCCTCTATGCCAAATACCTTGGAGGAAGAATGGCATATTAAGAGGGGAGGTGCTTTTATAAAGGAAAGGGAGGCAGGAGGTGAACGAATCCATAAGAGCTCTCATTACAGCTTCGATAATATTGATTTTGTCGTTAATAGCATTGAGGAACCTTAAGTGAAATTCAAGTGTCAGTGCCAAGTGGATTATTCCTGCAATAAATGGCAGATTGGGCAAGTGTGAGAGCATTGGTGTTAAGGCACAGAAAGGGACCACTGGAAAGACAGGGGGCTAGTATCTAGGCCACATTGGCCATGGGGGTCAGCATCTTGATGACAAGTCCTCCCCACCGCAACTGTAGAGCTAAGTAGAACTCAACGTATCTGTCCTGTCAGCTTTCCTACCTCTTTCCTAAGCCTTTGGCTGGTACAGTTCAATATACTGTGGGTAGAAGTCACATGGTAAGTGAACCTGAAGCAAAATGTTGATTTGGAGCAACCAATGTTTGCTTGTTCAAACATCCCTGCGTATGGCAAGCAAGGCAAGCAAGAAGCATTGTCAGACCTCAAGGATACAATCAAAACCCAAACAGTCAAGGATGCAGGGTCAATGAGGGATATGGTTTATGGAGAAGGAGTGTGGCCTGGAGAGAATCCAAAGGCTAAGTAGTGAGGCAGGAAGAGTGAAGGGTGTTTGATACATTATGAGTATGAGCAGGCACACACAGGTACATCCACAGTGCTCTTTAATTTTAAATTTCAAATTTCAGTTAAGGATGTTTTAATGGCCCGGTGGATTTGTTAATGTATTTTAAAATTATGTGTTGATTTTATTCTTGCAAACTGCTTATGAGTGGTATGTTGATAGATTAATTAATTAATCAAGTAATAGCAATAATAATGTGTCACTATACTGTACTCCTGTTGGGAGGAAGAGCCATATGTAAGTGTGAGGGAATAAATTTCCCATTCAAGAAGGAATGCTAAGCTCTTTGTTTTATTTTCTATATTCAAAAACATCATCAAGTAATTTTTGAAAAATAGCTGTTCCATATGTATTATTTTGCTAATCAATTATTATTGACTGCGGCTCATTCACCTTATCATCCAGTCTTCCAGTCGTTGACAGAATGCTTGTGTTGAAATCTGAGCAGCCAGTTTTGGGGTTAATGTGCCGTGGTGGGTGAAAGGGAAGTAGCAAAACTTTGCTATTGAATTACAAAATAAACGTGCATTGTATCTGATATCACAAGGAGTGCCTATTTCAATTTTGGCATTCATTGAAGCAAACAAACATACATAGTTAGTTTGCAGGCTTGAGTAGCTAGTGTTTCAGCTTGTTTAAATGGCCACACTCTCTTTTAAAATAGTTTATTACATTACACTGCACTTCAGTGGGTCAGGCTTGCAGTTTAATTGAACAATCTTATGCAAGTTAACTCACAATCTAAAACCAGTGTGCACTGTATTGCAACGATTGACTGTGCACTCACTGCCTTTCCCATGCTAGGTTTTTTAACCATATTCATAACACTTTGTCCAAAATGCATATTTATCCTGTACTGTGTTGTGGAATACTACTGTTTGATACACTGTTACTCAAACCAGCTTCATACCAATTGGAGTCCTTCAAACGTTCCTAACTTGTCTCCAGTCAAGGCATGAGCTCCTTTGCAGGGAACCAGGCAGAGGGCCTTCTCAGTAGTGGCGCCCGCCCTGTGGAACGCCCTTCCAGCAGATGTCAAAGAGATAAACAACTACCTGACATTCAGAAGACATCTTAAGGCAGCCCTGTTCAGGGAAGTTTTTAACGTGTGATATTTTACTGTATTTTTGGTTTTTATGGAAGCCGCCCAGAGTGGCTGGGGAGGCCCAGCCAGATGGGCAGGGTATAAATAATAAATTATTATTATTATTATTATTTGCATTGGATAAAGACATGCGTGCCTCATCATCGCCCCCAGTGTGTATAAACAGAATCTGACACTAATGGAGCCGTGTTGATGTGAACAGTGTGTTTGTGTGTGTGGGAGCACTGTGAAACACACTGGGAAAAACAACTTCACTGAGCCCTTAGGCAGTAATGTGAGCACACCCTTAGTCTGCCAAGTCCACCTACTTTATATATGGCTTTCCACACTTGTATGCCACTTCTACTCCAAATTCCTGATTAAGGAAACCTTCCACTTTTCTCCTGTGAGCTCATTCATGTGGATGTGTTGACTCATGCAAAGGTAGAACTTTTCCAGGATGTGCTTCCCTGAGCAAATTTCTGCTTTCCAAACTAATAAGCTACTCTTACTCCCACTACTACTTGTTTGATTATTTGCTGCAGCTGAGAAGGAAGTGCATACATGTGTCCCAGGCTGCAAACATGCAGGGACTGAAATTATAAAGTTCTGATCGCAGAAGGATCACATTTTTTCCATGAATTTTACCCAGGTGGTTTGTTCCTTGCCCTGGTAACTTGATCCTATTCAACTGCTACCACCAAAATCAAGATGATGCCTATTTCGGCCACATGAAAAAGCCAAGGCCACTTTAATCCCATTAAAAATCCAGCATGTACATTACCTGTTAAGGCTGCAATCCTAGTATTGCTACTGAGTTGATATGTACAGAATGGTGCTCTTAAACACTCATTGCCCTGTGTGGTGCCAACAAAAGTAAATCTAAGAAAAGCTCTTTGTTTACCCCATTTCACTGTTTACATCTAGTAGAGTACTGTTAGAAGCCAAGATGGCTTATGCCCATTCGGACTGGCAAAGTAAAAGGAAGAGAGGCCAATAACTGGCCGATGGCAGATGGCACCAATGTATTCTAGTTTCATCCTTATCGTCTTGATGAGTTCTACTTGTGAGTTGAGGGTGATGAAATAAGACACATGGACACAAGCATTTTAGGTTAATGGGCTAAAAAAGGCCACACTTTTATTGGTTACAGAATGTGAGTGGTATTGGCTTAGGCATTGGATCTGAGCAGACTATACTTAACTCCTGTCCACTCTGCAGGGAGTCACACAAGGGTTAACAACCAGAGAGAGGAGCTTGTTGATGCAAATCAACTGGAAGCTTTCCTCTAGAGTCACTGGAGGGTCGTGCCATGGCCCTAGCCACCACCTGGGCATTGGACAGGACCCACGACTGCCAGATTCCTTTAATGGAATACCCTTCAAGGGGAGGGGTAGGTGATGGCCACAACCTCCCCTTCAACACACAACACATTTTCCAATGCCTAACTACCAAACCTTACAAAGCTTTGACGATTTGCTACGAGGCAGGCGAGAAACCAAGTAAGGCAGTCAGGTGGAGGCTGGCTGAGGGCAGACTGAGATTGGCGGGACAGTACCCCATTTGTCTGAATGGACCAACCTCTGCTGGTTAGAAGATGAAAAATCAAAAATGGTTTCTGATCCTCATGAACATGTGTGAAGAAAGAGAAGGAGCAGGGTTGACATGTCATACCACCAGAACCATTCTTGTTTCTGGTAGAAAATGCTAAATGGAGGAAGAGGCCGCTGCACTTAAGTCTTGCCTGTGGGAATCTGATTGACATCTGGTTGGCTATTGAGAGAACAGAATGTTGAACTAGACAGGACTTTGGCCTGATGCAACAGAGCTCTACTTATCTTCTTATGCCCAGACACCAGCACCCTCCTTTGCTTATCAACCCCAATGCAAGAGAATGCCGCTAACATGTCCCTTCTCTCTCCCATCTCCCAGTGTTAATGCTGGTGTTGGGTCTCTGGTTCAGTCTTCACCCAACCTGGTCACCTCTCAATGTTGCTGGACTACAGTTCTCATAATCCTTATCACTGGGTCATGGTGGTGGAAGCTGATGGAAGTCCAGAAACATCTGGTGGGTGCCAGATTGGGGAAAGCTGTTCCAGGTGTTCAAAGCCTTCATCACGTGCCTTTAAAAACAGATATCTCTAATTTACCCCCCCCCCTCTGATGTTGGGTAAGATTGAGGGCACAAGGAGAAAGGGACAACAGAGGACGAGGTGGTTGGACAGTGTTCTTGAAGCTACCAGCATGAATTTGACGAAGCTCTGGGAAGCAGTGGAAGACAGGAGTGCCTGGCGTGCTCTGGTCCATGGGGTCATGAAGAGTCGGACACGACTAATCGACTAAACAACAACAAAGAAAGAAAAGCAGATGTAATCACATAAATATTCTTTTCTTCCACTCCACCCCCCCATCACTCTAAATCTAAATCCAGTGATTTTACTTTTCACAAACGTTTGAGCCTTCGAAAGCGTGAACCAAATGGCTACCACCGTTCCCACTTTAATCAACAAGACGTCTCCTCCTGCCCCGTCTTCTTGAGCCACAGCTCCCCCGCAAAAAGAAACAGACAACAGATTTCAATTTAGCTTTGAGCGAGGGACGCTCAATTGGGTTATTAAATTTCACACCCTAATTGACACGCCTGCTGTAAAATATAAATCCCACAAACACAATTTATACTAATGACACCAGGGCAAAGCCCTTATGCCTCCATCTCTTACCTACCCCCGCTTGGGTCCGTGGGGAGCTCAGCTTTAATTGTACCTTCATGGTGTAAGCTGTTTATAGGGGTGAAAGGTTAAAGAGAGGGAAGAAAGAAACAGGGAAGGTTTGATGGGCAGTTTTCTCTTTGGATCCAAAACATAGATGAGTTTGTCTCTCTCTCTGTGTGTGCAAATGCGCTCTTCTCTCTCTCTCTCTCTCTCTCTCTCTCTCTCTCTCTCTCTCTTTCTGGGTGTTTGCTCCATTCGCTCTCTAATGCAATTATAGAAAATGGACGTCTGTATGCACACATCCCTAGACACATCAAACTTCTAGTTAATAAGGCTTAATGGAAACAGATTAACCATAGCTTGGTCTCCAGGCACACGTTAAGCACTGATGTTCTGCAGATAGATTTCTGTGGGCTGATTTGGATATCTCCATTGTGCAATGACAGACAGGCCACTGCAAGCTGGCATTTGGATCATTTTTCTCTTCTCTAACCTCATATATGCGATGGCACACTTAATGAATTGTTTCCTCCTTAGCTCTGTTCTTGCATCATATTGGACACATGTACACATGTTCATACAAGTTTGTTTATCCCCCCACATGCATGTTTGGCAATTCTCACTGTTCAGTGCTCATGCATTCATTTCACTTATTTATTTATAAGATTTCTCGCCCTCCCTTCACCATGAAGTCCTAGTGTGAGTTACAATAATGACATCTACATTAAAAACAGATAAACCATTGCAGTTATTAAAAACTAGTAAAACTATTACAATTTCAGCAAAGGGGGAGGGGGTCCCACAAAACAAAATACCTTCACTGTCCAAGATCAGGGTACAGAGGTATATTTTCAGCATAGAGTAAAAGTTATACAATGAAGGTGCTAGATGCACTTTTGTGGGGAGAGAGTTTAACAATTTATGGGCTGACACAGAGAATGTCCTCTTCTAGGACACCATTCCTTGCGCTTCTGAGTGTGGTGTAACTACCAAGAGAGCCCCTTCTGCAGATCTGAACAACTGTTTAGATCATTAAAGGCCAATGTGAGCATCTTGATTTGGGCCCAGAATCAACTTGGCAACTCATGCAGCTATTTTAAAACAAGAGCTATCAAGCTTTAAAGGGATTGTATTTTTCTTCTTCTTGATTTTGCTGTTTTATCTTTTATAAACCACCTTGAGGGTTTTTTTTACAATCAAGTATAAACATTGTGAGACAAACAAATAAACAAACAAACAAACCCCGGTCAGTAACATGGTGACTGCATTTTGGACCAGTTTGGAGTTTTCTAGATTGCCTTCAAGGGAAGTCCCATTGCACATTGCAATAACCCAATCTGAAGGTTACCAGAGCATGGGCTGGTATTCAGTAGCTATGTCAGCTCTGCCCAAGAAGAACCAGAGCTGTTAAACTAGCCAGAGCTGGAAATAGCTATGCCTCACCACAGAGGCTGCTTGAGCCTCCACTGATAGTGTTGGATCCTAAAGCACCCACACAATATAGGTCTGTTCCTGCCAAGCATGTGGAACCCTATCCAGAACAGGTCATTGCCCCACCTCCCAGATTTGAGAACTTGGCATATCTGCCTTTTCAGGATTCAGCTGCAATTTATTGGCCCACATGCAGCCCATCACCACGTCCAAGCATGGGTTTCCTGATTCAGACAGAACAGAAAGATGGGTGTGTCTGCATTTGGTCCATCCAATTGTGTATATGGACACAGCTCCAAGAAGTGAGGTTACAGGGAACCAGACAGGGGACCTTCTCAGTAGTGGCGCCTGCCCTGTGGAACGCCCTCCCAGCAGATGTCAAGGAAATAAGCAACTATCTGACTTTTAGAAGACATCTGAAGACAGCCCTGTTTAGGGAAGTTTTTAATGTTTAATGCTGTATCATGTTTTTAATATTTGGTTGGAAGGCGCCCAGAGTGGCTGAGGAAACCCAGCCAGATGGGCAGGGTATTATTATTATTATTATTATTATTATTATTATTATTATTATTATTACTATTTGCCTGGTGGAACTCCATTTAATTTCAAAGCAGTCATATGGTAGGTGATGTCTGGCTCAGTGGTTGCACAGTGCTTCAACTGGCTCACCTGGTTGTAAACAGCTCCCCCCGCCCCCAAGCATGTAGGAGGGGCAGAGGAGAGGGAGAGTAGTGACAACATTTTTTCTGTCTGAACAGGATCAGAGATTCAGATCCAAAGCTTTAACTGGCTGATTTAGGTCCATCTGTTTGGGAGCAAAACTGCTGTGTGTATTTTTAGCAGCTACTGGGTAGAAAGGAAAGAAACTTTGCCCCGTGCACATATGTAAGAAATATCAGTAGCACAATCTATGGGATTGAGCTTCTCTGAGTCTTTGAGCGAAAACAATCAAACTTGAGAAAAGTTGAAAAACTGCCGTCCTGGGAGACTGTTCTGAATAATGAATGGCAGAAACTTAACAATGCATGATCTGAGGATTTAGCTGGAGTGCCTGCTTCTCTGTGTAGCTGCTTCTAAATTATTAAAATTAATTTTTAAGAGCAGCAGATTACAGTTTATTCAGCCATGCCCATTTCCTCTGGCAGTTCATCTCAAGCACTTGCCTCTCCTGCCCGCTTTGCTTGCTAGATAAGGGAGTCTGTGGGGAAGTCACAGCACACACAGAGAAGGACAGGCTTACTAGGGGCTGCTTCACCAATTATGCAGTAGCAGACCTGGGTTTTACAACCAGGCATATAGCTGAAAGGGAACTACAGTCAATTGTGCCTGCCTGGCAAGCATTCTGGGTTCATTCATGTTTTAACATGAATGTCTGTCGCATTCACACTTGACTCTTCTTTGGATTTCTCCCTCCACCTTTTACAAAACAAAGCCATCCCAAATGTTGGATGCACTGCTAATATTTGTTCAAGGCATTTTTATCCGCCTCAGTTAGCATGTGACTTCATGTGCACTGTAATGCGAATATAGAATGTATTTTAGAAACCTCTGGTCTCCAGCGACCCATCAAGACAGGGTGAAAACTGTGTAAGGAGTGGATGGGCCCAAATGCTTGAAAAGAACCGGTTTCCTGGTTAGGAGCAATGCATCCTGGGATATAATCCAAGATACGAAACAGCAGATCAGACCTTGTGAGGAAACGCAGCTGTGTAAACCCTCTGGCTTGGTTACTCGATAGCGTTTGTGGCATGACGACATGTTAAATATAAAGGTGTGAAAGTGGTATTAGAGAGAATAATAATGTGTCATGAAAGAAGTATCACAAGGTCACAGTGCACAAGAGAATCACATCATTGTAAAGTGAGCAGGGACCGCAGTGCCCCTTCTCATCTCAAGCCAGCCCTGCTTCATCCCAGGCTATTTTTTAATCGAAAAAAATGGATTTCATTATGCTGATTGCTCTGTTCTATTATTAAGAAGTTACAAATCTCTGCATTAGTCATTTGCAACCCGTGGGTCATGACCCTGGAGGGCTTGGGGAGGAAGGTCACCAGCAGTTCAGCAAGAGAGTGAGCGTGTCCCCAGACTCCTTGTCTGTTCTGGTGGAAATTTCCTCTTCCTTCCTGAGATTCTGATCATGATGCCAGCCATGCACCATGTCTGAGGCCATGAACCTGTAGATGCAAATGCAGCCTTGAATTTAGCCACATTCAAGTCTTTCTCCTTTGTTTTGTCTCTCTCAGCTGCTTGGCAGTAAATGGGATGGAATAAGGTGTTTGTGTCATGCACTCTGAATGTCACCAATTTACAAACTCTTGCTCCCCTTCCATAACTGAAAATTAAGTGCTTAAGATGAAATATGAGGCCCTTAATGGCTTACACTAGAGGTAGCCAATATGGTGCCTTATGATGTAGCTGCATGCACACCGTGATTAGTTACAACTTAGTAAATGATTTTCTGCATTCTCCCAGTATCTCTGGTTCCCCAGAAGACAGATAATTTGTTTGCTTTCTGAGAGAGTTTCTAACAGAGAGTTCTATCAGGTTAAATCCTTTCAAAGTGGCTGAGATATATTTAAACATGACATCAATACATTCAAATGCAAAATGAAACAATAGAGAACCTGTATGAACTAGATTGGAATAAAACTGAAAAATGCAACATCGAAAAAGCCTGAGGTGACTTTTTGGGGGATTGAAAGGACACCAAAGTCATAGTGCCACAACTTAAAGGGCTCTCTCGAGAATCTCTACCTGCCTATATTTTGAGGGCTGAGAGGATACAGAGGAGACTTCTTAGGACAATCTTAACAACTGGGCAGGCTCAAGTGATAGGAGGCAATCCTTCAGGTAGTCCATTAAACCAGCACCAGTGGTGACTGGTAGAAATTGCTGCTGGTGGGGCAGGGGGCAAAACAGGATAGCTACTGGTAGTCAGAACCAGGAGTGAAAATAGTCTGAGCTAATTGCATTTGCATTTGGTACTGCAACAGAACAGTTTCCAAATCCCATTTCACAGAAAGCAAGGTGCTGTGGCTGACCGATACGTAACTTGCCCATGAAACTAAGCACAAGGCTGTAATCCTATGCACACTTCTATGGGAAGAAGTCTTACTGAACAGAGTGGAAATTATTTCAGAGTTGACCCACATAGGATTCCTTATGCAAAGTCCATCCACACCTCTCTTTCTCAGATTGCCAAATGCAAAAGAAGACAGGGCTCCTGCGACTCTAATGGTTGTGTAGAAAACGGCAAGTTATACCTGCTAACACCCCCTCTTCTAAACAACTATTAAAGTTGCAGGAGCCCTGACTTCTTTTTGCAGTTTGGAAGCAGGCTGGAAACCAGTGAGGTTGATTTAAGACTGGTTAGATGGATTTTGCCCCAGTTTAATGCAGACCACAGGCAAAACATCAACCACCATCTAGCTCTTAATTTGAAGCAACCATTTCTGAGCAAGCAGATGAAAAAGAAAACTCATAATAGATTTATCCATGTGAGATGTGGACATTGTGCAAGCACTGCAGGAACTGATAAATTGCCGTTTATAAATGTAGGGACCCTCAGATAGCTGCTCATAAAGCATCTGTCACCAAAATACTGGGCATCAGATGTATTATTAGAATAATTTGTCAAGCACGGCTTTCACTGGCTGGGGAAAGAAGCGTCTTAGTGCCTTCTCCTCTAGCATGCAATAGACCTTGAAAGCTTCTCAGAGGTTCCTTATGCAATTAGAACCTGTGTGGGGAACTCTTGACCTCCCAGATGCTACTCAACGTCAACTCCCATCAACTTCAGCAAGCATAGCCAATGGCCAAGAATGATGGGTGTTTGAAGTTCAGCAACATCTGGAAGGCCAAAGTTTCCCCATACTTGAATGAGAAGACCAGGCAAGCTTCACTGAAAGACGGTATGCCCACCACTGCAGAACTTCCCCTGCAATACACAGCCATACAAAACTGGAGTAAAGCCTAAGAGGCCAGGTATGTGGCCCACATCAGTTGAGTATGCATTCTAAGACAACTCAGAACCCTTTGCAACATGCATGGGTGTTCTTTAGCATACAAGTCAATACGGGTTCCTTCTTGGAATATGGGGGTTCCTTAGCATACATGTTATACCACCCTGTGGGTGGAAAGGCTATAAACCACTGCTGTAGGTAATATTTAGAAGGAAAGCTTTGAAAAGGAAGCTTTGTGAAACTTAAATGATACCTTTGGGTAGGTTTTCCATACAGCCCAAGGAGAAAATTACCTCATTTCACAATTTGTATACTAGTATTACATTCATAAGGAAAAAAATTTTCATCAAGGATGGCATAGAGCAAGACAGCAGTGTGCAGGTAGTAGCTTTGCCACACTAACTAATGTGGTTCTTGGCCAAGCTTGCAATTAAGGTGAAATTTTAGCACATCACATCAATATTTTCTTTTTGTCACTCCTTTTGGCACGCTGATGAGGAAAGAGGTGGCCTCTGTCCAAATCCCTCACATACTTGTTTATTTTTATGGGCATTTTGTCAAGCATTACTGCAGTGTATAATGGTAGGCAACATCCATTAACAGTAAGCAGCTCTTCTGAACATTCTTCTTGTGTGCAGGGTTGGCAAAAAGAAAAAGAAAAAAGGCTGAGCTTTGGGATGAACCCAATATTTACTAGCCTGTTATTGCTGTTGGAAAGCATCTTCAGGAATTACACTGAGGGGCATTTTAATAAGAAGTTAAACAGGCAAAAGAAGACCTGGTAAGATTTACTGCTGAAATTGCTGCCAACAGAAGATCCAACTCTAAAACAGACACTGACATTAGTCCACCAACTCCACACAAAGGAACACAATCTGATTCTGCCAACTCATACCTGTGACTGAATCTTCTTGTGCTTGTCTCCAGCAAGTGATGGGAAAGACAACTATTTCAGGCCAGTAGTGGATAGCTGTTGGGAGATCAGGGGAGCACTGTCACACCACCATGCCATCCATTCCTGTTTTAGACTACTCTCCTGCTTGTTAGAGTAGTAGGAAAAACTGGGCTAGATAACCATGGCTTTGACCTGGTATAAGACTTCTTCTGTGTCAGTGGTTTGGGAAGATTTATAAGATGGAAGCTGACAGGTCTGTGAGTGAGGATCAGATGTACTTTCTGAGTGCACTCTCAAATAAAGTCATAGACACTCATATGTGTCCTGAATCTGGTATGAGTTCAAGACTACTGTGGTTGGTTGGTGTTCCCTGCAAATATCGGGTACCAGCTGTGCATGCAGCCCAATATTTAATCTCCAGATAACAGTGGTGGTGGGCAATTATCCATCCATCCATCCATCCATCCATCCATCCATTTGCTGCTGCTCACTCAGGTTTTTAAGGAACTTGAACCACGGAAGGTTAGAATGTCCCACTGTATAGAAATATGAACTCCTGAATTGCAGCAACAGAGAACAATTTGGATATTGTTTACACATCTCCACTCAGTTTTGTTACATCTAAATTGCTCCTTGCTCCTGTTGAGCTGAATACATTTTCAGGATGGGAGATGAAAGGCATCAAGCTGGCACCCAATTCCACAGGGCCTTGTCTCTAACCCCTGCTTTCAGGCACATCAGCTTCCCTCCCCACTGCTGTGCTTGCTGTCCTTCCTTCCATCCTCAAGGACGACTGCAGAGTTGCTTATCATCCTGTAAATCAGCAATGGCAATAAAATGCTGGCATCCCGAGCAATAGCTTTTTTACTAATGTACTACTTTGCAATTGCTGTGCATATCCAACATATTAACGGCACAAATTCATTACAATAAATGAAGATCTTGACTGGCTGGAGTCCAGCACTGAAAGGAGTGTGGCTGTTGCTGCAGGTTGGAGTTTTGTGATGCAAAGTTTAATGTAAAACTCAAGCATCAGCTTTCCCAAATGAACAGAGAGAGGAGTGCTTAAAAAGGAGGTGCTTCCACGTGCCATTAATCAGGGGGATCCATTTCCAGGTAAAGTTTATGGAGTCAAATAGCTTTGTAGGGAGAGGTGAGACTGTTCAAGGTTTAAGGCAATGAGCACTTACTTTCTTGAGGTGAGACAATATGGATGTCGAGGAGCAATTACTGTAGAATCACAAGCTATAAGGATCACAGCCCACTGTAGTATTTTATAGAATTTTGTAAGTTGTCATGGATGACTTCAAGGGTGTGCTCCCCTAAAATATCTCCTGTTTCCATTAACAGTATATGAGCCAATGTGATGTCATGGTCAGAGCAGGAGTGGGGAACCTGTCACAGTTTATATTTAGGGCCAGCTTCATGGCTGTGTGGGGATTTGAATTGAGTCTCCACAATCCTAGCCCAGTACTCCAGCTAGCCTGCAGGTTCCTCAGCCCTGCTCAAATCACTTCATCACACTGGCTGGGTGATCTTAAGCCAGTCACTTTCTCATCCTGTGCTATCTCACATGGGGTTACCTAGAACCCACCTAGAACCAATGAGGCTGGAAATTGCAGGGGAGCAGACTTCAGCCAAGCATTAGGAGAGACATCCTAATGGTATGAGCTGCTTGACAATGGAACAAACTGCTCATATTTAAGCAGAGGCTCGGCTGTCATCTTTCAGGGATGTTGTAGTCTCATCCTGCATGGCAGAACATGCATTGAGCAGGCGGCTGGAGTAGATGGCCTCCAGCTCTATAGTTCTAGAGCCAGTGTGGTGTAGTGGTTAAGAGTGGTAGACTTGTAATCTGTTGAACCGGGTTTGCATCTCCACTCCTCCACATGCAGCTGCTGGGTGACCTTGGGCTAGTTACACTTCTCTGAAGTCTCTCAGCCCCACTCACCTCACAGAGTGTTTGTTGTGGGGGAGGAAGGGAAAGGAGAATGTTAGCCGCTTTGAGACTCTTTCGGGTAGTGATAAAGCGGGATATCAAATCCAAACTCTTCTTCTTCTACGATTCTATATTGGGCGTGGTGAACCTCAGATGTTGGACTTCAACTCCCACTGTTTTTGACCATTGGGTGTGCTAGCTGGGGCTGATGGGGAATTCTGCAGCATCTGTAAGGTCACAGCTTTCACCATCCTGTTCTATATTATCATGATCATGCCCAGTGCCATCAAATTTTCACCTGTTGTGTTACATTTCCCTTTCTGATCCATCTAGATGCTGGGGACAATCTGCAGAAGAAGGACCTCATTTTTAAATCCTGCTTGTGAACTTCCCAGAAACATCTGTTTGGTTGCAATTGGGACAGAATGCTGAGCTAGGCCGACCATTGCCTAATTCAGCATAACTGTTCTTATATTCTTATAACCAACTTTAAAAAGCAAGAAAAAGATGCTTTAATATAGAAAAAAGGTAACTCACTGGAATTGTGATAGATCTTTGAAAGGAAGGAAAGCTGCAAGGCTTGCGTAGCACAGTCTAAACCACAACTCAATTAGCTGAAGTACTTGGATTTAAGATGACTTAGCCCAATTGCAGTCAATTAGACTAAATCAACTTAAATCCAATTACTTCATCTTAACTGCCCTGTGGATTGGGTTGTAAAAAATTAGGCAGCTTCAGATCAGGCTTGGGGGCAAGATAATGAACAGAATATATGACAAACGTATATTAAAATTATGAGTGATCCAGAGAAACACACACCAAATGGAAGACCCAAGTGTACCACAGGAAAGCATGCATTTCAGCCCCCTACACAGTGCATCATTAATCTGTTGAAGAATTTGGTCTCTAAAGTATGTAGGGTCCAAGGCAGTTTTTGGTTTAACAGGCCAGACATAAGTATAGCTAGAAAACAACAGGGAGCCAGAGAGGACATCAGAGCTCCATGAGGTGCCATATTGTGCATGAGATGGAGCATTTTGAAAGTCAAAGGCAGTCATAAATAGGCCACATTGCAAACAGAAACCATACTGGACCCTGCTTAGCTTTGCAAATGTACTAACAGTTTTACTGCTGCACCATGGAGCTATGTCAATAGTGTTAATATGAGTTATGACCAGAAGGTCTTCAGATGATAGAAAGCTTGAAACCTTCTGCCCAGGTAGAATCTCCACTGGATTAGTGGCTTCCAGGCATAACTCAAAACAAGGAATCGAGCAGTACCCCAAGACCCCAAAAGAAAGTTGAACACAAGCTATTATGCACATCTCTGTGCCTCCCTCCCAAAGCCAAAAGACATCTGGAGCACCAATCTAACCTTATTTATGTACATTATTTTCCCCCTACATTTTATTCCAGTTTTCCTCTAAGGTGCTGAAGGCACTGTATGTCATTCTTTCTCCATCCCTACCCTCACTTCCAACAATCCTGCGAGGTTGTGTTGAAATAGAGTAATTGGCCCAAGGTCACCCCCATGGGCTCCATGGCTGAGTAGGATTTGAACCTTGGTCTCTGGGTCTAGCCGGACACTCTAACCACTAGACCACACTACTTTTGTCTTAACTCAGCCTAAACTGCTTCACCTATAGCTAATCCCTTACTGATTTAATAAATCACCAAGGCTACTGTTGTCTTGCATGTCAATGTCTCTCTCCTCAGTCCACTTCACACATTATGAGTGTGTGGCTAAGCAAAACCCACCATGAACAAAACATTCCTACTGCCATGTGGCCTATAGTTTCAGAACTAAAGGTGGCTGTGCTTTTTTATTGCTATGAGAACCTTGATCTGGACTTCAAGACCACATGCTCCTTACATTAGGCTGTGCCTACAAAATATTGTGCCAGAGTAAGGAAGCCAATCTCTAAGGTGCTACAGAGAAACCCTAACATAATTTATGGAGGGTCCCCCCCTTTTAGCACCTCAGAAGTCTAGGTGGCTGAAGGTTCCCATTAAATAACAAGCCTCCACAATATTTGGCAAATGAAGCCATCTCCTTTGATCAACATCTGCTGCGCAGATGATCCCATAATGAAAGAGAAGGAGCCAGATTGGTTTGCAGGATCCAGATTCAATGCCCTCAGATTAATTACAATTTGACAACACACCTTATGAGACTATTTGGCTGGCAGGTTCACAAGTAGGGAAGAGGGTCTCTCCCTGAAGCCTAAAGGAACAGACTGTTCTTAGTACCATCCACAAACCACATGAAGAGGGAGGAGAGAAACACCAGTAATGCAGGGATTAGCAGAGACCTGTAATTGCCCTGGATAACTGTGTCATTATCTACAATTTTAAAGCACTTGCAAATAGCACTTAAGGTCATTTTTTTTTAGCCCATTAGTGATTTGGTCTCTCTCTCTCTCTTTTTCTGTGTATGTAGCAAATAGTAGACATTGCTGAAAGCGGGATGAAAGATGAGCTGATTGTATTAACAGCACACAAATTGCAGGCTTTCATATTTTGGAGAAGCAACCTGCGTTTGTTGATTTTACCTAGCGTGTTGGGAGCCAAATATGCATGAGAGGAAATTGACTTGCCCTATTCTGAAGGATGGGCAAATGGACCTACTCATTTGAAATGATGCCAGCAATTGAGATGTCAGAGATGCTAGAAAAGACCTGATTAGATATTAAAGCAGAACAAGCTGTAAGGTCTCTCAGCTCCTTCACATGCAAAATTACATGTTGTAACCTTTGGGTGAGCTGAGTTGCCAGTTCGAAGTGCAGCCCTTGAAAAAGCAAATAAAGCAAAACAAAATAGATATGTGAATGCAAATGTGCTCCTTTTTATACATTTATATTCCAGAGAGTTCTGCATTTTACAAGCTTTTTCTTAATACATATTTTTAATAGAAAAAAGTATTTTCTGAAATCAAACCTCCCCTTAACACAAAACATTACAGAAAGCAAACCGAAAAGTCTCTGTACATTTCCACGTTAAGAAAGCTACGTGCGTAAAAAACTCTGAAGCTCAGTGAATCAAAAGGAAGCAGAGAGGAATCAGCATTTGAAAATACAGAAGCCAAGCAAAAAAATGAGCAGGAGGACCATTAGAAAAGAATACTGCAGGGCTGCTGCTGTTGGATCACCAGTTGAGCTGTCTTTCAATACTTGGTCCTTGTTATAGTGGTGGGTGTAATTATCTGATTTCTACTAAGCCCTTTTTACTTTTGACAGGAGGACCACCTTCCCCCTTGGCTTAACCTCTGGTGAATGCATGCCAGCAGTGGGAGTGGCCACCCCACACTCTCATATGTGTGCGTGCACACTGGACTCACAGTGAGGCACACAGACTCCTCCTCAACTGATCTGAAGAGTTATCACCCTTCCCTGATTAGCCTCATGACCAGGGTTGGGGCAATTTGCATCCCCACCAGGGCACTGGGTTGGGTGTACAAGTTTACAGCAATACAGCAGTATCTATTCTCCTCATCTCTCCATTGTCACCAAAATTGATGGAGCATTGAGGGACCAAGAAAAAATAAAACGGGGATTGTTGTAGAGATTCATTATGATGAATTTCAAGAAAGCCTTTCTAAAGGAATACACTCTCCTTTGAGAGCACCTTTGGGGTATTTTGGCACACCAGACAAGATGGTGAAAGGCTCCCTCATCCCTCTCCTGCGCTTCCTAGGTGGCCTCTCTTCATTATTTCATTGCATAATGCACGAATCATGTCCTTTGAAGCATCTCCAAGCAATTTCACAATACAATAAAGACATACTAAAAACAATGACAGATATGATTGCATATGTGAAAACAACTAAACCAAGCACACACACACACACACACACACACACACACATAAACAATTTCAAATTGAGGGGGTGGGGTGGCTGGCTAAGTAAGGCAGGAAGATGGCCACATAATCCTGGAGCTCTGGGCAGCTGCTTGTAAAACTTAGCTGTGGGAGGAATTATTGGCCTGCTACTAGCTCTCAAATTAGTGGAGGAGATAAAGAAATGCCCAAGAGTCCTTTACACAAAGAAACAACAGAGATCTTACAACCTTTTTCAAACCTGGGAGCCAAAGAATGCAGCTGAGATGAGATCTGAGCAGGCCTGGAGATAACACTCCCTCATGAGAGAGAAAAGGGAGTTTCTGAGAGGAATTTGCTGCAGCACAGGAGGCATTAAAAGGACACATTTTTTAAAATACCAAACCATTTCAATCTAATTGACTGGGATAAGTATTTCCACATAGAAAGCTTGATGGAGGAGGAAGGTATTTCAATAGGCACCAAAACCACAACTGTCTGATATGTAATGGAAGGGTGTTCTGTAGGTGCCACCACTCTAAAGGCCCAATTCCTATACTATTCTGATGAGATGGTATATGCAAGATCTCTTGATTGCAATGATTGGTTGGGTATATAAGGGATGAGACAATCTTTTTTGATATCCTGTATATAGGGCTTTGTTCATTACTACACCTTGTCCTGTGGAATATTGCACGATCGCTTTTCTCTCTTCATGTATCTGCTCTGAACTTAGCCTTTGACCCTGGATGGCAGCTCACTGCCTCCCATCTTTTGAGCTTCTGTTGCTCACATATCTCTGGTTAGCAGCCGGTCTAGGACTCCAGTCCTTCCTGCTGCTGGGATGCCTTGTTTACTGCTTTGTTCCCTATTTGCCTCGCTCTATCTATCTATCTACCCTTCTTCCCTTCCCCCAGTGATGCACATGGGCATGGGAAGACCACACATCAAGGTGGGGCAGAAAAGGCAAAGTCCCTTTTGCTGTGGAAGCAAAGGTTTTATTGCTGAATGGAGTGTGGATAGCCCTTCTTCCAAGTGCAAAGCCATCATGGGTCACATCTATGCCATACATGGAAAACATATGGCGTTCCCTAAAGTATCCTGGGAATTGCACTTTGTTAAGGGTGCTGGGGACTGTAGCTCTGTGCAGGGTAAACTACAGCTCCCACAATTCTTTGGGGGAAGCTATGACTGCTAAAGTGGTGCAGATGTGCTTCAAACGTATGGTGCAGATGTGTGAGAGAGCCCCAAACCACTTCTAATTTCAACAAACATTTCAGGCCCTTGATATGAAACATTCGAGAGCACGTTCTCAACAAAGGCATCTTCTTTTCTCAAAAGCCCCTCTTGCAAATGTTGAAAATGTCACATCAGCGAGTGCCATTATGTCCAACATAGTGCAAATGGCAAGAACCAAAGGGCATAATTAGGAATGAAGAGAGGAGGAGAGAAATAAAGTCAAAGCAGCCTCTGGGTACAACTTTTCATGCAAAACGCCATAAATTCCCAGAATGGCCTGGCTGCTGGGGCTGTGGAAGCAGAGGTGAAGCCACTGTTCAATTAGAAGGGTGAAAGGGGGGGGGCAATTAATACCACCTTAGGAGAATCATCATGCTGAAAATATAGGTGTCAATGAGCCGCATAACCTTTTCAAGTTTCCTGAAGAGCCTCTCTTTTCTGAGGCTGTTTCTCTCCGATAGAAGAACTGTTTTCACTGGGTCCTGACATGAGCCAGTAATCTGGAGCAAGTCACCTCAGGGATCTATTGGCATAATCTGGAGCAAATAATAGCTCTCTTGGGAGAGCACATGCAGGGCATGCAGAAAGATCCCAGGTTCAGTTCCTGACGTCGTCAGGTAGGCCTGGGAAAGACTCTGTCTGAAACCCTGGAGAACTGCTACCAGCAGTGTAGGCAGTGCAATGCAGACAGTGGCAGATAGACTAATGGTCTGGCATGGGGCAAGATCATTTTCTATGTCCCTAAAGGGGTGGGCAGATTTGGCCACATCTGCTTTGCGGAATGGAAGGGAGTGAATGCCAATGAAGACTACTTCTTCATTGGAGTGGAATAAACTTTTGATTGGCTGAAGAGTTCTTAAGATGGGGCTTTCCCTACCCATTGGGAGCATCCCTTTGTACTCTGATGTCATACCAAATTACTCACCATGTTTCAGCATGTTCAGGGGAGGGGAACCTTAGGCCTGGGGTGAATGTGACCCTCCAGACCTCTCTACCTGGCCCTCAGGAGTCTTCCCAGGCCACACCCCTCCCCGGACCACACCCCCTGCCCTCGGGCCATGACTCTTATAAGGTCCAGCTCTATGTGCTCTTCAGCTGCTTATGTCTGGCTGGAATGTGATGATAGCCTCCACGCAACAGGTATGAGTGTTCAGTTACCTCTGATTTTCTTCTGCAGCTTTATACAAATCCATATCCATGTTCTCAGTGCTAATTGGCCAGTTAACAAGCAAGAGGCCAGCTCTCTGTAATGGTCAGGAAATCTGACCTGGTGGTTATTGTGATGCCAGGTGGACAAATAGGGTTCAGCCTTGTCTTTGTAGGGGGAGGAGTTGTACCACAGTGAAAGGGAAATGGCTAAAAGATGAAATAGACTAGGCATGGAGAAGGACTAGGGCCCCCCAGATTTCGATATAGATATATCTATATAGAAAGATATCTATATAGATATAGAGAGAGACACACACTCTCACACACTTCTGATGCAGCTTGGTTTGATACAACACCAGTTGTACACTTCATATGGGGCAGGAAATATACCCTCGTTAGAAATACACATCTGAAATAATTAGTTCAAACATGTACATCACTTAGGAGCACTAAAGAGTGTTCAATATATCTCAGAATATTGCAGATCAGTTTGAATTAAGGAAGCAGATGCAAAATGGTAAAGGTGCATATGTGGCTTATTGGACAATTAACCTGCCTGCTCCTGGTGTCAGCTTAGAAGTGAGCCTGCAGTCCACCGTTGACTGTGGAGATAAAGGATCTCACCAGGAAGGTCTCATAGCTACAAGATCATGAAATGTAGTAGTCCATAAAGTGGTCCCTGGCTTTTGAAAGCGCACCTAAACTTTAATACCAAGCAATATCACATCCATAATATCTGGCTGGCAAGAGCTCTTTATTATTGATTGAGAGTTATTCCTCTCAGTGCTCGCAGAAGGCGGAGGGAAGCGTTCCCAGTAGTTTCCCTCTACTTTAAACAGATTTATTGAAATGCTGTTAAATGTTACAGAAATGACAATCAATTAATTTAAAATGCATTTTAACAGCTCTCTGTTGTTGCCCACATGGACCATGTTTAATGGCCTAGCTCTTAAACCCCCAAGAATGTCATTTTTCACAATTATTCAGTCCTAATGACTATAACACTGCTACAAAAATGTCTCACCTGTCATAACTAGGATTATCAAAACCATTCCAAATGAAATTAGAAACCCAAACTGGACTTTTAGAGACCATGTGACCTACTAATTCAGTCTGTTCTTTGTTGCTAGGGAAGTAATGGGGTCCTTGTAGAAGGTGGCAGTCACCTTCTTCAGAATTTTTCCTTAGAGTCATCAAATGGTAAGGTTGGAAAAGCCATCTAGTCCAATCCCCAGCAATGCAGGAATCTAAAGTCCTTGTTGGACTTTAGGAGGAAGGGGGGACATGACATAAGAATTGCCTTGCTGCATCCACCTCGCTCCCAGAACCCCCCCCCCCATAGCCAACCAGATGCTTCCAACAGTTATCCTTCTCAGGAATAGGGTATGACATCGATGCCCATCTCTTGGTCATGGGCAATACCAGTCATGCTACCTCTGTATATGGAAGTTTCATTTTCTAGCACAGTAGACCTGTTCTTCAGGGAGGAAGAGGCTAACAAATCAACATTTCCATCCTTCATATAGTACTGCTTTGTCCCAGAAAGGAGGTGACTGTTGTCAGAGCTCATGCCAATCAGACACGTTCTCCGATCAGACACTATGCTGGCCAGCACATATAATGTGGAATAAAACAAGCAGGGCCAGGGACTTAAACCACATGAACAGTGCGTGCCTTAATACCACCTTTCCCAACCAAGTGCCCTCCGGTTATTTTGGAGTATAGCTCACATCAGCCCCAGCCAGCACAGAATTGCCCTGGAAGGGCTGTGGCTGAGTGGCAGAACCTCTGCTTTTTAGATGCAGAAGGTCTCAGGTTCAATCCCCGGCTCCTCCAGGTACGGCTGAGAAAAACCCGTGCCTGAAAGCCTGGAGAGATGCTGCCAGTCAGTGTGGACAATACTGAGAAAGAAAGACCAATGGCATAGCTTCCTCCTGTGTTCTTATGCAAGGAATTTATTGCAGCGCTGTGACAATCGTACCATCAGAGCAAGTATTTCAGCTTGCCAGATGGAATGATTCCACCTCTCATCCCCATGTCCATGTGCTGTTCTGGAAAGTCCCCCTACCTCGTCAAACCAATTTGTGGGGAGCATGGGGTTAGGAGAGGTGAGGAAAGCCCAGTTGCTCTAGTGGAAGTCCTTGCATGGACTTTGATCACTGGGAGTTATTAGCTGAATCTGACACTTTGGTCTGTGTATTCTCTTGCAGTTTCCTATTAAAAGAATCAGGATGGTTGGTGATGCTGGATAGCCCATGTTCTAGGCTCTTAGCTTGACCCACCACGCCAAATTGATTGATTCTTTGCTTAGCATTTTTTTAAAATAAAGGAGCGCTCTGCTCTTAGCATAGGGCATCCTTTGGTTCTTTCTGCAGGATTTGTCAAAGGTCTGATAATCAGCTTTTATTAAAGGAAGCTGTCATCTTTAAACTATTACACACACACACACACACACACACACACACACTGTCCTGACCCTTCCAAATGTGCTGTTCCCTAATCTTCTTTTGAAACAACAAACAGAATGGAGGAAAATCTCTTTAGGGAAAAAGAATGAAAAGGAGAAAAGCTAAGACCCATCAAGCACCATCAGAAATAACTGGTCTTGACGGCTGGCTTACAAACACACTGCAGCTCAGACACCTTAATCATCCCCTGCTAGGTACAATTGATTAGTAACCTCTCCCTTCCCAAACCCCTGCAAACATATGAGCACACAGGACACTTGTTGGCCTGCAGGAGAGTCTGCTTCAGGAAAGGGACCTGCCTGGTAAAGACACACAGGAGGAGGAAGGGGAGGCAGAGGGAAGGCAGAAAGCTGTCCTGGCCTCAGCATACAGTGATTCATTGATGGGACCTGGAGGCACATCCTCAGAATGGAGTGAAGAACTGGACCACAAAATCCTCCTCTGCCCTTCTCTGTGCACAGTCTGAGTCTGTGTTCCCAGAGACAAATCCTTTTCTGGCTTCCACATAAACTAGGGAAGAGGACCAAGCTTGGCAGATCCACCTGTAGAGAGGAAAGAACAGGGAGATGTGTGACAAATAACATGGACCTTTGTGACCTATGTGACCCTATTTTTTTACGGGATGGTTGCGGTATCATTGGTGTTCAGACATTTTGCTGCTTGAGGCAAAGGACAAGATGGAACCCAGAAGTTGCCTGGACTGCCATTTGAATCTTTCTTCAATGCTAGCAGTGAGGTAGTGTCCTCCATGTCAGCTGAGGACAGTTGAGAGCAGGCATGGAGTTGCTGGACAAGCTATATGGCACATGCAGCTCTGCCCTCCAACAGAAAGAGGTGCCCAGGACATTCAGAGGAGGCAACCATCACACCACCCTAGCATTTGCTGCCTGGGGGTACTTGCCTCATTTTGGCTGTACTCCCTCCCATCCTCATAATATAGGAATGCAGAAATGAAACAGGGATGGGATAATGTGGAATGGACCAATCACTCATCTGTCCTTCAGCAGCACATGGTTCTTCTTAAGTGGGTTCTGCATTATTGGAGTTGCATGCTGGGATGAGCACTGGGAGAAATGGTCAACTGAATGACTTTCCATGCTTTTCAAGCTCTCTCTTCTGTGAGATTTTCATGGCTTGATATGTAGGAAAAACATTACACATCACACATAGCACTTGCTCCCTCATCTTGTGAGCAACAGATCTCCAGAAGCTTAGCCACAAGTCACAACCACTGATCTAGTGAAAACATTAACCCTGTGCTGGTGTTAACTTGCTTGTGCAATGTCCTAAATCATAGGGGGATCCAATGCACATAGAAAGCATGTATGGGGAGAGGACATGAAGGCATGTGTCTCTTTTTGCATGTGATTCCTGTAGAAGGCTTGACTTCCATATCCAATCATCACTACACTCAGACAACTTATAATATATGGGCCCCCAATCTCTGCCACCACCACAGCTGCCATTTTTCTAGAGTTTTGACTCTACATCAAGGAATACTCTTTGAGCTCTCATACATTAAAAACAACAATAACCCACTTGCATTAATTCACATAGCACCAGAATGTATTTTCCCCGACATGATAAATAGAAAACACTCCTTTAATAAAACAATACACTATGCATTAGCAGAACACCTTGTAGAGACATATATAAATGGCTTAATAAGCCCTAAGTGATGTCTGTAACGAAACATTTATAAATGAGGGACTGTAGATAATTTATATCAGTCTCAGTGACTCACCATGACATGAATTCTAATAATGTATTTCACAAAAAAGCGATCACTCATAACTTGGACAACTATTTTTCATATGATGTATAGGAATGTTTGTCCCTCATTTACAGAGTACTACCTTGTCCCCCAATGGCTATCATGTTGAGTCAGAAAGCAGGAAGTGGTTGGGAAAAGAATAATTGATCTGACTCATAAGCTGAAGAGAGAATGCTTTACAAGGCTATTTTCATATAGTCTGAGCAGGGCTAATTGTCCTGTTGTCCTTCATCCTGTGGGGCGTCATTTACATGGTATACCCTTCATTGATCTAATGTAGTGCAACTTTATATATTTATAAAGTCATTCATCATGAAATTAATGTGAAACTAAGAACTGTGTGTGCACTTTGGTTGAGACCTGAATCAGGCTGCTTCAAATCCCATACCAGGTTTGAGCAACTTGCTCCATTAGCATGGAAAAGTTTGCATCAAAACGACTTGTTAAAACAGAACTTTGTTCTGATGTAGTCAACCTCTTTATACAGTGGTACCTCAGGTTAAGTACTTAATTCGTTCCGGAGGTCCGTTCTTAACCTGAAACTGTTCTTAACCTGAAGCACCACTTTAGCTAATGGGGTCTCCCGCTGCCGCTGCGCCGCTGGAGCACGAATTCTGTTCTCATCCTGAAGCAAAGTTCTTAACCCGAGGTAATATTTCTAGGTTAGTAGAGTCTGTAACCTGAAGCGTATGTAACCTGAAGCGTCTGTAACCCGAGGTACCACTGTATATGCAACTTTTCAAACGGCTGAAATAATAGGTAAGCTGTAATGGTGACCTCTGTATTGCAGAGGTAGAAATGAGTGGATCTGTTAATTTCATTTCCTCTCAGTTTCTCGATTTTCCATTCTTAAGTTCAGCTCTCCACATCATTTGCATTAAAAAAAATCCCATGAAAATTCACCAGCATTTTAGTGCAATTTTCTCCTAATATATACCTTTTTGGTATGAATTTTGCCTGAAGTACACAATTTTGCGCTGCAATTTTAGCTACTACAATGAAATTTTGTATGTTGTTTTCACAGATATCTGCATCTTATGTACACCTTACCCTAGTATATACATTTTTTGTACACACTATTTGGCTGGAGAACTGCATTGCAAAATTCCAGAAACTACAATCACCTTTAAATGTGAACTGAACAGAATTTATCCTGCCTCCTTACATAGCCTCTGAGGGCAGACAGGAGAGCAAACAACTGCTATGAATGGTGAAGAGCATGAGTTAGGTTCCTGAGGTTTGTGCACAAATGGGAATAGCAGAAGCCAAATAACATTGTAGCTAGTTCTCCTTTTAATTTTTAACACTAAGAGTGTAATAATATGGACTTTTCCCCACGCTTAGTCAAATCTAATCCCTTTTGGTTGTTCCTGACCTTTAACTCCCACATATGATATATCTCTTATTATTTTAGAGACTCTTGTGCCCATGTTCGTTTGTGCTGAAATAAATACTAATGTGACACACCAGATGCATGCTCATAACTCATACAGCAAAGAGAACCAAAAGTGATTGCAAAGGCACATGGGAGAATTCTGTAGTTTGCTCAGCAGACATTTTCTCGACATGTTAAATTACAGGCAAGAAGGAAACTATAGATCCATTATTTGCTTTCAGTACATTTCCCTGCTCTTTCCTGTTTTATTGCATCCAGGTGGAGTCTTCCTCCATCTGTAGTAGAGGTCTGGCTCCTTTTTGTTTTTGTTTTAAAAGGAGCCTGAGTTTCAGTGCTGGTCTGAAAAAACTACTGCACAACAGCTCTAAACCTCCTATCATTCAGTATATGGAGAAGAAAAGGAAGGCAATGACGCGTGGACCCAAGGGCACAGTCAGGGCCGGACCACCCATGAGGCAAGATGAGGCAACCACCTCAGCTGGCAGGATCCACAGAGCCAGCAAGTCCCAATGTACAGCATTCTTCTTGTCCCCTCTTGTTTCTGATGTAGATGTTCACTCACCTTTTCTTCGCTGGTGAGGTGGGCGACGCCATTTTGGGGTTTGCCTCGGGGGCCAAAATGTCTTGGGCTGGCCCTGGGCACAGTGCTTTTTTTCATCCTTTCCTACTTTAGAAAATATCGTTATCATTATTAATATAGTCTTCATGAATACAAGTAAAATATTAATGTGTGCATAGGGATAAACTGCCCCCACTACATTTTTGGTGCCAGCCCCCCCCAAACATTTAGACTGGCTACGGGCCTGCATCTTTCCCACTGTTAAGAGACAAATAGTTGCTCTGTATTTTATTTTTACATCACTTTAATGATTCATAAGCTACCATGGAAATCATCCAATTGAAAAGTGAGGTATAAATATTTTCATGAACAAACAAATGCAATGGTCTCCATCCTCTGAAAATGTAGAAGGTAAATTTTGTCAGCATCGCCCTTGAGCCAGTGCCACCAACTGGACTCATGCACTTCAGCCCCGACTGGGCTAGGCGAGCTGGGTAGCACTTCCAGAGACCACCTTCTGCACAGGAACAGGTCAAAGTGCTGTGGACTCACAGCTTAGAGTTGTGAGCACCGGATTCACTTCCACAAGAAGACAGTCGTCGCACAGCAGAGTATAGCAGAGTATAGCAGAGCATAAACGACTTGGAGAGCAGCTCTGTAGAATATCTTCTTTATTCTATCTACAACTATAATACACAACTATATACAGAGCTAAATGAGGTCTAAACTAAAAAAATGCTGAAATGTACTGAGTGCCTGCAGCTGCTCTTAGCAGCAACCTTATCTATACACACGATCTCTAGCACTCAGTCTCTCTCTCTCTCTCCGACACTGACTGACTGATGTTAGGCTGGAGTGGAATAAGTAGAGAGCAGAACACCGCCCCTCCTCTCTGGAAAATCACCAGACTCATCAGCAGATTGTTGGATGTGGGAGGGGTGAAATCTCCTCAAATTTATGGTAATGTTGAAATATCTGCTAGAAATATGAACAATTTCATTTCTTCTGAAAATAATGCTTATCATTGATTTAGTACTTCAAGCATTCAAAGTATGCCACAAACAGTTCTTCATTAATATGAGATTTTGGTTCTTTTTGAAGAAAATTGCATTTTTAATTAACTGAATTAACTATTTTCTTATTTTCTGTGCATTTTATGAAAATGCTTTTCTTGTCAACATGAAGAAGTTTAAGGATATTCGAACAATTGTGTAAAGTCTAATGGTTTGAATGTGCTTGCTTCTCTCTCTGTTATGCTGGAAGAGAAATTGCCAAAAACAGCAATAAGCTAAAATTGAACAATGGATATATCAATCTATATTGACATAGAATGTGTATGTGATCATTTGCTCATGCTCCTTTATATGTAAGAAAAAAGTTAATGATACAAAAAAGAAAGGAAGAAATTGCAAATTGAAATCTACGCTTTTAGATATATAATGCCTTGCCTTCAAAGGTAAGATAACAGATTCTATGACAGCAGTTTTTAAGAACCTGAACAGAAAAGATTCCTTTTCTTTTTTATTTCTTAGGAATCATTTTCCTGGATGTGGGCAATATAACTGTTGGCACTGGCTGTGTTTGCACGTAACACTAAGTCAAACCATGGTCTACTGCAAACATGCTGGCTCCCAGGGAGGTGCTCAGAGCTACTTTGTTCCTCTCCAGTCCTTTTAGCTTAGCATGACATATCGTCCAAGTGCGAGGGTGTGGTCAAGCCCTCTTCTCCTTAACCATGATTTGTACCCAAAGATTGTTCTTGACTACCGTTATGGAGAGACATCACCTCGCCAACAAAGGTCCGTATAGTAAAAGCTATGGTTTTCCCAGTAGTGATGTATGGAAGTGAAAGCTGGACCATAAAGAAGGCTGATCGCCGAAGAATTGATGCTTTTGAATTATGGTGCTGGAGGAGACTCTTGAGAGTCCCATGGACTGCAAGAAGATCAAACCTCTCCATTCTTAAGGAAATCAGCCCTGAGTGCCCACTGGAAGGACAGATCGTGAAGCTGAGGCTCCAATACTTTGGCCACCTCATGAGAAGAGAAGACTCCCTGGAAAAGACCCTGATGTTGGGAAAGATGGAGGGCACAAGGAAAAGGGGAGGACAGAGGACAAGATGGTTGGACAGTGCTCGCGAAGCTACCAGCATGAGTTTGGCCAAACTGTGGGAGGCAGTGGAAGACAGAAGTGCCTGGCGTGCCCTGGTTCATGGGGTCACGAAGAGCCGGACACGACTAAACGACTAAACAACAACAGTTATGAAGGAGAGTGCTTAACCACAACCCCATGTTTGGATGTCACACAAAGGCTAACCTTGGTTTAGCTGCGGTGCTGCACCAAGGACTAGGGACGAGCAGAGCAGG
Source organism: Podarcis raffonei (assembly GCF_027172205.1). Taxonomy (NCBI): domain Eukaryota; kingdom Metazoa; phylum Chordata; class Lepidosauria; order Squamata; family Lacertidae; genus Podarcis; species Podarcis raffonei. The sequence goes on from NC_070603.1 coordinate 40,694,935, forward strand.
TGAACTCCTCCTCTCTGGGAGTCTGCACATTCATGTGGTTCTGGTAAGCCATTGTTTGGTTTACCATGACATGCAATTCAGGCCATTGTGTCCAAACTTTGCTAGAAATGTGCAAATCATGTTGGTTACTGCAAAGCCTTTACCATTCAGTGGATGTAATCCAGGCTTCCTCAACCTCGGCCCTCCAGATGTTTCTGGCCTACAACTCCCATGATCCCTAGCTAGCAGGACCAGTGGTCAGAGATTATGGGAATTGTAGTCTCAAAACATCTCGAGGGCTGAGGTTGAGGAAGCCTGATGTAATCCATTTAGGCTGGGTGGTCCCAAGATCCTCCCTGGGGGCTCAGTAATACTGTGGCTTTGCTTTTATTTGTCGATTTGGGTAATGTGAGGCCAAGATCTTTAACAAGAAATGACAGGTTCTTCTGCAACAGAGCCTACAAGTCCTTGAAACATATACCCCCTCTTCCCACCCCTCACCCCACATATAGCTCTGCGTTTGGTGGTTGCTAGGATCCATTCATTCCCTAGTGAGACTGTTGTCTGCTGACTCGGCCATTGCTGATGAAATTACTGGCATTCACATTAAATTATTAACATATTCAATGACCGGTAATGTCCTAGAGGGCTACTCAAATTGGTGGCCAACTATGGCTTGCCCAGCTGCGCAGAATCTTGCTTTTCAACCCAATTGTGTCCGTCATTCAAAGCATGTCTCTTTCGTCTTTCAAATGTTGAGAGAAAGCTGAAGCATTCCCAGGGATTTTCTATAGCAGGTCTCAGCTGAAGCCGCAAGGGAATGTTCTGTTGCTATCTCAGAGTGCAACAGATACTGTTCTTTAGTGTGAGTAAAAATGACTAAGAATACTGTAATTCTCTCCTTGTTGACTTCAGGTCAGTGCTGAAGTAGTAAACGTGTGTCCTAGGCCAATCCATGCTACAGATACAAAGTTTTTTTGAAGTTGTTTACTAGTTCCAACTTTCCCTAAAGAACCTGGGAATTACAGTTTTGTGAATGTGCTGAGAATTCTTCATTAGAGAGCACTGGCTATAACTTGGAGTGTGTATGTAGAATTAGTGGAAGTGAAGCAAATCCCATTCTGGGTAAACTGGAACTTGTAGCTACAGTTTAGCGAACAAATGCATGATGAATCCTTTCCCTATATTTAGGGAAAGCTACATTTTAAGTGAATAGTCTTATTAAAATTCAAAGTCTACTGAATTTAGCTTATCCAAGTAGCCCATTTAAAAATTACATTACAAAGTCCTGTCTGAACAATGTTATAATATACAGATATTTTATTTATTTATTTATTGAGTGGAATGGCCAAGTGTAAATGTCAGAAATAAATAAATTATAGACCTTTATACACAATTTCCTGGCAATGAGTCACATCAGACTCATTGAGGGGATGTACACACTATAAATTGCATTTAAAACACACTGTCCTACAAGGGGATCCTGGCAAGTGTAGTTTGTTAAGAGCACTGGAAAATGTAGTTACCAAGTTTATTCTTCTTTTTGAAGTGTGTGTGGTTTAAAGGTATGGTGTGTATGCAGCCTCAGTAACATCTTTGTCACCTGCAAGTGTGAAAAAGGTGACATGTGACTCCATACATTGAAGACATCTGAGAGATTTCACCTCCTTCTTACCAAGCTGCCATTTTGTAAAGACCTCATCTGGCAGAGCTAAGGCAAACTCTACGGCTGATCCAATCAAGTCCTGCTGACACCGCAACACTCCATATATGTGTTATATTATCTGCTTATCTTGTTGATCAGAAATGCCTGGGGATTAAAAAGTGCAAAGGGGCTCACTTTGGGTGAGTAATGTTGGTAGGGACACTTGTCATTTTGAAAACCAATAACCTTGTCTGAAGCTGTCTCTTTAATTGCCCTGAGAGGCTATATTGTGGATTTAAAAAACAACAACCATTGAGTTCTGGCATCTCTAATCAAATTCAAGCACTGCTCTACTACTATGTCCAATTTCTTCAGAGTCAGAATTCTATAGAATAACAGCTGCAACTAATAATCCATCCCATGAAAAATAATGTGGGCCATCCTTTGAAACGGCATATTCTGCACCAGTGACATTGTGCTCCCACCCAGGGCCATGGACAGGATTTTCTCTGTCCCCACTGATGTTGTGCATTCTGCAAATGATTCTATATATTTTTTTTAATGCTACACATTTTGTGCTACATTAGTTTGTTTTGAAAACAATAATAATAGCCACCTCACAAATAAAAAATCATGTGTCTGAGCTGAAAACATCACACTCACTGATATTTCCTGTTTTCAATGAAAAGAAATGCATGCAAAATCCCATTGCATCCCAATGAAGATTTTCTTCTGAGCTTGGGGAAAATCCTGGGGCCACAAAGCTCTACCTACCTGACCTACGCAATCATATGAAAAGTGCATTGCGGCATGGGAATGTTTTTTGGGAGTTTTTTTTTAGAAAACTGTGGTGACTAACACTAACAAGTAGACTTTTGCTTCAGCCTTCTCACCTCTGCCTGCTATTAAGAACTTAAAAGGGTTTGTGTGCTGGATCAGGCCAATGATCCACATAGTCCAGCATCCTGAACTCACAGTGGTCAAGCAGATGCCCACAGAAAGCCTCCAAGCAGGTCTCGAGTGCAACAATGCTCTTCCCACTTGTGATTGACAGCAACTGAGAATCAGAGGCATGCTGCCTCCAACAGTGAAGAGAGAACATCACCAGTTGTGGCTAGGAGCAATTGGGAGCCAGTGTGGTGTAGTGGTTAAGAGCGGTAGGCTTGTAATCTGGTGAACCAGGTTCGCTTCCCTGCTCCTCCACATGCAGCTGCTGGGTGACCTTGGGCTAGTCACACTTTTCTGAAGTCTCTCAGCCTCACTCACTCACAGAGTGTTTGTTGTGAGGGAGGAAGGGAAAGGAGATTGTTAGCCGTTTTGAGACTCCTTAGGGTAGTGATAAAGCGGGATATCAAATCCAAACTCTTCTTCTTCTCCTCCATGTGTTTGTCTAAAACAAGCAGGGCTTATCCAGCAGATCTTAATAGGCCAGGTTTGCACAGGTCAGTAGTTTGCAACCAGTGTGCCATGACACCCTGGGGTGCCTTGAATGATGGTCCAGGTGCCACCTGCAACACTGGCCCCTGTCCCACTTTCCTTCCCTCCCTCCTCTGATGCCCTCTCACATCTCTGCTTCCCAAAGACTTGCACAGCTGTTTATTGTAGCAGCCCTGTCTACAAGCTCTCCAGGTGAATGGTACCTGTGGGACTGGCCAGGGGATGCTGGTTGCCAGGAGCTGAAGCAGCCTTGGAGTAAGCAAGCGAGCAGGCGAGGGAGCCTAGCCAGCCAGTCCACCAGCCCTTGCTGTTGGGAATGGACAGACAAGTCCCAGGCCCTTGTGGGGCAGTGTGAGGTGGCACCTCTCTTTGGGGCAGGGGGGCAGCTCAGAGACCAGGGGTGAAAGCAGTGGCTGCCTGGAAGACTCCCAAGAGGATGGGAGAAGAGAGGAGGCTGAGGGAACACTCCACAAGGACGGTTGTTCAAAAAAGGGTGAGGGGCTGCCAGCTCCGCAGGCAAGGGGTGACATAACTGGGCTCCTGAACCCCACAGGGATGCTGTAGTTGGTCAAGGAAGCCATGGACTCAAAAAGGTTGAAAACCTCAGACACATGTGTTCACTAAGGTATGGATTCAGGTGTGCTGACTCAGTGCATAACCAGTCCCACGAACCAACTCAAGAATGTGAGTGTCCATCCCAGGTCACTTCAATGTTCCTCATTATTTGGGGTACACAAGTCAATGCACACACCTTAAGTGGCAGGACCTGGAAGTACATGGGAAGCTGACTTACATTAAGTCAAACTATCATTCACCTTGGGTCAGTTTTGTCCACACTTACTAGCAGTGGCTTTGCAGTGTTTCAGACAGGAGTCTTCTTCTAGCCCTACCTGGAGATGTCAGGGATTGAACCTATATTGAGTCTTTTATATGCAAACCATATGCTGTGCCACTGAACTACAGCTCTTCCCAATCCTAGTCTAGTCTTGCTCCAGCATATGAGGTCTTCACGAACAGTCTCTGGATCAATAACAAAAGCTCTTCCAACACAGACATGGTTTGGCAATGGTTTTCATGAAGAAATGCACATGGAAAATGCTATATCAAAAGTGGAAAAACTATAGGTAACATCAAATTCATGGATCCTTCCTGAAATGTCCACATACATAGATATTCCGTGCCACTATATTTCCTATGCTTGTCCCTTGAAGGGAATCATTCTAAAAGCTCTTCCATCGGGAAAAATATCACATTAGAATAGGCATTCTTGGATGTCACTCTGGATTTTCACTGGGGTAAATTTGATTATGTTTGCCCATAATGAAGAGGTTTGAGACTCAAGCTGAACACCACAGGACTTGCTCTACTCAGATTTTCAGGGAATATCAGTAAATAATATTGTGCTCATGCCCAGGTGACTGGGGAATAGATGTAGGAATCAATAACAAGCATCCTTATTCTTAATTGCATTAATGTCAGAGAAATTAGTTTCTTAGGCATCCTATTCTCACAAGGGTTCCTAACCTCTTTCTTCTTCCTTTGTGTCTGCTATGCTTACCATCACGGGGGTATCTCAAGGTCAGCAGCAGAAAGGCCACAGGGGGAAAAGAATTATTATTTGTCAGCCATGCCGCTTTTGCTTTGTTTTCTGCCTTTTCATGGCCAATGTCAATGAAAGGCCTGTTTTTACCTCGGCCTTTCTCCTTGAGTAAGGCCAAAGGCCCTTTGAATAAGACCCAGGGAGGATATAAATAATATCTGCCCACTGAGTTTAGATTACACCCTAAGCAAGAATAACTGAGTCAGACTTAGCTTAGCTTTCACCAACCTGGTGTCAGCACAACAGGGGTTAATGGAAACTATATTCCGAAACATCTGGAGGGCACCAGATTGGTGAAAAACTGACAGTATGTGTGCCAATAGATGATGTTTTCACTTAAATCAGCATTCAGGCTCCTCACGTCCATTTTCTGTATTTTTTTCAATGGGCCTTACTTTCTTTGTATAAAACATTTGCCATGTTCTTCTCTTTTCAGACAGGTAGCTAACCCAAACACTTCAGCATCACCTAGTAGCAACTTCCTTTGAAAAGTGCAGCTAACAATACACTTCCAGTATATCAGACACACCTTCGGAAACCTGACAGTGAAAGCACTGTTCAGTGTAACATTAGTTTAATTCAAATTATGCAGAGATGTTCCTTTAAACCTGCTGGGGCAATTTCTTCTCCTTTCATGTGTTTATGAACTGTCTGGTTAAGCTACATAGGAACATGGGTTTCTGACATTTGAAAGCTTTAGATACCTTACAATGAGAATCAGCTTAAAAATATATATCCATGTGGAATTTGGAGTATGTGAAACCCATGTGTTACTCTGCCGAACAGCAGAAAAAGTGAGACAGTGTGGGAGATAAGCCAACAGCATTTAGGGTGGCTGTGGGAATGCCAGAATATCACTATGGCTTATTATGGCTTATGATTCCCCAAAGGTAGGAAATGGCTTGAGCCAGGCTGACATCATGGTGTCTTGACTGTTTCACTTCCATGTTGTATGGTGTTCTTGCTTTATACCTAAAAATGGGCCAGGCCCAGAAGTATTCCAGTGGACTATGGAAGAATTTGTGTAATCTATAGGACTCAGGGAAGACCACCCTGTTAGAAGGCAGGCTGCCTTAAATTACTCTGGTTTTTGGCTTTCATCGTCATGGGACTCGCATCAAAACGTAATCTGAACCAATGGCTATACTACATCCACATGAAAATGATTGCATTTATTTGTCCAAATATTGTGGAAAAGAAACTCCCTCTGCATAGCCTTTGCTAAAATGCACTGACATTATGTGCAGCATAATCTTGTAACAATTTGGTACTGAATCAGCTCTGCATTTTTCAAACAGTTGTTTCTATCTCCTCTATTCAAAGGAACCTTCACCTGTGAACATTAGATGCACTGCAAATTCTGAATGCAACAGGTCCTAGGAGACGTTTGTATGTCAATCATCACTGCCGAGAGGCTGGTGGTGTACAGCCAAGAGGCTGGTGGTCTGAAACATTCAGAGTCTACTTCTGAAGTGGAAGCATTCTTATAGAGCAGCTCTCAAGCTGGTCTCTGACCGTAATAAATTTCATGTTCATAGAGGAGCTCAGTTGTGGGGATAAGGGGCACTAGTGAACTTGGTCCTGGCTTGCCTTCTGAAGTATCTGAGCCTTACTGTATTGCTAAAGGGATCCTTCTGTTAAGATAACACATGCCTATTTGTTGCTCACCATCAGTAGTTGGTAGGATGGATTATGCAGTAGAAGATTAGGGTTTACTCTGATTCAGTAGAGGAAAGAGTGGTGGCACTGTGGTCTAAACCACTGAGCCTCTTGGGCTTGTTGATCGAAAGGTCAGTGGTTCGAATCACTGCAATGGAGTGAGCTGCCGTTTCTCCGTCCCAGCTCCTGCCAATCTAGCAGTTCAAAAGCACGCCAGTGCAAGTAGATAAATAGGTACCGCTGTGGCAGGAAGGTAAACGGCATTTCCGTGAGCTCTGGTTTCCATCATGGTGTTCCGTTGCACCAGAAGCGGTTTAGTCATGCTGGCCACATGACCCGGAAAGCTGTCTGTGAACAAACGCCGGCTCCCTTGGCCTGAAAGCAAGATGAGCGCCGCAACCCCACAGTCGCCTGCGACTGGACTTAACTATCCAGGGGTCTTTACATTTACGTTTAGTGCTGCTAATTAGTTGGGGTGGGGGGTTCAGTGGGGGGGTATGTGTGTGTGGAGATTCAGTGTGAGATGGAGGCATGCATTTGTTTACTCTTTATCTCATTCTGTATCTGCATTGGAACTACCGGTATTTTGGATCTATTGACATTTAAAAGAAAAAAAAGTTTGTCTTGTTTTTATATATGGAATGGTTTTTAATTATTTTGCATATCAAACTTTTTTTCAGTGTTTTTCAACCATTTATTTTATGGCTGTATCTGTATTTCTTGTTTCAGAATTGTAAATATATTGTTGTTGTAACCCACCCTTATGGTAAAGTAAGAAATTATGATAAGAAATTAATAAATAGTCACTGATTAACAACTGCCAATGCAGGAATTAATGTTCAGTATATAATATCTGTTAAGAAAAATTTATTCTTCATTCAGCAATTCAGTAACATCAGGTGCCATACCCAGTTCAACTCTAGGAGTGCCATTTTAGTGGAGTTTATGGAATGAAAGAAAAACAATATATTTTATTGGGAAAACACTGCAAGTGCTTGAAATACATTTTTTTCTAAGATATAATTGTTCAGAACAAGTATGATGAAACAAACAAACACCAAGACACTATTGCAAATTAGAGGTTCAGAGCGACCTGGTGAACTCTATTCCCAAGGAAATTACTATGCAGGCTTCAATCTGAATTGGGGGTAGATTCCATTCTCTTGCTCTGGAGTAAATATGCATAAGAGGTGGCTGCACTCTGCAAACAGTTGCTTGTAGAAATGAAAAGTATGTGGCAAATACAAAAGTATAATAGTAATAGATGAAAATGTAATGAAACAGAAAGGAAGAATCTGTTCTATCTGGATCTCCCACATAAAGCAAAGGAAGATAAAGCCAAAAGTGTAAAATTGTATTAGCAAAGTTAAGGATACATTTGAAAAACATACAAGGCACAGAGTCACTTCTTTTTAAGGTAATCAGCTCAGTTCAGTTTCAATGATTTTTAGTCAACAAATGTGTGTCGGGTTCTAAGGACTCTTACATCCGGCTTTTCTCTATCGTCTTTCTTTGCAAATGTATTTTGTGATAGCAAAATCTTTCTCTCCACGTTTCACAGAATGATAAAACAGAGTTATTGAAACTTTTTTAAAAATTTAATTGGAGAAGTTATGTAGCCCATTATCATGCACCTTTATTCAGAAGTAAACCCGACTGAGTTCAACAGCAATTCCTATTGACTAAGTGTGCACTGGAGGACTGCAGCCTTGAACTGGCTTGCAGGTGTTTTTTGCTACTCAGGTTCAAATACCATCTGTTTCAATCACAAAACAACTACGGCACATTGATTTTCTTCCATTAGGGTTATTAATTTTTTATTGGGGCTTTTATTCGGGTTGATATTATCATTGTATTCTTCAGGGTTTATTAGGGTTATTTTTTATTCGGCTTGTTAACAAGGTATAAAAATGCATACAGAATATTTGTTGAATATTTCTTGAATCGTCTTCTCCCATTTCAGTTTGCCTGGTCATTCAAGATTGTCCTTTGAAGCTCTTCTCCAGCTGCTCTCATCTTCTGAGTTACAGCAGGTGACTCCTGGAGAGAGCCTATCAGGGGAGGCCAGCTCACTAGGGCAAGAAGGGTGCCCCACCAAACTCAGCCTGCCATCAGCCAAGCCCCACCAGGGAGGTGACAAAACCAGAATTAGTTGGATCTCCCATTGGCTCCAGCTCCAAAAGCCATTTGCTTTGGTTCTGTTTACTGTTGGCCTCCCTGCCTTCCACCCTCCCAGTCCCAACAGTCACCACTCTCCACTGGAGTTTTTGTGAGGTAGGTTAGGCATAAAGTAGAGATGTGGTGTTTTTTAAGATAATAATAATAATCCCCAGACTTTTTAGAGCATTGCATGATTTTTATTATTTTGGGATGCAGTCCAAATCCTGGCTGCTGTCTGGTAGAGTTTAATGGTGCAGCTCTGCCACACATACACTGTCAGGGAACTGCCATCAGCTCAGAGGTGAGAGGTGGAAGGGCAGTTGGGTTACAGGGAGTCTCCAAAGATCGTGAGAAGCAGCACTTCCTCCGCAGAGGAGGGAAGCCACGCCTCCAGTGGGGAAGGGGTGCAGGGCTCGGAGGATGCAAGGGGGAGCCACAGCACCAAGCATGAACACAGCGGGGGGGGAGGCAGCTCCCCCTCTGCCCATGCCCTCTTTGCACAGTCTCTTGGGCTTGCTGATCGGAAGGTCGGTGGTTTGAATCCCTGCGATGGAGTGAGCTCCCGTTGCTCTGTCCCAGCTCCTGCCAACCTAGCAGTTTAAAAGCACATCAAATGCAAGTAGATAAATAGGTACTGCTCCGGCGGGAAGGTAAACAGCGTTTCTGTGCACTGCTCTGGTTTCGCCAGAAGCGGCTTAGTCATGCTGGCCACATGACCCAGAAAAACTGTCTGCGGACAAACATCAGCTCCCTCGGCCAGTAAAGTGAGATGAGCGCTGCAACCCCAGAGTCATACGCAACTGGACTTAACTCTCAGGGGTCCTTTACCTTTTTTTATGTTCATCATTATATTCTATTTTGTATTCCTTGCCATCCAGCTGGTTCCTTACAGTTCCTGGATGGAAGCTTCTCCCCTTATGTACAGCTGGCTTTTGCACAGGTGTACAAAGAAGAGGTGAACCTTGTGCTGGTGTCTGGATGAGAATCTTCCAGTTCAAATCCACTGCATGACAACTTTCAACACAATGTTTTCCAGAGTTGCCAAAATAGTGGTTTTAAGATTTTGGAGCTGTTTCCACTGCTTTTTCTATCACGTTGCCATACATTCGAGTTTTCCCTGACATTTTGCCAATTTTTCAAATTCCCCCCTATGCCATTTTTACACCTGAAAACCAGGACATGTCAGGAATAGATGGGTCCTCTGTGTTTCAACAGCTGTCGATGCTACTGTATTCAAAATAAGAAAAAAAAGTATTTTGTAAGTATAGAAAGCATCTGAAAATTTGGACACTGATAGAGAAACAAACTGTTAGTCAAAAATATCTTATTCTCTACAGTCTTAGTCCATGCTTTTTACAACGTATCTTAATGTCAAACAATGGTTTGCTTACCTCAAACCATGAAGGATATGTTCCTACCTATTTTCCCTAGGAAGATATGGTTACACAAAGTTTCAAAGCTTCTGATTCTTTTTGCCTCTTTGGAATTCCACCCACTTCCTGCGTGAGGGGTGGTTACATTTCACTTCTGTCTACCCTTAACTCATCCTTTAGTGCTGCAGAGAGGTGATCTAATGAAGATCTTAAATGGGAGGGTTAGTGTGACTCCGTCTGCCATTAACATTTAGGAGGTAATCTCCCTCAAACCATAAATGCTAAATACTTTGGCATGCCCTTGACAGGTATAATTGCCTGCAGTCCTGTAAAATATAATGACCATCTGGCAGAAAGCAGTGAAATCACATGAGTGTGTGTGTGTGTGTGTAGTAAAGAGAGAAGCTAGTGTCAGATCAGTGTGACATCCATTGTGCAAAATGCCCAATTACTTGGCAATGGAAATCATTTTCACTCCAGCTATGTCACCACTTTTATTTTCCCACACATCCCGTCACTTTTACAATCACGAGGGAAGCATCTTCCATTTTCTTTTGGACAATAAACACAGGCCAATTTCACTTCATCCAGATGAGGAGGAAAAACTAGTTTCTGCTTAACCTTAACCGACAGTCATGTGAAAGAAAACAGGCCTGGTGGAGATCAAACCCTCGAGCTTACACAATTAATGTCTTTTGGTGCCTACAAAAATATGATGTCATTATAATAATATACCATGTAAGGAGCTGGATTGAAAGGCTCGTCTTTTGTGCAGCGGTCTCTTTTGCTCACCTCATTACTACCGTGCTTGCAAAATTGGGCAGAGCGAAGTGTAAACCAAACATTCTGCTTTATCTGAAAGTCAGGCATGTTCTGGCCAGAAGAGGCAGAGAGTTTTCTGCCACACACTATGCCTCCACCCTTATCCCAAAAGGGTAAGACTGCCCATGAGTTTGCTTGACAAAGCTGTCAACATCTCCAATGAGACTGCCAAATAAAAAGTGACGTGCGCTGGTCGACCAGAGGAAATTGAGAACCAGAGATTTGTTCAGTCATGGTCACCAACAGATGGTGACAGTGATATCTGGGGAGATGTGCATGCTGCACCACGAGAAAAGAAAATTATGCTCGCAGTTCTCACTGGTCCAGATGTGGCTAGAGCTTAAAGTCGAACAGGTGACTCACTCAACCATGCCAAATACTATTCAGGCTAATACAACCCAAAAACATACTGAACAGGTTGAAGTCTTCTGCTCTGAATTTTGGAGGTTGAATAGTTAGAACTGGATAATGGAGGTTAGATTTCTGTCACATAATATTGATGATATTGATTTCAATGGAACCTAAGTACAACTCACTTAGTCTGGATCCAACCTATTGTTTCCCACAAACATAGCAAGCTGAAAAATTCCTTTAAATTCTTTATAGCGTTTAGGTAAAGAATAGCAGGTGTTCCTCCTCCTCAAAAACATTCAGAAGGAAGTTTTCTACATATGCTTACCTCTTTCTCTCTCTCAGCCAACAGCCGACCTTCCTGTACTACATTGCAAAAGTGAGACTATTGCGCTAATGTTCTCCTTATATTATCTTGGCTATTTTAAATAGTAGCAAAGCATCTCTAGTATTCAGGCTATAAATGGTGCGTGGATGCTGTTATTCTTAATTTTTAGGCTGGAAAAGAGCAAAGGTCAAATGGCCAGTGGGATACAGTCATCACCACTATGTGTGCAGCTCAGACACCATCTACAATTTCTGAGAACTTAAGCTCGTTTTTTCCTCCAAAGCCACAGCTGTCTGAACTAATTTTCCACTTTTTAAAGACACAGATTATCAAGTTCGTCAGGGCACGTTGCTCAAGCATAAGAGTATCATTATGGAGAATTAAGAGGAGCATAAAGTAATTTTTCCAGGCTAACAGGTGGCAGTAAAGCTTGCAAACTGAAAGTCTATTTCATGGGAGATATTTCACAAAAAATATCCATTTTGGGCCCCTTGAAAATAAATAATTAAGTTTTTACAGAGCAAACCATTTTTGGTCTTATAGTCAAAGTCAATAAGCTGGTTTTCCTTCACTCTCTAAATGGTCCAAATCAGAAATCACACATCTAATCCTTGAAGTCAGCCTGTAAAGATGTATTTGTATTTTACCACAAGAAAACACTTCTTTGCAAAGCACTTCTTTTTCTTTTGCAATGAATTCCATGACACATTGCCATTGAGGCTCAGGAACTCAACTGTTCACAAGAACACAAGGAGAACCTGCTGTATCAGGCCAGGGGCAAGGGGAAGAGCATTCTCCTCTCCTCTAGTTTCCAAATACAGTGGTACCTCTGGTTACGAACTTGATTCGTTCTGGAGGTCCGTTCTTAACCTGAAACTGTTCTTGACCTGAGGTACCACTTTAGCTAATGGGGCCTCCTACTGTTGCCATGTCACCACCATGCTATTTCTGTTCTCATCCTGAAGTAAAGTTCTTAACCCGAGGTACTACTGGGTTAGTGGAGTCTGCAACCCAAAGTGTTTGTAACCTGAGGTGTTTGTAACCCGAGGTACCACTGTAATGATATTCAGAACCATACTGTCTCTGATAGTGGAGGCAACACACAGCCATCAGGACTAGTAGCCACTGATAGCATTTACCTCCATGAATTTATCTAATTCTCTTTCAAAGCCATCCAGTTGGTGGCCATCACTGCCTCTTGTTGGAGCAAGTTCCACAGTTCAGCTACATGCTCTGTGAATGAGTACTACCATTTATCTGTCCTCAGTCCTCCTATGTTCAGCTCCACTTCATGTTCAAGTGTTCTAGTGTTATGAGAGAGAGAGAAAAGCTTTTCTCTATCCACCTTCTTCATGCATGCCATGCATAATTTCATACCCTTTCAGCATGTCACCTCTTAATCACCTTTTCTCAAAACTGAAAAGCCCCAAACGCTGCAGCCTTTCCTCATCAGGGAGTTCCTCCATCCCCTAGTTGCCCTTTTCTGAACTTTTCCCAACTGTTTTTCCTTGACACACATCACTTTACACTTGTTTACATTGAATTGCATCTGCCATTTTACTGCCCATTCACGTGGTTTGGAGAGGCCCTTTTGGAGCTCTTTGCAATGTTTGTTTGTTTGTTTGTTTGTTTGTTTGTTTTAAAGACCCTGGGCAACTTAGTATCATCATCAACCTTGGCCACTTCACTGCTCATTAAAAAGCACAGGTTGCAACCAATTTTTGAGGGGATCCCACTTTCTACATTACTCCAATGGAAGTGCTGCCCATATATTCCTACTCTCTGGCATGTGGCATGCACACAACCTATGCAACCCTTGCATTCTCTGTACAGCAGCAAATAAGAGCCTTTTAAAAATGTCTGGTGCACATCATTGTTTGTCCATGTATCTATGAAGTTAACTGATGCATAGCTCATGCGCTTTGCTTGTCTTCTCCAAGCAGGGACTGCTGCTTTGATGTCTCCGTGGGCCTAGGATTCTCTGACTGCCATTAGCTTAGTTGTTCCATTGTCTAGAGCAACCATGCGCTTGGCAGCTCATTGTTAAGAAGAACCTGAGAGACTTTTGAATTTGAATTCTAGAACTGGAACTGGGAAGGGATTGTAGCTCAGTGGTAGAAGGTTCAAAAGCATCAGGTAGCAGGTTATGTGAAAGTCTCTCTCTGCCGCAAACTTGCTACAAGTCAGAGACTAGATAATATTGATTGACAAATCATCTGGCCTGGTGTACAGCAGTTTCCTATGGGTTGCATCCAACTAAGTTTTGCCCAGAGTGATTTAGTCATGTCCATGAATTTCAGAGGGTCTTCTCTGAGAATGACTAATCCTCAATACAATCCCATGTTTCAAAGAGCCAGGTTCATTGTTTGCTACATTAAGCAACTTAAATAGTGCCTACATGCCATGGGATTTTGAATGACATCATGTTAGTGCAAATACACTCTCCGGGCCTTAGGTGTTGATGTTGCTCACAGGATACTGAAGAAGAATCTTTCTCTAATGCCAATCAACTCTCTAATGCATGTTTGATTGAGTGATGTCTCTGTATTAGGGAAAAGGCAGCTCCTCCAGTTTTTCTTGGCACTGCTTCATTAGTAACTGCAAAGCAGTTTGCACGAAACAAGTCTGGAAAAGACTAGCAATAAGGATTTCAATATGTATCATTGAATCCTGAAGCATTTTACCCATCTAGCTACATACTCATTATTAGAGCCTCATATTTTTTTGCACCCAAAAGGGATATGCTAGAAATTCTTTTTTCCCCCCCTTAAACACACATAAGGAATGAATAGAAAGGGGATAAATGAGCTGTAACGATTGCTGAAGTGGTCCAGATTAAGCCAGCAGTGCCAAGATGAATTACACCTGTCAAGAAGCCAATAGGAAGTGTGTCATTTTTCCATCAACCAAACGCTGGCTGAAAATGTGAGTTCTTATTTCTCAGTCTATTATCAGCATGTGTTTATGGCAAGCACTTGTATTGACCTAGAGCTGCATCACAAGAAGACAGGGATATAAAAAGGAACTGAACTTTGTGGAAGACAGTTTGACTTCAGTCAGGGGTTAAAATAGAGAGAATATGCAGGCTGACATAACACATTTCCTTTGGGAATGATCAAAAATCCTTTTGGACCAATCTGGGGGAAAGGAATGGGCAGAGTGGAGTCAAGACTTGTTCCACACCTGCCACTGTGTGTATGTGAAAATAAAAGTGTGGGCAGGGGGATAAGATGGAGCATTCGTGGTATAAAACATTGTTGGATTTCAGCTGGAAGCTACCAGCCATGTGCTGATTGGAAACAAAGTAGTATATCAACCCCAAACCTTTTACAGGCACAAAGAGACTCATGTATAACCCCACAATGCCACCATGAGCCCAAACAATCAGGAAGAAACAATAGAAATGATGTTGGGAGGGGCCCTGAATCCATTCACACACTTGATACATTCTAGCTCAAAAGCATATTGCTATGCTATGCTGATTGAACAAAATATAAGAACAAAGGAAGGTTTCAGGCAGAAATACCTAAAAATCAATAAGGAATCATTCTGGTTTGGAGGAGCACTCATGAGTCATCTGGCTTACACTCTTCTCTCCAGGTCAACTTCAAGAGAATCCATTTCTGGTAGTTTGTTATAGGAGTTGGATGTACACTCCACTGATTGGCTGGAAGCTTATGATGACATAAATCCATCATTCTTTAAAACAGTTCATCAACTCTAGAAACATGACTGGTTTTTTTTTTAAGGCACAAAGTCAGCAGTTAAATAAGTATAAGTGTGCAAACAGTGCTTTAAACCAAACAAACTAGCAGAAAACCAGTTTGAAATGCAGGAGGGGGAACAAAACTTAAGAAGAAAGCTACATTTGATGTGGAGGGCAGGATAGGTATAATCTGCAATGGAAATTCAGAGTGGAGAAAATGAGCTCTCCCACTGAGCCAAAAAGACAACTTTGCTGGCTCCTTTTTTAATTTAATTTATTGTATTTATTAAATTTGTATATCACCCTTCATCCAAAGATCACAGGGTGCTCCCCAACATAAAAATATAAAATGAGAACGCAAAATGCATAACAAAACAAAAGCAAACCAATAAGCCCCCAAAAAACATATTTAAAGGGCCATAGAATGTTAATTAGCCAATGGACTGGTTATAGAGAAAGAGTTTCACCAGGCACCTAAAGATATATAATGAAGGTGCCAGACAAGCCTTCTTGGGGAGAGCATTCCACAAATGGGGAGCCAATGAAGAAAAGGCCTGTACTCATGTTGCCACCCTCTGGACCTCTTGGGGAGGAAGCACATGAAGAAGGGCTTCAGATTATGATTGAAGGGTTTGGATTGGTTGTTAAGCTACCTTTGCAATCCCCCATGTTAGGTAATATAAGATCCTTATATGGTGAGTAAAAAGTACTAACTACTACAGTGGTACCTCGGGTTACATACGCTTCAGGTTACATACACTTCAGGTTACAGACTCCGCTAACCCAGAAATATTACCTCGGGATAAGAACTTTGCTTCAGGATGAGAACAGAAATCATGCTCCGGCAGTGCAGCGGCAGCAGGAGGCCCCAAAGTGGTGCTTCAGGTTAAGAACAGTTTCAGGTTCAGAATGGACCTCCGGAACGAATTAAGTACTTAACCCGAGGTACCACTGTATTCTCTCTCTCTCTTGACAACCAGAGAACTAAATTCCTTCCTTTGCTTTTTCTTGTTTGGCTTCTTGGTGCATATTTTCACATTTCATTCTCTTCTCCTCCAGCCCCTCTTTACAGTCGAAAACTAGGAGAAAAACTCAGAGGTAGCAAGAGAGCTGCCTCTCTTGAGAAACCTTGAAGTGTCATTAGTTGCCATGCAAATCTTACATGTCACTTGACAAAGTCTTTGAAGACACTCGTGTTCAACATCCGTTTTTACAACAGCAATTAAGAGGAATAAAAAAAGACACAGAGTTGCAGTCCTTTCCAACTGGGCTTCCTTCCAGGTGTATGGCAGCCCTTGCTCTTCAAATCACTGCTAATCAGCCACACTTCATCACAGGGATCTTGGCACATCAAATCTCCCTTTCTATTAGAATTCAAGCTGATGGGAAAGGTCACTTCAGTAAAGATCACTGCAAGATAAAATCTTGCCTTAAGTAAGGGCACATACACATGGGTGGTTTAAAACTCAGAGAGGTCTTTCTCCCCTGCTATGCTTCAAGTTATGTTTTGCATTGCTGAACACACTATTGCCTGATTACCTGTATTACTTCCCTGCACATTACCTGATCTGTTTTCCCTGTGCCGTCAATTGCCCCCTGCAATGAAGTTGTCACCTGCACATGCCCAATGGATGTCTGAAATATTCACATCTCAGCTAAACTGTGGTTTATGTTTTCACATCTGATGGAAGCTGGTTTGAGGGAAAACACATCCAACAGCAGTGTTTCTCAAAAAATTACAGGATACATATGGATTGTGGCTAACGTCATGTACGCTCGGCTTCAAACACCAGTGGTGGGAAAGCACTGGAGACAGAGTAATGTGTACACAGCCTAAAAATAGGGTTGAGCTAATCAAGGGAAGGGCACTTTTTGCCTCAGCTGGATAATTGCTGAGGGGATTCTCCCTTTCTGAAAGCAACTATAGAATATGCAGAGTAGCTAACTGCTAAAGAAGGATTTGGGGGAGGGGATTTAAACCAAAAGATGAAATATGTATTTGAATAGTCTGAGTCTGGGTTATTTTGCAGCAAAGGTGGGGAACTTGTAGTCCAGCAACAACTGGAAGGCCACAACTCCCATCATCCTTGACCACCAGGGATGCTAGCTGGGGTTGATGGGAGTCGTAGTACTACAACATCTGGTTCGTCAGAGGTTCCCGTTCCCTGTTCATTATGGCTGAACATAGGCAGTGGCCTTGTCCAGGGACTGTTGGAACTCACCCACGATCACACAGTAACCTAACTCTGCCTATATATTTAATCTTGAGGTTTGTTATGGCTATTTGAATGACCTGATACAAAAGTCACAGAGGCAGGATTTCCTTCTCTCATCTGTCTTCTTTGTGCACCCTCCTCCTCAAGAAAGCTGTTTTTGTAGTGCGTAACTATTAATGGAAATCTCAGGTGTTGCTGTCTCAAACTTTCAAAACACATTTCTGCTAGAGAAAATGGAAGAGAGTGAGAATGGTGGAATAACTGTTTATACACTATGCCGAAAGTAACTCAAGGGAGGACTTGGGTATAAATTTACTGGCGAGGGATTAACTGGATCTTTTGTATCCATTTCTGGTGTTGCCACTGCTAGGATCGGTTTGCATACATCTCACATTAATGTTCTAGGAACACTGGAAGTTGCATTTCATCTGCTCCTGCATGGCAGTAGAGTCTCCTTTTGCATGTGGGCAGCTTTAAAGAATTAAGAGAGGTAATAATAATAATAATAATAATAATAATAATAATAATAATAATAATATTTATACCTCGCCCATCTGGCTGGGCTTCCCCAGCCACTCTGGGCGGCTTCCAAAAAAATATTAAAATACTGTAATACATCAAACATTAAAAGCTTCCCTAAACAGGGCTGCCTTCAGATGTCTTCTAAAAGTCTGGTAGTTGTTGTTCTCTGGTAGGTGGGGAGTGAAGTCACACAGGGGTGTGTATATGTCTGGTGTTTCTGGTGTGGTGGTAGCCACAGCGCAGGAAAGGTGGGGAAAATGAGTGAACATGAACTGGGAGGATTTTCTAAGGCAACAAGAGGGCCAAAAAAAAAAAGGCTTTCAATTCTGCGTGTTCTTTTAAAGGGCCCTCTGATTCTGAGAGGCCCCCCAAGCCTGGTAAGCCTCATTGAACTTGAAAAGCTACAAGCTTCCTTTCTTACCCCTTTGCTTTGTTTCCTCTTATCTCATTCATGTGAGGCACTAGGGCTCCTTCACCCGCCACACACACACACATGCACACACTGACTTGTCTTAAAACAACATTTTAAAAGTCAGTTTGACACGTTATATTACAGGAGAATGCAGATGAATGTTTGTGGCGAATATCACATTGATGGTTAAGAGAGAATATCATTACTGAAGCAGTAATTCATAATACATGCTTGGAATCATTAACCAGAGAGTAATTAATGGAAAGGAAAGACACCTCTCCATTCCGGCATTATACAATCATTGAAGAAGGAATACCTTTTTTTGTCATTCTTGACATGACTGGAACATTCATTTCCTCCTATGGTAACTATGAGAAACTCCAAAAGTGGTTCGAGCCAATTTTCCACATCTAAATATGCATCTGCAGTTGATTTAGCATGGCTCTACTCACTGAGCCCCAAACCTTTTCCCACAGAGCATAAAGTGGTGAGGCCTTACAGGTCTGGCCATGCTGCTAGGCAGAGTGAGGCAGTCATCATGAAAGGGCAGACCCATATCAGTGTTGTATTTTGCTCCAAGGGAGATCTACATCATATATGCAATTTATTTACAACCCTGAAAGCATTTGCTTTAAGAACTTACTATCACACACACATGTCATATAGAGTATCACAAAACTGAATGGTTTTCAGACAAAGGTGGCTTTCAGCATCATGTATGGCAATCAGGTTCAATACTACATTTCAAGGTCAGTCACTTTAAATGACCAACTCTCCATGCAGATTAAGTGAGACTGGTGATAATAATCAGCCACTGTGTTGAACTGTGCTGTCTGAAATCACATTGACCAATACAACAAAATGAAAAGTTTTTCTAAAGTAATGATTGTATTTTACAGCCAAATATCTAACGCTGGTGATTATGGTGATTATGTCAAGTCGAGGCCTGTGTTCCACTACTGGATTTAGTGCAATTACAACTATGGCTACTGTTACATGTTCTTAATGCCCACAGATACAGTTATGTATTTGTTTAGTTCCACATTAGGCACAGTACGTGCCTTAATTCTGCTTAAGAATTCTGAGCCATAGATTCACTGACTGCTGGGTCCCCATGCTCCTTAGTTGTAAAATGGAACAAACATCCTCTCAACAGAATAAATACAAAAGAGTGCATAAATCTGTTATATATATATATATATATATATATATATATATATATATATATATTCTGTGAGTGATTCCAGACAGATGTTTATTGTGGGATCAGTGCTCCTCGTGTATGCAAGTTTTTTTTCCAGTTTCCACATGATATTTTGTTTGTTTGTTTTTTATTATGTATTTTGGATTCTCATTTCGTATTCTTATGTTGTGAACGACCCTGGGATCTTTGGATGAAGGGCAGTAAACAAATTTAATTTGTTTAAAATTAAAGGAGGGCAACCAAAATGGTCAAAGGCCTGGAAATGATGCCTTATGAGGAACGGCTAAGGGAGCTGGGCATGTTTAGCCTGGAGAAGAGGAGGTTAAGGGGTGATATGATAGCCATGTTCAAATATATAAAAGGATGTCACATAGAGGAGGGAGAAAGGTTGTTTTCTGCTGCTCCAGAGAAGCGGACACGGAGCAATGGATCCAAACTACAAGAAAGAAGATTCCACCTAAACATTAGGAAGAACTTCCTGACTGTAAGAGCTGTTTGACAGTGGAATTTGCTGCCAAGGAGTGTGGTGGAGTCTCCTTCTTTGGAGGTCTTTAAGCAGAGGCTTGACAACCATATGTCAGGAGTGCTCTGATGGTGTTTCCTGCTTGGCAGGGGGTTGGACTCGATGGCCCTTGTGGTCTCTTCCAACTCTATGATTCTATGATTCTATGATTCTAATAAATAAATAAGCTGCATTTTATCTTTCTGGGGGAAATCTGGTAAGTTTGATTTTTAAAAAAACCAAAACACACAAATCTGCTGCCAATGATTTGTGTTACATTAAGCTACTATCTGGAAGTGCCTTTGTTGTGTAGTGCTTGTGGAACCATTTGCAGTTTTAGTCCCTACTGTCCACAAGTAGCACATCTGAATCAGAATTGCATTGGTTCTTCTATTGTCCACAAACTTTACCCCTTGCCCCACCCAGTCACATGCAGACATGTCCCTATTTTCATCTGTGAAATGTTGGAAGGTATCCTCTTGAAATTTCTGAGTTTCAATAACTCGCTGATGGATTTTAAAAGTGGTCTGTATTCATGCCAACTTTATATCCTCCTTGTTCTGTATTGTTCCTTTTTTTTAAAAAAAGGTGGACCATCTAACGTTCTCTGTTTTGGTTCACAAAACCTAGGTCCTCAAATAATAACTCCATTGTTTCCAGAATCTTCCATATTTCCTTTGCTCCCCTTAAAAGAATAGATCCTCTGTATGGCTCTTCATAGGAATATACTCAAAGTACAGTGGCCAGGTTTAAAAAAAAAGAAAAAAGAATGGGGCTCCGACAGATGTAATGGCTGTGTAGAAAAGAGAATTCATAAGGCATAGTTGGCATTGGGGGCAAGGCTTGGCAAATGGGTGCAATCAAGTTCCTCCCTTCCTTTGCATTCACTGAATGTATGTATAGGGCATGGGTAGGCAAACTAAAGCCCGGGGGCCGGATCTGGCCCAATTGCCTTCTAAATCCGGCCTGCAGACGGTCCGGGAACCAGTGTGTTTTTACATGAGTAGAATGTGCCCTTTTATTTAAAATGCATCTCTGAGTTATTTGTGGGGCATAAGAATTCGTTCATTATTATTTTTTTCAAAATATAGTCCGGCCTCCCACAAGGTATGAGGGACAGTGGACCGGCCCCCTGCTGAAAAAGTTTGCTTACTCCTGGTATAGGGAGTACTTTGGTTATCTGAATAGCCCTTGAAATTCCTGTTTAAGCAGCCGTTTGCAACCTCATAGAAAATGACAGTGTGCCTAGAGATAGTCCATCTTTGGTGAGATAGAAACATTTGAGAGAAAGCTCAATATTCAACAGAAACAGAGGAGGTGGATTATGTGGGGCTTCCCAGACTGGGTGCTACAGAATCTCAAGCAAAGGAGGTAGGTAGTATTATAAGACTTGAGCTAGAATAGTTGAAAGTAACCCCCAGGTGGCTGTCACCAATGGAGGCTAAGGAAGTGAAAAAACTTAATATGGAATCCAAATGGCCAAAGTACTGGGAAATTATAGAACAGGAGGAGGGAAAAGTGAAATTGCAGAGCTATGAGAAACTGAAGTCAAAAGTAAGAGACTGGCTTCATTACTATCAGATAAATGAAGTCTTCAAACAGGACAGGAAAATTGGCTTCCAGGTGGAGAGGTCAAAATTAGAAACAGAGCTATTGGAACCCAATACTAAGAACTTGTCAAGAATGTATAACCTGCTGTTGAAATGGAATACACAGGATGAGACGGTTAAATCAGCTATGATTAAATGGGCACAAGACATTGGTCATAACATTATGTTTGCTGACTGGGAACAGTTATGGACCACCGGTATAAAGTTTACGGCATGTAATGCCTTGAGAGAGAACATTATGAAAATGATTTATAGGTGGTACATGACCCCAGTCAAGCTTGCAAAAATTTATCATATGCCCGATAATAAATGTTGGAAATGTAAGGAAACTGAAGGTACTTTCTACCACCTTTGGTGGACGTGCCCAAGGATCAAGGTATTCTGGGAAATGATTTATAATGAAATGAAAAAGGTGCTTAAATGCACGTTCGTGAAGAAACCAGAAGCCTTCCTCCTGGGCATGGTAGGCCAATTGGTGTCAAGGAAAGATAGGACGTTTTTTATGTACGCTACAACAGCAGCAAGAGTACTATTAGCGAAGTATTGGAAGACACAAGAACTACCTACACTGGAAGAATGGCAGACTAAGGTAATAGACTATATGGGACTGGCTGAGATGACCAGCAGAATCCGTGACCAAGGGAAAGAGACGGTGGAAGAAGATTGGAAGAAGTTTAAAATTTATCTTAAGAACTGTTGTAAAATTAATGAATGTTAAAATGTTTTGGGTAATGCAAAATAGAATTGCAGCGATTAGCAATTGGATATGAGAAATAAGATCTAAAGAAAGTATTATATTGAAATTAGGGGATGCTGAAAAGATTGATAACAGGGATGCAGAAAGGGGAGGTATGGGGAAGTCGCTGAAAGAAGGCTTAAGAAATGAAAGGTTAAGAAATTATACGTGTTTACGTGTTTGTATGTCTTGTATTGTGTTGTATTGTCTTGTATTATGTGTGGAAAAAACCAATAAAAATTTTTTAAAAAATAAATAGAATAGTTGAAAGTAAGGCTCTGAGAACCTACAGTAAGTGCCTCTCACTAATATCCTCGAACTTCTTATAAATCATCTTGGCTTCCTTACATGTGTTCTTAGTGTAATGTTTGAATCAAAACCTCTCTCTCCTCTTGCATGTTTTGTACTTTGCAAGTGTGCTTTAACGGCGTAGCGATCTGAGTAGGGACTGCAGTAAATCTGCTGCTGATAATAATAACTTGAAGATGAAACAGTCAATCGCAGAGAAAGTCCCAGCTGACTTGTACTAATGGCTTTGTCGTGTTAATGGAAAATTCTGTTTCAGAGATGAAAGAGAGATATTTTAAAAGTCCTTATGCAACACTGAAATTGTACTGCTCAGCGCAAAATGGGTGTAGGGACTCAAGATAGACTTTTATCCACTAAATCTCACTCTTCCTTTCTTCTTGATTTCCTAATGGAGCAAAATTCTCAGAAATACCATTATAGTAAAAAATATGGATTTTATAGCCATAATGTGACAACTTGTGTGACTCAACTTTCCTCCCCCTCTGATTCTCCCACCCACCACCCCAAGAAGAAATGGAATAATTAGTCTCCTTATTCATTTACCTTCAATAATGCTGTGGTAGAAAAGAGAGTGATAAGATCAAATACATATGCTGTACAGGCACTTACCCTGATGGTTTGGCTTAATAACATAACTACTTAATTATGGTCCATCTTCAATTAATTTCCCCTGCTTTTACTAGACAGCCATCAGTGGAGACCTACAAGGAGAGGATTTTATTTTCTGCCAGACCAAAGTGCCTGCTGTGCTAGGCCTTGCAGTCTTCGTGAGTAACAGACCCGGGGAAATATTATTGCCTTGATGGGACTGCAGAATTCCATGCTGAACATGCGGAGAGTGACCAAGGAAACCTGATGAAATTATTCCTAGCATCTTGTGAATATTTATAAACACAGAATTATTCCTGGATCTCAGGAGAAGGCTCCACTATCTCCTGAGAATGAATCGCTCTTGGTAAATGATGTGTAATAAAGATAATGGTTTAGATCAGTAGTGGGTAGGGCTGGAGCGAAAATTCTATTCAGTGTGCATTTAAAGGTGACTCTATCAAATCCACCCCTTCCAATCTACCCCTTTGTTTGCATAAAAAATTGAAAACTTTAATAAATATCTTAAAAAAAAACAGAAACAAATCCACCCCTTCCAAAACAATATGCAAACCGAAACTATACTTCAAAATTCACACTTAGCTGAATTTTGCAATGCAGTTCCCCAAACAAACAATGTTTATACAAATACACACATTACGTGAAAGTGTGCATAAAATGAATATTTTGCTCTCACTTAATGTAAATGAACTGTGAAAAAGACTATGAATTGAAAGTGGAGACAATGAGTGCATCTTTCCCTGTTTATCTGCTTGTTTTGTAACACCCAAAAAATCTTTCATAAAAACTTTTTTAAAATACGGTGAATATTTTAGTGTCACATATAATAACATCGTAACTGGCTATCGAATGTGAATGGACTGGACTATGCTTGACTTGCATGAGTTGTGACTTGCCAAATGGAATGCAACCCACCAGTCATGCATTATGGCAAGGAGAACTGGCAAGCCCCTTCATTTCGCAGTCTAGCTCAGCAACAAAACCAGGAAGGTTTCTTTATTGAGTGAGCACCTGCTGGACCAAAGGGACTGGAGCTAGCTCAGTACATCACAAATTGTACAGCTGCATGTTCAATTCCCCATGGCTCCTATTGATTTCCATGGGACAAAACAAGCTGGATGCTTTCTGGGACATACGGGTAGGGAGGGTTGACTTCATTATGGGTCCTTCATTAGCGCTTTAACTAATTCTGGTAGTACACCATAATGACAACTTGCTGGCTTAGTACTTAAGAAACATATTCAAGATACTCGATTCCATTCAGGCCATGCTAAAGCTAGGTAAGGAAAGGCTCTCTTCTCACATAATCTGGGAATTCTTCCCTGTTACATTTTTTCACCCTCTGGTGTAACCAAGACTGAAATGTTTATCATTATATTTAATTTCCAGATCTCCTTTCCTAATGACAAATGATTGGTTTCAGTTACTGGGAATGGGGTGGGGGTGGTCAATGTCATGAACTCACTGGGGAAAACCTGAAACTTCTAAGCTCTTCTAGAATCAAACACTTTCATCCTCGACTGATGGGCAACCCTCAACTTCTTATCATGCTCCCTCTTTGCATTTTCTTTAATTTTTACTTTCTTATACTATATTGTTATTACTCACAGCTGCATAATCAAATCTGCTTCAATATAATTGCATTAGACATGTGAGGCAGCCAGGTTGCCTATCAAGTTGGCCTATAATGAATTTACTTGTTATTCAGAGGTCATTATGTCACTAAAGGTTTTCTCATTATAAAGAACCTTTAGCGACTTAAAGGTAGGCACAAAACCCTCCTGTTTTCTCACCTCTACAAAAATAACATGTTTATGGTGTGGTGGGTTTTTTGTTTAAATGGTTCTGATACTTTTGTAGGCAGGATGTTTTGAAAGTTTTCATCTCTGACTCTCATCCCAGCCTAACCTCATATGTCAAGGTGCTTTTTTGGGGAAAGTGGTAATTTCAAGATCCACCCCTGCCCCCCCCCTCTTGTAAATTTCACTCTTTCTCAACAGCATCAGTTTGACAGCAGGTGGTAAAATGTTTTAGCACATTCACCAATACAGGCAACCCTGTTGTGTTCTTCAGAGCTTTTCGGCTACGATTTCAGAACTTTTCAGAACTTCACCATGTACACTGATGCGAGCATCAAGGTGGCAACAAGTAATTTCAAACTGGGGTCTTTAACAGCCAGTCTAAAGTGCCTTGCCTCTTGTGCCACTTAAGCACTCTGGCTTCTCAGGACAGGCAGAGGAAGCTTTATGGATCAAAGGATGGGCCACAGTTCCTGTCTGAAGAAGGTTAGCTAATCTCCCCATCCCAATTTGCTTTAATACAGTGGTACCTCAGGTTACAGACGCTTCAGGTTACAGATGCTTCAGGTTACAGACTCCGCTAACCCAGAAATAGTACTTCAAGATAAGAACTTTGCTTCAGGATGAGAACAGAAATCGTGCTCTGGTAGTGCGGCGGCAGCGGGAGGCCCCATTAGCTAAAGTGGTGCTTCAGGGTAAGAACAGTTTCAGGTTAAGAACGGACCTCTGGAACGAATTAAGTACTTAACCCGAGGTACCACTGTACTGTCAGATGGCTTCTCAAGCCAGTCAAAGCATACCAGGCACTATGAAACTTTCACAGCTAAGCAAGCCGTGCTGTCTTTGCGTTGATTGAGGGTTTTTTCCCTGCAAGGGATGCTAATGTATATTAAGTTACATCTAAACTTTGAAATGCCTCCTGAGACAATCAATCAATTAGGAAGTGATCAAATTGGAAATCATAATACAGGTCTGAATGGAGAGCTCAGTTGGTTAGAGCATGGTGCTGATAACACCAAGGTTGCAGACTTGATCCGTGTATGAGGCAGCTGCATATTCCTTCATTGCAGGGGGTTGGACTGGATGATCCTCAGGGTCCCTCACAATTCTAAAATTCTGTGATTCTATGTGCTCTGCTGACAATAACCGAGAACAATCCTGTGGGTGTCTCTCTGACTAGCATGCCTGATTTCCCTGTTCCCTTGAACATACCTCTGAATAAATGTCAGGTCCCTCAAAACTCTAGCGTTGCTTCTCCATGGATGAGTAACCATGCTGGACAGAAAGCGGTTAACAGACCTAACTGCTAGTGTTCAAATCTCTCATCAGCAAAAGTAGACCCAATACATATGTGCTGTCTTAACAATTTATAATTGTCCAAAATTCCAGGTGAAAGCCGGCATATAATAGGTCAGATGTCAACAATGAGTTGTTTATTACACTTTGTTGGAGCAGTCAATATTCTGTAAATCTATTTGGAATTGATTAAATGAGCCAGACTTGGAAATAAGAGCTGATGAATAGCTCCTTAACCCGATCCCCAACCTTTCAACCAAATAGAGTAGGAAGAAAACAAACACAAGACGTTACTTGACAGCTGTCATAATTATCATTACTATAAGCTGGTGGGAGTGGGGGCTGAGTTATCTGACTTTGCATTCTTTTATATCTGATTGAACGAAACCTGGGAAAGCAAGATGTTAAATTATTTAGGAAAAGAACTCACTATAAATCCACTTTGATCTTCTGGAAAAGCAGCCAATTGGAAGGAGGCAGAAGAATGGGTTTATGAGGGCTCACAGGTAGCTGCACATCCGGAGTGTGTGTGTGTGTTTAGGAAAGTAATGGCATAAAAACAAGGCAAGAACTTGCACCAGGAACTGCTGGGTGTGAATGACACTTGGCTGGAAGGAATAAAATGCTTTTGTTTGTTTGTTCTAAGATGAAGATAACAGAGTCAATCGGTCAAGTGTCATAGGAATGCAAAAAGCCCCGAGGGTAAATGTAGCATTTAAAAGGAAACTAGGTTTCTGGTTCAAAGAGAGTAATTCTACAAAAGACTTGCAGTTCACAAGCTACTTAGATCTTGTCTGCAGCTAGTATTTAAATATTGACTCGTAATCTCCATTAGTGTCTTGGGATGCTCTGAGATCTTCAATGGCGTGGCTGACAAAGCCATACAGAGAATTAAGTGTAACTATAAAGATCACCTAGTAATCGGACCTGTGTAGCTTTAAGCATCTCTCTTTTCTTACTTCACATTTGCATACAAAATAAAATCCACATCTGTAACAGTGATGTTGACAATGGGCAGAAAGTAACTTAGAGTGTCTTCAGGGCATTGATTTCACATGGCAACTTTCCCCCGTGGCTTTTCCCCACCTTCTTATTGTACAACCATTATGAGGGAGCTACGATATCCCAAGAATCCTGCTTGTCACAGGATTCAGAGACATGTGAGCCTCCCTAGAGTTTTTCATGTCTAGGTGTTAGAGAATTTTTCTTTGGATCTATTGTCCCTCAAACAGTCTGCAATACTTCCCAGCATGCTTTGCAGTCAGCTCTCAGTGAAAGCTTCAAGAGATGTCTATGGCTCACCTCCTTGATCACATTTTATCAATGACTTTGGCAGGGAATGACGAGAGAGTAAGCTTGAAGGATCAGGGTGAAAGGTGGAGGAGTAAAACCATGACAGAAATGTATCATGCCATAAGAATTCTCCAAACATACACCTGATCAGTGAATGAAACTTTAAAGGTGATTGCATTAAAAAACTTAAATATATTATTTTATTTTATGTAACATAATTTGTAGACAGCTTTACCATGAATTTAAGAACCTCTAAGCAGTTCAGTGTTATGTTAAATCTTGTCCCTTCTCCCCACAAGAGAAATTTACCCCAAGATTCATTGATGTGAAAGTATTAACATGGAATTTGTGCTAGATTATTTAGGTGCCTCATAAGAATATGGATGGGTTCACAGATGACTATTTTACCGTTTATGGTGCTGACCTTTAAAGCCCTAAATGGCCTTGGCCCAATATACCTGAAAGAGTGTCTCTACTCCCATCATTTAGCCTGGACACTGAGGTCCTCCTCTAAGGGTCTTCTGCTGGTTCCCTCACTGCAAAAAGCGAAGTAATAGTGAACCAGGTGGAGGGCCTTCTTGGTAGTGGCGCCCTCCCTGTGAAACACCCACCCTTCAGATGTCAAGGAGGTAAAGAACTACAGTTTTAGAAGACATCTGAAGGCAGCCCTGTATCGGGAAGTTTTTACTGTTTGATATTTTATTATGTTTTTATATATGCTGTAAGCCGCCCAGAGTGGTTGGGGAAACCCAGCCAGATGGGCGGGGTATAAATAATAAAAGTATTATCATCATCATCATTATTATTATTATTATTATTATTATTATTATTATTATTATCTGTAGAAAAATTAAAAGTAATTCTTAACTCCATAGCAGGCTGATCCAGAGGGTGAAGATAAACGCATGCTACCAGACATCCACACCAGGCAGGTGATAATGTGTTTTCTTTAACAATTGGCATAGATGACCAAACTGTTCTGTAGCAAAAGATCTCATCCCTTTTGTAGTCTGTATTGGTTTAGGAATCTCTCTTCCTGAGCATATGCGCTACTCTACCCACCACATGTATACAATGTTGTTACAGAAATGACAGCAGGGGGCACATCTTTAAAGTTGTTAAATGTTACAGATATTATGCCTGAATGTATCCCTTCGACTTGACAGCTCAAGTAAGATACCTAGCTTTAAAAATCATATAAAAATCAACTCCTTAGCCAGTTTCCTCCATTCCAACGCTATTTTGCCCTTGGAAAAAGGACTCGTTTCCCTGCCACTTCCCCAAGCAGTGAAGACATATATACACACCTCCTACCCCAGGAAATGCCCAGAGGCGACAATTGCTGGGCTCATTGTTAGCCAAGGGAAGCCAAATCTCATCACTGGACTTGCCTCAGGCTCCAGACCTGCAAAGGAATTTCTATTGTACTTTTGAGTGCTGAGTACTTGAGACATGTTTGCCTATGCTGATCTTATACTTGGGTGTTGCCCTGACACATTTGCCTATGTTAATCTTGTGTCACCCTCCCCTTTCTGAAATTTTAGTGATGCAGCAATGATGTATTGATGATGCTGTGCGAACTGTATTCTGGGATATGTTAGGAAAGTTTTAAAAGTGAGTGTCACACCACGCTCAGTGTTCTTACTGCTGTTTGAACCTGTTGCACAACAATAAAGGATCTAAATCTACTGGCTGCTGTTTTGCTCCAAATTACTTGGCTGGAATTTCCTTCTTTTACTGACCTCATGGACCCACAGGGGGCTTCTACCCTGACGAGCTGGGCTGTTGAGTAGTCTCTCAACCCAGAATTTTCTTTAACAATGTGCATGCACATTAGTTGTCAAGGCATCAATGCACGATATATTCACAGTATAGAATTGCAGAATTATTGTGGTCTATCATGTGTATTTCAGTATCCCAAGAAAACACATTGTTAGCAGTAGAGAGGAGATTAAAATATTTAAACAGGCCTTAGTCTAAAAGCTGACATCATGGCCTTTGCTTTGGTAGAAAAGGTTTTAAACACCCTGAGAATCAGATGCAGAGAAAACACAAAAAGCCTGTGACGTAAGTGTGATAAGAAGGAATGTATTCCAGTCCAGGATAAACATGTGGAAAACATGGTGAGCGAATTGCAACTTTTAAGAACGGTACCAACATTTCTAGAGCAGGATTCTTAATTACTGGCAACACAATATCCTCCTAATCTTCTGGTTCCCTCTCCATCCCCCGCAAAATTCAAAGTCACGTCTTATTGATTTCAATAATCTGATACTGCAAACTCAGCAAATTCCAAAGCACAGCATTCAGCTATAAGAAGACGGAACTGATCCATGTGGGAATTTAGGCACATTGGTAACAACCAAGCATGGTAGCTAGAAAACCAGATAGGAATTTAAATCATACATGTTGTGTAAATCAAACATCTGCCCCAAAGTAGATACACTGGGTACTCCACACACCCACACCCAACATACACAATAAACCACAGCAGCTTCCTCTGCATTTCTACAGCCTGGGAACTTCCATTTTGGCACTACTTAGGGGGATGAAACAATGGAAGGGTGTGGATTGTGAGCTGGATTCCTTCTGTACCACTCTTGCTGGAACATACATATCTTATAACAGTAGTGGTCACAAACAAAAGATCAGTGCCTGTGGGTGTTTTTTTTTTACATTTAGATATATTTAAGAATATAAATAGCCCTGGTACACACAAAGATTCTGGGATGAACAGAGATGCTCTCTGCCAAAACTTTAAGGTATGAGGGAAAATCTCAGGGAAACCAAGCACTTAGCAGTCTGCTTCTCTGAAAGCGTGACTAATTCAGGAGCTCTTTAATAAAGGAAGGAACCTTTCACTTCTCAGGTCACCAATTAGAACTTGGCCTACATTGGGAGTGACAGAATGCCAATACTTTCCAATGGCTGTCCAGCAGCCGATGAGAAACAGTTTAAGTGAGCTTTGTGCTCATTCTAGTTGCAAGGAGGAGGTACTCACATCAAAGAGCTCATATCACTGTTGTGGTTAATTGGCTCACTGTTTATCATTTTTATCATCAAGATTAACTTTGGGGCATCATTACGGAAGAACGTGGAGGGGTTGCCATTGTGAGAGCTTTTGATTTGGGCTAGAAGATTTAACTGATAAATCGGTGTTAGCAATCAATTAAAAAGAATTAACTGTCAACTTTAAAAGCCTGCTAATTAACCCCAAAAGACACTATCAGCTGAACCAGTGCCTGGCCAGTGCCAGCCAGTCTGTGGCTTAGCTGATCAGCTATTAGCTGAACCACGGAGGAGACATCAGAGCTGAGAGGTCAGTGAAGCCTGTGCCTTCTGGACATTATGAGAATGGGTGAAAAAAGGCTTGGAGATTTTTACCACTTTTTAGGAAGAGTGAGCATATGAAGTTGTTTGGTTCTGGGCAATGGCACCTGGAATGATGGGGAAACTGGGGCTCTGGGGAATTGTCTACACAGATGGACATTCAAGTGGTAACATATCAATGCTTAGAAGAGTTGTCATTATTGAGATCCAGGTTCTGGACAACTACTGAGAAATCGTGGGGTTCTTCTGTAGTGTCCATGCATTATGATCACTAGAATTTTGTGGAGGTCTCTTGCTTCTGCTTCAAGTCTGGCTGGTCCACACAGCTCAGTCGGTAGAGCATGAGACTCTGACTCTCAGGGTTGTGGGGGCAAACCCCATGTTGGGTGAAAGATTCCTGCATGCCAGGGGGTTGGATTAGGCCTGCTAGGCTTGTGTGTTGAGCATGCTGCTTTATGGAAGTGAGTAATGGACAACTTACAACTGTCAGGAGCGACACCTCAATGCCTTCCACATGCTGTGCGTCAAGAGGATTCCAAACAAAGATGTGCTCCCCCAAGCCCATATTCCCTGGATGTTCACACTCCTGTCTCAGCAACGTCTACACTGGTTTGGTCATGTCCACAGACTGGAAGATGGCAGGATCCCCAAGGACGTGCTCTACAGGGAACTGGCTTCAGACATCGGGCCTGTTGGCAGACCAACTCTGCATTACAAAGATGTCTGCAAATGTGACATGAAAGCTGACAACATCGATCATGCCATGTATGAATCCCTTGCAGACGACCACAGTGCCTGGAGACAGGCAGTCAAGTCCTGTATCCATAGCAGTGACCAGAGGAGAAATGACTGCTGGGAGAAGCGCAGAGAGAAAAAATGTCATGGTGCATCTGCACAACCAAACACCTTTCTCTGCCCCAGTTGCAACAAAACATTTCTCTCCCATATCGGTCTCTATAGCCACAGAAGCTGCTGCAATCTTCCAACAGCTTGACTTCACCCCCAAAGGCACAGTCTTCCATTGTCTCCTGAGATAGACGGGTGCAAGCTAGGGTTCGAGCACCATGTTGGGTGACAGATTCCTGCATTGCAGAGGGTTGGACTTGATGACCCTTGTGGTCACTTCCATCTCTACAATTCTATGATCAGCATATTTAAGGTTGAGAAGCAGTCCCCCTACCCCCATCACACCAGAAAGTAAAAGTGAAGGGATGTGGGGGGTTTTTGTTTTGTTTTTGCTTCCATTAAAATTTGTTGATTGACCTTTTTGCTTCAAACAGCTGCCATACTTGTGTCTGCAGGCTCCATCTGCTCCTGGCTCCTAACACAACTGTAATGTGGATTGAATGTGTTTATTTGCAGAAGGGCTGAGAAATAGATGGTGCTTTCTCATGACAGAGGAATGAACTAAAGGACCATGTGTTCCCTTTTGTCTACAGCAAGGGTGGGGGACCTGTGGGCCTTCAGTTGGTGTTGAACTCTCATTAGACTCAGGCAGCATGGGAAATGATCAGGGAAGTTGTAGCCCAACAACATTTGGAGTGCACCAAACTTCCCACCCCAGGACTTCACAGTCAGAAAAATGCATGCGTCTACCACAGGGGTAGGCAACCTAAGGTCCGGGGGCCGGATGTAGCCCAATCACCTTCTGAATCCTGCCCACGGACGGTCCAGAAATCAGCATGTTTTTACATGAGTAGAATGTGTCCTTTTATGTAAAATAATAATAATAATGATGATGATGATGATGATGATGATGATGATATATTAATTATACCCTGCCCATCTGGCCGGGTTTCCCCAGCCACTCTGGGTAGCTTCCAACAGAATATTAAAATACAATAGTCTATTAAACATTAAAAGCTTCCTTAAACAGGGCTGCCTTCAGATGTCTTCTAAAATGCATCTCTGGGTTATTTGTAGGGCCTGCCTGGTGTTTTTACATGAGTAGAATGTGTGCTTTTATTTAAAATACACCTCTGGGTTATTTGTGGGGCATAGGAATTAGTTCCTTCCCCCCCCCCCCCAAAAAAAATATAGTCCGGCCCACCACATGGTCTGAGGGATGGTGGACCGGCCCACAGCTGAAAAAGGTTGCTGACCCCTGGTCTACCACCATTGTTTGAACCCAGGTGAGGAATCACAGACTGGGAAAAACCTGAATGGAAAAAGAACATAACAGAAGAACATCAGAGCAGCTGCTATACCAGGCCAATGGCCAATGGCCCATCTAGTCCAGCATTCTGTTCTCACAGTGGCCAACATATGGGAAGTCTGCAAACTGGACATGAGTTCAACAGCACTCTGCCCACCTGTCATTCCCAGCAAGAGGCATAATGCCTCTGACAGAGGAGAACATAGTCATCATAGCTAATAGCCATTGATGAAAAGCTAGCAAGTACGAGAGAAGAATTATAGTTTAGCCTTCCCTCTGAGAAGACTATATTCCCAGGAGATTCTTTTTACATGGGAGCGGGGGGCGGGGCTGTGTTCAAACAACTTACAGCAGCAATCTGGAGTGGTACGATCTCAGGTGAGCTGTACCATGCATGTTTTCTAAATAGGTAAATCAGCTCTCTCTGTGTTTATCATTCCAGCCTCGCTGGAAATTGGATTGTTTAAGACATACTTTCTTAGATTTCAAAGCTTTCCTATACCTACAGCGTGCTGTTGATATATTTCAATTTCCAAAGGAAATTTTTGAACACCCCTCTGGTACTAAATGCAATAAGCATCAAAAAACGGAAGGAGGGAGGAGGAAATACCAACCATAACAGCAACAAGGAAATATTAACAAATAACTTCCAGCATCCGATATACATAATTGATAGCATGAAAGTGTATAAAAGAGCCTTAAATTATACATTATTTAAACCACTTTTTGTAGGAAGAGATGAATGTGATTGTTTGGGGGGCGGGGTGGGGAGAGCATGTGTACAGGAAAGAAAAAATGAGTAAGAGGTGCCACAGGAAGAGCTATTAGGAACCATCTATGAAGGAAAGATAGCGAAAGAGCTGAAGTCAGATGTCAGAATGATATGAATACCTGTGCATGGGCCTAGCCAGGGAGGCAGCTGCCCCCCCATCAAGTACTACTAATAATATAAACTTAGCTGACCAATCGTGTTGCAGAAAGCTCAGATCTGCCTTGCCCCTAACACAAGTCCTGCCCCCCACAACATAAACCCTGGCAATGCTCATGCTCTTCAGTGCCGCCACCCGCCCAGAAAGAGTGCAGAGCCTCTATACTTTCACCTGATCTGTTTTTAGCTGGAGATGCCAGGGATTGAATCTGGCACCATATGAATATAAAACTAGTACAGGCATCCCCCCATGCATGTTCAACTCACGCAGAACCACATATACACATGGCACTGGAAAATACATAAATAGACTGAAATCCGGGAATGGCAGGAGAGCGCTGCCTCCCTCTTCACACCCAATGCCCCACCCCTTGACTGCTCCAGATAGCTCCGACCCAGGGCAGTCCAGGGACTGTCTCAACCCAACTTTGTCGAAGACTGAATACTATAGTGATGCTACTCTTGCACTGCAGGCATAAATTCTCACACCTCCAGTTAAAATGGATCTCGGGAAGCAGATAGGGATGGAGGAAGAATTCGGTTTTGTTTGCCTTTTAATGTGTCTTAGCATTACTGATGTTGTGAGACTATCCTTGAATGTTGCACATATTCTGGGTCACACATAGCCCTACCATATAAGTTTTAAATATTAACACATAAGAAGTGTATGTGATTAAGAGGAGTGCTGCTGCATCAGACCAAAGGCCTGTCCGGTCCCAGTTCCCCATTTCCCATAGTCTCCAAGAAGATGCCCATGGGAAGCCCACAGTTCTCTGCCACATTTGATCCTCAGCAAGTGGTATTCAGAAGCATATTCAATGACTCTTGGCTACTTGCCATTGATAGGCCATGAAAGTGGATCCTTCAAATGAATCATTTTTTGTGTGTTCTGCAGATATCTGCCAGCCAAGGGGAGAATGTTCTGTTTGGAGATTAGTGGTTTGGATGCAAGACTCTAGATGACCCTTGTGGTTCCTTTCCAACAGAAGGAATAAAGCACTCTGTTTGGAGTCCAAGTGGAGTGTCCCTCTACAGAGGACTTCAAACAAACAGCCAAAGTGGGTCTATTTAGCTGCGCAGTAGAGTTTTCTGCCAGCACTGTATACAAGGAAACAACTGGGAGCTTCCAATAGTTCCTTTGTATCAGATGTGGGGCATGTGGGTGTGGTTTGTGGAGAACAGCCTTGCAGGCCAAACTGGGACCAGGACCAGACCTAATTAGGCCCATGGGCCAGAGGGTTCCCAATGTGGCTCCAGGCTGAGAACAAGGGTGGAAAAGACCTAGTAGTAAAACAGACTATTAAAACATCCACCTGAAAGACAGCAATCAGGGAGTTTAGAGCCACATACCCATTCATGCCTAACATCTTGCTGTAAAGATGCTATCAAAAACAGTATCCCTGTGGCAAGTTCCCCACTACTTCATAGCAAGGCTTATCAGCTCTTTCTATTTTGAGGGTAGTTATATCCTTAGTATCTACACCTCTGCCAGCAGCCAACCCAGCAGATATCTGGAGCAAAGGTAGAAATATGCATTAATGTGCAACCTTGTTAAAGCTTTGGCATAAAGGTGAAGTTATCTTCCCATAGCAAGAGTAACATGCATAGCATACCAGCTTTAGTGATAGAATGAGGGCAAAATCAAGGGAGCAGGGTAAAGAGGGTGGCATTTTTTTATTTTTGGAATAAAACGCTTCTGTTCTTTGGATTTGGGCTGTGTTGTTTCTTTTGGGTTTATCAATATTTTATGCTACCTAGCTGTGTACATTAATGTTATTGTTAGGCCACTTACTTTTTCTCCTGTAGTAAAAAAATAATAATTTTAAAAATCTGTCTGAGCTGCACTTACAAATATGCCAAGGGACCCAGTTCACCACTGTGAGATAATGGAACTCATTTTTGCTTACAATTCTAAATACACTTTCCATCACAAGGAATTATTATTTGTTTGCTCAATTTGATTCCTGGGAAAGTTGGATTTGTTCTGCGTGTAATAGACTGGCAGGCTTAAAGCTTTGTGCAGGCTTGTGTATGTGAAAGAGAACTGGCACACAGGACAGACTATTGCTCCTTAAATGAAACTAGCAAAATGCCCATCATCAGGAAAGGTGGGGTTTTCTATGGTGGAAGTTCTTTAATATTACAAAGATATTGACCCACAGCAGCTCCATCTTAGCAGGAATGAACATCTGTTGCAAAAATACATTATGTAATTTAAAATACATATATTCTACCCTTTGTATAAAATTTCCAAGTGGATTTGAAAAAAGAACAACTCTTAGGAAAAAACCAATCAGCTAAAATAATTCAATTACTATCAAAAGTCTCCAACAAAAGCAGGCATAAAATATTAACAAAACCTAAAAAAGAGAGCAGCAACTTTACCATTAGAACTTTGCTGAGCAAATTGGAAGGTCAAATGGGGACATGCCATAGTTAAATGGTAGAACGGAGCACATACTTTGCATGCAGGTATGTCTCAGGTTCTGGAAGTTAACAGCAGGCATCACTGCAGCCAAGACACCTCTGTCCAAGCAGGCTCATAGCTTGACCTAGTAGTGATTCTATACAACTTCTGTCTCTGGATCAAGGAGCACCCCCTTACTGTCAGGCAGTGGTGTAGCATGGCTGGGGCACAAGAGTGCTTTCCTTAGGAGCAAAATTGTTAGAGGCACAAAATTTCAACACCCGGTGCTGCCTCAATACAGCTACATTCTTCTGTTGCTGGGCTCCACTGAAAACAGCTTCTTCATGTGAACCAGGAAGTGACTTCTCCAGACAATGAAATGACTATTCTTTTCTTATTTCTGTGGCTGCGATCTCCTGGGTGACATGGACAGCATTAGGCAGTTGAATGTACATGTGTACTCCACCCGTTCCCCTCCCTCCCACTCCTTCATGCAGCCCCAGGCACTGGCAACCTACGCTATGCCACTGCTGTCAGGGGTGTGTCCAAAACAATCAACCACCAATGACCCACCAATCAACTATATTTCCATCTTGTCTGCTCTCTGGCCTTGAAGTTGGGTTGCCTGGCCCTTGCCCAAAGGACTCAAAATAGCATTCTGCAGAGGACTGCCATAGTACATAGAATCCACAGTTTCACTACATCCACCCAGGAGCCTATCCCACCCTTCCAACCCTATGTTCAGTGTTTTGCTAGCTGCAAATAAAACCTGCTACTCAGTAGCTCCACCCTACTTTTTGTTTCTCAATTACTTTAAATCAGTGTGCAGCTTATAAGGGCCCTTAATGAAAATAACAAGCCTTCTCTGTCCACAATTTTAGACAAATCATGGCACATTATAGCTCTCTAAAAGGAGTTGCTAAGGGGGCTGGGCTTCTTCCACCTCCACACCACAAAAATTTACACTTCTCTAGAATGTGATTGAATGTTGGAAACTGTGTGTGTGTGTATATATGAGAGAGAGAGAGAGAGATCTAAGAGTATACCTTGTATACTGTAGTTCTAGATAAATCTTTAATTCTAAATTTGTTGATCTAGTGACCCTAGCCAATGGTTTATCTGTCTTATCTTCAGAAAAGTCAAATATAAATCTCACAAAATACAATCTTTTAAAGCAACAGGGGCCTTCAGGAACTTCATAATTGATTTATCATGCAACAATTAAAGAAAAGAAGACCACCCAGCAAGCACAAACAATTCCACAGTGTTTCTCATTGGGAGAGCTTTCACATTTGTTTCTATATTTTTTTTTAAAAAAAGTAAAAGCTGTCATGCATTAACTTGCTATTCCACTCCCCACCCCCACCGCTCCCCGCTTTGGCCATACCTCTCAGCATTTGGCCACAGTGGAATTCCTATCACAAATAGGGGCAATTAAAAGGCATCTGCTCAGACACAATTCATTCACTGTTTT
This sequence comes from Podarcis raffonei, assembly GCF_027172205.1. Classification (NCBI taxonomy): domain Eukaryota; kingdom Metazoa; phylum Chordata; class Lepidosauria; order Squamata; family Lacertidae; genus Podarcis; species Podarcis raffonei. The sequence continues at coordinate 40,732,797 of NC_070603.1, forward strand.
AGCCTTTTGAAGTTCAATGGAATTTTTTAAGTTCAGTTGATTTCAGTAGAAAACACTAGAGCATGCTGATTAGCTGGATAATGCTCCAAGTTTAGCACTGAGGCCTACCTGTATCAGATTTTCCAGCACAAGTGTTCCAGACCTTATTGGTGGATTGATATTTTTCTATATGCCCTTTGGAAGACACACACTGCTCATATACATTAACAGAAAACATACAGTATACCTATATAAAGATGTGTCCGTGTATCAATGCTCTGTTTTGAAGTTCAATGCTTTAGTGACCAAATGGAAGTGTACTAGGCTAAAATTATTTTCCAATCTCTCCCAGCAACTGTAGAGCAGAGGCATTACTTCATAGGGATTCAGCCACTACTCTGAACCTATATCCCTCCCCACTTCCCTGTCAGCCCCTCTTTGTCTATCAGTCATGTGGAAATTCAGGAATTGGTGTAGGCCCAACAGAGCAAGCTTGCAGTTTATGAAATTGGATTGTACGACACAGGATTTGAAATGCATTTTGGAGTTAGGATATTCCTTTTTTTCCAGCACACAACATCCATGGGTGGGGCTCAATCTGGTTTAGGAGCATGTCATAGCAGAAGCAGGACTTAATCCATGCCATTTCCCACTTAAAACAGCCCTTTCATGCTGCTGTTTGCTCTTAAGGAAATCAGAAGAGCCCTGCTGGATGAGGCAACAGACCCATCTAATCCAGCATCCTAAACTCACAGTGGTGAGCCAGATGCCACTGTTCAAGGAAGGACCATAGCTCAGTGGTAGAACATTTACCTTGCACTATTCATTATATTGAATTGTAGATTTCAACAGAAGTAACTCAAAGTTCAACGAAAAAAGTAGAAGACCCAGTGGATCAGTTCATTCTCTAATCAGTTTATGCATAAGGTCCATATATGTGAAAGTGTCTGTTCCACCTGTCTGTTCATAAAGTCCAACAATCCACACGAAAGGTTGTTGCAGTTCCACAGAATCCTTCCACAGAGTCTGAGACAAGGATTTCCAGAATAGTAGCCTTGTTTCGCCATCTTGGGCTTCATCAGAAGTACAAACTCTAGGTAATGCAAATAAATACAATATCGTAATCTCACACATTTTCACAGCAAAATTAATATAAACACTGCCAACAACCGTACACATCACATATGATATCACAGGACAGTGGATCTTATAGCATAGTAGTAGCTGCTGTAAGGAAGGATCATAGCTCAATGGTAGAACATTAACCTTGCATGCAGAAGGTCCCAATTTCAATCTCCAAATACGACTGGGAGGAATCCCTTTCCTGAAACCCTGGAGAACCATGGCCAGTCGGGGTAGACAATGCTGAGCAAGTTGGACCAATGGCCTGACTAGGTATAAGGCACCTTCCCATGTCCCCTGTAGAATGCAAAGAAACACTCTTCCCACTTGCGATTCTCAGCAACTGGCCATCACACTGCCTCCAATGGTGGCCACAAAGTCATTTGTGGCCAGGAGTCATTGACAGAGAAACTCCCGGATGGTGAGGCTAATACCAGCAGGGCTTATCCAGCGGATCTTAGTAAGCCATGTTCACATAGGTGCGCACTAAGGTATGCAATCAGATGTGCTGACACAGCACCCATCTAGCACCAACAAACCTCCATGTAGGCATGTCCTCAGTGGGCACTTAACACATGTAATTGGATTTTAATGGCTCAAAGGCCTCCACACTGGAGATACTGAAGTATGGCAGATCAAAGAGGCTAAGGAAAGCACTGTCCCTTTAATCCTGTATCAACTAATATCTTCAAGGTCTACAAGTGCTTAGATATTTTATTTATGCAAGTGGCTGCAGGGCACTTGATGGATGCAGCAGCTGCTGTCCCTCTGTGACTCATAGGTGCCTCCCCTCAAGACGTTTGATATTCCTGTCATCCCCTCACTCCTAAGGCTGCAAGTGTTGGCAAGCAGACAACTGAGAAGAATTCAGAGTGTTGAGAGGCAGGAAGTGGGCTCCGAAGAGGCCCTTTCAGGAGGAGGGAATCCTAGTCCCTGCCATACCAGGAATATCACAGCTGCTCCCCCTGGAAATGCTTCTCCTCTTATCACAGGCTCTCATCAATGAATCGGTTGAGGTCCGTTGGCTTCCACAGCAGCCACCCACCCAATGACACCTAAATATTTCCCTCCTTCAGGAGACAAAGACGAAGGAAGTGGGGCCTGGCTCTTGTCAGGCAGCTGGGCTGACAGCTTTACAACCACACTTGGGAGAGGAGCTGAAAGGAGGAGCATTAGATTTAATCAGTGCTGACAGGGATAGGTGATGAATATTTTTATAGTGGAGGAAATATATCGAGCAGGGGAAATTAGACCGAAAGATGATAAGGATCTCAGCCTGACAAAGCCAATTAATTGCTGTTTACAAATGACCGAACCTGATAGATCAAAGGCAATGTACTTCTTTTGTACTGGAAGTCTTGGCTTTCCAGTGTTGCTCGCAAGGTTTCCATTCCAGGAGGAATGCTCTAAATGCTCAGATATGTGTAGCCTGGTATTTGAGGGTTAATCTGTCTATGAATAGTGGTTTTTCAGACAATGCCTGGAGGAGCTGAACTTTACCCAGGCACCAAGGAGAAGAAAAGCCCCACAAAGTCCCGAAATGCAGGATAAAATTTTAAGGTTGGAAATGCGTGCAGCTCTGGGATAAATGTGAGCATCTCATATTGAGAGGTACAGCATGAGCATAAACAAAAGCAGAAAGTGTGAGACTGAATACAGGCAGCAGGGGAAAAATATGTGGTGATACAGGACAATATATCACTATATATGAGGATGGATGGACAGAGTGACAATATTAATTAACTGATGGGTATAATTTTGAGCTAGCTCATTAATGAATAATGAAAATGTGGATTTTAAGCTGCTTAATTGCAACGACTCTCAGTGAAAAGCTGTTCAGTGCTGACAGCATTTCACAGAATCTCCATGCATCCCTTGATCTTGGAAACATGTTAATGAAATGATTGGATTTCTATCAAGCGATAGTGACATTTTGTCTTTATAAATATGCTCAGAATCTCACCTCTGTTAAGGTCCATGAAGTACTCATGTCTGAAATGAGACTATGCTATGCCCAATCTATACATTATTTTAGCATAGATCCAGGGATCTATGCGGTATTACACAGGCAGTTTGTCCCAGGGAAACAATACAGGATAGATAGGTATAGAATAGATCACTTGTTACCTGGAATGAAATTTCCTCTATGTAATGCCCTTTGAGCTAAAAATATATGTTGTCAGGTTATTTTATATTAACTTTTTTATTAGACTGCTAAGTACTTAACTAGGAAGTAAACCCCATTGGGCATAATGGAACTTACTTACAAATAAGCATGCATAGGATTGCATTGTAAATCCCCTTTATCTTCTCCAAACATAAATGGGCTTTTTAATTATTATTTTTATTTGTTACCTGGAAAAGGATTATTCCACTACCCCAATTCTAAAAACTTGTGACTTATGGCTGCACCGACATTGACACAGGAGATATTATTTTGCTCAAGTCTCTACTGCTTTCCACTGCTCAGATGCTGAATCCGTGAAATGCATCCTCCATGACTATATACTATATCTGAAAAAATTGCAGCCTTTTGAGTGTGGGTTCCTTGCCAGAGATGGTAAATCACCTTTAAAAGACAGCTCTCTGTAACAATAACTGCTGCTAGCAAAATCTATCCATAATGTTGCAACACCATCTAAGAACATTGACTATAGCTTATCACACAAAGCACAATATAAGCAAGAGCAATCTTGATGTCACCAACAACAGTGGCCAGATCTACCAATTTGAAGCTGAACAAGGGAGATCACAAAGTCTAGAACTCATCAAGATTACAACCCCAATGGCTTTTATACGATACATTAATCCATAGAAAACTTAAGAGCCCAAACAGAAAGGAAGGATTGTAGTTCCGTGACAGAACATTTGTTTTGTGTGCAGAAAGCCTCTGGTTCAATCCCTGATATTTCCAGGCAGGACTGGGAATGTCCCATATCTCAAACCCTGGAGAAGGTAGCAAATATAGAAAAGAATGAGCTAAGTGAGCCAATGGTATGATTTGGTATGAGGCAGCTTCTTATGTTTCGTCTTATGGTGCAAATTTGCATGGTTATTCATCAACATTTCCCAGCTTCTATTTTTATTATTAAAAAATCCCTAATTTGAGATGTTAGGGCAGTTTGATCTGCATTTTTAGCTTTTGGCTCACTGTTTCTCTCTTTTTTTACACTAATAGAAAAGGAGGAAACCTCCTTTAGACCCTCAGTATATCCCAGGTCAGTGTCTTGGGAAGAAAAAAAAGCAACCAGGCTGCTACCTCCTTAAAGGTGACCTAATGAAATCTGAGCCAGTGTGTTTGAGGAGAGAAGAGAGGCAGCAAGGACAATCATTAGATGCCTCAAATGAACTAAGCCTCAAGCTATTCAACCACTTGATTGTGAGTGAGATGCTCTGATAATCCGGGGGTGTGAACTACAGTCTCTGATCCAAAGTTACTTAATAAAATATGCTTTGATAATAGGAACCTTATACAGATCAGCCATCAATCCATCTAGCCCCTTCAGATATTGTTAGACTCTAATTCCCCAAAGCTCTAATGATCATAGCCAATAGCTTGGGATGATGGGAGTTGTGCTGCAGCTCATTAGTACCTACTCTGACTGGACTCTCTAAGCTTGGGTATCTGAGATCTTTTTAACTGGAGATACCAGAAACTGAACTTGGTCCCTTGCATGGGCATAGCCAGGAGGGTGCAGGAGGAGGGCAGCTGTCCCTCAAAATCAAGTAAATAAATAAATATACTGAACTGACCAGTCAGGTCACAGATCTTGGTTCTGCCCCCCCCCAACATAAAGCATGCTCCTACAACATAAATCCTGGCTATACCCATGGCCTCTTGCATATTCACTAGTGTGTGTGTGTGTGTGTGTGTGTGTGTGTGTGTGTGTAAGGTACAGCATAGCTGCTTCAGTTGCAACAGAATTTACCTTCTCAGTGCACAAGCATCTGTTCTTACCAGAACATAAAAGACCAGGAAGGAGGGAGTGTTACAAAGAGTCCCAGTGGAAGCATGACAAGGGTAGGGAAGGAATTTAACACTCCTGGAATTAATAGCGAGGAAATGGGTGGAGGGGTGCAGCTGATGTCATCATAGTCTGGAAGAAGGAAATTGGTGAGTGAAATGAAAAGTTCTCCAATACTGACCCTGTCTGCATAGAGGCTCAGAATAGGCCTAAGAGCATAGCTTGAGGTAGATGACTGTCTACCTCAGTCACTAGCATCCCACCTCTCTACAGATTTATCTCCTTACTACATCTAAAAAAAACCCTCCAGAAGCTCCTATGTTTAGAAGTAATACCAATAACAGAACAACAACAAACTCTTATTAAGCCGAATCTGAGTCAAGTGCCCTTTTAAAAGTGTGTCTGGCAGCCTTTCCTGAAGGCTAGGTGAGATGTAACCAAATGGTTCTCCTTTGGGAGATAATTCCACAGATCTGGGTGATAGCAGTAAAGGACAGAATGACAATTTTATCTCACATAATGATCATACTCTGAGAGAAACCTATGTTAGAGATCTTGACAGGAGCTGGAGACCATGTCAACATAGACCCACATATTAAGAAGGCAAAAACTTAGGCACAAATCAGAGGCCTAACCTGCTGTAAAGAAAGAAAGGGGCAAAAGTCTAAAGGTTGTCAAAGTGGCTAAAACCAGCACATTGGTATTTATTAATAAAGCAATTTATCATTAAAATTACTAAAGGCAAATTCAGGAGAAAGTAGGTAATTTGAATATTCAGCCTATTCCCACATAAGACACTACCAAAAGGGGGGGGGGGGGACAGAATTCAGCATAAACTTTGAATATGTTTACATATAGTTGTAAGGTTAGAAATAATTGCAATAATTTAAATAGAAATACAATGCATCTCACCATAACAGAAAGAGCTTTGACCAGGTGACTTGCTGGTGTGTCATCCAAGTGCCACTTCAGGGTTCCTGCTCTCCTTTTCATCATGCTTAAACAGGCTTGGACCAGACAGCCTTCAAATAGATGCCCATGGCCACACCACTTCCTACTCTGTGCATATTTGTTAGGCAGGAATGTGAATGTTGCATCAAAACATGAATGGGCAGAAAGCAAAACCCATTGTTGTCGAGTTGCCATTTAAAAAAAAAATACTAACAGACTATCAACCTACTGTGAGCCACACTGGTTTGTCTGAAGCCAAACAGCTGCCAATTATTCAAATGAAAATCCTCATTACCTTAGTAAGCACTTTGGTTTCTTGGAGGCAGATTTGACACGCCAATTCATTTGCTTGCTTCTTTTGTATAACGGTACTCCATTTGGTAGACCGGGCACAAGAGCTTTTCTACCTGAGTGGAAAACCAGGCTTTGAAGAAAAGAAACAAAACTGGGATTGTTATCTAAACTTTCTTATCTTTGAATGAGCCCTCATGAGCACAGTTAAAGAGCTATTCTATTAAAAAAAAACAACTTTGTACAGTTACACTTTGCGAGGGAATGTATGGCACTGGTTTAGAAAACAGGGGAGGGAGGTGTGATTAAAGTCAATTGCTGATTCCAGAGAATCGTTGTTCAATCCAGTCCTGAGGGTCATTTTAGCTACAGCTGTGGGAGTTTATGTAGCTAAAGCAAGTATGCTAGATGAGGCAAGTGGGGCTCTTAAAATCAGTCCTTTAAGGCTTTGTTACTTAAAGCGATCCTCAGCATAGGGATGCTGTACTAGTAGTGCAGGAAGTCTGGAGTTTCACTGAGGAGCCTTAAAACTTCACTCAATGAGCTATTGATAGACACACCCTAAAAGCCAAGAAAGCTTCCTTGAATTTTAGAGCTGCTGTAACCTCAATAGAAGGTCAGGTCCCTAACACAAGCAGGAAGAGACGGCCTTCCTCTGCATTGCTCTTGCACACAACAGCTCATAGCGTTAACTCTCCCTGACTTGCAATGTTCAAAGCTTGCAAATTTCATACACAAACAAACTGCAAAATCCTCCTCTCACGCCCATTAAATCTTTACAGCTTCAGTAGATTTGGTTTGTTGGTTTTGCATTTACATAATCAGAAGATTATGGACTTCATCTTATGCCATCTTTAAGGTGCCACAACACTGTCTATAATCAGAAGGATCACATCCAGCGTTCAGAAATGAGGCAGTTGGTTTTTTTCCTCCCTTGTTTGTTTCTTTGAATATGAGCAAAAATCTACCATGGAGAGCAGCAGCAGCAGCAGCAGTCCATAAGAGTTTCCAAGGGGGAGAGATGGAGATGGGCATTTGCTCAGGAAGTAGGAGGGATGGATTGCCTCTAACAATTACCGACAAGACAATTGTGTGTTAATTTGCATTTGCTGGTGAGTATCCCTTCACAACAGAGAGAAGGAGAGAGCTCATTAAGGATAGATTAGGTCTGACATGACTTTACAGCCCACAAAGCAAGAGGAGCATTAAGTCCATGGAAATGTGCAGTTTGATTGCTACTTTCACATTCTTTTCACCAGCTCACAGTGTTCCCCATGAACATCTGCCTTTCAATATTCTCATCTGAATAACTTGCCTTCTCCTTCCCTCCCCCAGTTCAGGGTGTGCTGATTGTCTTTGAGACAGACACAAATCTATACAAGCCTGTGTGCTTTAGGGTGTTTTGTACCTTCTTAATGGGTTAAATACTGGAACTAAATGTGCAAATGACAACATAAGGATGTATAGAGTTGCCAACCTTTTTTCATTTCCTTGCAAAATATTTCTCTTGCTCATGTGCCTTTAAAAGCTGCCTGATGCGCAACAATCCATCAGGCGAATCTTTTCCTACCATGGAGATGAAGCAAAGGGAAAACTTCACATTTTTCATTTCTTGAGTGGGTGTTAAAGCCACAGGAGTAGGGCAGGTAAAAATGTTAGGTACCTAAGGCTATAGCATTCACCTGAGATATATCATACACCTTTAACATCAGAGAGATAGTGGTGCTTGCCATAGGCAAGGCATTTCAGGTCATCCAGCTTATCACTCCAGCATCTGCAGGAATACTCTGCTCCAAGTGTTTTAAGGTTTTTATAGTACTTGGGAATGGGGAATGGGGAAACAGCTCTCTGAGAAAACTGGCATGGGTATAACAACCAACACACACCTACTCATGGATAGTTACTTTAGAATTACTGTTTCAAGTCATTTTAACACTTAAAAAAGCCCATTCAGAGAAAACGCAAATATGCAGAAGACATACAAAGTAGTCCTAAAAAAAGATTTGGGTTTTAGACTCCCAAGACTGGAATTGAATTTCACTTTGCAGCAAATCCAAGCTGAATGCACAAATTTTATTTTCATATTGAAAGTTTTTGTTTTGTTTTAAGGTAAGAAGAAGAGGAGGAGGAGGAGGAGGAGGAGGAGGAGGAGGAGGAGTTTGGACTTGATATCCCACCTTTCCCTCCTCTTAAGGAGTCTCAAAGTGGCTAACAATCTCCTTTCCCTTCCTCCCCCACAACAAACACTCTGTGAGGTGAGTGAGGCTGAGAGACTTCAGAGAAGTGTGACTAGCCCAAGGTCACCCAGCAGCTGCATGTGGAGGAGCGGGGAAGCGAACCCGGTTCACCAAATTACGAGTCTACCACTCTTTACCACTACACCACACTGGTTAGTGTCAGCATATGAGAAGGGCTTTCTCCCGGATGCTGTTACATATGCAAAATGTATTCACCTCAAAGGCTAGGTCATTTTCTTTATTTGTGTTCTGCTGGAATTTGAAAGGTTTCCTTGCAAGCTTTTGATTCCATAGCTGTTTAAGGGCCCTTCTAGTTTCTCTTCCACATGCTACCACATGATATCCTTAGTGCTCCACTGCTATTTTGGAATATTGCAACTGCTCTTTCTTCCATCACAATAATTCTGGGATTTGTGCAAGGTCCAGAATGGTTCTGCAATCTTTTCATTGAGTGGAAGGCATTTTATGCAATTTCTCACTTTTATGTCTATCAGGATGTTTCGTACAATCACCCTCCAAAACACGGCAATATGTTCTAGTGCTATAAATGGTATATCTGGAAAGGTCCTCATTTATTATGAGGGCTGCTCTTTGTTTCTTCACATTTTGTGGCTTTTTTTATAATCTGGGGTTTCTTGTTTGGATTGTTGTTTTTATGCTTCCATTTTTATTTGTAAACAACTTATTGCATGGCAATTCTTTTATGGAGGGAGAAAGCAGGATATTATTTTTTAACACAATGAAATAATAAATTAATATAACAAAAGGGAAGGGAGTCCATACTTGCCTTCTTTAAAACCTCTAACCATTTAGACCCCCTCAGGTGTACCAACAGTAAACTAGCATCTGAGCTCATAATTCAGCAAATATGCTGAACTGAGTAGCGTTACTCAGAAGTCATCACTCATGTGAGGACCAATGCATGTGTAGCCCCACACCCAACATTGCAGGTTCCACCTAGCTACACTGCCAGCATCTGTACATAAAGCATGAACGTCTGTAGGGACATTCACATGTACACAGAAACACAGAAGCTTGGTCTCTGCAGCTGCTCATACTGTATACATGAATGCCAGGGAGCAGGGCTAGTCAGTACATACCATGTCACAGGCAGGGCTAACCATGGTCCCACTTGTTGGTCTACATGTCATGATAACTTCTGAGCAGGACCATTCATTGGTGATTTGTTTGTGTAGACAAGGTATAACCTGAAGAAATAGATCAGCCAGCCTCTTACAAGTTAAAAAAAGGGGGGGGGAGGTGGAGGGAGAGATATAGTCTGAATGGCAACGCACACATTTCCAGATTTCCAGATTTTCGAATCAGAGTTCTGAGTGTGAACTTGCCTCTACGTCCTGCTCCTGTCTCAACAGCTTTTATCCTGGTAAGATTTGTGGCTAGATAATTCTAAATGACCATCTCCCCACAACAAAGCCACCTCCTTTAGATATGTGGAGATGATATAGAAAATGGGTGGTTCAGGCCGATTTCATGAGGCCCTAATAAATCTTCAGTAAATTAAAGCTCATCCCCTCTCCTCCTCTCCTCAGGCCTTTGTCTTGCTAATACACATTAGGCCTTGGCTGGCTACACACTTTGAGGCCTTTTCGGAGGTGAGGCCTGTACAAAGCTGCAGATGTGGGGGCCTTCGAGGACCTTTGCCCCCAATGTTAGCCATTAACATCAGCCGTGCCAACACAGGAATTTCATCACGGTTCTCTCTCCTCAAAAAGGACTTAGAGTAACAACTTTAGCTTTTGAGGGCTGAGGGAAGGCAGGGGGGGCGAGGGGAGGAGGAGGAGAAAAGAAATGGGGGGAGGGAGAAAAGAAAGAATGAGAGAGGGGGTGTAAGGGAGTAAAAGAAAGGTTTCAAGGGAGGTTTGTCCCCTTGTAAAGTCTGGCCTTCTCTTTAAATCACTGGCTGTTGCTGAAATGGTTTAAGAAAATGGTGACTCTCTTTCAGATGTTGGCACCAATAAAAGCATTTACTGGCGTATGATCTATCTTCTTTGCCTCTGCCATTTTATCACCCTCTTAGAAACAGGCCACACAACGGAGGCCCAGAGCAGCTTGGCTCTTTCATCCCACACTTATGGTCCTTTTGGTTCCCAAAGTCTGAATGTAATACATAACTAGTGCCTAAACTATGGTAATAGGAAGTAGTGGTTTGCCCACCCAGAGTGTCGGGAAGGACCTAGAGTCTCTAGATTTAAGTAACAGTTATAAGTAACTCTTCATGCTCTCTAGAAACAACATAGCAACCTATTTGACCTGACAAAAAGTTGACCTAACTCCAGAGTTTCCATGTTGTTTACCTTCCAGTTGAGAGTCAATTTAGCCATTGTGAAACCCAAGCAAACTGGGGAGAAAAGTAGAATAACTATCTTAATTAAACTGGTGACATCCTTGCAATATTACGCGTAAACTTGTTTGTTGTACAAGGTGGTAAAAAATCGTGGGCGGGATTCAGCTAATGAGTCACTTCAGTGCAAGCTCAGCACAAGGACTTTCACTTCCAAAATGATGTTCTCTACTTCTCCTTTCCCGGGGGCCATCCCAAGATTGGCTCAGGGTCAAATGGGGGGGGAGAGCAGATGGTTCTGTCACTGTCTGGCAAGCAGAGGTAGGTTAGGCTAAGAGGCAGTGATTGGTCCAAAGTCACCCAGTGAGCTTCACGGCCAAGTGGGGATTTGAATCCTGACCTGTCAGGTCCTAGTCTGACACTTTAAGCACTACATCGCACAAATCATTAAAAATATCCCATTTTGGTTGCCCACTTGTGTAGTCTGGAATGCTTATCTCGTAGTGTCACACCCTCCTTTGTGTGAAATGTCCAGGTCACATTTAGAAAGTAGTGGAATATGGAGAGATAACAGTTAATATATAATATATAAAGGGTATGAAGTGCACGTGTGTATTTAGGTCAAAATCCAAAGGTTTCTGAGATAATATTACAGACAGGTATCATAGATTGGTTCAAGCCACAGTTCTGTTGAGCTGTAGGTAAAATAGCAAAATCCTATAAGCTGAAATACTACGCAGCCACACCTGTGCAAGTGTCTTTGAAATCAACAGGATTTTGTTGTTCAGAGCTGTGGATAAGATTCCAGGTTTAAGCTGTGAACTGAATGGGCTGTTTGCATGGCTGAATTTTCTCAAAATTTCATTTTCAGAGTAGCCCCAGTTGAACACACATGGAAGTGACTCTTCAAAATGTGTGTGGATTTGGCATGAGAAGCATTTTTAAAGGGGAAACTGATGGAAAAGAGCATTTCCACTGTAAAACATCTTACAGCACATCTTATTGATTTTTCTGGGACAGCATCAAAAGGGGGTGGGGGTTTTTTTGGATTCAACTCCCCAAAAGGAAAGGCAGTGCACACACATTTGGCACATTTGTATTTGCTTATATCACTAATATTCAAAAGTTCAGAAGTTCAACGTCTGTTGGGTTTACGATGTAGGAAAGGAATCAGTCTGTGAGTTTGAAGTGTGCCTATAAAACATATCTAGTGCTTTCCCAATTTCCCACCCACCCATTGGGAAAAAATATATATGCTAATTTTAGATGAAAGCATAATCTTTACTATAGGGAATTTTTGATGCTTAGAATGTTACTGCCTATTATGCAAGACAAGGTGGTTCCCTCTCCCTATATAAGAATCATGTGCTTCCACTAGAAGTGTCATATTAATTTTTAAAATATTTTTGTGGTTTATGAATACTGAGTGTATTGTAATGATCACCTCATTTTAAATTTGAAAGTGTGCAGGAAAAACAAACAAACCATGTACTGATAAGACTGGATCATTTCCCTCCCATAAATCCCATCATTGAAAAGGTTTCTTTGATACCTTATGTCTTGGGGTGAGTGCTAGGTACATGGATGCACATGAATGGCTACTCAATTCCAGCCAGCTATGCCAGAGTTGAATTTTGTTAACTCTTTGGAAGCGAAGCCAGAGAGCCTTTTCTAAATGGTTAAGCAAAGCCAGATGCTTCTTATGGCATCAACGAGTTAACAAGAAACTGCACAGTGGCACAATTAATTATGAGGCAGAAACAGGAAATCTTCTTATATATTAATTCCACAAATCAAAATCTACCAACATCCAAATCAGGTCAGCTATTTATCTCGTCGTGCTCATGTAAACTGAAAACTTAATGAAACCTGTCATGTCCTATGTTTTCTTGGTAAGACAATTCTCCAAAAAAGCAAGCGTCCCTTGGGGATCATATCACTTTTTACATATTCATTTCCTGATAGCTCACCTATCATATCATATCATATCATATCATATCATATCATATCACACAGGCTGAGCTGTTGTCTGCACACAATTCAGACCTAAAACTGTATAATGCATGGTGTGGAGAAAGCTTTAGCTGTGTAGGTAGAGCAGTTGGCCCTCCTGACTGGGAGAGGTGGGGGAGGGGGAGAGAGAAAGCCATTCCTCATTTGCATATGTCTGTCTGCTTTAAAAAAGGCAAATGAAAAAGCATTGTTGATGATAATATCAAAAAAGAGGAAACCATGGACAGGCACTTGCCTCAGCCATCTTGTTGTGAGAAAACATCTGCACAACCCAGAAGCATCAACATTGTCTTATACACAAACACCATTAACATGTGCCCTTGTATAATTCCTATCAATTTCAACAAACATTCCTGTAGGATTGTGTCCAGCAGATGCCGTGTGTTTTTAAACACTTTCACACTGGAGGGCTCAATAACTTCCAAGAGCAATATTGTTTCTATTTCATGAGCTCTCCTGAGGAAGCGACATTGGACTCCCTCATGTTGTCTTACAGCCATGTCAGGCGTCACATCCAGCATCCTTGGGCCATTGCCAGGCCCCAAAATAGATGCCTGCCCTGTGCCCTCCTTCTCCAAAATTCATCTGAGCAATTTATTTATTCCTTTATGTAAAAATATCTGTATATTGCAATTTTATTAAGAAATATAAATCAGTTTACAACAATTTAAACATAATCAAGAAAATCACAAAATGAAAAGAGCAAAGCTAATATAGAAGGCAGCTGCTGAACCTCTATGGGAACAGCATTCCACAGGATTGGGCCAAGAACCCTGACCACTCAGTTTTGTACTGGTGTTAAATGAGCCTCAGGAGACAACCAGCAACACAGATTATCTCTGCTGGTTTCAAGCAGCCCCTAAGGTACTCTAGACCAGGGGTCAACAACCTTTTTCAGCCGTGGACCGTTCCACCATCTCTCAGACCATGTGGTGGCCAGACTATATTGGGAGGGGGGTGAACAAATTCCTATGCCCCACAAATAACCCAGAGATGCATTTTAAATAAAAGGACACATTCTACTCATGTAAAAACACGCTGATTCCCGGACCGTCCATGGGCCAGATTGAGAAGGTGATTGGGCCGCATCTGGCCCCCAGGCCTTAGGTTACCTACCCCTGCTCTAGACTGAAGTTGTGCAGGTTTTTGTACATTAATACAAGGTCCTTGAACCCAGCTACAGTAAGTGGCAGCTGGGCAACCAGTGGAGATGTTTTAACAACGGTGTCGCTTGTAGCAAGCTTTGTGCCACGGGCAGACTTTGGTAATCTTTTTTAATATAGTGCCCTGTGCAAAGCCAAAATTTGGCACCCCAGAATGGATCTTCTCAGTTATGGATGTTCTCAATTTTGAGCCCCCTCGGCTTGGTGCCTTGAGTAGGGGGAAAGTTTGCACTGCCATAAATCCAGGGCTGCTGGTGCCCCCTTATCAGAAGTCTGGCTGCTGCATTCTGCACAAGCTGGTGCTTCTGGAGCAAGCCTAAGGGGAGCCTCACTGAAATCCAGCCTTGAGGTTATTTATTTATCTTGTTTATTTCATAAAATTTATATACCGTAGTTTGCTTGTAAAACTCCCAAAGTGGTTTACAAAAAGAATAAAGCAATAACATTTTACCAGTGCATGGACTAGAGCGCTCAGGCTATCTATATCCAGTGATGGTTGTAGCTGGTGAATCAGATGTAGCTGGTAAAAGGCGCTATTAGCCACAGAGGACATTTGGACCTCCAGCGACAAAGATGTACGGTACTCCCAAGTTACGCATTTGGTCCTTCAGAGAGAATGCCACTTCATCCAGAACAGGTAACTTGCCTATTGCCTAAACAGAGGAACTACCTACGCCAACAACCTCTGTCTTCCCAGGATACAAACATCGTTTAATGTACCTCATCCTATCCACTACTGCATTCAGACAGGGCATTGCAGGAAACAGAAATGACAGCAAGCTACCTGGTCCTCAGGAGTGGCTGGTGCTGTGAGGCAGCACTGTGCTGCCACCCTTCCAAGCAGTGGCACTGGTATCACTTGCTGGAACAGTGAAGGGATGGGTGGCAGTAAGGTCAAGGCAGAGCCACATTGGGCGTTCCCATTAGTGCACCCACATAGCCCCAATCTCACTGCTGCACTGCCCCAGTAATCAGCAGCAATGCCACTGCCAGGAGAGTGGGGACACAGCACCACCCCATTGTGCTGGCTGCTCCTGCTGGTACTTATGGGAATATTACTGCTGCCCACCAGTCACTAGTTAAGCTCCTTGTTACATGGAAGAGTAATTTATACAGAATCATTGGTTGGACTTTGGGTTCTTTGACTATGGTTTGGTTCGCACCGCAAGCACATTACTTGCACATCTCTGCACTTGATCACAGGTGATGGATGACTGCAACTTATTCAGTGGGAAGAAAGCATAACATTGCATTTGAAGTGATGTGACATCAGCCTCAGCCCAGTATACCTGAAGGAGCATCTCCACCCCCATCGTTCAGCCCAGACACTGAGGTCCAACTCGGAGGGCCTTCTGGTGGTTCCCTCACTGTGAGAGGTGAGGTTACAGGGAACCAGGCAGAGGGCCTTCTCAGTGGAGGCACCCCCCCAGTGGAACGTCCTCCCATCAGATGTCAAGGAAATAAACATCAATCTGACTTTTAGAAGACATTTGAAGGTAGCCCTCTTTAGGGAAGTTTTTAATGTCTGATGTTTTATTGTATTTTTAATATTTTGTTGGAAGCCAGCCAGAGTGGCTGGGGAAACCCAGCCAGATGATTGGGGTATAAATAATATATCATCATCATCATCATCATCATGAAAAATCAGTCTGCAAGATTTAGAATGAGCATGGAAGTCGTCACCTGGTGTTGCATGTGTAAACCTGTTCTCTGACTTGGGGATACACAGAACAAAGCTTTATTTGACATTATGTTCTACCCTACTTCAACCCAGTTTAACACCACACTGGAAAACTGACACATTCCCCTCCCCCCCCACCTCCAAGTCATCTCTTTGACTTTGAACAAATGCTTTAAAATGTTTTGCTGGATTCTGTCTTACAGCCCAAAGTGGCTGCATTCTGCAATTCATCAGACTCTTATTAAGATAAGGGAACCTTTCTCTGTGGATCCTTCTCCTTCCTCTCATTGAAACCTGCTTTATTGTGTCCCCACTGAGCAAAAGGGTTTTCAATCAGTGATTTGTGGCTTGAGGATGCGACCAGCTCTGTCCTTTCCCAGTTATTTTAGCAGCCCATGGGGAAGTGAGGGTGTCAAGATTAGATAAATCGGAATTCCTCCTCCAGCCTATCTGATCTCTGCTTGGGTTACAACTAACATCCTATTGAAACAAGGTTAACAATGAGTTGTGGAGCAAGCAGCTCTCTGTGAGGGAGGATAAAGTACATCATGATAGACTGTGTTAGTTTTGCTTCTCAGGCAAGTGACAGAATTTATGACTGGAGAAGATAAGGATATATCAGTTGCTCGTGAAAGTTGGTGGAAGACAAAACAGCTTTTCCACACACACAAAATAAAGAAAACATTCTGATGACTTAGGATGCAAGTGAGGAAGTAGGAAGAAAAGCTGGACAAGCTCCAGCATCAATTTGTAACTAACATGATCAAGCAAAGTGACCCTTGGTTTGTGATGGAATTCCACCACCGCTCCTCCCAGGTTCTGACATGCAGCACAGCCTCCCACTTCCAGAATGAGTAAGAGTTAGCTGTTTCTATTTTCAGGCATAATTACGTCTCTGCCATGCCCACAAGCATTTATGGAAAGCAAGAGAGCGAGACATACTCAGAAACCCAAGGAGGAAATTTTAATTGATACAAAGGCAGCCAAAATTGATTCTGGTTGGCACGCAATGTGCGGAACTCATCATGCAAACCTTGGGCTGCCTCAGGCTTGGATTTAAAGCTTTGAGGTATCATTGAAAAAGGTGGGTGCTCTGGCCAAATAGCTATTTTGAGGGCTTTGCAACAGCTCCCTTGTTAGCTTCAAGAATGAGATCCTGCTCTGGCTCCTGCTATGGCCAGTCTACGTCCCTATTCTGAATCTTAAAGGCTGCAGAAGGGAGTTATGACAGATCGTATGATAAGAAGATGGCTGCAACTTTTGGTCAGTTTCTACGCCTGAACCTGTGTTCCTTAGCTTTTGCTTAGCCTGTATTGAACAAAGTGTTGGACTAAAGGAACCTTCAACCACTGAGTTCTAACACAACCTATATGTTCACAAATGTTAGTTTTAAAAGCCTGAATTGCCAAGTCATAGGAAGAACCTTTCCCACTATTAGATTTTTAAAAAAATTATTATCAGTATCCACCTCTTGGCTTGTTTCTACCTGTTTTTTTTTTTTTGGAAAGTTTTCAATTATGAATCTCCCATTTATTTACCCCCAGGAGAGAGCAAGCAACCCATCCTGTTTGTATTTGCATCAATGCAGTCTATGCAACTGTAGATTATTACTGATTTCCCCCCTCTAGACGAAAACAGAATTCTCCATAGGATCTTAGATACACAGAAACCTTCACATCCACCCTGTCCCCATTGCATCATCCGCCATGCTAGACAGATTCCTCTACCTAAAACACCATAATTGCTAATCCCCTTTGGGGTGTGGGTGTGTGTGGGGGAACGGACAGGCTTCTAAGTAGAGAGAAATAAAATAAATGAAATGAAGGCGATCTCTGATTACCATACATGAGTTGGCCTCCTTCTCTCTCCTCCCTCCCCTGTCACAGACATCCCCCTGCAACAATGCAGGAGACCGGAAAGGAGAGCAAGCACCCACCCTCTCCTTTTCAGGCCTAAAGAAATCACACTCCATTTCAAGAGCCCTGGTTGCCTAGTTCTCTTTGGGCCTAAGCACATTGTTCTGGAAGAAGGCGTTTGCAGTTCAAATGCCTGGAGCTCAGTAAACCAATAAACTTAAGTCACAAGAGAATCCTGAAGAAGTTGAGCCACTTGCGCAAATAGGAAGCCCCCCCTCCTCCTCCCCCCGCTCCTCCTTTCCCCCCTTTTTGCTGGGAGTTGCAGAGCAGCCACTAGACAAGAGAAGGAGAGAGCACTCGTGGGGCTGAGAGCTTTTCACTCAATGAAGTCCAAACAAACATATCCACACCCCCTCCCCTTTAGGTGATGCCTTTCTGCAAACACACTGAATGTCCACACAGAAGGGAGGGTGAAAATTTACTTAGGGAGCCAGACCTTGCTCCCTTTTCCCTACCTGCCTTCTGCATAATGTTGACCCAAGATATTTTGATGCAGAAGAGTGGCCTTCTACATGGCGCCCACAGTAGAGCTGAATGAACCAGGGCTGTTGTTTAGTTCAGGCATAGGCAAACTCAGGACTACAACTCCCATTATCCATAGCTAACAGGACCAGTGGTCAGGGATGATGGGAATTGTAGTCCCAAAACATCTGGAGGGGACGAATTTGCCTATGCCTGGTTTAGTTCATTGGCTGCTGGTTTTAAAATGAGGACTTTAAATCATAGTTGTTCTCTATGTAATTGTTGATGACACTCTTGACTCAGTCACTGCCTTTAAACTGCCTTGCATAAGTCATTTAGTCAAGCAAAATTATTTCAAAGTGTTTAAAAAACAATCACCTATGTTAAATATAAAGTCATTATTTTTAGACTAACTGTGTTATAGGCAAGTTGTTGTTTTTGGCAGGTTCTTTTGTACAGGATTGTTGTGAGGTGAAAATACTTCTCTTTGGAGGAAGGCTAGGTACAAAATAGGCAAACTCAACAAGGGTCCAACTCTATGGTGACAGCTCACATTCTTCTCCCCTTGTAGAACCACACAATCTGCCAGTCTGCCATGGCGCATGGGTGTGTGATAAATCATGAATTTATCAGTTTTATACCCAATGCAATGCAAAGCTTCAAAAAGACTTTTTGTCCTGACAAAACTTTTCAGTTTGGTTCTGTGGGGATGAATCCCCTTTTTATTAAAGATTTACAGTCACCCCATATAAATTCATCTGTTCAATCAGCAGAAAAAACTGATCTATTGGGCTGGAAAAATTAAAGGCTGGTGATTGAAGGCCACATTGCTCACATATCATAAGCCATAGTAGAAAATCCAGTGTGCTTGAAAACACATGGATTTATCTTAGTTCAAGCTGATACAGTTGTAGCTGGCCAAGCAATCAGGAATCCCTAAAGCTAGTTGCTTTGAGTTTTGCTTAGTTTTACATGTTCTGTTTGTTTCCAGTCTGGAATGTCAAAGGTAGATTACAATTATTATTATTATTACAACATCACAAATTTATACTGCTAGCAACAGACATTCACCCGCCTTCACAATAGCACAGTGATCTGTCAAGGCTTCCATTAGGACAAACTTATGGTATGTTTAGGAAGTGCAAATGTACCATTTTTTATCTTTTTTTAAAATGGATAATTTTTCTCCTCACTCCCCAGCCTAGAACTGATGACTTTTCTTAATTGAAGTGTAAAAAAAAAAAATAGCCCCCAAAGCTACAGCTAGGCAGAGGAGCGGCACAATTTGTGTTGGCTTCTTTGCAAACACAAAAGTTAAACTACAAAAGAAAACATGGTCTAGCAAGAGCTTTGAAGGAGAAAGGCAGTTCACATGCTCTTCTGAATGCATCTCCAATAGCTGAGTTGTTAAGACATTCAGCACCATTAATGGGTAATGTACTGTCAGGCTCCATTGTAGCCTACCCTTTAATCCCAGGCCTGTCAGATTTGAAGGGAAACTAAAGAAGAGACAGTAGTGCAGCAAATGGATTTCCATTGTGTACTCCCTTTTCCTCCACCCTCCTTTAGCAGAAAGAATAAGTTCCTTCCTAAAGGAAACTCTGTCCCACATTAGCCAACCCTCTTCCCCACCCCCACCTCTACAAGGCCTGGCTCAGTGGGAAATTTGTTAATGTGTGGTTACAAAAATCTTGGTGTCTTCCCGTGCAAACAGGAGGCGCAAGCATAAAAACATGGCATCTGCAACTCCAAAATGTGGTCACAGGCACATGTGCCAACCCTATGACAGAAACGTGGAGGAAATTAGATGGCACCACAACTCAGGTGAAGCTGCCCTCAGACATGAAAGATTTATCAATATATTTGCTAGACAACACAGAATGCTCATCATATTTGACATGGTTTTGCTCCTTCACATAATCCTTCATAATGCGTTAGTACAAGAACTGTGTCTTGTAATTAGAGTTATTAGAGCCACTGGGAAACTTCTACTGCAGCTGTTTCATCCTTCAAGGTCCTTAGCCAGTGTGTGTGCAAACTCCTCCCCCCCCAATACAAAAACACCCTCCTGCTTCTTTTCATTTGATTATTCATAGAATCATAATGTTGTAGAGTTGGAAGGGACCACAAGGGTCATCTAGTCCAACCCCCTACAATTCAGGAATATGAATGTAATAAATAATCACCATATCATGTTATAAAATATTCATAATTTTATTGATTAGCTTTTTACAAAAAAAATCATATCTTGCTTTTCCCTCTCCACAGAGAAGTTACTCAAGCTGAAGAGCAAATAAAGAGGAAGCATGTTTCTTGCATTAGAATGTAAATTACCATACTAAAAACAGCAGCAAAGAGTCAGCACTGCAAAGAGTCAGCACTAACAAGAAATACTTAAACTTTACAGCAATTTTAGCATACCCTATCTTGAGTACTTGTGGCTGGTTGTTCACAACATCAGTATAAAATTTAAAAAATACAAAACTGTTTATTGCTAACTATTGTTTTAAATATTGAATAGTAAGATTAAGCATTCTCTGTTGACACTGCCACCACCCATAGCTCTATAGAGAAACCCCACTTCCCTAGGAAATCCTCACCTCTTGAATGACTCTCCATATTTCGTACTTAGAGGAGTGCTTCCACTCTCTATAAGGCACAATCTTCCCTTCCCTTCACTAAGGCTTTTTAGCTTTCTCCAAAACACATCCCTCTCACATTCCCTAATATCTACAGTACCCAAATACATCATCACCTTTACATTATTCATGGCATCAGCCCACCCTTCAACTGTCTTTGTTTATTTCCTAGGTCTAGGAGAGGATATACTAATGCAGAACCCCAACAAATGTGCAGGACAGTCTTGTGAGGTGGAGGAGCTATATAGCAATAATTGTGCTTGAGCTTGGTTTCTTTCTGTCTCATCAATGTGATGGGTGTTGATGGGTGGGTTGAGGAAAACAACCTCGAAACTTTTCAAATGATGGGATTAGACAAGAGTTATAGGCCATGAAGGCAAACGTGTCTTGTTCCCAAGAAACCAGCCCCCCACTTTTGGCATGGATTTTTGTTCTTCTTCAAAGCGGTGCAGTTTATAATCTGATAATGCTGCACTCACATCGATTCCCATATATTGTAACTGCAGGTGACCTTTGGCAAAGACAAGACAGAAGACGCACGGTGTGTTGTATACCTGGCAGGTCAGATGTGTGGTTATGGATGCCTCAAAAATGTCCTGCTATTTACAGTGTGAGGAGGAAGTGTGTTCGTTCAAGGTGTACCCTGGTCATTCCTGCCAAGAATGACATATTATTTAATAAAAAGGGGGATTAAGTCATCAGGATTCGTGGATAGAGAAGTAGTGGGAGAGTGAGCAATTTTCACAGGATATTGGATCATTCATCCCTCCATTTTTCTAGCCTGGGAAGATCTGCTTTTTAAAAATACAATTGGAAAGGGTGTGTGTGTGTGTGTGTGTGTGTGTGTGTGTGTGTGTGTGGAATCTTTAAAGATAAACATCTATGGCAGCAGAAAGAGGGGTAGGAGTGGGGACTAGGGAGTCTAGGGAAAAAAGAGTCTATTTCACAGCATTTTTGAAAGCTCTAGACAAATAAGAATGCAAGGGGAAGAAAAGACAAGCCTTTCTTCACAGTAGGGATCCTGATCTTTGCTTGGCCCTCAGCTCCTCAAGGCTGACGTGGCCCTAGAACTTCTCAGAAGTATAGAAAAGAAAGCTTCTCTTCTTTTGTTTTGTTTTGTTTTGTTTTGCTTTGTTTTGTTTTAAGGGACCAGACAGATACTGAAGGGGTTAAAATGCAAATTCCTTAATTTCCCCTTTTTAGGGTAGAGGGATCAAGGTTTGCTGATTTCTTCCTCCTTTCCCCCACTTCGTCCTCCCCACCCTAGTTTTGTTTAGGACGGGACAGTAGATGGAAGGGAGGTCTTTGTGTGGGGCTTTCAGTACTCTGAAAAGGACTGAGCAATCCCAATGGAGGGAACAAACTTTTGGAGGTCAGTTTGGTCAGCTTAGAATAAATGTGTTGCATTGTTTGTATTAAGGGTAGGCTCTCAGCAGGGAGCCCTGGAGCCACTGCACACAACACCGGGGACTATTTATTCAACACTGAAATATAAGGACTCCGCTAGCAAGGAAAACATAAACTGCCACAGTAAAGAGGAACGTCTTTTGCCCCTGGGGATTCACAAAACCCCTTCATATTTATAGATCCTACATAAATATAAATGCTTGCGCTTGCCCGGTGACACATCTTCATAAAGAATCATTATAACTGAAACTTTTGTGTCTTTTTTTTTTTTTAAAAAGGACAATCCCTTGCACCACAGATAAAGAGAGATCAAGTCATTAAAGGGTCTAAGAGAGAAACAGTTTATTTTTGCAGTGTTTGAAAACAGGCCTTTGTTTCCATGGCAAACGTACAGGCCCCTCTTGGTTTGTCTCCACCAAACAAGTGTCACAGGCCCCAGGGGGTCCCGGGGGGTGAGCAGGGGGTGTCAGTGAGAAAGGAATGCGGCTTTGGGCGCCTGAAGGCTGGAGACAGGCAAACATGAAATCAAACTGGAAAAGGGACACAAAAGGCGTGAAAGTTACCGCCACACTGGCACTGGCTTCCCCACAGCTACATACGATAATAGGCGCCCCCAAGTATGTGAGCAGGGTGAGGAAGGAGCCATTCTCAATGTCTCACGCATGAGGAGACTTTTCGCTGGGATCCTGACTGCCAAAAGATCTTTCTCTGTCTGCACAAGGTTCTGTGTGTGTGTGTCCATCCATGTGGTGCATTTTAGAGGTGATTTCATTTTACGTCATTTCTTGTGTCTGAACACTCATTTATTCAGCAAAGCTTCTTGGAGCGGAAAGTGCTTCATCATCTGTATGTCATTCATCACTGCAGCAATCCTGTGAGGTAGGTCTGGAGGATTATTCTCTCTCTCCCCCCCCCATATTTTCCTCCCTTCTCATCTCCCCCTCCTCTACCCCGGGCGCCATTTTACATAAGGAAAGAAGAGTTTGAATGGAAGAACCTGCTTCCACCTTGTAGCACTAGCCTTACAAAATTGTTAATTCTTTTAGGAAGGTTGTTTTTGGTGGTAGTCGATGTAAGAAACGAACAAATGATACTTTTTGGTACCCTTCATATCTCATTCCAAACATATATTTAGTGTATAATAAAACTCTCTTTCGAAACAAAATAAAAAAAATCCTTCCAGTAGCACCTTAGAGACCAACTAAGTTTGTTATTGGTATGAGTTTTTGCGTGCATGCACACTTCTTCAGATACACTGAAACAGAAGTCACCAGACCCTTATATAAGGTGAGAGGGTGGGGAGGGGTATTACTCAGAAGGGTGGTGGGAATGGGTGATTGGCTGATAGGTGTGGTAAACCTGTTGACGACTGTTAACGACTGCAATTGGTCTTACAGGAAAAAGCAATGAGTGAGATGGCTAAAAATAGCTTTATCATGTATAATGAGATAAGAATCCAATGTCTCTGTTCAGACCAGGTCTCTCCATGGTTTTAAGTTTGGTAATAAGTTGCAATTCAGCAACTTCTCTTTCCAGTCTATTTCTGAAATTCTTTTGTAATAAGACAGCTACTTTGAGATCTTGTATAGAATATCCTGGGAGATTGAAGTGTTCTCCTACTGGTTTCTCTGTCTTGTGATTCCTGATGTCAGAGTTATGTCTATATATCCTTTTGGCGTAGGGTTTGTCCTGTTTGTCCAATATAGAGAGCTGAAGGGCACTGTTGGCCCTATATTGGACAATATAGGCATGCACAGAAGTGATATCTGGCGCCACGGACATGCGCAGACGTGATTTCCGGTGTCATGCCCACAGACGAGCTCCATGGGAGTGATCCTGCCCATGACCGGTAAACCTTGTCGACCCCTGGTCTAGTGAATGCTTTGATGTTTTCAGCCTGGATCTGCTGAGGAAAGCTCTGCCTGAAGTCTTTGTAGCTGTGTTTATGATGGGGGTGCTGGATACTATCCTCTTCCCATTGTCCTCTGTTCCCCAGAATCCCCCCCCATACATGCCAGAGTCTGGACTGTAATTAGTTCCATCACTTCCTGTGGTGGGGGTGGAGGTGGAGGAACTCTTCCTTTGTGCTGTTCTATCCAGAGACAATGCAGTCTTTAAAACTTTTTAGTATCCAGCCCAAAGCAGAGTCTACCTGGCCTCCAAATGAAGGCATGAGCACTGGGCTAATAGTCATTACCATTTGAATGAGGGTGATTATCCCATTGAAAAGCTCTTAAGTGGTGTTAATTGCTAGCATAGGCCACAGGACTTGGCAGAATTAACCATTGACAAATGGAAGAAAATCTCTAAAATGTAAGTATTAATCATAGAAAATGCAATCTGTTCAGGTGTGAATCGGGGGACAAGTGACTATGGAGAAGAGCAGCCTTTGAAGAGCAAAGGACTACCATGTGATTATATAGATAGATGATAGATGATAGATAGATAGATAGATAGATGATAGATGGTAGATAGATAGATGATAGAGAGAGAGAGAGATATGTTAAATAGGTTGTGCTAGTTGATTTTTTAAAAGGAAATGCTGTCTCATTTAGTTATGCTGTTGACAATCATCTTTAAGATACAGTACTATGATTGTATCACTTAGCACAGTGTAGATCCAGAAGTATACAGCATGCACGCATTCTGAAGAAGTGGGGAACAGTCCATCTCACAGAGTCTTTTTCAGCCTGACAGAAAGGAAGTTGGTACACTGTTATACGAAACTTTAAATTTTGTTGTACAAATGCAGAATATGCAGTTACAGGGGCAGATGAGTCTCTCCTGCTTTGCAGACATAGGATTAAGTTGCAATGGTGTAGTTGTGCTGAATCCAGGGTTCTAAGCAACTGCAAGAGCCTAAGTAAGCATGCCACAACACAGGTCCACTCCTCCCCATTTTATATGATGCCCAAGACTAGACCTCCCTTTGCCAACTGGGTTGCTGTTCTAACCACACTTACTTGGAACTCAGTCTCTCTGAACTGCATGGGGTTTTCTTCAGAGTCAACAAGCATAGGGGCTGGGTGTGGGACACAGTATAAGTTGCACTAAGAAGAACTCTCCTGGATGAGACTAAAGTCCTTCCTCATCCACAATCCATCCTGTTCTCCCAGTAGCCAGCCAGATACTCCTGGAAATCCAGCAAGCTGGGCATGAGCATAAAGAATCCTGAAAACGGGTATTTGTCCCTCACAGAGCTACAATTCCCAACACTCTTAACAATGCAAAGTTTCTGGGATTCTTTGGGGGAAGTCATGTGCTTTTAAAGTATAGTGTGTACACAGCCCTGGTCAGCTGCTGCCAATTCACATCCCATATGCATATATGTGAAGTTAGGATGTTTGGTCCCAATGCGCATCACTTTGCACCTAATTACATCGAATCACATTTGCTATTTTCATGTTCATTCAGTTCACTCACTTTGAAGAGACCCTTTTGGAGCCTCTCACGATCTCCTACTTCCCTAAACAATTTGGTGTCATCTGCAAATTTGAATGGTTCATGGCTCACCCCCAGCTTTAGATAATTTATGAACAAGTTACAAAGCACAGGTCCATGGGGGACTCCATTTTTTGCACCCCACCATTGTGAAAATAGTCCATTAATTCCAACACTCTTCCTGCTCTTTGCATAGTTACCTCTCCTTTTATTCCATGATTGCTAAGCTGCAATATTGTGGCATTAGCTCAGATACAAGGCTGCTGTATCAAACAGTTACAAATAAATCTGAAACAGCTTTATGGCAAGCAGTGGTATACTATCCTGACACACTGTAGCCCTATATCACAACTATCAATAAACTGTGATAATTCAGCTAGGAAATATAAGCCATATATACAGCCATATGTACAATTACAGTCATAACTGTAATTGTGACTTATTCTTCTTCCATAATTATTTAAAAAAATGATTGCTGCAGCATCCTCCCTCCAAAATTAGCACACATTTGACAAGCTTTAAAATAAAAATAAATAAATTCTATGAAATGAGAGGGCAGGGGGGAAGAGAGAATCCTTTAAAATCAATTATGATTTCGCCCTGGATTTCTTGGAAGGTGATAATGTCAAGGCTACATCATGAAGCCACGTTGCAACTTCATAGAAAATTACCCTTTCCCTCTTTAATGTCATTTGATGGCCTTCAACTCCTAAAAGCTCAGGAGGAATTGATGGCTGATTGTGTATGCCTGCCATTGAGTCACTTCCCTGCAGAGCTTCCTGACCTCTAAATGGAAGTCACTGACCTTAAGAAGGTGCCATACTCTTCAGATGCGGCTGCTATGTCATTCAAGAGTGTTTTCTGCTCTTTGGTGTCCAAGCATAGATCTCTTTCATTCCCTTAAAGGACAGTCAAAGCCACCAGATGGTGGGGGGGTGGAAGGGGGACTCTTTCCCCTCCTGAATCCTAAATGTATTTACTTTAATGTGCACACACACACACACACAGACAAACAAACAAACAACCAGCTAGTCAACAAGAGGTTTAGAGTGATCAGAGAATGGCTGCCAGACTCAGAGTCTCTGCACTTTTCTGGAGGAGAGCCTTCCTGGGCCAACAAGTAGCTCAGCTGAATGTTACTTGTTCAGATCTATTGATGCTCCTTCTGTAAATGTTTCTAAGGAAAGCTTAGAAATGCAATGATAAGTTAAACAAAGGAGTTGTGGTGCCTTTTTGTGAACAGGGGAGGAACCTGTAGGTGCTGCTGGACTCACCCCTACTTTCTGAGGGACAGGTAGGCGGTGAGGGCCAAGAACTAAAAGTGCTGACCAGGTTCTCAAGAAATGGATAGTGAAAAGCATTTTTCTTGAGAAACAGGAACTTATTGCCCCCATTTTGATTGGCTGAAGGTTGAAAGAAAAGTGCAAGTCTTTCCAAAAGCACTCAATGTGTCTCAAAAGAGACACAGAATGTCCAAGTAGAGTGTCCACAGTTGGTCACAGCAGTACTGGAAAGCATGGGAAGGGAGAGGGCTCTTGTGCTCAACTCCTGTTTGTGGGTATCTTACTGGTATCTGGTTGGCCACTGGGAGAACAGGATGCTGGACTAGATGGGCCATTGGCCTGATCCAGCAGGCTCCTCTTGTGTTTTTCTCTTCATAGGCACCTGATTGGCTAAGAACAGGATGCTGGGCTAGATACGTCTTCATCTGGTAGGCCTCTTCTTATGTTAACACATGATATAAGTGAGGGTAAGCTGCTGAGTTGGGACGCGGGTGGCGCTGTGGGTAAAACCTCAGCACCTAGGACTTGCCGATCGTCAGGTCGGCGGTTTGAATCCCCGCGGCGGGGTGCGCTCCTGTTGCTCGGTCCCAGCGCCTGCCAACCTAGCAGTTCGAAAGCACCCCCGGGTGCAAGTAGATAAATAGGGACCGCTTACTAGCGGGAAGGTAAACGGCGTTTCCGTGTGCTGCGCTGGCTCGCCAGATGCAGCTTGTCACGCTGGCCACGTGACCCGGAAGTGTCTTCGGACAGCGCTGGCCCCCGGCCCCTTAAGCGAGATGGGCGCGCAACCCCAGAGTCGGACACGACTGGCCCGTACGGGCAGGGGTACCTTTACCTTTACCTTTAAGCTGCTGAGAGCCTTGAAGAGAAGAACAAAGAGTTTGTGTCAGATACAAAGGGGAAAGGATCTGAAGAGATTGTTGATGACTGATGTGGCTGAACAAGCAGACAAATGGGATCATTTTAACACGAGAGTTGTGGACAGAGATAAGGGGCTAAGGAAAGGGCATGGAAAGAGGATGAGACAGTCAACTGAGAAATAGTTCCTGGAAGGTGGAGACACTGAAGAAACCTGCAGAATATCAGCTATAAGGTTTTTAAAAAAGTAAAGGTAAAGGACCCCTGGGTGGTTAATTCCAATCAAAGGCGACTATGGGGTTGCGGCGCTCATCTCATTTTCAGGCTGAGGGAGTTGGTGTTTGTTCTCAGACAGCTTTCTGGGTCATGTGGCCAGCATGACTGAACCGCTTCTGGCACAACGGGACACCGTGACAGAAACCAGAGCACATGGAAATGCCATTTACCTTCCCGCTGCAGCGGTACCTATTTATCTACTTGCACTGGTGTGCTTTTGAACTGCTAGGTTGGCAGAAGCTGGGACAGAGTAACAGGAGCTCACCCTGGGGATTTGAACCGCCAACCTTCTGATCAGCAAGCCCAAGAGGCTCAGTGGTTTAGACCATAGTGCCACCCGCATCCCTAATATCAACTATATTCTGTTTTCAAAGTCTACCTTCCATGTGAACATAAACTTAGAATACTTATTGCTGCCACAAGCCTGCTAGTAACATATTCTGGAAGTCCAAAGTGGTCTCACATCTAGGCATTGATCAGACTGTGGGCTCAGCCACACTTTCCCTTAAATCCATACCTTTTTGCCACATTTTCAATTTTGTCTGGGGCTGGGTGTTCCCACTTGTGATTTTTGCCCCAGATTTTACTTGGGGAAAGACCCCTGAAAACCAGTGTTTTCTCATTCATATTTCCTATAATCAACAGTCTGCTCTTTGTGTTGTCTCCACCTTCAGCTCCACCCACCTGTGGCAGAGAATCAGAAAACCAAATACCGGTAATCAGAAAACTGGATAACCAGACTATCAGAAAGAACCAGGACATTCCAATGCACATTATTAAAGCTAGAAAATAAAGCTGTGATTGGAACTACTGCCATCAATCCAAACAAACAAGCAGGAACACACACACATTTTGCACATATATTGTTCAGTCACAATTTTTATATGAGTGCTAAATGGGGGGGGGGATTTAAGCATACTGAAAATCTGGAAGTGCACTTCTTGAAGCTGGGGAGACAACTGGAAAATAATATCTTTCCGGGGGACGTAGGGAAAGGAGGAAAGGAGCTGGGAGCAGACTACCCCCAACACAACTTCCAGGAAAACACATGAAATCTCACCCAGAAGCTATTTTTGGACTGGTTCAGAAGAGGAACAAATTATTCTTTGTGTTTTCCACGTGTCGGTGTTTGTTTTAATTGAGCAGTAAACAGCTGGCTTTCCCAGGGAAAGTGTCAGGAGAAGAAGAATAAACCTCCTGGGCTTGTGATAATCGATTGATACAAAATACTAGAAACCACAGGACAAACGAAAGTGTGAATGGACCCTGAGACCAGCTTAGCTTTAGGAAGTTGTCTGTATCCTAAGGAGGAGGAATGGAAGATGGATGAACCACTGCACCCTGTGTGAGTGGGATAATTTGAAGGATGAAGGACAATGAATGGGGTGGCCATTTGAGAAGAGGAGAAAATGTGTACGTGGGATAGAAAATGCTAGCTTTAGAACAGCACATGTAAAAAAAAAGGAACTGCCCCACTTCCCCCCACCCCAGGTTTTCACTTGACAAAGTGGCTTCCTTGCAAAGCTGGATTCATCATGAAGCTCCTGAAATTCACTTTTTAATTTGACTAGAAAGACACAGCAAATCTATGTGCCCATGAGATTCTTATACATGAAAAGCCATTTGGTCCCTTGTTCTTCTTAGTAACTCCAATAAAGTGGCCATAACTCCAGTACAGTGGCACCTCGGGTTACATACGCTTCAGGTTACAGACGCTTCAGGTTACAGACTCCGCTAACCCATAAATATTACCTCGGGTTTAGAACTTTGCTTCAGGATGAGAACAGAAATTGCGCAGCCGCGGCGCAGCGGCAGCAGGAGGCCCCATTAGCTAAAGTGGTGCTTCAGGTTAAGAACAGTTTCAGGTTAAGAACGGACCTCTGGAACGAATTAAGTACTTAACCCGAGGTACCACTGTACAATGGTCTGACTCAGTCACTCGCGTTCTACAAAGCCTTAGTTCCAAATGTGCAGTGTTCAAGATTTTC
Organism: Podarcis raffonei; assembly: GCF_027172205.1. NCBI lineage: Eukaryota > Metazoa > Chordata > Lepidosauria > Squamata > Lacertidae > Podarcis > Podarcis raffonei. The sequence continues at coordinate 40,762,771 of NC_070603.1, forward strand.
TTTCATTTTTGAAACATTTTCTCAAAAGGAAGCCCCACGTTCAAAGCAGCCCTAGTAGCCAGCCTAATATGGGTGCCTGTACATTGCCCCTCTTTTCCACACCACCATAAGTTTGTTTGAATAGCCTTGGGGAATTCCTTCCGTTTGCTTGGCTTTCCAAGGAGAACAGCAGGATATTTCTTAGCAGACTAATAATATTACTTTGCCAAAAACTTTTTAAAAGCAGGATATTGAATTTCTTTTTAATTGCCTACAGACTTCAAGGCACAGTAGACATTGACCTGTTGGCACTAGGCTTCCATATTTACCTGGTGCCCCTGCAGTTGGTCTGATTTCCATAAAAATTATCTGGTTTTGTGGATGTTTGAAACACAGACTAAAATAAATAAATAAAAATAAAAATTCTACAAATCAGCCCCACAGTCAAACGCACTCTTCTGAATATTTATTTGGACATATTAAAGACCAGGAGAAATGATCAAACCATTAAGCCAGCATTTCAGTATTTAAGGGGCTTGAGTATTAAAAGAGAGAGCATTTTCTTTATGTAGGTGTGAGGTACCTCAGCTGCACCGTTGAGATGGAATGGGATGTGGGCAGTTGTCAGTATCACAATAGAACTGCAAGATGGTCCCATGTGGCTCCATGATTTGTCCCCTAAGCATGTGCATAACTTGTAGCTTTCCTTTCTTACACATATTGCTGGAGTTTTGTCCACAATTGGTTGCAACCAGTAGTGAACCCATTGGAATTAATGGGCATGACTGACATAGATCTATTAATGCCAATAGATCTACGCTAAATGGAACTTAGATATACAGTCGTACCTTGGTTTTTGAACAGCTTAGTTCTTAAACGTTTTGGCTCCCAAACTCCACAAACCAGGAAGTGACTGTTCCAGTTTGCAAACTATTTTTGGAAGCCAAATGTCCAACGGCTTCCTGTAGCCAATCAGAAACCGCGCTTTGGTTTCCGAATGTTTTGGAAGTCGAATGGACTTCCAGAACAGATTCTGTTCGACTTTCAAGGTACGACTGTACACATTTTGTCTCAATCTTCTGTGATGATGTTGACTACCACTTTTATTTGCATTCCTGACCTCAGTTGGATGGTTGTCTGTCTGGGTTGACCAGTGTGGGTAGGTGGGTCAGGGGTTGGAGATGTGGCTTCAGCACAACTGTGCTGTGAACAGTGAAATATCTCTTACAGAGCAACAGGAGAATCTCATGTGTCTTTCATCTGCAAGGCTGAAGTGCTAGATTCTGTTCCTCTAGCTGCCCTCAATGCTGCAGTTTGAAATCTGTCCTGGTTGCTTTGTGGCATTTCAGCAGTAACTCAGCAGTCTCAGTGAGCACTCGGATAAAACTAAATCCCAACACGTTCTCATAATTATATGCACACATATTACTAAGGGGGAAGCAAATTGTGGCATAAATCCAAAGTGTGTGTCAGAATTCCTGAATTTGGAAGCACAGCAATGTATTTTTCTGTTTATTAATAATATTTTACTCTCACCCCTCATCCTTACATAGACCAGGGCAGTATACATAGGACATGACTGATTAATCACATGAAATTAAAATACAATAACATAAAAAAGAAGATAGCAGGTAAAAGATCAACACTTAAATTGCCTAGTAAAATAAAAAAGAGAGATGATCTTGGTGCTGGCAAGGTTATACAGTTGTACAAAATTGCATAGAATAATAGAGTTCAACATAAAACAAGATTCAATTGCCACTTAAAATGGCAGCTTTTTGTCCAGTTTTGGGTGTTACCACCCACACCCACAGCTCACAACCAAAATCCCCAAATTGCAAAAAAATAAGGTTCCATGCTTTATTATTTAAAGCCTCAATTTGCCATTTGTAGTGCCTCCAAATATCTATATAAACAGAGGTTTGGACAACACTGACATACCTAAAGATCCCCAAAGTGAATGCTCATAGATGTGACCCAAATGAAATTTTGATAACTAAGCCAGCAAGGTTCACAAAATGTTGATTCTAATCGAATGTGCCCAAATCTATACAAATGCCTTTGGAAATAAGTATAAAATACCAGTTTTTTTTAAGAAACTTCTCAAAAATCCATGGTGAGATGAAATGGAAAAACTGGCAGAGCTCCTCACCACACTCCATTCTTGTTGTCAATCAATCCTAACTTTAAGCAAAGATTGAAACATTTTTATTGCAGCTTTTATTTGTGGATCAGGTTCTTGTTTGTGGGCATCTGCACACTCCACACTCAGATTTCGGTCAGAAATGGGTATGCCTCAGTAATATGAGACTATCCTCTCTCTTGAGCCAACTGAGTAGTACATCTAGAAATCAGGCATGAATTCTGAGCTAGTGAAGTCTAAATACTTTTGGATACAGTAGGAATAAACATCAAACCATATGAACTCTACCAGGCAAAAACAGCTGAATGCCATTTGCTTTTAATTAGAGCATGTTAAGGAGAACCATTTGTTTACCAGGATATGCCTTGCTCTATGTGCCCAATGAGCTCTAACCAAGGGTGGATCAGTAGTGAAGCAGCAAATTCAGAAGTGCAGTTCCTTCATTATAGTTACAGCACATTCACTCAAAAACACAATTTTTGTGTATTTATGTATAGGCTAAGTAGGCTGAAGCCTAGGGCCTCTAAATCTAGGGGGCCTTGCCAGCCCTCCAGCTCCCCAGCAGGCAGTCTCCCCTCTCCCAAAATTGCAAACCCAAGACTTCATGCGAGGGGAGGGCAACTTGGGCCCAGCAACTATGACTCTCAGGGCTAGCCAGTGGGGCCCAATTTGAAGCAGTGGGGCCCAACTTGAATTCTATTTTGTAGGGCCCCAATTCACACCCACAGTCTGCAAAGATTGCCCTGGTGTGGGGGGCCCCCTCAGGAGCGGCCCGCGGGGCTCAATTTGGCCCAGTTGCTCCAGTTGCCTTGAGGTCAGCCCTGATGAGATTGTGCAGGGGTTGGACTGACAAGCCCTGCACCTTCTAGGTGCCTGGTGTCACTATTCAAAATACAGACTCAAGGACTTGTTATGGAAATAAAGGGGGAGCACTTATTGGAAATCAGTTTTGTCACCTTTCTCCCCCCACCAAACCCCGGGACGATGAGCCCAGCCACCTTTTATTCACAGTCACATAAGCACTACACTACCTGCAACATACTTGAGCAAACCTGCTCCTCCTTTCACAAATATTTTGTTGCCATTTGCAACAGCAGCTGCCTCTGATGAGGTATCATTTACCTTTTTGGGGGGAAATTACCATCACACGTCAAGTGCATTAAAGTTGCCGAGTCAATTAACCAACTAGAAGGGTTACTGTTAATAGCACCAGTTTTCCTATATCTTGATACTGCTGGATAGTTCTGATGAACTGCAAAAGCATTTCTAGTTTGCTTTCTGTTGCCACCCTGGAACTTTTCTTTATTAGTGCCACTTTGTTTTGTACAATTCCTTGCAAATGAAGGAAAACAACTTTTCTGCTTGTATATGTATATAATTTTGGTTGTATATGTATATAATTTTGGTTACTGAGAACAAACAAGATTGTACAGAAACAAGATTGGGGTCCATCCCTGAATGCTATTTTTCAAGAGTTGGCAACCCTGCAACAGGCACAGAAGTATGGCAAAACATCTAACACATGATGTAGCAAAACGACCACCTGCATCCTCCCAAGGATATTGCTGGAAGAATGGGAACATAGTGTTGTGCCTTCATTAGAGTCCATTGCTACATGTTAGATGTGCTTTCTTGAATGTGCCCCCTGCCCCCAGCACATTTGTATTTTGTGGTACCTTTCTTTTTTCTTTCTTTTTTGTTTTCTTCGAGTCTATCAGACATGCATTGTATCTTCTGCACTGTGAGGAGTTTTCTCAGAAAAAATTGCATGACTGTCCGGGCCACGGCTAGCTAGCTCAGCCAAGATACATTATGAGAGGAGATGCCTTCATGCAAGTCATTGTTGAGTTTGAAGTACCCTCTGGTGGTGAATGCTGATATTTCGATGAGAAGCAACAATAAGAAGAAGAGGAGGCTGTTTTGTGCTGGTGTCGCTTAATATTGCGGCTCTCCAGAGAATGTTCTGCCTTACCACTTTAAGTTAGAAGTGTTTGTAACAGATGTAAAAATTCAAATAGAAAATAAATAGCAAACAAAGGAAACCTTTAAAAAAAGGTTTTGTACTCATTCTAACCTTAGCTATAGAAACAGCATCTAGTTAAAGCACATGACTTTCCCCAAAGAGTCTTGGAAACTGTAGTCTGTTAGGAATTGTAGCTCTGTACTTTGCACTAACATAGAAAATATAGTGTGTGTTTTTTCTTTGATGTCAACCACTCGGAATGCTCTGTGCACAGAAGCATGCCAGCACTGCCTTGTTTGGGTCCAATATGGAACAAAAGCCTTATTGTGAAAAATGGTACTTCTTTAATTTGAAAAAATGTGGTTAGGAACAGTGAGACAGTGATTTTATACCGCAGAAAGAACAACCATCAGTTTGCAGTAGGTATAAGTCATATCAATTTGAAGCATGTGTTTGAGCTGGAAAAAGGAAGATACTTTGTTACGTGGCATTAATTGTTCTCGTGGACTAGCTACTTGTGCTGACCTTACCATTCTCTTGTCTGCCACAAGGACTAATGGGCATCAACCAGGAGTGGACTTTGGTCTTCCCAACTTCAGTGGCGCCCTGAGCAAGGATGAGCAATTTGCCACCTTTATGCCTCTCACCTTCCATTCTGCTCAATTCACGACTTCATAGTTGCAGCACCCTGTGGAGCCCCCTAGACTTAGTGCCCAGTGTGGCTGCCCTAATTCCATCAGCCCTGGCAACCGCTTTGTGGCTTTCAGGCTTCATGGGACCAGATTAACTTTCTGAACCGACCTGCCCCCCAATTCTTTTTTTCTTTTTAAGCCGACTTGTTCTTCTGTCATATGGACAACACTAAAGATCCCTGTGGGACGCGGGTGGCGCTGTGGGTTAAACCACAGAGCCTAGGGCTTGCCGATCAGAAGGTTGGCGGTTTGAATCCCTGCAATGGGGTGAGCTCCCGTTGCTTGGTCCCTGCTCCTGCCAACCTAGCAGTTCGAAAGCACATCAAAGTACAAGTAGATAAATAGGTACCGCTCCAGCAGGAAGGTAAACTGCGTTTCCATGTGCTGCTCTGGTTTGCCAGAAGCGGCTTAGTCATGCTGGCCACATGACCCGGAAGCTGTACGCCGGCTCCCTCGGCCAATAAAGCAAGATGAGCGCCGCAACCCCCGAGTCGGCCATGACCGGACTTAATGGTCAGGGGTCCCTTTACCTTTATCTTTTTTAAAGATCCCTGTACCTGATTTACTTTGAATATGGCCTTTTTAAAACATAGGTCAGCTGGACTGTCTATGGAGCAGGGGGAGAAAAAATATGGATGTATGAAGGATGTAGCAGTGTGCAGAAGGGCATTATCACATCCTCTGTTTTGTCCTCCCCCCCAATCCTTGTCTTAATGGTTTTTAATGTGCTGTTTACCTTTTATTTCTTTTTTTTTTTTTGACAGCTGCAGCACACCGAGGTGATGTTCCCCAGCTACCTACCTCAGATCTCTTTCTGGAATGGCAACACACATAAACACAAACACACAGAGTGTGGCTGATTCCTCCCAGCGAGCTGCCTTTAGGTGAGCCTGTGTTCCAGCCAGGCACAGATCTGATGAGCAGACAGTAAAAGGCTTGCTGAGGAGGAGGAAAGCCGCCTGCTTTCTTCTCTGTTGGTGTTTGGCCTCGGGCAGCTCATTCAGTGCCTCTCCCCAGAGAGCCCAGCAGGCATGAAGGCACAAAGACTAAAAAACACACAGCCTAGACGGAAGATCTCCCATTTGATGGGAAACACAGGGGCTCGTCTGGTAAATATTTAACCCAGGGAACTCCCCTCCATATGGATCTAACTTGCTGAGGTAGCAAAGGGCACTGAGCCCTGGGGAGCATGCCAGCACTTTCCAATACAAATACTCATCACAATGATATAAACCATCAAGGCAGCCGAGTGGCATGTTGTCATCCCAAGTTGGGCTAAGGGGTCTGGTAGAGCAATGGAGGGAAATGTGCCTGCAGCAATTGCAGCCCTCCTTTCTGCACTTTGCATGGCTCTCGATAGTAGCCATGGAAGTGGTGAGCACAGATGCCCAGCGCAACTTTAACTGTTCATCCGAACCCCATCTTCCGGGGCAGGTACTATGGTGAGAGAGGATGTCAGTGGAAGCATCCTCCATCCATAATAAGAGCCCAGGTGGATCAGATCAAAGGCCTTAATCTAGCATTGTGTTTCCCACTGTGGCCAACCAGAGTGGAAAGTCCACAAGGAGGATGTAAGCCCAAGAACACTTGCCCACTCCTGTTCCTCAACAGCGGATGTGTTGTAAGCAAAATGTGCTTGAAGAACTTCAATAGGGCTCCTATGAGTGTGAGATTGTGACAGTGCTCCTCCAGGGGGCCTATTTATTCAGCATCCATCCCCGGCTCATCTTGATTTGCTTACACAAAGCTTACATAGTGGTTAGTCTACATCTGACATTCTTTCTGATTTGCTTGCAAGGTGTTTGCATGTCTTCCCATTAATCATTCCTGTTAACTGCTTTGAGGTTTTGTACAATTGCATTTTTATGCAATAAATACACAAACCCCACACTATTCAGTGCATTTCCCCATCACTTTCCTAACTGCAAAAAGTATCCCCCCCCCTTATTTGCTTTTGTTGGTTTGATGTGGATTTGTTGCTTCATTTTATTTGCGCAAACATAATATCTGGTACGCACATGAATGCGTCCTGCAAAATTGTGGCAGTCTGGAGGCACCTACAGCCCACTCAGTACATGCCTCACATTGACTGCCTTTCATGAGGCAGCAGAATGTCACAGCCCCATGTTTCGGCTGCCTTCCTCTTCTTCCTCTTTCTTCTCCTTCCCTGTGAACACAATCACCAACCCCTAGTCGCGCTCCATGAGGGAACAGAGAAGAAAACACAATGCACAGTGAAACTGATACTCATTTGCTGGTCACGTCCAGTCCTTTTTGCCTTCCTGTGAGTTGGCTTGCATGTGGCTTAGCTTGTTCCCTGGAGACATCTGGAGCTATTAGCTCCGCTGGTTCCCAATAAAAAGAGGAGAGTGGCTGAACTTTGACTGAACCTCACCTAGGAGAACAGATTTCAGATCCCAGTTCAGCTGCCTTTGCAATGAGTTGCACACTGGACAAATCATTGCCCCTCAATCTTAATTCTTGAACTGTAGAATGGGGAGAAAAGGTACTCAGTGCTTTTTGCTCACAGCTATGTCTTAAAGGGCTGTTTTCTGTTTAATGGTTGTTACCTTAAGTGCCTGTGGTGGGATACAGATGGAAATAGGGGTAAAACAGGACTATGTATCCCATTTCCCCACACCTTCATAAATCTCCTTTTAGTGCCCCATTTCAATGTTTGAAAATAACCAATTTGTTTCAAAACAGCCTAAAAATAAGCTCAAAATGCAGAGAAATGGGTGGGGTGGGGGAGGTGGCCAGAGCGATAAATATTTCATGTTTCAATCTGGAGTTTAGCATGAAAAGGAGTAAATATTTTAAACTCCAGCAGCAGTTATGGTGGCTGGAGAGAAAGCAACACTGTTGAATATTTTAACATCTGGAGCCACTTAGTGGCAGGGAAAAAAGCACTTTTGATCTGAAGAGATAGGGCTAAATTTCTCTTGCTGTGCATAATGCCCACTCTATTAGCCAGACAACTTTGTCTTGGAATTCTGGGAGGCTCTGGCTGTGCTCAGGGATGTGAATATTTTGTGCATCTGTGTGAGAGCCACTTAGTGCGTAATCTGGAACATGGTGTAGAAGTGATCTGAAAAATCTCAGCTCTATATATTTTTTTGATTACAAGAGGTGGGGAGAAGAAGAATCTAGCCCTCATTGCAGTGTTTCCTAACATTTATCCTGTTTTCAGTAAAAACAACAACAAAACAAAACAAAACAAAACAAAAATGATAAAGTAGTATGTGCCCTAGGCAAAGCTTGCAGTTAACAGGGCACAAGTTTGCTCTTTCCTGTTCAGTAGTCCTGCTTTGTGACAATTCATTTTGTAGCTTTGAGTGCTACTCTCAGTGTATTAGTGGACATGCTATTTTATGTAAGACTAGGATGTCTTCCCCAGCTTAGTGCTCTTCAGATGTCAGTGAGCCCATCCCCCATTTTGTCTGGGGCCGATGGGAGTTGCAATTCAAAATATTCCATAGAATCATAGAATTGTAGTTGGAAGGGATGCCAAGGGTCATCTAGTCCAACCCCTGCAAACCAGGAATCTCAGCTAAAGTACCGTATTTTTTGCTCTATAAGACTCACTTTTTCCCTCCTAAAAAGTAAGGGGAAATTTGTGTGCGTCTTATGGAGCGAATGCAAGCTGCGCAGCTATCCCAGAAGCCAGAACAGCAAGAGGGATTGCTACTTTCACTGCGCAGCGATCCCTCTTGCTGTTCTGGCTTCTGAGATTCAGAATTATTTTTTTCTTGTTTTCCTCTTCCAAAAACTAGGTGCGTCTTGTGGTCTGGTGCGTCTTATAGAGCGAAAAACACGGTAACTATGACAGATGGCACCAGGAGGGCACCAGGTTGGGGAATTTTGATCTAAATAATCAGGGAGTGAAGGACCATCCAAGCAAAATGTGCACAGTGCTAAATATTTGCACAGATTCTTCATGGTAATTACATTTTTTTAAAAAGCTCTGAAGCTACCAGTATATTGTTACGAGTTTCCAGCTAAGCCCAAGCAAGAGATAGCAGTGCAAGAAGGCATCTCAAGCCTTGGGTTTGGCTATATTTCTTTTGGGTTCAATTGATTAGTCTGGCTAATTAAACATATAACACATTCTATTATCAGACACTCACCGACTCTATTTTATAGCTCTTGCAAATATGCTTTCTATTACCCAGCTCTGACATAACACATAGAGCCATTAGGGAAGCCTTTGAAGGAGCTATTCTTTATAGATGGCTCTTTGCTAAATTGACTGCTTAATCAGGGTTTTTATTAAAGCTCTTCTCTCTCCCCTCCTCCTGTCTGGTTACATCTTTGGACGTTCAGCACAGCATGGAACAAAGATGCCGTCCACAGCTCTGTCGTACGTGGCTTTCTATCACATGCTCACAGTCCCTTGATTTAAATTTATCTCCCACCAAAGAACCATAATCCGGAAGCACAATTAGCTTCTAGCGCCTCTGGTAGAAGACCAGGTTCTTTGCAGTCAACACAGGCCTAACTGCATTTAAGACTGCACTCACCTAGTGTGGAATTATTAAAATCTAAATTTGTTCAGTTAATTAAAGGAGAAGGGAGATGTTAGGCACCCAGTTTGCTGAGTTTCTTAGTAGCCAATGCCTTAAGGTCCCCTCATCTGTTCACTTATATGGTTTTTCATTTCTACCCCAGCTTTCCTCCACGTGGTTCTCTCCCTCCCCCATTAAATTCTCACAATGACCCTGTGAGGTAGGTTAGACTGAGAGATGGTGACTGGCTTAAGGCTACCCAGTGAGCTACATAGATGAATGATGATTTGAATCCTCATGTCCTAACCCAACACTCTAACCACTATTCCACACTGACTGTTGTTTAGTTTCTGCCAATAATAATAATAATAATAATAATAATAATTTTTTATTTATACCCCGCCCTCCCCAGCCAAGGCCGGGCTCAGAGCGGCTTACAAGCAATAATAAAAACAAGATGAATGATTACAACTTAAAAACAAAAATAAAATACAACATTAAAATAATGGAACATTAAAATATTAAAATGTAGCCTCATCACAGGAGGAGAAGGAAAAGAAAAAAGAAAGAGAGGGAGGGAGGGAATCAAATTGGCTCCAAGCCAAAGACCAGGCAGAACACCTCTGTCTTACAGGCCCTGCGGAAAGAAATCATATCCTGCAGGGCCCTGGTCTCATGAGGCAGAGCGTTCCACCAGGCCGGAGCCAGAGTTGAAAAGGCCCTGGCTCTGGTTGAGGCCAATCTAACTTCCTTAGGGCCTGGGACCACTAGGGTGTTGTTATTTATGGACCTTGAGGCTCTCCGTGGGGCATACCAGGAGAGGCAGTCCCGTAGGTACGAGGGTCCTAGGCCGTGAAGGGCTTTAAAGGTCAAAAGCAGCACCTTAAATCTGACCCTGTACTCCACCGGGAGCCAGTGCAGCTTGAAAAGCACTGGGTGAATATGCTCCCATGGCAGAGACCCCGTGAGGAGCCTCGCTGCAGCATTCTGTACCCGCTGGAGTTTCTGGGACAGCTTCAAGGGCAGCCCCGCGTAGAGCGAATCACAGTAGTCAAGCCTGGAGATGACCGTCGCATGGATCACTGTGGCCAGGTCGGGGCGGGAAAGGTAAGGGACCAACTGCTTGATGCGGCGAAGGTGGAAAAATGTCGCCTTGGTTGTTGCTGTAACTTGCGCCTCCATGGAAAGGGAGGCATCAAGGATTACACCCAAACTCTTAACGGAAGGCAATGGCACTAATTGGGCCCCCACAAGAGGAGGGAGTTGGTCCCTCATCCCCATGCCATCCCGACCTAGCCATAGGACCTCTGTCTTTGAAGGATTTAGTTTCAATCGGCTCCCACGAAACCATCCAGCCACAGCTTCCAAGCATCTGGTCAGTGTGTTCGGGGCCGAGTCGGTGTGGCCATCCATCAGCAGATAGAGCTGAGTGTCATCAGCATATTGGTGACAGCCCAGCCCAAAGCTCCAGATAATCTGGGCAAGGGGGCGCATAAAGATGTTAAAAAGCATTGGAGAGAGAATTGCGCCCTGCGGCACTCCACACACCAAGGAGTGGCGCGACATTTCCCTCCCTAGTGCCACCCTCTGTCCCCGACCAGAGATAAAAGAGCACAGCCAGTTACGGGCTATGCCCTGTATCCCCACGTCTGCGAGGCGGTGGTCCAGAAGCTCATGATCGACCATGTCAAAGGCTGCTGACAAATCTAAAAGGATCAGCAGTCCTGACCCGCCTCGATCCAGTTGTCTACGGAGGTCATCTGTTAGGGCAACCAGAGCCATCTCCGTCCCAAAACCAGGACGGAAACCGGACTGAAATGGATCTAATGCCGATGTTTCCTCCAGAAACCTACCAAGCTGTTCAGCAACCGCTCTCTCAATTACCTTACCCAGGTATGGAAGATTTGAAACTGGGCGGTAATTGGATAGGTCTAAGGGATCTAATGAAGTTTTCTTTAAGAGTGGACACACCACTGCTTCCTTCAGTTCCCCTGGGAATGTCCCCGTGTCAAGGGACAAATTGATAATTTCAACCAGGGCGGTCCGCGCAACATCTGGACACTCCCTAATCAGCTAAGACGGGCACGGATCAAGGAGGCAGGTGGTGGGTCTACCAACTTGGAGGAATCTATCCACATCAGTAGGGAGTATCCGATCGAAATGGTCCAACACTGGACCTGAAGTCAGTCGAGGGGCCTCCAGTTCAGTCACTGTATCTAAATTGGCAAGGAGGTCACGGCGGAGCAACAGGACTTTCTCCGCAAAAAAGCTCGCGAATGCCTCACAGCTGTGGGTCGAATTTGTGCTTAAATTTGGTTGTCCTCCTAAGGACGTTATTGACCTAATTATTCTAAAAAGTTGTGCCGGGTGAGAGCTAGAGGATGCAATGGAAGCTGCAAAGTAAGATTTCTTAGCAGCTTTCATAGCCATCTCATAGGCTTTCATAAGCGTCCTATAAGATGTTCTTGAGGCTCCGTCACGAGTCCGTCGCCATACTCGCTCTAGCCGTCTGAGATCCTGCTTCATTTTCTGGAGCTCCTCAGTAAACCAAGGTTGCCTAGCGGTTTCAGCAAAACCTGAAACAAATGACATACAGGTTTTGAATCATCGAAGAACACTGGCAAATTTCCCATTGGCTTCTTTCATACGCTTGTCAAGTATTCAGTTTCTGAGAAATATTTCAATCACTGAAAGAGATGAGTAAATTGAACATTCAACATTCAATACTGGGGAAGTAGAATGTTAACCCTTCAAACTTTGTCAAGTATTAACTTGTTCTAATTATGGAGTAATTAGACTTCGTTCATGTTGAGCCATTGGCCATTGACAATGGGCATTGTATGAGCAAGTGGACTGATCTGAATTGAACTGAGGGTTTCCGGACGACTGGAGGACACAGAAAAATGAAAACTGTGGTAAATTCAGAGTTATTCTGAGGAATCTTTTGGAAGACTGTCTCTAAGCACAGCAGCTATAGTTGAACTTTTCTTCTTCATTTACAAGTAGTTTGTGTTTTGAAAATGCATCTTCTGTCTGATCACATGAGTGAATAAGTGAATATCTCAACTGAAAGATCAGGATACACGAGATGTGACTGGAAATGCACATAGTGCACTCACAAATTCTGTTTAAACAGTTGTGGAAGATTACAACCAGAACTGAAGAAGAATGTAGATATAGTTAACTTAATCTGTGTGATACTAAAATCTCACAATTTATTTATTTTTTACAATAAAAGACACGGCTCAAAATATTTACACACTCCTCCCTGGTGAACTCTGAAGAAAAGCTCACTCAAGGCAAGCCTGATTTCACACACTAAAATCCTCCTCTAAGTTGCCCCATTTCACAACATCCCTGGCATTACATAATTTCCTGGTATGCCAGAGATAATCGGTGCCTTAAAAGCACATAATCACTCTGATAATAATATGAGATCTTTTAAATTGCCTTAAGTCACACATTTACTTTAAAAATAAAACCAATTTGTACACATTGTATACATGTGAAATTCCCCAATCCTTCCAAAATTCACGAAATGTGCCGTTCATATTTTACTATTAATGTGTGTTCTTTACAGTTCCAGAATATCCATAGCTGTTGTCTATCAATGCCTGTGCTCTGAAAGTGACGGAACCATCCAAATTTTAGTCTCAGAGAGACCTTGACAGAGGAGCGAACTTTTAGATGTATAAAAATGCATGCTAAACATGCACTTTTACTATCGGTTTTATGTTCCCGAAAAATCTTCAGCGCTCAGGGTTAATTATGCTTGGCTGGAGAATAAACTAAGGAGAAGATCCTCCCAAAGCCCACACTTACTTATCAGTGAGCCCAGCAGAACTTCCCATGGACACTCTCATTGCATAGCCCTGAAGGGTGGGATGCTTCAGCACCATGGCTAGAGCTTGGAAGATGACAAGTTTGGGAGGACAAGGAAAGCAGCCATGACTCCTAATGATCCATTCATTGATTTTCACAGATGGCTGCAAACTCCTGAGTGTTAATTGTAAAGGGCTTTCCCCTTGGACTTCTCCTGTGTGGCAAAGGGATTCACGGGATGTCTACTAGCCATCCCAGGCCTGAGTCCTAGCAGAAGGGGTCACTAGGAATTAGGGCTTGCGATCATGAAAATTACAGCAAGGCTTTGCAACTTCTGCCCATGTAGTATAATGAGCATCTTACTTCAAAATTGAACCAGGGGCCACCCTGAGATTATACTTAGTAAGTAGTGCAGCCCTAGGAGTCCACATCAGTCCTGAATTTTTTAATTAAAAAATGCAGTTTTAATAGATAATTCTTCAGCTTTGATATGTCTACCTTCAACCCAACTCCACTCATTTCCAAGTTATGCCCATAAACCTGGTGGGACTATCAAGCTTATTTGTTGTTTATATGGTTTGTGAGTGTGTATGTACGTGTTTAAACTTGGGTGCCAACATGCAAGCAGAATCAGGGTGTCTTACCCATAGGCGCCAGGGGTGTGGGGCACCTGGGCGCCGGGCTCTCAGGGGCACCAGGCCGAGAGTCCGGGGCCTGAGAGTTGAGTCTGGGGAAGAGCCCACCTGTTGGCTGGAGCGCCACAGCGGGTTCTTCTACTGTGGGCGGCTCTGCACTGCAAGTTCGGGAGTGACCGAGCCAGCAAGATGCTAAGGTGGCCGGCCAGCTCTGCCCTCCCGTGTGCCTGGGACTGGGCAACCTGGGGGGGGGGCGGCGCTGGGCGGATCTTTGCACCCTGGGTCTGCATATGCTTAAGACAGCCCTGAGCAGAATACAGCTTGTGCAATTGATCCTTCTCAATTACTCTCCCCAAAAACCTCTTCAAAGGGTCAGGGGACCTGTTACAAATTACAGGTTGTGTCCTACATGGCTGTAGTGGAATAAGGATATTGCATAAAAGCAGACACAGGAATGTTGTGCTGCTTTTACAGGTTTCCTGATTTGTAGTGGTTCTTCCATTCCACTACAGCCCTGGCAAACCCAATGCCCAGGAGTTACCCTGACTCTCTGAAGTAGGGAATTGGGGAGGGCAGGGGAAAAGACATGCAAGTGTTATGTGGGATACAATTCCTTGTATTTACATTGTATTGGCTTCATTTTGTTAGCTGTCTTGAAGCGCAGAAAGGCGAGGGGTAAATCTGACAATTAACCAATTAATCCAAATCCATTCTTTGGCACCTTTCTTTGTTCTGTTTTACTGGTTTGTTCGGTTTCTTTGATAGAGCCAGCACAACATTTGCTTGCATGTTTCAACCCAAACAGGAAATTTCACTAGATGATAGGCCTGGAATAGTTCAGTTCAACCCCCTCTCAAAGGTGGAATCCATCCTGACTGTAAAAAATATTTCTAATTTGTTAGTCATTGGGGCAGATCAAGATATTCCATTTCAAGGAGAAAATTCATATATTGAGTGACACAAAGCCAGTTGATTGAAGCAAACTTGCCCAGACTCAGGCCTTTCAAACTAATTACACAAAGGCACAAATCACCATTGCTTTAATGCTTCTGAAAGAAGGCTATTTTTATATTGATGTTTCTATTATGTTTTTAGATATGCTGTAAGCCACCCAGAGTGGCTGGGGAAACCCAGCCAGATGGGCAGGGTATAAATAAAATTGTGGTGGTGGTGGTGGTGGTAATGTGTAAAAGCCTTTCTATGTACCAAGTAAAGCACTTACTGGCATCCTTAGGCAGCAAAGCACTTGCATTTCTCTGATACTTAAGAGCACACATAATGTTGAATAGTAACAAAGGTGCTCAGCTGAATTTGAACCTAGAAATTTTCACACTTCCTATTTGCCTCCCTTGCTTTTCTTGATATTTGTGCTGTTTCTTCATATTTTTCTCTCCTCTCCCTACTTACACAGAAGCCCTAAATTCAGGATCAGAACACAAATCCTTCCAAAGAATTAGCTTTTTCCTGCTGTACCAGAGAGACATCTTTCAAGCAAAAGGTGGAAGATGTGAAGTAACAGATGCAAAAGAGGCTGGAAATTGCTAATCTCTCGTTGCTGTTTAGTAATTTGTTTTTGGCCTTTGGGATATTAAAACGGAAACATTTTGTGACTGGGCTTTCATAAAAAGGCTTTAACTCTTTGATTGACAACTTCCGTAATAACTTTTTTTCCCTTTTAATAAGGCATCACATTAAGTTAATCTTTAAATGAAGTCAATTACAGCTTGTATCTCGGAGATCAAATGCTGCTTTAAATCCTGTGGGGTGTGAGGGCACAGGAAGGACAGCCTTTATGTAAATATAGCCATTGGCTCTGGCTGGAAATGGATAACACAAAACACTAAAGGATAATGTCACTTATAATATCCCAAGATTATGTGATCAAAAATCATAGGAAGGATACCTTTGGTTGGGGGAGGGAATACCCCCAAACATGGTTTTGCCTGTAGTAGAGAAGGCTTCAGTTCTTGTAGAGATGAGCAGCTGCTTTCATGTTTTGAAGATTTGCTTTCAAGTTGCAGTCAATTCCCAACTTCATACTCACCTTTTAAAATGTTTCAAGTATTACTGTAACACTGAAGCTTTTGTCAAGATCCTCCTGTGCCTGGCCATAATTTGAACGTGGCATATTCTTGGCCTTATTACTTCCCATTTACATGGCCACAGGAATTAGTGCCGGTGGTGAATTGCAATCCTAACCGTGTCTGCTCAGAAGTAAGCCAATGGAGTCGACTGCCATGTCTGTAGGGTTAGGGCTGCAGCTTTAGTGGCTTAAATAATATGTGCAAATTGGTGCTAGAGGGAGTATATGCAGCATGTACATAATCAGCAGTAGTGACAGAACTCACCACGAATTCTTCACTTGTTCTCTTATCATGGCAATGGCACCCACCTGAGAGGTGCCAGAACAGAGTTCCAATGAGTCCCAGTCCCAGGACACTGAGATCTTAAGGAGGAGAACAGAATTCCTCCTTATTCCTACCAATTCCTACTCAATATCACCTCCCCAAGCTGCTTCTCCTGGAGTTCTAGATCCATACTGACACTTGCCAGATCTTGGCGCTGGTGCTCCTGGTTCTCTGCACAAAGACTATGGCATACTGTGTTATGACGGAGCTCCCAGAAGCATTTTACGATCTTCAGGCTGGTGATGTCGCTTACCTGCTCCTCTCCTCCGTAGGCGAGGAAACGCCACCTTTTCTTCAGCCACGTTTTGTGAGGAAGCGAAACCACCCACCTCCTGTTTCGTCCAGACAAAAGGATGGGACAGACCAGCCTTCTCCTATTACAATCAGACTCCTGAGAAATTTCCAGTCTGGCCTGTCTCTGGGCTGCACTGTTTTTCTTTCAAGTAATGGTATATCATTAGGAGAAGCCGTGGCAGCACCTAGGATTAAGGAAGGCTGTATTCATCGCTCCCTTCCCTGCTGTTCCAGGCAGATTTGCAGCAGGTGCCCGATTCGGCATTCCATCAGGCCCTTCCTTGGACGCCAGCCAGTCTGAAGGCAACAGGGAGCAGCTGTCCATCCAGTCTCTTTGGGCTGGGGGAGGGTGGAGGCCTTCGAGCACCAGGAAGGACAAGCTTTGCCTTGGCCTTAGTCCTAAGCCAAGCTAATTCTCTTTTAGTAAGACGATCACATTTGTATATGCACAGCATCAAGAATCTGGCTATGCCCAGGTTTTGGTGTTATGTGTGTGTGTGTTTTCTAGTTAGAATTGAAAATGCAACTCTTAAAAGATACATGCATTTAGCCAGCCTGGTGAAACTGCTCTGGAACTCCTAGCATGACATCTCTCCCCACCCCCCCACCCCAAACAGGACATTTCAAGGTATTCAGGCACCTGGTGTCTATCAAGGCAGGCTTCAAAGCCCCATCTTCTGAATGTCAACATAACAAAACTGTTTTGGAGATTTGATCTTTGGAGGTTTTTCTTTGCCACCATTTTCTATGGGATTTTGTTTCCCCTTTAGCTAGGTGGAAACAATTGGGAATTTTGCCGCCGATTAGAAAGGATAAAAGAAAACAAATGACACTCACAGCACTTAAAACCCACCTTGAAATTGCTACATTCCAATGGGAAATGATATGCATGCATGTATTTCTAGCTGAGAATGATGCATAGCGATCCATTTTCGTTGTTTTAAGGAGATGCTAGATATATTAACTCAGAGCTTTTGGCTCCAGTGCTTCTCAAACACTGTCACTGGATTGCAAGACTGGGTGGAACTAAGTGGTATATGGACTGCCAGCACTTGCATATGATTAATAAGTGCTGGGATTCCTCATACTACTTTGCTGCCGCAAAGATTTGTAATACAGTACAGTACCAGTGAAGACCAACAAGTTTATCCAGGTGTGAAATATTCCCCACTCCCCAGCTATACAGGTCTGTAAAGTGTGTACTTGTCTCCAGGACCATAATTTTCCCTCCCAAAATTTAGATCTCATATACCCTGCCCTATTCTTGTTCCATCAGTTAGATTTCTATTTCAGCTCTTTCTTGTTAACTTCACCAAGTGATACCTTCTTCTTTCTTTTCTCTTTATGTCTGCAGTTTTTTTTTTAACCTTTAGAACTTTCTGGGCCAACCAACTCTCTATACTGGATAGGGTAGTAGGGCAATTAGACATACAGTTAAAAAAGGCCCCCAAAACATTTAAACCATTAAAAAAAATCGAGGGAAATATTGGGGGAAAATCTTATTTTAAAAACTACTTTTAACAATTTCTCATAAAAACAAGAGAGGGTAAAGACACTATCTCTCAACCTAGATAAGATAATTTCACTAGCGAGGCTTGCAATAATCACTTTCTATCCCTTACTTCAGTTTTTGGGTGGTCCAGTCCAGTTCCTCCCCTCTCATAGTCATGCACAAACACTTTTCAGCATTCTCACTCTTTTTAATTCTCCCCTAATATACTTATTATATCCCCTTATATTATTTCAACACCCACTCCCAAACTCTTGCCCAGTCAGAAGAGGGGGAGAGTCCTGGAAAAGTTTCTATTGCCCAAGACCTGTTAGGTTTCTCATTCCTCCCCTGATACAGGGGAGTTTCCACATGCTTCAGGTTTGTGCTCCCTGTAATTGTTTGCTTCTTTAATTTTCAAGCTCCACTGCCCCTGAACTAGCAGATTTCTAGGCTAAACGTTTGACCATGCTGTGAACTTTTGAACCTCCTGGTCAGAGCAAACCACTTAAAAGAGAAGCAATCATTTTACCAACAAAACAAAACACAAAATGGCAGAACAGTTGCATTCCTTCGCAATGTGGAACAGTATGTTTCTATGGCTCTATCTCATGCAATTCCTGTAGTGACACAAACCTAGGAAGTAACTTATGTCTTGTAGGTCCATGAGTCCATCAAGTATTGTCTACTCTGATGGACAGCAGATCTCTGGGATTTGTGACACCCTGATAAACTTGGAGATGCCAGGAAGCTTCTGTGTGCAAAGTGTGGACTCTTCCACTGAATAGAAATGTAACAAGACAAGTTCTGTTCCGTTCATCACACGCAGCACTGTCTCCATTCTTCTACAGTTCTGCTTCTGACAAAAACTGCATTATTCGGCTCACTGTCTGCTGTGGTGGAATTTTATGTAGTTAATTACAAAATTAATTAGATTATCATTGCATTATTCCACACTATTCATTTCAATGCAAAGGAGAGCAAGCGAGGAAGGGCAAGTGTGTGTGTGTGTGAGAGAGAGAGAGAGAGGGGGGGGGTCTCTTAGGTCACATCCACCCCAGAACTTTGTTACCAGCTGGAGTTTATAGTCCTAAATCTGGTTGGCTACTGTAAGAACAGGATGTTTGACCAAATGGGCCACTGACCTGATCCATCAGTGTCGTCCTATGTTTTACCTGGTTCACATTTGGTATAAATGTCAGTCAGCTTCCTATTTTCTAATGCAGCTACATGCAAGCAAGTCCTATTGAGAGCCAGTGTGGTGTAGTGGTTAAGAGCGGTAGACTCATAATCTGGTGAACCGGGTTCGCGTCTCCGCTCCTCCACATGCAGCTGCTGGGTGACCTTGGGCTAGTCACACTTCTCTGAAGTCTGTCAGCCCCACTCACCTCACAGAGTGTTTGTTGTGGGGAAGGAAGGGAAAGGAGAATGTTAGCCGCTTTGAGACTCCTTCAGGTAGTGATAAAGCGGGATATCAAATCCAAACTCCTCCTCCACTTCTTCTTCTTCTTCTTCTTCTTCTTCTTCTTCTTCTTCTTCTTCTTCTTGAAATCAATGGAACTTCTGACTAGACAAGTATAGGACTGAACTCCTGGATAGCTCTTACTCTGAAGGAGCCCCAACTCCAGAACCCTGGACAACCAGATCAATCCTGTAACCTTTTCAGATTGCATACAAGAGGTTTCCTTCTCATGTCCTCCATCTCTCTTACATTAATGCAACTTCAGAATAGCCTGCTTTTAAGCCATATCATAGAAATAACAGGTTGCTGCTGAAGAATGTAGGCGAGGTTTCAAAACAAAAGTCCTCTGCTTGATGGCATTAAGCCCCAGAGCCCTAGGCTTCCTTCAATAACATTGTTCTTGTTGTTTCTATCACAGCTTCCTTGGCTCTTGGCAAGACACTCAACATGCCTGACACTCAACTCTGGCCCTGGGCTCTCCCTTCCCCATGACATCCCTCATGGCATTTCCACTGAAGTTTAGATCTCAAAAATAAGTAAATAAATAGGTAAGCGAGGGCCCCATCGCCTGGCCTCCCCTCCTGCACCAGCACTCTCATCGCATCCCCTCTGAATGCTGCTTCCCAGAGATAAGCCTCTGGCATTTTTCCTCCCGGCCTCCAATCAGGCATTATCATAAGAAAGTGCAAGGCATCTATCAGCCACACAGCTCAGTGATTTATGTTCAAAGTTAGGATTATCTATTCTGCTCCAAATCCCTTCAAACAGCAAACTGGATAAGAGAGAATCACATTCACCAGATAAAATTGGAATATAGGTTCATGTAACAGAATGACAGGCAGGTCTTTATCTATGAACTGCTCCAACCACCTCATTTTGTCAGGAATTGTTCTTTAGCCCCAGCATGGGACTCTTCCAGTGACCTTAATGACACCCTTGCAGCTTTCCCCCTCTGTGCTGTGCACAGCTGGCTGTTTGCAGAGTTCCTTTCCAAGGAAAGGGTAATATCCCAGCAATAATTCAAGAGCTGAACGGTGAATGAGAGGTTTCTAGGCACAGAGCCAGGACAGAGGGAACTTGCCATTCTTGCAGTCAGGCTGCATAGCAGTACCGCTATTCTCAGCCTGTTATGGTAAACTAGAGAGATACATGTTATGTGCCATGGGTACAGAGGTGCCCAGCCCTAGATTCCATGAGTTGATGCTCATCTGTGAAGCTAGCCTGAATCTCAGCTGACTATTGGGCCTGGGAAAACTAGGGATGGAAGTGAAGGTGGAGCATCACCTTTCAGTCAGCCTCCCAAGCTGAGTGCATCAATAGGATTGATGCTTATGTTTTCTAAAAGCAGGGGAAGAGCCATAGCTCAGTGGTAGAGCATCTGTTTTGCATGCTGAAGGGCCCAGGTTAAATCCCCAACCAATTCACAATGTCATCACCTGCAGACCTGCCCCAAGGACTCTCCAGGAAGGAGAAAGGCATCAGAGTCGCATGCTGAACTTCCCCTTGCCACCTTTTAAGTTGACCCAAGTATGAGAATCAGCACCTGGAACCATTGGACAGCACCCAGGACTCCAGTGCCTTCGTGGTGCCCACCACTGTCTGCTCTGAAGCTCCCCATTGAAAGCAATTCTGATGCCTGCACTCCAAGCAGGCTGGAACAAGTGGGTCTAGCTATAATTTAAATTTCCCGCAATGCCTCTTACACAACGTAGCTCTGGGAAACTTTGAGAATAAAATGGTGGCTAGACAATGGTGGCTGTATAGGGAGATGGTGCCTGCTCCCAGGTAAGGATGCCAGGGCCCATTGATGGAAGAGAGGGCCTATTGATGGGCATTTTGCACAGCATCCTCTCAAATCTGGACAGATGGAAAATGATTGGTTTTACAAGCAGGATGGCTGCTTAGCATTACTGGACAGTCTGATTCAGTCAAGGTAACTTGTACCACCATAGTTAAACTGCCTAATGAGGGTGAGGCAGAGCCTTCTGCAAGGCAAAAAGCAGAAGAAGCCTAGCTATATTTAACCCCTTGGTAGCAGAAAAGCCATGTACCTAGTGGGTTTCACCAGCTTTCAGTACACTAGGAAAAGGCAGCACGGGACCAATTTATAGGGCAATGAGAATGAATAGGGAACAGGATTGCCAGTCTGCTGGATAGAATCATAGAATTGTAGAGTTGGAAGGTACCCCCAGGGTCATCTAGTTCAACCCCCTGCAACACAAGAATCTCAGCTAAAGCATCCATGGCAGATGGATCTGGCCCTTTAGTCAGATCTGATGCTACCTCTCACTGTATTCTCTAAATATCAGACCAGGGACCTTGTTTTAGCTCTGCACCCACTGTCCTATATTTTTTTCTCAGCTCTACAAGTATTCCCCCCCCCTCACTCACCCAGGCAGCCCCTTCAAGATCTCAAAGCTTTATGCCTTTTAAAAGTTATTGCAGTATTATCCCAAATAAGCAGAAGGATGGTATGTGTGCTGTTTTTTAAAAAATAAAAAACACACTTTTTTGAAATTGTGCTTGATTGAAGACGCTTGGGAGAAGATTAAGTGAAGTGGTGTTTCGCTACAGTCAGCTTTGAGCTTTCCAAGATAAGAGGACAGGTTCATGGCATGAGGGGTCTATAATTTATACTGTGCGACATTAAGCCTTAGAAGAAGTCAGCCTGGCTTCAGAGTGGATCTCAATGTGGTTTGGAATGTTTCTCATAGACTCAAAGAACAGGGAGCCCATCAAAGTGAAAGACAGGGTGATGAAGAGTCGCAACCCCCCCCTCCCTTGAAAGTTTGTCTAAAGACCCACAAAGAGAACTAGAAAAGTGGTAAACAAAAACAGATGCAGCTGGGCTCTGCTTCTTTTTGAAAAGGTACCAAACCAAGCAGGAAATTATGAAGTACAGATTCCACCATGACTGTTTTGCCATATCCACACTGCTTCTGTGGACTACTCCCAGGGAACTAAATATGGACTTAGGATGGCCACAATGATCCCTAGCACCACTATGACTGCAGATGGGGAGGGAGTTGGATGGAATGTATTTATTTAAAAGAAAACATGAGGGAGAGGCTTCTCTGTGGTTGCACCCAGAATCTGGAGTTCTCTTTGTCCATCTTTAAGAGCCTTCTGTCATGATGTTAAAAGAAGAAAGTTAGGACGGCCTTTTAAAGGCCTGACCCAGGCCTTTATATTATTGTGCTTTATATTACAATATATATAGAGTATATTACAGTGTGTGTGTGTGTGTGTGTGTGTGTGTGTGTATGTGTATATATATATGTGTGTGTGTGTGTGTGTGTATATATATATATATATATATATATATATATATATATATATGAGAAACACAATATATTGTGTTTTATATCACAATATAAAACACTACATAATAAAAATAAGAACAGAAACAAACCAATAACCCCCTTCAACAACACATTTAAAAGGGCATCAAATGTCAAGCAACCCAAGGCCTGGTTAAAGAGGAAAGGTTTTGCCTGGCGCCTAAATGAAGGCACCAGATGACCCTTCCGGGGAGAGCATTCCACAAATGGGGTGCCACTGCAGAAAAGGCCCATTCTCATCTTGCCACCCTATGGACCTCTTGTGGAGGAGGCATACTGGGAAGGGCCTCAGAGGGTGATCTCAGGGTCCAGGTAGGTTTATATGGAGAGAGGTGGTCCTTGGGGTATTGCGGTCCTGAGCTGTTTTAAAAGAAGAGGATTGTCCATCTAGAGCAGGGGTCAGCAACCTTTTTCAGCTGTGGGTTGGTCCACCATCCCTCAGACCTTGTGGGGGGCTGGGCTATATTTGGGGGGGGGGAATGAATGAATTCCTATGCCCCACAAAAAATCCCCAGAGATGCATTTTAAATAAAAGCACCCATTCTACTCATGTAAAAACACCAGGCAGGCCCCACAAATAACCCAGAGATGCATTTTAAATAAAAGGACACATTCTACTCATGTAAAAACATGCTGATTCCCGGACCTTCCATGGGCCAGATTGAGAAGGTGATTGGGCCGCATCCGGCCCCCGGGCCTTAGGTTGCCTACCCCTGATCTAGAATAAGGCCCTTGGTTTGCATTATAGCCGGATATCATTCTGTCAGTGCACATCATAAAGGAAATGCGGACAACCTGTTACCCACAGAAGTTCTTCATCGCCAAATTCAGAGACTACTCTATCCTCCCCCCATCTACAATGAGCATACATGGCATGAGAGGCCTACTGGCTCAATTTAGCTCAATTCAGAAGACAAAATTGTATGTGTATAGGCTTCTTTGCATTACTTGGGGTTTAATTCATATAAATATAAGATCTGTTCACAAACTATTGAGTAGGTGTAGGGAAGGGAAGGCCAGTTGTTGGTGCCATCCCAACCCTCTCCCTGCACATTTTACTCTACATGCTACTTTGTGTGTACAGAGGCTCTGTGGCTTTCACACTTCCACAACAGACATTTCTCAGTATGGAGACAGAGTGATAGCTAAGAACACGTGTTGCATTTTGACATGTTACAATGTCATTAATGTCAGTGTCAAGGCACATCTGTTTGAGAGCGCTTGTGGAGGAAGAGAGACCCCCGATTGCCGCTTCTGCTGTTAGTAATTGTCATTCAGTGATTTGATGTTGTGCATTTTTAATGCACTGTGTTTTTAATGGATTTTACATATTCCTATCTACTTGTTTTTATTGTAAGCCGTCCCCTGTGGCCTGTGCAAAAGATGGTATATAAATCATCTGCATAAATGAATAAAAGTCAGAGCACCTCAATCAGAGAGAAGGGAGGCAATCTGAACTTCAAGCAAAATAACTTTCCTGTGGAAAAATATTTCCTGGCGTGTTGTATGCATGTCAGCACATGTAAATGGGCAAAGTCGTTTCAGTGGCCCCTTGGCAATCTGGGTATACTATCAGGAATCCCTTTATTTATGTATTTTTTAAAAACTCACTTAAACACTGGTATCAGATATGCTCTTTTTCAATATAAGTTGGAATCAATGTTATACAGTGGTACTTCAGGTTACGAACTTAATTTGTTCCGGACGTCCGTTCTTAACCTGAAACCATTCTTAACCTGAGGCGCACTTTTGCTAATGGGGCCTCCTGCTGCTGCCGCACTGCCGGCGCGTGATTTCTGTTCTCATCCTGGGGCAAAGTTCGCAACCCGGAGCACCTGCTTCCAGGTTAGTGGAGTTCGTAACTCAAAGCATTTGTAACCTGAAGTGTTTGTAACATGAGGTACCACTGTACATCACTTTGATTTTATGAACTCTAATCATGCTCCCCATTCAAACCACAGGCATGCAGTGTTGTGCTGACTTGAATGGTTGTTTTGTATCAAGTGTACAGCTAGCTTAATTATGTATCACCTTGCATGACCAGTCAGTGCTTTATTTCATCGATCTGATGATAACATTCTCAAACCTCCAGCTTAACCAGGGCACTTATTCACAACAGCAACTACAGGCAGACCTCAGTTTACATGGGGGTTATGTTCCAAGGGACCATGTGCATTGGTGAATTTGCACATAACCGAAACCCATTGGAAAAGCTTGCAGAAACCATGTTCCGCCCCTGTCTCCTTTCTGCCCTTTTAGTGACGTTTCAGTGATGTCTTTATGATGTTTCCAGGTCAAGTCCAGGTTTGGCACAATGCATGTACATATTGAACATGCATAAACGAGGTGTCGAATGGACTCCCGGAACAGAATAAATTTGAAAACCAATGTACAACTGTAGTACAGAAAGCACGAGGCTATGAAAGCTTAAGGAAGGCCTTGCATATAAAGTAGGTTCTGGCATGCACTTTCCAGGATGAAGGGCACCAGCAGAGCAGTGGAAGGGAGCAAGAACTTTTCAAGCAGTGGGCGCTAGCATACTGCATGTTCACATTAGAATGATAGAACTGTAGGACTGGAAGGCAATGCAACTAATCACAGTTTGCTTTTAACTATGGTTTAATGTGAAACGTGGGGACGCAGGTGGCGCTGCAGGTTAAACCACAGAGCCTAGGACTTGCCGATCAGAAGGTTGGCGGTTCGAATCCCCGCGACGGGATGAGCTCCCGTTGCTCGGTCCCTGCTCCTGCCAACCCAGCAGTTCGAAAGCACCTCAAAGTGCAAGTGGATAAATAGGTACTGCTCCGGCGGGAAGGTAAACGGCATTTCCGTGTGCTGCTCTAGTTTGCCAGAAGCAGCTTAGTCATGCTAGCCACATGACCCGGAAGCTGTACGCCAGCTCCCTCAGCCAATAAAGCGAGATGAGTGCCACAACTCCAGAGTCAGTCATGACTGGACCTAATGGTCAGGGGTCCCTTTACGTTTTTAATGTGAAATGTAGGCCCGGCCATGGTGTCTGAACTTGATAGGACTAGATCAGGCCTCTAACAGGAGCAGGCAATCCTGCATGAGGTGTGGAATAAGCCCATAGGTTCAGGACAACAAAGAAGAACTGTGCCCTCTGTTACCATGTGCCCCTCTCTATAACATTTCCCCCACTAATCAGATATATATCTATTTCTCCTCCATCTGTTTCTCACCCAGGTTTTTATGGCATTTTTTTCCTG
The DNA here is from genome assembly GCF_027172205.1 of Podarcis raffonei. Taxonomy (NCBI): domain Eukaryota; kingdom Metazoa; phylum Chordata; class Lepidosauria; order Squamata; family Lacertidae; genus Podarcis; species Podarcis raffonei. The sequence goes on from NC_070603.1 coordinate 40,788,731, forward strand.
CCAATTACCTTTATCAATTATCTGTCCTGCAACACACCATGCCTGTAATGAAATATGAGACTGCCATCTTGGCCTTTCCAGACCCAATGCAGTTAGTCAATTTGATGTTTGTTGCTGAATGTAACCCTGTTGGGCAGAGCAATGTCTTACAGTTAATTCACCTCTTGTTCCCTTCCCTGGAAGTCAGAATGAGTCTGCAGAATGAGCTCCAGAATTGCCTGGCTTTCACACCATAGACAAAAACTAGCATTGTGTGATAATAATAATAATAATAATAATAATAATAATAATAATAATAATAATAATATTTATACCCCGCCCATCTGGCTGGGCTTCCCCAGCCATTCTGGGTGGCTTCCAAAAAAATATTAAAATACAGTAACGCATCAAACATTAAAAGTTTCCCTAAACAGGGCTGCCTTCAGATGTCTTCTAAAAGTCTGGTAGTTGTTCTCCTTGACATCTGATGGGAGGGCATTCCACAGGGCAGGAGCCACTACTGAGAAGACCCTCTGCCTGGTTCCCTGTAACTTGGCTTCTCGCAGTGAGGGAACCGCCAGAAGACCCTCAGCACTGGACCTCAGTGTCTGGGTAGAATGATGAGGGTGGAGACGCCCCTTCAGATATACTGGACCAAGGCTGTTTAGGGCTTTAAAGGTCAACACCAACACTATATGCATGTCAGTGTGTTTTCCAACTCTTTGGAAGAAACAGCCCAGTGTGCTCTTGTGCCTTTAAGAACAGCTTGATGCTGAAGTCACTAGGTGAAGCTTTTCACAGCACGGAGACATGCATCACTATCTGCCAGGATGTGCAGATCAAGCTGCTGTTCAAGCCACAGCTACAGCGGCCGATCAAAAAGTTGGCATACCCATTTCAAATGCAAGAAGAGGCCTGGGGCTAGAGCAGAACGGAACACGCTGCCAAAACATCTTTGCTTCCCAGCTGACCACACAATTCTTGAATTGCTACAGTAAGGCTCTGTTACATGTGCAGAAAAGAAATACTGTTACAACAATTATTTATACCTCCATAAATCTTCATTCTCCCCCACTCCTACCCTTCACTCCTTCCTGGCCTAAAAAGATAAATAGGTCTTCTTGGCTCCAGAACCTGAAGTTTCTCTTTTGGTTTGGTCAGAGTCCCTGATACATTTTGCTCCCATTACTTTTTTATTCCCCTTTCTTGCCCGGCACACAAGAAGGGGCAGGAGAATTTAAAAGCAGTTAATCATCCATCTGAAACGGAAGATAAGCACTTCACGTTTATTGCAACTTTCAGGTGCAGGATCACTTTACTCCTTTTGACTATGATCTGATGCATTTGATCTTTCTGTTTAATGCCTGCTTCCACCATTAACTTCTTAACTTCTGCAGGCTACTGTGCTTTGATATAAAACATACACACACACACACACACACACACACACACACAGAGGAGTTCATTTTCCGTACTTCAGAGCTTCAATTTGAAAGGGCCATTTCAGTTGTCATTTAAAAAAGACACACACACACACACATACACACACACACAAAACCCTTACCCCCAGTGTATATACACATTGTTCATAATAAGCCTCTGAAAGCTTGGAATTAAGACCTCTTCCCTTTGCAAAAGTGTCTTTTTCCATTTCGCATGAACCACCTCCTCCTCCTTCTTTTTTCTAGGAGAAGGAACAGCGGGAGTAAGAACAAATTTGACCAATGTTTTCTTAGGATTTCTACCTGATTTTCTGTTAGGGCGGAACAAAAATACTTTATTATTCTTGGGAAATGAAGAGAGAAGTAGAGAGTAAGTCTCTGGCCAGCAAATTTCCTCATAATTTTAGAGTTCTGGCAGCAGCAGAAAGCCCACTCCTCTTTCCTTTGTAAATTGGGGCATTTCAGATCATAAATCTCAAATGTACCCCTTCGATAAGATGAGAGAGTTTTAAGAAGAAAGAAAGAGAACCCCACTGGTTCTGCAAGAGGAAACAGCAATTTACGGTTGGGATCTGCCATTTACAAATGATGTTACAGGACTTGTAGATAAATAGGCCCTGGCTACTTATGAGTGGTTCAAAGAAGCAGTGAGAAGTACGAAGGCAGCCAGCCAGCCCAGCAAAGGATATCGAAGTTGAATCTGGGCTTTTAACCAAGTTTATTTAGCTTTTAAAAAACACACACACATACACACAAACACAACACAGAGTAAGAAAGGTAGTAAGAAAATAGATATTTTCTGGCACATGACTTCCCCCAAAATAATATCGGGAGCTGCAGACCTCCAATTCACAGCACCTTTAACTAACTGCTGTTCAAGGGGTGTGTGTGTGTGTGTGTCATGTGGTTTAAAGGTCTGATGTGGCTATATTTAAAGGGGCCTAAGTCAGGAACCACTCAGCACCTGATTTCTCAGAGAAGCCCTATTTTCCGTTGCGGCAAAATCATCAGTCTTGTCACACCTTAACAGTTGAAAAAGGGTGGTTCCATAAGCTAGAACCCACTTTGGCTGATGAACAAAGCGTTATCCTAAATTGGCAGACATACCCATGAATAGGTAAAGGTAAAGGGACCCCTGACCATTAGGTCCAGTCGTGACCGACTCTGGGGTTGCGGCGCTCATCTCGCTTTATTGGCCGAGGGAGCCGGCGTACAGCTTCCGGGTCATGTGGCCATCTTGACTAAGCCGCTTCTGGCGAACCAGAGCAGCACACGGAAACGCCATTTACCTTCCCACTGGAGCACTACCTATTTATCTACTTGCACTTTGACGTGCTTTTGAACTGCTAGGTTGGCAGGAGCAGGGACCGAGCAACGGGAGCTCACCCCGTCGTGGGGATTCAAACTGCCAACCTTCTGATCGGCAAGTCCTAGGCTCTGTGGTTTAACCCACAGCGCCACCTGTGTCCCTTTACCCATGAATAGCGGAGCCAAAAAGCCGAAAGCAGCAAGAAGTACAAGAATATGTATGTGTATGACAACATACTATTGAGGTCGTTCAGGACTCCTGCTCCTCTAATTAAAAATTTCCTGCTTACAAGTTCTGGCCTCTTTTTTGTTTGCCCCCTTTTGAGCCTGGTAGCAGAATTACTGGTTCATTGCCCCTTGAATATCCTCTCTTAGTTGTTGTTTATTCTCATTGCTATCCCAGTTGGGGATATCTGTCTTGGATCTGGATTGATTTTATGTATGCATTGTTGCTGTTTTAAACTGTTTTTATATTGATAATTGTTTTCTTAATTGGTTTTACACATGCAATTGTTGTAACTGTTTTTATATATGTCATTATAAATGACACATATAAAAACTGTATATGACTGTAAAGAGCTTTGGAGTTCCTCATGAGAAGTAATTCATTAATGAAATAAATATCGATGGCAATAAGTTTCTGTGGAAGGGGGAAGCTTATTTCTTCCCATTATTTCCTTTTCTTTTCAGTTTTACATAGCACGTAATTAAGGGACATAACCTGCAAGCAAGAAACTTTCAATTTATGTTGGATCTTTGCTGAATGGGACTTATAGCTGAGTAAATACTGAAGTATCTTGGCCAAGAGACGCAGATGGCGCTGTGGGTTAAACCACAGAGCCTAGGACTTGCCGATCAGAAGGTCGGCAGTTCGAATCCCTGCGATGGGGTGAGCTCCCATTGTTTGGTCCCAGCTCCTGCCAACCTAGCAGTTCGAAAGCACGTCAAAGTGCAAGTAGATAAATAGGTACCACTCCAGTGGGAAGGTAAATGGCGTTTCCGTGTGCTGCTCTGGTTCACCAGAAGCGGCTTAGTCATGCTGGCCACATGACCCGGAAGCTGTCTGCGGACAAACGCCGGCTCCCTCGGCCAATAAAGCGAGATGAGCGCCGCAACCCCAAAGTCAGTCACGACTGGACCTAATGGTCAGGTGTCCCTTTACCTTTACCTTTATCTTGGCCAAAGGGAAGGTCAGTGCTGGATAACTTAGCAGTATTTTAATTCCACTTCCCATGGATTGAAGAAAGGCAAGGCCCTAACACAGTGCCAAAGGACTCTAGTATGGAAGTAACCTTAATCACTGTGTAGCCACAGCATTCTGGAATAGGATAAGGAGTGTTACCCATTTTTGATGTGGCTGTGATATTTTGGGGAAATGGACATCTCAGATATAGAAGCACCTACCCAATAAGGGAAATGTGGCAACCTTGCTGGCATATAGATTCGTCAGTCCACATCACAAATACAAATCAATTCATCCCTCCACCCCAGCTTCGCTTTCCTTCTTGTGTATAGAAAAATGTGTCCCTGTGATAGGAAATGACTGTTTCGTTCACATTAAGGCACCCCCAGGACAGAGCCATACATAAGAGAATGCATGTAGAAGCAAAGCAACTCGTCCACATGCAGCAGATGACAAATGAAAGGAAAGGGCATTCATCTTAAAATAAATAAATAAATAAATGTCTGAGAGGACGGGATTAGAAGCTTTGCCAATTATGAATAAAGCAATCCTACTAGTGTTCATTGTATCAATTTCAATTTTTTCATATTGTCAGCCTTCTTGGTTCTAAGTGTGTGTTGAACAGAAAAGCGGTTAACCAGAGCAGACAGATTTAGCTCTCTGCTTCTTTTTCAGCACTTCAGCAAACACCAGAGTTGAGTGTTGCAAAAGAATGTACATGCTGGATGGAAAAACCCATGTGAAGTCAGCGGGCGGCCCAGAGCCTGGATGAAGAACTGTGAGCAGATTGAATGCCTTTGTAGCAGGGATTTATGGTGTGCCAACCCTCCATCCTGATGAAAGCATGGGGGAGAGAGAGATTTTTGTCATATCATGAGGAATATCTGTTGTTGGTCACCGGGGATTTGATGGCATTCCCTTGCAGAAGTGCAAAGGAATTCTGAGACAGCCTTTGGGGGCAAAATAGTTGCTTTTGTCCAGCATCACTTTCCCTTGTTGGCCATTCTGCCCAGGTGAGACCTTGCTCTGGCTCCAATAAAGTTCTCACTCTCTTACAACAGCTGTCCATGGAATTATTGCAGACCCAGTCACCAGGATGTGCGATGTATGTATCTGTGCATATAACTCTAAGTGGGCCTGCAAGAGCTGGTTTCTCTTTCTTCCTCATGCTTGGGTAGGGCCCCTGTCTCAATGTGGACCCTGGAGCTGAAGCAGTGTGAAACAGAGTTCTTTGAGTGTTAGTGTGCTCCTTATGCTGCGGAGAAATCTTGCCCTCATTCTTTTCATCAGCTGTGCCCAGGATTTCTAAATGTGATTAACTTTGCATCAGGGGAAAAGGGGGCATAAAACACTCCCATCATCCATTGTTCACCATCTATCTTGAACTAGATGCAGCCACTACAGGTTGAAGAACACTCTGAGAGGAGGATTCAGACACAGCACATATCCTAAGAGAACAACAAAGACCTCCATTCTATCAGTGCCGGATTTACGTATAAGCTATAGCTTAGGGCCCCACTCTCTTGGGGGGGCCAAAAAAATTAAAGGAAAAAAACAACCTGGATGTACATTTCAAAAATGTAAGCTAAAAAACAAATAAAATAAAACCTACATACAGCAACAGTGTTTTGTGTTGTATAGGCTCCTACAGGTATTTGTTATGTGCAAATGGCTTTAGATACCTATTAGGTTCATAAATTACCATATAGCATATATTCAACACAAAGAAAGCGACAATTTGTTGTTGACAAAGGACAGATGGACATATAAAGGGCCCCATTGCCTCCAGTAGCTTAGGGCCTCATCAAACCTAAATCTGGCCCTGCATTCTGTAGTCTTGGAAATGGTCCTGCAAGAAAACTCGACCCAATTAAATGGAGCCTTTATTTTCAATTGCATTTATTTATAAAAAGTGGTCTTACAATGAAGGCACATGAAAATAGTTCCTGTTCAAAAAACAAAATAGACCAACACAAAAGTCAGCTAACAACAACAACAAACCAAATTTTTGGTTTGTAGATGTTTTTATTGATGTTTGTTGTATTTTGCTTTATGCTTCTTGTACATCACCCTGAGCTCCTGTGGAGGAAGGGTGGTTTAAAGACACCTTAAATAATATTTTGCAGCAAGGACAGGGTACCTGTGATCTAAAGTATACTGTTGGACTCTAACATCCATCAGGAGGATGGGAATTGCAGTCCACAGGTTCTCCACTTCAGTTTTACGGTCAGTAGTATTTTACTATCCCCTCCCCAACACACAAAAAGTTGAAGTGAGTAGGATTAAATCAATTTTAATTGAAATAGTTTGGTTTATGGGCTGCACTGTCTTAATCTAAGGGCCACTTAATCTTGCCTGTATCAAAATCAATGCAAAGAAAGTTTTATATAAACCACATGTGAGAACGATGAATCAAGCCACACCAATTTGGGAATTATAAACTTTTGTTACAAAGGGTGATGTATCCTTAGCAACATGCATGGCTAGGCCACTGGAACAAATAAGAGAATGATGATAACTTTGCAATTAATCTTTGGATCCTTTTTCAGAGCTTCTCTAATTTGTACCAATTAGTCACGTTCCTGCACTTAGGAGACTTGGAGAGCAGGGTTTTTAATACGTTCTTATCTCCCCCTTTCTGGGACTTCTTTAGGTTTACGGCTATTGTGATCTTTACTGCCCCATTTCTTGTTCGGATTGGAATAATTTGTCATCAGAGGGCAGATAGTTCTTTCACTGTTCCTATGTTTGAAATAAAAAAGAGCCACTGTTGCTTGGAAGGTTATCTCCGGGGCCTCACAAAAGCAGAGAGCTACCGAATACTTAGAAGTTAAAGATGGGAAGAAAGCTGCCCTAGTGTGACCCATAAAACCTGAGATACCAGCTTTTTATAGGGAGGGAGGGAGAAGGAGACAGATGCTCTCAGAGCAGTTTTATTCCATATGTGGCAGATGAGTACAGCATTCTGATGTAATCCCCCCCCATGGGGTTTCTTCTACAGAGAGTCTGGAGGTGGCCCAAAGTGCTACACAGATCCTACAAGGCTCCCTCCAGTCTGGGAGGGCACGCAAAGGACATTTCCTCCCCTGTCACCTCCTCACCTTCTGCCCTGGCTGGCCTGAGTACCAGGGCTGCAGGTGTGCTGCTGTCTGTACCACTCTATCAAGCCCTCCTCCTGCCCTCCAGGGGTTTGGATTGCAGCCTCAGATGATCTATGTCAGGGGTCAGCAAACTTTTTCAGCAGGGGGCTGGTTCACCGTCCCTCAGACCATGTGGTGGGCCGGACTATATTTTTTGGGGGGAAATGAATGAACTCCTATGCCCCACAAATAACCCAGAGATGCATTTTAAATAAAAGCACACATTCTACTCATGTAAAAACACCAGGCAGGCCCCACAGATAACCCAGAGATGCATTTTAAATAAAAGGACATGCTGATTCTGGATCATGCACTTGGGCTGGATTTAGAAGGCGATTGGGCCAGATCCGGCCCCCGGGCCTTAGTTTGCCTACCCATGATCTATGTAGAGTTCTTGGAACTTAGGAAACGATTCTATGTTAACACTAGGAGCACAATTTTTCCTTCAATGAGGGTGCAACGGGTGGTGTTCAATCAAGTTCTACTCAGAGTAGAGCCACTGAAATTAATGACCCTAACTTAGTTATGTTCTTTAATTGCAATGGGTCTCCTCTGGGTAAAACTTGGATACCACCCAATGTCTTTGTGCTGAGTAACCCCCAGATTCCTTTCTCATTCTCCTTTGCAGTTGGTATGCTCATATGAGGAGGTGTGTGTCAACATCATACCAAGGCAGCAACCTTGGGTTTCTAGATGTTGTTGGACTGCCACTCCCATCACCCCCAAATTCTGGCCCTGATGGCTATGGAGGATGGGAATGGTCGTCCAACAACGCCTAGGAACTCAAGGTTGAGAAAGGCTGGTCTAGGGAATGGGAAGTTTGTGCCAGCCTCTTTATTGGCAAATTACCCAAGCTTCAGAGCATGATACAAATTCCCCCTCCCCCCCAAAAAAAGTTTGCTGTTTAACAGACAGCCCTTTGTGTTGCCTGGGAACATGCGTGCCCGTGTCCACATGCCAAATGGGGGAAGAGGAGAAAACAAGAGTCTTTGACCCATGGAGATCCCACTGCCACCCTCGCACGAGCTGGGCTTGCGCCCTACGTATTTTTGTTGCTGCATTAAAAGGGCTCCCTTGCTCTTCTGCTGATGCCCTCAATCATTAGCACTCCATCCGCTCTTGGGACCACCAGCTAAATGCATCCCAAAGCAATCCAAACAAAAACATAGGATGTGCCTGCAGGGTGAGGGGACGTTGCTTCAGGAAAGGTCAGGGAGCCCGGTCACTTTGTTGTGAATGTTGCTGTTAGGCCCAATCAGCCCTCATTGAAAGGAGGCAGCCGTGTGCATCCCCCTTGGAGAATAAACTTGCGAGGAGTGTGAACAACCGCAGGCTGCCAGCCTTTCCGCTCTCCCCATCCAGCCCATCCGTCCTCTGCTCTGTCAGGCACAGGGGAAGATGGATGGCGCTTGACGATTTCTGGTCAGGGAGGGGGAGCAAGGGCCATCTGTTGCTGACTGGGAACATCTACTGAACAAAGAGGGAATGAGAGGGGAGCTCGGTGACTGTCCCCCCAGGGGAGTGCCAGCACTCATCAATCACCAAAAGCAGCTCAGCAAGATGCATATGCCCGAGTCAGAGGCCTTGGCCAACCCACCAAAACCTGGATATGGGGAATATCCTGTGCAAAGGGATAATTATCCCTTCCCTAATATTCTTTACTTGGAATCAATCCATTGGGCTTTCCTAATCTCCACCACCTCCCCAAGCTAGGTGTGTTTAAGCCTATTCCTGCAGAAGTCAGTTAGAAGTGTGCTTTATGAGCTGACCATAACTTGAGAATGCCTTCTTTCTGACTCTCGGTGGTGATGAGGATGGACAAATGTTTGCTGATATGGCAGCAAACAACAAATGGGATTGTGTGTGCTTGACTGCAGGGCAAAGAGCCACCCGTGTTCTGTTTGGAACCACAGCCCAAGGGATGTAGATACAGAGCGAGGTAGTGCCACAAGGAGGCATGTTACCAACAGCATCCTCATCATGGAAGCTGGTCCCTTTTTTGCTAAGGAGGCAACAAGGAATGAACAATGAATAAGGAGCAATAAGCGATGCCTCATTCTCAAATTCTCCCAGAGTAACCTCTGCCATTTTCTGCTGCCTCTATCCTGTTCTACGGGATGCGGGTGGTGCTGTGGGTTAAACCACAGAGCCTAGGACTTGCCAATCAGAAGGTCAGTGGTTCGAATCCCCGTGACGGGGTGAGTTCCCATTGCTCGGTCTCTGCTCCTGCCAACCTAGCAGTTCGAAAGCACGTCAAAGTGCAAGTAGATGAATAGGTACCACTCCGGTGGGAAGGTAAACGGCGTTTCCGTGTACTGCTCTGGTTCACCAGAAGCGGCTTAGTCATGCTGGCCACATGACCCGAAAGCTGTATGCCAGCTCCCTCGGCCAATAAAGCGAGATGAGCGTCGCAACCCCAGAGTCAGCCACGGCTGGACCTAGTGGTCAGGGGCCCCTTTACCTTTACCTACCCTGTTCACTTCCCCAGGGCAATATGCTTCCTAGTCCCCCTTTCTCTCTTTTTGCCACTCTTCATTTTGGTCCTCTAACCAGGTCCTGGTTTCTAGTACTCCCTATTTGCTTCTTCCTTGGGCTTCATAATGGAATCAGGCTCTTCTCTTCTCATATTCTGTTCCAAGAGGGTTACTGTAGTATTACAATCAAAGTTTTGCATGTTCATAATATTACATCAAGTGGTCTTGGGAGTGTGTGACAACAGAAGTGTGTTTAGGGGAGCACGACCAGTTTACCCACACTGGGCACTGAGCCAGGAGGGTGCTGCAACAATGACAAAGAAAGCAAGAGGTGTGAGGTGTGGGACACCCAATTTTGGCATTGTACAGAGCGCCACTGAAATTTCAAAGCCCACAGCCCACGACTGGTGACAGGGCTTCTGAAGATGACCTGTTCAATTGAGCATTTATCCTGATTTGCTGGCACACGCTTACATAGAGGTTAGCATACATCTGGTCCTCATTGACTGTTGATTCTGGTTTATCTATGGGAAGGTTATACAACAATGAGCACTCATCCTGATTTGCTTGCATGGTACCTGTATGTCTTCCCTTTAATGATTTGTTCATCCCACATTTCTCTCCCCCCCCATCACTTTTCTAACCACAAAAGTCTGGGGTTGCATCCACACTGAACATTTGAAGCATTCTGCTACCACCTTGACAGTGACAACTTTTCCTAAAGAAACTGGGATCTTTGGAACTGTAGTTTGTAAAGGGTGCTGAGAGTTGTTAAGAGACCCCACACACAGAAGTACAGTTCCCAGCACCCTTAACAAACTACAGTTCCCAGGATTCTTTGGAGGAAGACATGACTGTTAAAGAGATACGAATGCTTTAAAGGTAAAAGGTCAAGTCCAGTCAAAGGATACTATGGGGTGCAGCGCTCATCTCACTTCAGGCCAAGGAAGCTGGCGTTTGTCTGCAGATAGCTTTCTGGGTCATGTGGCCAGCATGACTAAACTGCTTCTGGTGCAACAGAAGACCATGACGGAAGCCAGAGAGCACAGAAATGCCATTTACCTTCCTGCTGCAGCGGTACCTATTTATCTACTTGCACTGGTGTGCTTTCGAACTGCTAGGTTGGCAGAAGCTGGGACAGAGCAACAGGAGCTCACCCCATCATGTGGATTCAAACTGCCCAAATTGACCTTCTAAACAGCAAGCCCAAGAGGCTCATTGTTTTAGTCCACAGTGCCATCTGTGTCCCTTTAAATGTATGTTGTGGTGTAAATGTATATGAACATTTTTTTTAAAGTGGATTCATTGTGCTAGGGTGACAAAGTGCTTTAAGCCTTTTTAACTGTGCAAACCTAAATTTTGGTGTTTGTGTGTCTTTTAATCAAATGCAAAGCTACAAATGATCCTTTTGGAATAATGTGTATTCCAAAATAAGATTCATATTATGAATCTGCAGAGTTAGAAATTCTCCCCCAAAAGAGAAGTAAGCCTTAGAGATTTTCTTACCCCATGCAGAGATTGCAAACATAAAATGAGAAATTCAGCTAATGTGAACTTTAGTTACAGCAAATATACAAAGTCAACTGAAATCAACTCCCTTCATTCAGAACAAATTATTCCATGTAAGGGCTGATGAATTTACCCCAGAGTTCATGGTTAAATGCTGGGTTTTTCACATGAAGTAGAGGTGTCAATACAATGAATAACGCAGGGGAAATCAAAATTACAAATCAATGTTGTTTGATTGAGAGAGAGAGAGAGGACATATTTTTTAAGTTGCTTGGCTTTTTCCTAACTCTCTTAATAAAATAAATAAGTAAACTACAAAGAGTGAGGCTTGCAATCTGGAACTTGGCATTTTACTTGAGCCACTGAACGGGTTGTATCCAGCCTCCCAGCATCTTTATATGATTCCCACATGGCAAAGAACCATTTTACAGACCAAATGAAGTAATCCTTTGATAAAGTGCAGTCATTTATTTGAAAAGTGTAGCCTTGCCATTAAAATGCAAATGAAATGAGTGCTAATATATTAACTTTTGATAGGAGTAGAAATGTTTTATGACAAGTGTGCTTTCATGTGGAATTTACTTAAGTGCTAACAGTGGACTCCTAAGGGGAGAGTAATACCCAGCTGTGAATGTTTGTTTATTGAAGATATTAATGAAGGACAGTGATTGAAGTGTTTGAGTCTTCTCGCAGTCTTTCATTAGTTCTCTGATCCTTAATCTGAAACTGAGACTTCTCTCCCATTCTTCTTCCTGAAGGGATTCTGACCAAACAGATCATTCTTTGATCCAAGATGTCTGAAGTCTGCAGAAGAGCTGTAACATGTTTGGCACTAATAACGTTTCTACCCTCTTATATCATTTAAAGCGGCATCTGCAAACCATCCAGTCGGTGTTTCGTTTCCAAAGAGAGCCGTCACGGGCTCAAGTCTCACCCTCTAATTCTGGGGCACCTATATGGCTGTCCAGATGTTACCTGACAGCAGCTCCCACCATCTTCATTGGCCATTCAGGCTGGGGCTTATGGGATTTCAGCAGCATCTGCATGACCACACAGGTTGCCACCCCTGCTGTGTCAGGAAGCCATGTTGGTAATCTCAGATGTAAGGACTGTGATTCCTTAGTGAAAGTGTGAATGCACACGGAAGCTCATGCCAATAACTAACTTAGTTGGTCTTTAAGGTGCTACTGGAAGGAATTTTTTTTATTTTGTTTCAACTATGGCAGACCAACACGGCTACCTACCTCTTTAGATAAGGTGTGGTATTCAACCTAGTTTTACTCAAGAGTAGACCCATTGAAATGAATGGCCCTAACCAATGTTAATCTCAGGAGGTCTACTCTGAGTTGTTGTTTTTTTAAAAAAAGCTTGGTTGCATACCATCCAGGGATTTCCAACAGCACATTTTTGTAGTACAAAGTCTGGTGAAGTGATAATCTTTCACCAGTGTGGGCATAATGTCACACAGAAGTAGCCAATGTGCTGCCTCCAGATGCTGCTGCACTCCAACTCCCATCATCCATGACTATTGGCTATGTAGACTGCACACAATGGGAGTTGGAATTCAATAACTCTGATGTAACTACACAGCCTATAGTAGTAGTGGTGGTGGTGGTGGTAGTAGTAGCAATAAAATAATAATAATAATAATAATAATAATAATAATAATAATAATAATAATAATAATAATAATAAAAAATTTATACCCTGCCCATCTGGCTTGGTTTCCCCAGCCACTCTGGGCAGCTTCTAACAGAATATTAAAAACACGATAAAACATCAAACATTAAAGACTTCCCTAAACAGAGCTGCCTTCAGATGTCTTCTAAAGGTCAGATAGTTGTTTATTTCCTTGACGTCTGATGGGAGGGCATTCCACAGGGTGGGCACCACTACCGAGAAGGCCCTCTGCCTGGTTCCCTGTAACCTCACTTCTCGTAATGAGGGTACCGTCAGAAGGCCCTCGGTGCTGGACCTCAGTGTCCAGGCTGAATGATGGGAGGTGGAGATGCTCCTTCATATATACTGGGCTGAGGCCGTTTAGGGCTTTAAAGGTCAGCACCTACACTTTGAATTGTGCTCAGAAATGTACTGGGAGCCTTCTAGGAACCCAAGTTAATGAATGTCAGCTTTGCAGGCTTCTAATTCTTACTTCCAATTCACCACCACCACCTACTCCAATATTTCAGAATCGGCTTGACGGTAGGACTGGGAAGCCAAATGCTTTGTGGTACAGTTGCAGCTGGAATGCTGAATGAGGGCAATAGAATCCCAGGTTCAAATCATGACTCAGTTACAAAGTTAACTGGGTGGTCCCGGGTTAGTCACCATTAGGGCTAGGAGAGAAATTGGATTCTCTTTTCTCTTGGCATTTAAAAGTGAACCTGACTAATTCACACTTTCCAAAACAACATAGAAAGAGCCATGCTTCAAAATTCATGTAGCTACGAATTTTGCAAAGCAGTTCTCCAGCAAAGTAATGTGAACAGAAATGCATATTCAGAGGTGAAGTATGCATAAAAATGTATGTATTAGTGAAAATAACATGCAAGAACTTAGTAAATGGGGGGAATTGTTTTGCAAAAATGTTTATATTATGCAAAATTTGCATATAAAATGAGTATATAAGGAGAAATTCATACTAAAATGCTGATTACGAATATGCAGTGGTACCTCAGGTTAATCTGTTCCCGAGGTCTGTTCTTAATCTGAAACTGTTCTTAACCTGAGGTACCACTTTAGCTAATGGGGCCTGCTGCTGCTGCCACACCGCCGCCACATGATTTCTGTTCTCATCCTGAAGCAAGGTTCTTAACCTGAGGTACTATTTCTGGGTTTGTGGAGTCTGTAATCTGAAGCATCTGTAACCTGAGGTACCACTGTATGTGTGTGTGTGCATGTGATGTAGAAATGTGGAAAACCAAACTAAAGTGTGGAAAAATGAGAAACCAAAATAGATTCACATATACCTACTCACCATCATTCTGCAAACATACCTCATACTCATTGTGGTTGTTGTTGTGTGTATATGTGATATTTCTGTAATTTCGATTATTACAAAATATTCCTAAAATAGCACATTTAGAAAATAACCTATGATATCGTACCTCAACCCTACCTTACAGGGTTGTTGTGAAGGTAAAAAGGGTGGGGAGAATTATGGTGTGTGCACTGCCCACACTCTTTGGAGAAAGGTCAGAAATGTATATAAAATAAAATACTTTCAGGCATTGAGTGGATAGCGTAAAGGCAAATTGGTCCATCTGTTCTCACAAATTTCAGAGGGAATGAAGGATATTCAGTGCATTTCCAAGCTCTGCTTGGTCCTCTCTGTGTGTCAGGCCTTTCGAAGGGAGATATCAGCCAAGAGGCATCAGCTAGCAGCAAGGTGGAGACAAAAGTGAATTGTTAACCAGCCATTCAGATGGAGAGAGGGAGGCCTGAACCCCCTCCAAGGCCCTTGATTTATGGCTTGTGATAATATGTTTTGGAGCACCACAACCCAGAGTGCTGTGCGGCGTGACCTGTAAAAATAAGTCTATTAACCCTAATCAATCTCCCATTATCCACCCTCGCTTGCAATTTAGCCGGCAAAAAGGAGTCACTGAGAGCTCTCAGCCTAGTTTGAACTAATCCCATTGTCTTTCGTAATCAGGGGGCCTTGGAAGAAAAAGCAACTCCTTCTTTGGAGCAGCAGCAGCAGCATAATCACTCTGTGTGGATTTTTGAGGGGTGGGTGGGGAGCCCTCCTCATTTCATCTTTTAATGAGAAAACGGAGAACTGTTTTCCTTCTGAATTGCCAGGCTAATTGAGGGCCGGGGCTCTTGTGGCGTTCCTGGCCCTGTTGGGTACTGGTTCCCAGGGCTCCGGAGGGCACTCTGTCTCAGCAGTCCGTAAAACGGCTCTAAACAAACTTCCCCTCCTCGCTAGTGAGAGACTTTACTCCTGTTAAGTGCTTTATTACAGGGGCTAATTATGAAGGTTATCACAGATTCGTCGTGCCTCAGAAGGGGTTCTCTTAGCCCTTTGTTGCCTCCCTTTGAAAGGCAAACTTGTTTCAACCTCTGCAGGGAAGGGGGGGCAGGAACTGGCACCTTGCCCCTCCGAGTCCAACGCCAATGTATTCTGCCACAAATGGGGCTTGAATTCATTTCGGGTTGGTGGGGATGAAATAGCCTGCAAAACTGTTTCCTGACTGAGACTTTTTCTGTCCATTTGTAGGGAAATTTGGAAAACCCAAAAGTTCTCAATTAGCAACAATATTTTCAGAATTGCACCCCGGAGGGTTCAAGGTGCTTTGTAGACACCATTGTAGTAATATCTCAGCATATAATATTACTTTGGCAGACCTGTGGCCATTTTTGGTATGAGCGCCAGCTTTTAGTCTGATTTATTCCAAATCACTTAATCATCTGTTTAAAGTGTTTACAATCTTATTTTTTTATATCCCAGATATTCAAAGTAGATTTTATTGAAATGATAGGTGATGTATTACTAAGATATAGTTTGTATACACACTATGCATTAAAATTACTAAGATATAGTTTGTATACACACTATGCATTAAAACAATATTTTAAGCACATTTCCCCCCCTCCCAAAGCATCCTAGAAACTGTAGCTTCCCCCCTTCCAGAGCTATAATTCCCAGTACTTTTAAAGTACAGTTCCCAGGTTTATTGTGGGGCGAGTGTCCATGCTTAAAATTCTCTTTAAATATATGGTGTGGATGTAGCCCTAAACTGTTCCTCCCTTGACTTTACTTTCCACTTTTAATGTGCATCACAAATACTTATGAACCAAGGGAGAGACAACATGTTTGGACAGATCTCTGCTCTGAATGTGTGGGCTGCGTGCACACACTAAAATGTCTGATCCAAGAGTCGGAGCAGCAAATGGAGACCATCCCCACCCCCAACCAGGATTTTGTTGCTACAGGATTTCTTAAATTCCATTTGAACATGAGAAGGGGCAAAATAAATATGTGAGGTGGGCCCCTTGGTGGTGCTGCATGTGCTAGGAACACTTCCTGACTGATGCCTGACTGACATTTCTTTTGACAGGGGCTTTCTTGCCTGTATGTGGGATGCAAACCCATCAGAGTACAGTGGTACCTCGGGCTACAGATGCTTCAGGTTACAGACTCTGCTAACCCAGAAATAGTACCTCAGGTTAAGAACTTTGCTTCAGGATGAGAACAGAAATCATGTGACGGCGGCGCAGCGGCATTGGGAGGCCCCATTAGCTAAAGTGGTACCTCAGGTTAAGAACACTTTCATGTTAAGAACGGACCTCCAGAACGAATTATGTTCTTAACCCGAAGTACCACATTACAGTGGTACCTCGGGTTACATACACTTCAGGTTACACACTCCACTAACCCAGAAATAGTGCTCCAGGTTAAAAACTTTGCTTCAGGATAAGAACAGAAATCGGGCTCTGGCGGCACGGCAGCAGCAGGAGGCCCCATTAGCTAAAGTGGTGCTTCAGGTTAAGAACAGTTTCAGGTTAAGAACAGACCTCTGGAACAAATTAAGTACTTAACCCGAGGTACCAATGTACTGTGCACAATTGTTGAAAAGGGTTTCAGTTGTGCAAACCAGTTACTGTTGTTTCTTTACATACCAAAGTGGCCACTCCATGGTTGTCCGAGGAAGATGTAACACTGGGGGGGCAAAGCTAAAAGCATAGCCCTTCTTCCAAGTAAATACAGTGGTACCTCGGGTTACAAACACCTCAGGTTACAAACACTTCGGGTTACAGACTCTGCTAACCTGGAAGTAGTACCTCGGGTTCAGAACTTTACCTCAGGATGAGAACAGAAATTGTGCGGCGGCAGCAGCAGAAGGCCCCTTTAGCTAAAGTGGTACCTCAGGTTAAGAACACTTTCAGGTTAAGAACGGACCTCCAGAATGAATTAAGTTCTTAACCCGAGGTACCACTGTAATGTTAATCCTTGGGACTGTCCCGTGCCTGCTGCATTATCAGTGTTGGTGGTGGGGTGGGGGAGAGACATGGAGTGCTGGATTCATAACTCTGCCCCCCCCAATTAGACTTTGTTGTTAGCCCCATTAAAAACAGGTGCCCATAACCCATTTGCAGGAGCATTTCTTCTGGCTGGATCAGGGTGAATCTCTTAGGCTGCATACACACGGCATGTATAATACACATTGGAAACTCAGGACTTCCTAAATGTTGGAAATGTAAGGAAAAAGAGGGAACATTTTATCACATGTGGTGGGAATGTAAAAAGGTGAAATGCTTCTGGGAGATGATATATAATGAGTTGAAAATAATGTTGAAATATACATTTATAAAGAAACCAGAAGCATTTCTCTTGGGTATTGTTGGAAACAATATAAATAGAAAGGAATGTAAGCTTTTTCTATATGCAGTGACAGCAGCAAGAATAGTATTGGCCCAAAAATGGAAGCAAGAAGAATTACCTATGATGGAAGAATGGAGGATGAAATTAATGGACTATGCGGAACTTGACAAACTAACGGGAAGGATCCGAAACCGGCGGGACCAGAAGTTTACCAAGGACTGGAGTAAATTTATGGATTATTTGAAAAGTATTTGTGACGATTAGATGACATTTGTAGGTTTGCAAGAAGTTCTGTGAGGAATAATATTAGAAATATTGCAAAAATGGAGAAGGAGACGTGATATGTTAAGAATGTAAAGGCAATATTAAGTTAGGAAATGGATAAGAAGTAATTAAGACAGAGGATTATCAGAGGTGCTGATGGAAGTCCAATAAGAATGTATTTGTGATAAATTGTGTGGTATGTTTTATAATTTTGTATGTTAAAAACCAATAAAAATATTTATATATAAAAAAAGGAAACTCAGGACTTCCTCCAAAGAATCCTGGGAACTGTAGGTTACCCCTCACAGAGCTAAAATTCCCAGCATTCCTAACATACTATGGTTCCCATGGTGAGGCAAAGTATTTAGGATCAGGGTATTGGGATCCAGATGGCGGCTGCCTTATGTCACCGATTGGTGACAAGCATGTAATGGATACAGAAAGTAGGAGGAAAGAACAGGGGCTATAACAGAGCTACAATGTTACTGAGGAATACTGATCAATATTTACAGAACAGGGTGGATACTTAGTCAACAGTAGCAGATTTAATTTACTTGCCAAGTCATCCAGCCGGTAGTTGTGATGCAGTGCCAAAATAGTCATGATTTGGGGCCTAACCACCACAAAATTCGGATTTGGAAACTGTGACATTGTAAAATAGAATAGAATTTATGTGTCTGCCTGCGTATTTGTTACATGTTTTCTTCATGTCCTCTGATATCTTGACTGCTTGATCAGACTTTAGCAATATGTAATTACTTAATAAATGGACTGTTAATGCTGGGGGTATTCATCTTAGTTTTGCACATTGCATATCTAAATTAAAAAACATATAAAAATGAAATAGAATAAATGTAAGATGAATATTTGCCTCCTATTTTGATTTCTTCCCATGTTTTGAAGCTTATCCATCATGACTAAAAATTATCTACCCCTTTTTGATGTTCTTCCTTTTAACAGCCGACTCAGGTGGTGTGTGTCAGCAGGATTGGAGCCAAAACAGGACCTTTGAGAAAGAGAGGGCAGTATCAGCATGCTTGGGTAGTCATTGAGGTTTGCAGAACTACAGGTTATTTTTTTAAAAAAAGCCAACCTATAAGGTAGCAAAAACCAAAAAGAGGCTGAGAATCCTCAGCACCCTCTGGGAGCCACAAAATCTTGAATGTAAATGGAAAAAAAGGAAAACCAAAAATTAAGTTGAGAGGGAGAGAGTGAACTGTCTGTACCTGCTTCAGCCTTGTTCCGCTTGTAGCAAGATAAAGAACCTATAACCATCTGAATGTCACTGGCCTGTCATCCCTGAGCATTAGCCATGTTGTCTAGCACTGGTGGGAGATGGAGGGCCAAGGGTTCCTCATCCCTGCCTTCTTGTAGTCAGGAGGAGGACATTTTAGGCTAGCTGAAACCTTGAACAGGATACTCTAGAGGTTGAAGATAAAAGGCAATGTTTTGTTGCCGGTCCCACCTATAAAACCAAAATCTGTGAGTTTCAGTGCTGTTTTTAAACTGCACATTATATACAAAGCTTCCTCTGGGAGGAGGGACCTTCTAATCCTTCTCTAGATGTGCATGTATATGTTATGAGTGATCAGCTCTGGATACATTTCAAAAAGTAGCAACTGAATAGCCATATTTGAGGATGAAACAATTTTTGAAAGACCATTGTCAGATCTTTGCTACGCTTTGAAGTGTCATATTTAGTCTTTGCGGGTTATGCAAGGATCTTATTTTCACATTTGCTTTGTGGGAGTTCCTCAGGCAACCAATCAGAATGAGAAACTGCTGCTTTTAATGGACCTGTCAGGACAAGGACTCTGAATGGCAGGCACAATCCAGTGTGGACCTTGTGTATTTAATCACTGCCTTCTCTGCTTCAGGGTGTAGAGGCATTTGCATGTATTCTGCTCAATACAGTAATATATACACACCGGCCGTGCATGAAAACGGCAAAAAAATCCAATTAAAGAGGATGGGGAGAAAATGTTTATAAAGAACGGGGTAGATATTGCATATTATGGATCTGAGTAAGTTATGAGACTTATTTTATGAGTTCAAATCCCCAGGTGTTATTTATAGACTGTATTTGGAGATAAACCCATAATTCATCTTCATCTATGGGAATTTCTCACTGTTCTGAAGAGAAGGCATTCATATTTTTTAAAATGTCTGCCGTGGCGAAAGGAAGGAATTAATGCTAAGAAGTCAGCGATAATATGCTGCTTTATGGGACTGAGTTATTGCTCTGTCAGCATTGAAATGAACATCCTGAGCCACGGACAAATTCCTTTTCACCTGAAGCTGGACTGAAGTCACCATTCCCAAATCAAACCACATCATCGGTTCCAGTAATTAATTTCTCAAATTTAACCTTGTCATTTCTATTCCAAAATATATTTATTCCGTCTCCCCCCCTCCTCCAAAGTATTGACATTTCCTTTATTCTGTGATGTTTTTCTCTACCCATAAATCATGCAAGTGTGCCTTGGAGAAATGGAAAGGGATATGTTGTTCATCTCTCCCTTTATGCATGGATAACTTCCTGCAAAGTTCATATCCATTAGATATCTTCATGGAAGCACTGGTGGGATTAACAGAGGGTGCCAGAGATGCTATACACATATCCTCAAATGATCTTGAAACATTTTGGGTTTAAATTTTGCAGCCAGGACTCCAAAGACTATTCTTCTTCTGTGTTCCCAACTTCAAAAGCTTATAAATCATGAACTCCTGCACCTCTCCTATACACATGTCATAAATATGTATAGCAGAAAAGAGGATGGAGACAAGGACTTCATTCCCCATCACCACAACTGTGGCATTCAATACAACATCTTCCAGATGTTGCTGGACTCCAACTCCCGTCTGTCTCACACAACATGGCCAATGGTCAGGGATGAGACCAACAAAACCTGATAGGCCACCAGTTCCACATCTGGACTTAAGCTGTGTATGGGGACATTTGCCCGAGCCTTAGTCAGTGCAATGCTCCTGATGAAATGGAGCAACATGGGCTTTGGCAATCGGCATTTGGCTTCGTCCCTTGCTGTATTGATGGACTAGTTATTGAACTAATCACAGAACTCTGAGAAATATGAAGACTTCCTTTTCCTCAGTCTACATATTAGGAAGGTAAAAGGTGCGAGGCCAGGATTTTGGACATGTTCATGCTCCTCCATTAAATTTGAAGCAGCACAAGTGTCAGGCAGGCATTAGTCAGTGGCAGCATACAAGGCAACATTAGGTCAGTGAGGCTACAACTGGGAAACACAGGAAGCTATCTCATACTAAGACAGACCCTCAACCCATTCAGTTCTATTAACAATGACTGGCAGTGGCTTTCCAGGGTTTGGGAGAAGGGTTTCCCCCCCAGTCCTGCCCAGAGATGCTGATGACTGAAGCTGGACTAGCACTGGACTATTGAAACCCCACAAAAACTTCATCTTGTTTCTCCTGTGCTTGTATTTGTTGTCCCCTTCCTACCCCCATTTCTGCAACAAAAGCTAATTTCTCAGCTCAGTTCATTCCTTTACCTTCTTTTACCTCGCACGTCTATTCAGAAATGATGCTGAAAGTTTGCCCCACTCCTTCTAATTGTTACCAGGTGTCAAAATGAAGGATGCCTCTCAATTGCCTTCACTCCAAGTGGGGCAAACACATGAAAACATGATGCTATTGTAAGTGTAGCCTATGAAAGCCATCAGGGCTAGGTGCTGCAGCCATTAAAGAGACAAGCAGAATGAGAAATGTACATAAAAGGAGAGAGAAAACCTGGAAATACCTCCATGTCACTAGGTAGGCCGTTGGTGCAGCCCCATAATGAATGTCATGTGCAGGTCTCCTTAAAAATATGGGAGTGTTAAGAACAAAAAACAATCTTTTACTAAACTTTTTGGGGAGGGTTTTTTTTTAAGAAGAAGGTGGGAAGGTTTAATTTTTCATCTAAAACAAGGGAGCCAGAATGTTCTGCAAAATGGTGTGCCTAAGGCCATATCCACATCATACATTTAAAACAACATCATGCCACTTGATGCAGTCATGGTTTCCCTCCAAAGAATCCTGGGAACTGTGCTTTGTAAAGGGTGCTGAGAGTTGCCAAGAGACCCCCTGTTCCCCTACAAATCCCACAGCGGTTTAACGATCAATCCCTCTTCCCAGGGAACTCTGGGAATTGCAGCTCTGTAAGGAGATGAGGCATCTCCTAACTAATCTCAGCACCCTTCATAAACTGCAGTCCCCAAGATTGTCTGAGGGAAGCCATGATTGTCTAGGTGGTATAAGAGTTCTTCAAATGTATGGGGCAGATCCACTGTGTAATAATATTATTTCCCCAGCCACTCTGGGCAGCTCCCAACAGAATATTAATATTAAGAATAAAACGATAAAATGTCAAACATTAAAAGCTTCCCTAAACAGGGCTGACTTCCCTAAACTTCACTCAATCCAGTCACTGTAAACCTGGGGTGAGGGCAGTGGCGTAGCGTGGGGGGTGCCAGGGGTGCCGGCCGCACCGGCCGCAACATCTGGGGGGGCGCGAGTCCAGAGGGAAGGGACAAGTTCCTTCCTCCGCCGGGCTCCCCGCCGCCACCGCCAGCCTTGCGCCCTAGCGCGCGCCCACCCCCACCCCCCGCCGCCGCCGCTGCGGCTGCGCTCCACTCACTGCTCGCAGGAGGAGCAGCCGCTGCAGCAGCGCTGACGCCGCCACCGACGCCTGGCCGGGCACCGGCAGCCTCCGCACCCCGCCGCCGACGCCGACGCCATCCCCTCGGCCCAGCGACAGGCGGCGGCTGCTTCTGCCGACTGGGAGGGAGGAGAGCTCCGAGGGGCCTCGACGCGCCCTGCGCTCCCCCAAACCCTCCGAGAGGAAGCCGGCGGGCGGGCGAGGGTCTCCCGGCGGAAGGGGGCGCCGCTGGCTCCGGCTCTCAGCGCAAGTCTCAGTCGCGGGGGGGGGTGAGGACGGAGCGCGGCTGGAAGCCCCCGGACCCGGCCGGGAGGAGGAGAGGCTCTCGCCAAGCCCGGATCTGGAGCGCCTCGGAGCGCGGGCTCCACCTACAGCCCAAGGAGAGGAGGGGGCGGGGAGGCGCCCGAGGGGAGGGGGCTTCGGCTGCCTCGGCCCGCGGGGGCTCCGCAAATAATAAATTTAATAAATTCCTGCTGAGCCTTTGGGGGGGGTCCTTGGCTCCTTCGCTCGCCCCCAGCCCCAGTGGCGTAGCGTGGGGGGTGCAGGGGGGGCCGGCCGCACCGGCCGCAACATCTGGGGGGGGCGCGCTCGCACTCGAGTGCTAAAATCCACGGGTTAGGGGGCGCAAATTACTTGCCTTGCCCCGGGTGCTGACAACCCACGCTACGCCACTGGGTGAGGGACCTATGGCCCTCCAGAAGTCATTTGACTCCAGCTCCTACTGTAGTATCATGGAGTTGGAAGGGGTCCTGAGGATCATCTAGTCCCTGCAAAGCAGGGCTATGCAGCTGTCCCTTACGGGGATTGAACCTGCAACCTTGGCATTATCAGCACCACACAAACCAATGGAACTATCAGTCCCAGGCGACATGACAGATGGTTGGGGATGATGGGGGTTGTAGTCCAGCAACATCCAGAAGGCCTCAAGGTCCCCACTCTTGGTGTACCATAGATTCCACTTAGATTGTATTTAACAACATTGTTTCACAGTTCCTATCACATCCTTCGAGACACTGCAGGAAAGGAAGTGATCATTCTGGAGACACCCTGGGACCCTTCACAGACGCTGTACAAAGAGCAAGGGAAGCCTCATTTATGCACTGGGAGAATATAGATAGGCTGTTAGTAATATCTCCAGATCTCTCCCTGCCTGACCATATGGAAGCCTGGTCTCTGGATTATTACGTATAGGAAATAACTATGAAAAACTAGCTGAAGAACACTGTGGTGTTATGTGCTCTCAGTCCCTCCAATCCAAGCCTATTCTTTATGGAGTTTTCATTCTCCAGGGGATGTGGTAACTAGTGGATTAGCCCTGATTTACAGCATTACTCTGCATGTTCCCAGCTCTGCATGTTTATTTCAATACCTTTTTTGGTTATTAAATGCCCATTATGCACCGTAATCCTTATAAAGAGAGGCCTCTTTAGAAGTACGGTGCATATACAACATCTTTGCAAAACAGTAAGTGGATTCATGGGAACGGGCCACTAAAAATAAATTACCTCGTTTTTCCTTTTGGTTGAAGCAGCCTATCTACAATGTGCTTGAAGGCAGCGGAGCTCTGATTTACAATTGGGTTTCCCAGAGATCAAATAAAAGTCAAATGGGGAATGATGGAAATTTCTCAAGGGAGAAACCAAGTCTAGGTAATCGGCTTTCACACTTCCCTTTCCAAAGAGGCCAGGAGAAGTCATGCTCACTGACGCCTGGTTGAAATGCCTGAAAAGCTCAGCAACACTGTTCCTTCCCACCACCCCGCTTTTTATAAAATAAGGATACAAATACTTCCTTCCTTCTGCATGGCTTCATTACATGCTTTCCATTTTGCAAATATATCAGCCAAACAGCCTACAGGGAAGCCCAAGAATTTCCATTATCTGTTCTGACTACTAGTCTGGGGTGGTCAATGGGAGAGTTGTTTCAAAGGGCTACACCAGGCAGGGGCAACCCGTTTTCTGTAGGAGGCCAAGATTTCTGGGGGCAGGGGGTTTCTGTCAGGAGCTGAAGTCAATGGTGGGCTGGTATGTCCATTTGCACCCTCTCTCTTTCTATATATATTTTCACCACCCCTTTTTCCCTCTGTTTCTCTGTCTCTTTCACTCTGATACAGTAGTACCTCTGGTTGAGAACGGGATCCGTTCCGGAGCAGAATGCAACCCACATCTGCGCGTGCGCGGGTCGTGATTCGCTGCTTCTGTGCATGCGCATGATGTCATTTTGAGCATCTGTGCATGTGTGAGCAGAGAAACCCGGAAGTAACCCGTTTCGTTACTTCTGGGTCGCCGCAGGACGCAACCTGAAAAGATTTAACCTGAAGCAAACATAACAAGAGGTATGACTGTACTTCATTTTCAGCCCAGAGGGCCAAGATTCTTATCTCCACAAACCCCACAGGCCAAGTTAGACAGGTGGGTGGGGGCTGCCCAACTGTCAATCATTTGGTGTCATAATGACTTCAGGGGATCACCTCTGATGTGAGGGACACAACTTTATCTGCCTCCCACTTGATGTCACTTATGACTGGTACCCACAAACCAGGGGTGTGGTTTGTGGGAATTGTCCTTGCAGGCAAAATTAGGGCCCTTGAAATACCTAGTTAGCCCCTCTCCCCCAACTTCCCCAGTCGTAACATTTTCCTGACTTCACACACGTGGCCAAAAAAATCCATTTTGGTAACACAAACAACAAATGACAAATATTGGGACCCTATGGGATCCCTGGTGGGTGACTAGTGGTCCCAGAGAGTTACTGGGGATGCGCATGCTGGTGCTGATCTCCACAGCGAGTGGATGGAATGTGTATTTCCGTATTCACATTGTGGATGAGTATCACATTGGTTGACATGCTTCCAGATGTGAAGGGTCATGCAAATGTTCATCAGTATCTGGTCTGAATGTGTAGGTCCTGGTCCAGCAAGAGATCTTCAGTTGCGTAGGATGGGGCAAACGCCGGCAGACTTTAACCAGAAGCATCCTGTTGAATTTTAATGAACCTCATTCACATAGTGCAGGCTGAGGAACATAGAAATCGGCCTTATACTCTCAAAGCATTGGGTTCCTCTAGCTCAGTATTGTCTTCACTGGCAGAAGCTCTCCAATGTTTCAGGCAGGCTTCTTTCCAAGTCCTACCTGGAGATGCTGGGGATTGAACCTGGGACCTTCTGCATGCAAAGCAGATGTGCTACCACTGAGCTATGGCCCTTCCCCACTTGCTCAATAAGCCAATGCCATTATAATGGGGCATTACTGATGTTACACATTATGGGCACAATCCAGCCCTTTAATTTACATTGAGTTCAGGGGCAGAGAGCTGAACACCCACTTCACTCTGCTAATAACATCTGTGATTTTCTTTCTAAATAACATTTCTTAACTTTGCTTGGATCACGTTCTAAACTTATAAGCAGATGGAATCTGATTTAGGTAATAGCATTATTATTATTTCGTTATATTTGAAGTGCAACAATGTTCTTACAACACAAATGAAAAATATGGGAGGGACGGGGTGGAGTGGGGAAATAAAGAATATTTGAACCAGATGTGGAAGAAGGTATTATTTTTCTAACAAATAACTGTACATTTAGGAAATGTCCTACTGTGGAGCTGCACTGAATCAAATAACTTGCAAAAGGAGATCTACACCGAAGAATTAATTAAATATCATCTTGTGGGAATTAAAACATTTAAGGGCATTGTTTTGTGTCATTGAGCCAAATTCCCTTAATCATGCCTAAAATATGCACAGGTTTCCTCCCCCCCCCTAATATTCAGTCTGCTAGTGGGTCTTTCAAAACTTGTAAATTACTAAGTATAAAATGTAAATAAGGAAAATAAGATTGAGTTGAATGGGACTTACTTCCAAGAAACTAGATATAGGCTTGTAGCCTTGCAGAACAAACCTACATCTGTGTACCCAGAAGTAACTTTCATTGGGGCTTAGTCCCAGGAAAGTAGATGGAACTGCAAGTTGTACTGCAATGTGTCTACTCATATGCAAGAAAGACACCTGAAAATATCTTTTAGCAGAGAAATGCACTGAAAAAGCACTGGGAAATGTGTGTTTTATAGGAAGAATGGATTCAAAACTTATACATGTGGGTTTTTTCAGGTGTTCTTTAAGAATGCCAGCAAAAAAACAAGATGGAATGGATCTGTGGTTGAAAAGCAGTGAAACTGACATGGAACAGATGTACACTGGTCCATCCAATCTTAATGTCCAATGAAGTCATCACGCTGTCTACTGTCTGGGGGTATGGCTGGGCAATTGTCACAGTGATGAGAGGTATTACTCCCTTTCTTCATAGGCCTACACCATTTAGGAAACTGTTTTATTTGAGAGTTTTCTATAGAATCAAAGTGGTTTCCAGAACATTACTGTAGCATGACAGCTCTTGCTACTTGTTTTTTTTTTTTAAAAAATTCTCATTCATTTTTGAGAAAAACCAAAGGAGAGATAAAATTTTGCTAAGTGATAACTGCCTAAGCCTCCAGTTGCTTGCTCAAATCATCAAGCCAATATTGGAAAGGAAGTTGATTTTTGTACCTAAGACCACGGAAACTAGCACTGATACACCCAGGAGCCTCACCAAAATGCTGGAGAGGCTGCACCTCCACAGGCACATACTTCCACATGTGGTGGGAATGCCCCCAAATCCAACTCTTCTAGACATACAAGAAATATGCAAAATTACTAAGCAAGTATTAGAAGTCACCCCAGAACTAGCCTTATTGAACATCTTCCAAGATAATAATGCCCACTCACATTATAAAGAACTCATAACCCACCTACTCTCAGCAGCCAGAAGCATCATAGCCAGAAACCGGAGAGACCTGTCAGGGGTAAGCATGGACCAATGGCATCAAATAATATGGGAAACAGCCTTACTATAAAAACTAACCAATAAACTGAAACTGACATGGGGACAAATAGAAGAAGACGCCTTCACCCCGGTATGGTTCCCCTTTATCACATACACAGCCCAATAAGATAACAAGAAGAATCCACTGACAGCATACGAATCAATCTGGCTAACCTGATCCAAAATTACACACACACACAAAAGCAAATCTCACTACAGCCAACCAAAGAAAACCAACCACACCTCAAGCGACCCCCAACCTATCTCACCACCAAGGAAATACAAAAAGCGAATAGTAAGAGAACCCATACAATTGATGCTGACACAAAACCCCAGACAAACACTAAGTAGAAGAATAGAAGCATAACCACCCGACCCCACCCTACCCACCATTCCCCTGTTCCCCTTTCCCCCTCTTTTCTTCCTAACCTAATACTGCATGCAACACTAATGTCTCACAACAAATGAAACTGATCTGTAGAAAACACAACTTGAAAAAAGAGACAATGCATGTATTTTTGTAAACTAAGAAAACTTTAATAAAAATATTTTTTTAAAAAAAAGAAAGCTGATTTTCAGACACTGGATATAAACCTGCAATGCTCTTGTTTATATGATATGCTGTTCTCCGAACTGCTTCTATCAGTGTGTGTGGAGGCTCAGGAACTGTTTCTGAAAAGCGAGTCATTTTTCTTAATGAATTTGGGTTGGCTGCTCCTATTCTTTAAGGAGCCCACTTGTGCAATAAGATGGGATGTTCTTCTTATCCCCAACAGTGCTCTGATATAGGAGCAGAAGATGAGAATTTGACAAAAGAAGGTGAAGGGGGTTAGAGTATCATTTTGCAAATGTAGCCGATCAGAATTCCTGTGGAAGCAGGACTTGTTAGAGAGACAATGCTTCATTTTCTGGCAACGGTAGAAACTTTTGTCACAGAGAACAGCTGGATTCACCTCTGGGTCACGAGACACAACCCTTTAGACCTCCAGGTCACTATTTTCAAAAACAGGTCGGGTCAGCAGTGGCTTCTGTCCTGACACAGCTCTCCGGTGACCTCTACAAAACAAGACAGCAATGGCATAATTTCAACACCGACTTCGTCCAATGACAAACTGTCATTCTCTTGATAGACACTGGAATCTGTGGTTAGGACTGCCCAGATGGAGGGACTTTGCTTTGTATACCAAAGGGATCCCAGACACCTAGCTCCCCCAAAAGACAAATTTTCATAGGGAGGGTGCCATTGTTAAGAGATATTGTTAGGTATGGGGCTCCTATCATGGTTCTTTTAAAAGTAGTGAATAGGCCGCATAGCCATGCCATCAGCACAACCCCCACCCCTTGGTGTTCTGGTCATTGTTAAGCTCGGGCAGAGGCTTTCTGGAAACCTATACAGTGGTACCTCGGGTTAAGTACTTAATTCGTTCCAGAGGTCCGTACTTAACCTGAAACTGTTCTTAACCTGAAGCCCACTTTAGCTAATAGGGCCTCCTCCTGCTGCCGTGCTGCCGGAGCACGATTTCTGTTCTCATCCTGAAGCAATGTTCTTAACCTGAAGCACTACTTCTGGGTTAGTGGAGTCTGTAACCTGAAGTGTATGTAACCTGAAGCGTATGTAACCCGAGGTACCACTGTACATTTCTTTGCTCTTCCTTTGCCGCCCAGAATCCCATAGAGCATTTCATGGCTGAGAAGGGATACGAACGTGGTTCTCCCCAGTCCAAGTTTGACACATAATCACTACACAGGTTCTCCCTTCATGGGTCTCAGCTGGTGTGGAATCCTTGAATGCTCCCTCAGCTGCCAGGTGTGTTCAGCCATCCTGCCCCTAAATGAGGAAAGTCATAAGCATCCGAAGCAGGCTAGGGAAGAAAATGACTTTTAAATACGAGACAGAAAGGAAAGCAGAGGGAAGGAGAAGGTTTTGAAAAGCTGCAATGCTATTTAAATGGAAGAATTAACAAGGAGGCACCTGAAGGTGGCAATCAGACTGATTTGGGGCTAGATACTTTCTAAAAGGCGAGGCCGAGGAGGCAGATGGATGCAGGAGCAATGGTGATCAATTTACACCAAGATGCAATTTAAACTGATGAACTAGGAACGTGGAACTGGCAGCCGCAGAATCAGATCAGTTTCAGAATAGATGGAATCTGAACTCATAAAGAGAGTGAGAGAAAGTACATTTTGAATAAAGGACTTGTGCTTTGTTTGCTTTTTGAGTTAGCAGTAATGATAGGTCCTCTTGTGGATTAGGGAAGGACTGTTTGGGTAACACTTCCTTTAAATATTTGCAGAGGGATTAGGCTAGGAAGAAGGTGAAAGGCATTTATTCCAAGATGGTCTTGTCTGCTTAAGCAGCTCAGTCAAACATGTCACTATCTTGCAGTTTTATCCAGTGTCACTTCTTCACTACCAGACCATTTCTCCCAATCCAAAAGCCTCACAACCAAGCTCAAGTTCAGGGATCCTAACAACCATGCTCCTCTCCCAGGAGACTACTTTTTTCATTCGACTTCCCCACCTCCTCCCTGGTAAGCTTCATTAACGTGTGACCCCAAATTTCCAGATGCTCCCAAACTAAAGCCAAAGTTTTGTGCCAATTTTGTGTTGTTTTGTGCCAATTTTGTGTTGTTTTGTGCCGCAAACCCCACATTTTGTGCCGTCCCCCCCGCAAACTAAATAATTGACAAAGCAAATCAGGGTCACAAACTGATGCCAAAAAATCCATCCTTGTTCGATTGGCTCCAAACTGGTACCAAAGTGTTGTGCTGGTTTTGTGCCACAAACCTCTCTTTCTGTGTTGCTCCCCAACTTGAGAAATTGATACTTAAACCGGGGGCCATAGGGACACCCATGAGTGTCAATTACTCACTTTTGGGGGGAGGTAGCACAAAATGTGGGGTTTGCAGCATAAAACTTGCACAAAAAATTCAGAGTCACACATTAATGAAGCTCCCCAGTAGACTACCTAAGAACAGAAGTCTTGCTGGATCAAGCTAGTGGCCCATCTAGCCTACATCTTATTCTCTCATTGGCCAACGATGCCTGGAGGAAGCCTGAGAGCAGGGCCTGAACACTAGAGCTCTTTCCCCAATCATGTTTCCTGTGCTGGGCCCAGGGGTAACCCATGAAACGTGGTCCAGGACCGGTCCAGAATCCAAAGGTTCCACTGGGAGTCAATTCAACAGGGCCAAGGCAGGACATGAGGCAAGAAACCAGGCAAGGACAGGTACAGGATAGCATACAACAATGTTGCTCCCGCAACCTAGGGTGGGGTCCGACAGTCTTTTATCTTTGTCTGGGTAGCAGCCAGTCGTGATCCCCCAGCGACTCACCTCCCCATTTCTCCTGAAGGTGAGCACTCCTCCTGTGAGTACTCAAGTCTCTCCTTCTCTCAGACCTTAGTCTCTGCAGCTCGGGAGACATCAGTGGGTTACCAGACCCAGGGGCTGCCTCAGTCTCCCCTGACCAAACCGGTAGTGGATCAGCTGTAAGTGATTGCCCAGCTGAAGGCAACGAGGTAATCCCCTCATCTGGAGCCAGGGCAGGCTCAGGCCCCTGACTTGGCCCAATTGGTGTTTGTTGCAGGGGAACCTGTGCAGACTGGGATTCTTCAGGATCAGGCCCCGGATTTGATTCAGATGATGCCTGATGCAAAGGATCCAGTGCAGACTGAGTCTCCTCTGGTTCCGAGCCCGAGTCCCAGGCCATCACATTTCCTAGCAACTGGCATAGCTCTTCATATCCCATGGCTGCTAAGCGTGTTTACTGGTTGTCTTCATTTGATTATCTGGGAGAGTTTTCCTCACCTTAGATTTCCAAGACTTCTGCAAACTGTGGGGCACTGGGATACCTCCCACTTGTGCATGGACGATACTGTTTGGGCTACATAAAGATCCATACTTAGATAATAAATTCACTATTTGTGTAGGATACATTTAGCATATTACTGATTTTGTGCTGAGTGTAGTGTTAACCCTTTTGGGTACACAGAAGAGTTGGAGGTTTCTGTCATAGTCCACTGCAATTATACAATGACTGTAAATTTGAGTTAGGATCAAGTATGTCCCCCCCCCTTAAAGTTTTCAGTTGGGGAGGCTGAAAGTGATAGATAATTGACCCTCCCTGCCCTTTCTAGGGAGCCTCTTGATAGAGGGTCTCTATCTGTGCTTACCAACTGTGAATGCTGTTTTCTCCAGCAGACTTGCTCACCAGCCCAAATATCCATGAGGTGAGGTTTCTGGGCTTTCATATCCCAGAATGGATTTCTGGCCAAAGGCGCTGTCCATTGTAGGTGGGATTGCATGCTTGCAATTTCATTACAGTGAAGGAAGGAAGAATGTCCTAAGGGGTGGAAGGTTTAGTAATACAATTTAGATACTTTCACCCATAGGTCACAGGTTCAGCCTCAAGTGACACTAAATAATGCTTGCAAGTTATTACTTTTTGACACACGCTGGATACCCTGGAAAACACCAGTTGGTGGCACAAATCAAGTTCATGTTCTCAAGAGCATCTTCTCTCCACACATGTCCCAGTCTCCCTGGAAGCATAAAGTGAAGAGGGGACAAAGAAAGGGGAAAGGTTTCAAACTTCATCCACTGCCTCTGCCAAGCAAAGCCTTGGCTGGATTCTGGGATGAAACCTGCTTAGAATAATTTATATTGCACAAAGCTATTTATAACCAACTCCTAAGTTATTATTCCCCCCTGCCCCCAATTTGTATTCTCAAATTTCAGGCTCAACATTTACCTGCTGTCTGGGGATCTTGAAAGCAAAAGGCTCCAAAAATCGACTGCTTTGCTCCAAAAATTGTTTACATGGGTTTCTTCCCATTCTCATTTCTCTATTCGTTATGCTTTGGAAAGCAAGTCAATAAGATTTTTCTCATGACCTTGAACGATATTTGCACATCACACACTTCATTTCTGTGGCAGGGGCTAAAATGGGTGGCCTTTGTGTGAAGGATAGCCTGGCACAGATGAATACGAATATCATGAACAGCCCTTTCAGTTGCCCCACACATTCCATGGTTATTGCTTTTCCACACCACTTTCTCAGATTTGATCCCCTTTCCCATGGATTTGCCCCCCTTCTCTTTTAGTTATTATTTTTTACTGCTGCACTTTTATTGCTGCACAGGTATGAATGAAGGATACAGAGCAAAGTGTCAGCTACACTTTGCAAATCCACGCTGGACAGGCTGTTGCTGCAATTCCATTTCAAGCAAAAGAAGGAACTAGAAACCCTGCAATTAATCCCACCTTTAAAAAAGAAGAAGGGAGGACAGCACACCAAAGTTGGAATGCAGCGGGCTAGCAGTGATCTCACCCAGATTCTTTATGATACCTGTGTCTGTCCTGGAGGAAATATGATGACTATTCCAGAGCACAAAGCTGGCATAGAAGCAACCAGTGTGTGCTGCAGAGACATCCGTCTTCCTAGCCCTTAGTGATAAGGGCAGCGTTTCCCCCCTTCAGATTTCAATACATTTCTAACCGGGCCTTTGTTTCACTAAATGCTACTTTTTGCATGTCTAGCGCTGTAGGGATTAGAGAGGAATTATTCATGGGAGATCTAATTTTGCTGCTGTGCGGAAGGTCCTTTCTGCTAATGCACCCCTGGAGCAGGAAGCAGCGTGTGGGTGGGTGTGCAATTTACAGTGGCTGCTTAAGATGGCAAAGCCTTGGGGGCGGAACTATAAAGAACAAAGGCTCGCCTACTCAGGAGCGAGGCAGTTATGGAACCTAACCCCATTGGGCGTGGAAGGGCGGTGATGAGAAACAAAGGACAAGGAAGGCCTAAAGCGGTGTTAATATCTATTTGCATTGGGAAATCACTTATGGAAATGGAATTCAGATATGGATGCTACATGCTGTTGGCAGGGTGGGAGGGAGCGGGGTTCGGAGACTGCAGATTATAGGTAAAAATACAGGGCAAATGAAACAGGGTTTATCAGCTTTCCCTAAGTCACTCACGGCTACAGAAAGAGGGTGCCCTTTTCTTATGCTGGATATACTTTCCTTCCAATCACATGGAATAAACAAGTAGGCAGAGCATTCTGGTCGTGTTTGGTGGAGGGAAAGCAGCCCAGAAGGAACAGAACAAACTCTTTGCTCATGTTATAATTGCATTCCTGGTCTCCAGGGACTAGATGTCCAAGGTGACCGATAATGAGATAAGTGGCCTTTGACCACTAGGCCATTCATCTGAATTTGAACCAGGTCAATAGTTGTTGTTTTCTGTCAGCCATTAGGCTTTGCATGAATGAAGCTGAGCAGAAGTCTGATCAGTGGCAGAGAAGCACCCATACCACACACCAAAATGGACACTGATTTATGCCACACAGAACAGCGAGAGACCAGGTGGATATGGACTCAGCTAACTCTCATCGGCAGGGTTTGATTATCACGTTTACGCCTTTGGCTTTCCTCTTAAGGAGTCTGTGGGAGTTATCTGATATACTCAGCGATGTAGGTCAGGCTGACAGATAATCCAAGTTCGCCCAGTGGCTGAGGAGAGATCAAGCAAAGGCTTCTCTTGTCCAAGTGCAATGCTCTACACCAGCCGTGTAGAACTGTTCATACCTAAAGATAGTCTCTCTTACAGAATCTGTAGACAGGGCAATACATAGATTTTTAGAAAAGGGTGGCAAAGTGGTCACTTCAGGTCCTTTGTTCATGGGCAAATTGTGCTAGTTTGCTACTCTGACAAATATCTTTTGCCACCTTGATTGGGACATCTGATATTGACACAGAACACAGAACCTTCAAGCATAAACTGCTTAGGCATAAAACAGGAATGATCGGCAAGGTTGTGCTAGATATTCAACTAGGTTTTAGATCTAATGAAATTTATCAATTTGAGTAAGTTAGGTCCATTAATTTAAATAGGCCTATGCTGAGTAAAATTTCGTTGCATACCACCCAGAATCTGAAACTGCTCATTTCAAAAAATGGGAATTATCATCAATATCATTATTTAATACTGAATAGCTGGATTAGTTTTCAAAAGTGTCTGGTGCAAAATCAAAGACAACCTTTCACCATTTTCAGACTTTCCAGTTCCAAGATGCTTCCAATTTTATTATTTGCGAGGCAATAATTTGCTTCTGGGGACTTTACATTTGAAATCCTTGACTCATGTCTGTAAACACTTCGCTGGCCAATCCCATGCCGGAGGATTACAGAGTATCAGCCGTGGTTGGGTGGATGGCTGACAATGTGTCACAAGGGCTCCAGCGGTGACAAAATGTCTGATCCAGCATTAGTTGAAGCTGACAGAGTAAATTAAATGACAAGGAAGTTTCTCAAAGGGTGACTGTTTTAATGTCAGTATTCATCAAACTTAATGAATACTTGATTTGCGAATTTGAAAAGCACTGAAATAATTGTTTCAGTTTCAGCCTTTGCCCTTTCCACACATAGAGCAGGTCCTGCTATTCCGAAGGACTGATCTGATTTTGGAACAATGGGTTTTGATGACTCCTTCGATGCACTGAAAGCCGTTTTCCAAAATAATTTAGATCTGCTAGCTGCCTTCCACTGTTAAATTGCTCAGAAGCAAAGTGTTCCTGTGAATAGATCCTGAGGAACGGAAGTTGTGCTCTAGGACTAAGAACTTTGGGGGGGGGGGTTGTGGTGCATTGGAAAAATCCAACACCTGCTCTTTGCCTTCCAGAGTACCGTATTTTTCGCTCTATAACACGCACCCGACCATAACACGCACGTAGTTTTTAGAGGAGGAAAATCCGTAGGCATGCCACCCGTAGGCATTTCCTCCATAACACGCACAGACATTTCCCCTTACTTTCTAGGAGGAAAAAAGTGAGTGTTATGGTGCAAAAAATACGGTAATTTGTTTTAGTAACTAGAGAAATAATTTTGAATTAGATGTCCTACAAACACTGGCAGAGGAAGAGGAGTGCAGGGGGAGCACACCGCCCCCAGCAGCGCAATCCTGGTAGGGTGCCATCACGGCTGCCCCCCTGCCCGCGCTGGGTGCCACGCCCCTGCAGGTAGCATGCCACGCCCCCAGGATGCATGCCACGCCCCTGCGGGCAGCACACCCCGCCCTGGGATGCACACCAGCCCCGCCCCCACCTGCTCTCCGCCCCCCCCCTGCTGGAGCATGAAGCTCCGCCACTGCCTACAAAGTAAGATGAGATCTCTAATAGCTGAGGCTGCAGAAAGTGGTTTGCTGGGTGGGGTGGAGTTGCTATGCCAATACCCTGGCAGGTGGGTCACTGGTGCCTACCAGAAGGGAGTGCTGGAGAGGTGAAGCAGCAGAAATGTTAGGGCTCCAATCTCATGTTCCTTCTGATTTCTTTGCACAACACAAAGCTCCCCACTGCCTTGCCTCTCCACCATCTCCCTCCTGGTAAGCAACAGCGACCCGCCTTGCCAAAAAGCTAGTGTAACAGCTCTGCCCCACTCAGACACAGGCTTTATTTCATATTCAAACCTCTCAGAAACCCAAACAAGTGTAAAACACAAGCATGCCAAATGGCACATAACATTTTGCTTGAAAAATCATAATAGTAAAATCAGACTTTTGGGTGAACATTGAACTTCTATTGTTGCAGCTCTCTGTTCTACAGAAAGAGCAAATTCTCTTCCTCTGGAACCATTTTAGTAAGCAATGCTTACATTGATTAAACACACACACACACACACACACACTTTTCCCAGGCTTGTAAAATAAATAAAACTCCTACAATGACTAAAAATGCATCTCATTTTGAAACAGTACCCACCCACACTTCTTTCAATATCAGCTTAATAGCATTCACAAGTGATGCATTATTTTCAGGCCAAAATGCATTTTTGCTTGTGAAAAAGCTCCATGATTCAGCTGTGAGACACCAATGGCAATCCTTATGTGGGAGGTGGAACAAACCAAGGTCAGAAATGGGTTGAAGAGATTTTGAAGGAAGGAGAGGGATTTTTGGCTCCGGAACAACAGTCTGTGAGGCTGTACAGGGTAGCAATTGACATGGGCAACATTCCCAACCGGGTGCCCTCCAGATGTTTTGGATTACATCTCCCATCAGTCCCATCCACCATGACCAATGGTGAAGGAAAATGGGAATTGTAGTCCAAATCTTTTAGAGGATACCAGGTCACGAAAGGCCAGTCTAGGGCATTTCACTAATATAATGATAAAGTTAAAAATATATCCTAATTGCATTATTACCTTAGCTGGAAACAGGAAATTAAACACTGTGAGAAGTCTTGAAGCCATTTTGTTCCATTCCTCTCTTTGGAAACACAAAATCTCCTTTTTCTTATGTGCTGCCGTTAGGCAGACTTTCAACAAGCAAAGAATGAAAGGAAAGCAGGCATTTCCAACACTTTTAAGCTTCATTTGGCTTGATTAAAAATACTCTATTATATTACAAAAAATAGCAATAACTTTTTGAAAGCATTCTCTGAGCACAGTCTATCCGGAAAGTAATTAACATGATTAATGTTGGGACAGGGCTAGTAATAATGTATGCTCAACAAGAAAAAAGAATAAATCCACACCAAATCCTAACCTACACAGTGGCAATCTAAATCCTGTGTTTTATGAAAAAGTACAGGATTTTGAAATTATCCAGCAAGCCATTTTCACACAGTTAATTTTGTGTAACGTACTCTGGTAGGCAAGTTTATGGGGTTTATAGCAGGGCGACAACTAAATCACATGGCTACGAATTTGATAAGCATTCTCGTGAAGGCAGCATACAGAAACTTGAGTGGGTTCTTTTAAAAAAATAGATACTCCAGTTTAAAAAGCAGCAAAAAAATACTGTGTTAGCAAACTATTCAAATTATATTTGTAAAATGGAAGGTGATGGTGGTGAATGGACATCCATTCCGGTCCTCAATTTACTTCAGAGATATAGTCAGAATTTCACAAAATTCAGAATTAAAAAGCTGGAGTCCTTCATTAGGGGCCCTGGTCATCTGTTGGACGTATCTGAATGGGAAGCTGCTATTTCCTGACAATGAGATGACTAGGACACACAGCCCCTCTACCTGGCCCATCACTGCACACGGAGTACAACATCCCGTCAAAGGACAATTGATTCATTCACATGCTGCTGACACCATTAACCTCGTACATGTGTAGAAAGTGTTCCCCGCTCTTGAAGATGCCCCCAAGGGTCTCTCAATGACACAGGCTAATTAACTCCTCATTAACAACAACAGCATCATCCCCTTTGATGTATACAAGATAATTTGTTAATTGCACTTTAATTACAAAGTTATTAAGCGCTTAGAGGCGTTCGGCAGAAGACTGCAATTAATGTGCGCTGCAAATTGCTTCCAGCCATTTGGAGATGTTATCTGAAACCACCACCACCCTGCCCTAAAGGGAAGACGCAGAGGAAACAAGAGAGATTTACTGGCTGCTGCCGGAATCCCCTCCATTTCCTGAGAAGATACTTGGAACAGAGGCAGTGAGCATAGCAGTGTGCTCTGGTCAGTTCTAAGATGCTTTGTAAGTAGAGATGGAGCTTAATCAACTTTTATGAGCAAAGAGATCAGCTTGAAAGCAGGGGGGGGGGAGGACACCCCATCTGGTATAGATGAAATCACCAGGTGACCATTTTTAGTGTGTTTAAAAATCACCTGAAAGTCACTTTTCATGTTATCCCCACAAAAGGAAAAGAAAGAATCATGGTCATTTGATT
This sequence comes from Podarcis raffonei, assembly GCF_027172205.1. Classification (NCBI taxonomy): domain Eukaryota; kingdom Metazoa; phylum Chordata; class Lepidosauria; order Squamata; family Lacertidae; genus Podarcis; species Podarcis raffonei. The sequence goes on from NC_070603.1 coordinate 40,826,578, forward strand.
TTCCATTCTTAAAAAAGGAAAAATAATACTGCCTCCTTTATTGGGTGCACTATTACCGGCTAGCAGTGGATGCCCATCAGGAGGGCACAATCCACCATATGCTTTCATTCCACTGAAAGGAGTAGGGGATAAGTTGTGGCAGTTCCTGGTGAAGCATGCCAAAGTTCAGACAATTGGGTTATGGAGTGATGTGGACTCTTGAGCCATGGCTTGAATAACTGCCCAGCATGGTTTAAAGTATTTGGCCTTGTTCCTGTGAAATCAAGCACCGATTGTCGCTTCCAGACTAGCCCTTCTTGAAAAGAAATGACCAATAGGGAGCTAAAGTTGTTCAGAGGCATTTGGAGAGAGCCTAGCAGGTATTCTGACTCCCACTGATCATCATCTTATGCGCAGAAATATTAAGGGAAGTGAAAAATACTCGGTTTCTTGAATGGGGCACTTCATATGCCAGGGTTTGCCAATCATTTTGAGTCTGTGGACACATCTGCAAGCTAGATAAACTGTTGTGGGCGCACACACACACATCAAACACAGAGACAAAGAAAAAGTACTGGATGAGCTCATGTGTCTATTTTGGAAAGTTTTTGTGACTGTTGTGTGTGTCACAAACCCCAATCCTCTCAAAACATTTCACTAGCCTTATTCTAACACATTTTGTTCCCATCCCCTTTGTCTCAAGGTGTGGGCAGCGGGAATTTGCCCAAACAAAATGCACCAAATTGACCTCCATTTCCCCTTGACTGGAATTTGGTGGCAATTTTAAAGGTAAAGGTAAAGGGACCCCTGACCATTAGGTCCAGTCATGGCCAACTGTGGGGTAGCGGCGCTCATCTCTTTTTTTTTAAAAAAAGATATTTATTAGAAGTTAAAAAAATTACAGAGAAAAGAAGAAAAGAAAACAACAAAAAAATTAACAAAACATACATTACAATACATAAAAAACAAAAGGAAAAAAAACCCTAAAAACCAATACAACAATAACAATAAAAAACACACATCCAATATTCCATATCTTTATCTTTCATTTACTTGTTTCATCGACCTCCTCACACCTCCCTTTTTGTATTCTAGTTTAGTTATTTGTTTCAGCAAACTCTTTCCATCTTTCTCAATTTTTATTGGGTAATTTATCTTAACAGTCTAACCTATTAATTAACTCAGCAAATCCTTTCCATCTTTCACTATATTCTGTCATTCAATTTACCTTAATTTATTTTAACCTTATCTTACCATAAAATACCTTAAAGCTTAAAACTTAATACTTATTTATACATAACTCCTTATATCATTTCTACTAAAGCCAAATAGTTTCATTCCAACATTTTTCCTAATACTCGTTAATTTTACACTAATTCCCAAAATAAATTTTAAAAAATTTTCTTCCAATCTTCATCCAACGTCTCTTCTTCCTGGTCTCGGGTTATGTCAGTCCTTACTGTCCATTCCATCTAGTCCATCAACCTGGTAATCTTATGTCCAAGGCTCTTAAGTCTTTTCCATGTCCCTTCTGCAGATCTTCTTCTTGTTTACACCTGCACTTTACCTTGTCTTTTGTTGATCTCTTTCTTAGTTTCTTTCCTTTCTCATTGAGCCTTCACCAGCTAAGCTTACAATCTAAAATACAAAACACAAAAGGAAAAAGAGATGAGAAGGGAGGAGGGAGGAGGAAAATGTAAATTTGGGCACCAGTTCTTAAAGCTATTGTTCTTTTACTGGGGTGGAATCAGTTCAGGCAGCCTGGTAGAATGGTTAGTGCTAACTGACAGAAGTGCATTTGGACTGGTTACACATCTACATGTAAGCAAACCAGAGCTATCTACCCTTGGCCATGCACACATTTTTAGTCTCAGGATGAGCTGAACCGTACATGGCCCAGCAACACTGGTTCCACCCAATGTGAGGGCAAGACTATACCATCCAGTTGTCTCTGATTTCTCTTATGCCAAGTCTGTAACCAAAGGCAACTCTAGACTTCTCTAGCACAGGAAGAAGGTGTTGTGTGAACCAGCCATTCACCTGCAATCCTGAACATGCTCAATTGGTAGGATTGCCATATTTAAAAAAATAAAATTCCAGACACCTGCAAAGTAGTTTATCTTTTTTTTAGGGACACCTCAAAATTTCCCCTAAAACAGCAATTTTAAGCTTTATGAGCTGTTTCCATTCCCATTCCATTTTAACACCCCAAAACCAGGACATATCAGGAATGACAAGCCTATTAATTGGAAATAAGAATCATTCAGATTCATGGATTAGGAAAAAAGAAGTATTTGCTTGCTGTTATTCAAAGTACTAGAACGGAAGATGTGATAAAAATCACTGCTCAATCATTTCAAAAGGAATGGAAATGCATGAGTTCCAAATCAGCCTTTTGAACAGGATGCAGTAAAACTACCAAAAGTACAGCATAGCTCAAAGAAGTTCCGAATTCTCGGAAGTCTGACATATTAGTAGCTGTTAGCCAAGACAGCCTGTTAACCAAGACATCTGTCCTACTGCTTGGTATCTTGCTTAAATATCAATCTGTTAGAAGCTTGAAGTGAGGAATAATAATAATAATAATAATAATAATAATAATAATAATAATAATAATATCATCTATGTCCTTGAGGACCAGCTGCTAGGAAGACTCATACTGGGCTAGATGGACCATCAGAAGAGCTTTGCTAGGCTCAGTTATGTCCTTTCCCTCTGAGCTGTGCCCACATTTATTTTATGCCGCCTGCCAGCTTTGAGAAAGTTCAAACAAATAAACTTCACACACCAGTGCCTTAAAGGAGCCCGCCTGCAGCTGGGCTCACTTCAACCTTTTATGTAAGTTTCCCCAGAGTGAAGAACAGCAAAATGATGGAAACTAAACATACGGCTGCCGCAAGAGGCATCTTCAGAGCAAAAGGGGGTGGGGTGGGAGAGAGAAATCAAACCCTGTAGTTCCTTGTTGCTGGGACCCCTCAGCAGTTCGCCCGTAGCAGAATGCTGCTAAAAGCCCAGAAAGTTGAGCCAAATACCTGTCAGCTTCTCTCTCACTGGGCTTTTGCCAGGAGGTCTATAAAAATGTCATTGTCTGTCAGCTGCTGGCTATTATGTTCCCCCTTTAGTCTGGCTCTTGGTGAACATACAATATATATTTTTAAAAGAGTGAAAATAATTTTTGCGCCACTCTGGCCTTCCCCTGGCCTTTTTCAAACAATAATACACTAAATATGAAGAGACAGAAGCCGTTACTTGAGTCTTTAGCCAGTGCCAAGGAAAATGAATAATTAAGAACACATTACTTGCAAAAGAATTTACACTAATGCTTTCAAGTTAGGACTTACGACCATCACTTTTAAAATACATCACTGCTTCTCTCCCCCTCACTGCCACCCCAGCCCTTCATCTCTTGCAGAGTATTCATGGGCCAGCCTAATGCTTTGGAACAGCTACCGTTTAGCTCAGACTTAAAAGGGGAGGAAAATTAGAGGGGGAGAGCCCCCTCTTCCTTAACATCCTAGCAATAGAGGAGAGAGCAAAGAGATGAAAGCATTTTGTTGCATGCCTGCCTATTTACCTGCAGGCATCAGTTGCCGTTTCTCTGCCAAGCAGGACTAGATTACCTAATAAATGTAAATATTAAGCTGGAGTGGGAGAATGTATTCATGAAATATCAAAATGAAATAATTAGAGGTGCGTGGAATTTGCAAATGATTCTACTTGGGATTTGTTTTCAAACATTACAATTATTATTATTATTAGTAATAGTAGTAGCAGTAGTAGTATTACCATACTATTCTCTATTGCTGTAGAATGCGGGTGGCGCTGTGGTCTAAACCACCGAACCTCTTGGGCTTGCTGATCAGAAGGTCGGCAGTTCAAATCCCTACAACGGGGTGAGCGCCTGTTACTCTGTCCCAGCTCCTGCCAAACTAGCAGCTCGAAAGCACACCAGTGCAAGTAGATAAATAGGTACTGCTGTAGCGGGAAGGTAAATGGTGTTTCTGTGCTTTCATCACGGTGCTCCATTGCTCCAGAAGCAGTTTAGTCATGCTGGCCACATGACCTGGAAAGCTGTCTGTGGACAAACGTCGGCTTCCTTGGCCTGCAAAGCGAAATGAGCGCCGCACACCATAATTGCCTTTGACTGGACTTAACTGTCCAGGGGTCCTTTATCTTTACCTTTTATGTTTACCTATTACTTAGCTCGGAGGGAGCCAGTGTGCTGACCTACAGATATATACCTGTTGCGTTTATACCCAACCTTTCCTATAAGGAACTGTGCACACAGTTCTCCCCAGCCTTCTTTTATCCTGTGGTGTAGGTTAGACTGAGAGACCGTGACTGACCTAAGATCAACCCATCAACTTCACAGCTGAGTGGGGATTTCAGCACTGGTTTCTCTGGTCTCTCTCATCCAGCACTTGAAGCATTGCACCACATTGACTCATACTGGACTCCCGTCATCAGCCCCAGACAGCATTACCAATGATCAGGGGTGGTGGGAGTTCTAATGCAGCAACTTCTGGAGGCTACCATGTTGGATACACCGACTGTAGCTGCTGGAATGAGGGATTTTAGCAAAATGAGGGCTGCCAATCACAGGTCATGGACATCAATCAGGACTGGGAAGGGTGGACCTCACATTGCTACAATGACACATCTTTGGCAAGAGGCACATGGCCATCATCCCATTGCTAATGCTTCCAGGCTACTGAAATCTCATCACAAAAAGGCTTCTGTCAAACACTGTGGGTAAAACTGAGTGGATGTAGCTGTCCTCTGGGAGCACAGATGTCTTTGGCATGCCATGCAAGTGTTATGCCTTGGAGTTGTCTGATGCCTTCCTTCATGATGAGAGCCGCTGAAGAGAGGCTTAAAGTCAGGGCACAAAGGCAAGCAGCAGGAAACATATATAGGCTTTACTAGGTAAGATGTTCAGGTGAAGGCATTTTGGCAAGGACAAAGGCATTTTGGCATTTTGGCTAGGTACTTTTAATGGCCAACAGACAGGCAGAGGTCAATTCCATGTGATCAATCCCAAGCAAGACATGATAAGGGGGAGCAGAGGAGGAAGAAAAAAAGGAAGCACATGAGGCAAGAAATGGAGAATAGCCTGCAATCTCGGGTGGGTCATGTGACTCTCATGGTATTTCGGACCCAGAAGATGGTGTCCCAGATTTAGGCTGCATCATGTTGGAGGGCAAAGTTTTTATCACATGCTGAAGATGCAATTTGTTACCCTAACCCAGAGCTTTCCAAACCTTTCATGTTGGTGACACACTTTTTAGACATGCATCATTTCGTGACACAGTAATTCAGTTTTACTAGCAAACTGGAAGTTAAACTAAGCCCTTTTCAGCCCAGGAAGGAGCGTTCGCATGACACACCTACACATCGCAGCTGACACACTAACGTGTCGTGACACACACTTTGGAAAGATCTGCCCTAACCCTTTGACAGCTGAGTTATATATATTTAGGACCCAGCCTCTTCTCTTGTAATATGATTGCAATATATTTTAACTGTTTATAATACTGTATTTTTACATTGCTGTAACCTGCTCTGGGACCTCATCGCTGAAAGCAGTTAAGAAACAACAACTACTACTACTACTACTACTGGTATCAGTGGTGCATATTATTTGGGGAGGTGGGGTTATCAGCACTTGATGTGAGCTTATCCCCTATCATCTATCTGTCCCATATTATTCCGTGTAGACCTTAACAAGTGTCTTGTGGCACCTTAAAATGTATTATGAAATTACATAATTATTTTGCTGCTTCTTAATCTGGTGCCAAGAGGCTCTTGCCTTTGCTGCAACTGTCTGGCATAACTACCATGGAAGCTGCCCTTTAGATATATGGATCTTGATGGAACCAAATGGACCCTTTAGTGTGGAGCTTTGTTCTTCTAGATATCTCTTTTCCTTCTGTCTCATTTTCGAAGCCTCTGACCATGTTCATTTATATTTTCAATATTAGTCCTCTTTCCTAGCTTCCAACCTATTTTTATTTTTGAAATAACGATATCCTGAATACACTATCTGAGAGACCTAATGCACTAATTGGTGGAGGGTGCTATGTTCGCAAATGTAACTATGAGGACCATTATTATAATGGAATACAAATGCAGCTGTGTAATGGAATGGCACTGTAAAGATGCCTTTTTGCTTTTTTTAAAGAAATCCTCAGTAAGTAACTAGAGAAAACATCTCAATGTTCCAGTTTTTAAAGCGTGATATTGTTAAGACATTGTACCCAACAAAAGTCACCAATGTTTCCTTGACAGAACATGTTCTGCATGAAGGCTCGATATTCAACATGATGTCCCTCTCCAAGGCATTACCCACGAGAACATCATCCAGGCAAATTTTAATTTCTCCATGAGTATTCCTCAAGTGCCACTCTGGCATTGATTTAGCACCAGGGTGGTTGTGCATAATGGCTCTCTGGTGATTAATACCAGCCATTTGTTCAAAGCTAACAGCCCCAGTGTGACAGCAACAGATAAATTAACAACATTAGAAATATGCTAAAGAAAACATTTATGCAGTGGATCAAGTGTAGTATATGATAGCTATATACATCAGTTTTGTATATAACAAGCTATTAATGATGAGTGCTATGTGTTTTAGTAATTCCCCCTCCCTCCCTGCTCCCCTTGTAATTGTTCTGAAGTCATTCATATGGAGCTTGATAAAACAGGCTGGTTTGTGAGGATGTTAATGGGTTTTATGTGCTTGGAAGTGGATATTGCAAGCAGATGGAGCGGAGGACAATTTGGCACTACAGCTCCAGCAGAAGCATTTGTTGAAGCTAAGCCAAGGTGTGGAGCTGATCTCAGCCGTAAATTACAGGGCCCTTTGCAGAGATCAGACTGTTTACCTGACAACATCCCTGACTGATAGAAGCTGTTGAAAGTAGTTTTATGTGCACAAGCCTTCCCTTGGTCGGAACAAGAAACCAGAAGCTTCATCGGCCAGGAAAGACCGAGAAATGCCTACAAAGGACTATGTGCGTCTGTGAGACCGAGGGAGGATATACTATTAAAAATGACTGGAAGTTGTGGTTTTTTCTTAAACATTCTGTCCAGACCTATGGCCGGGGTGGGGCAAATAGATGCAATGGCACTCCAAATTGTCTGTTTAATTTGCAACATGACAGACAATGGCAGCCTCCATTTTAAAAAATCACAACTTGTTTGAAAAACAGGAGCTATTTAAGACTAGACTCGGCCTGTGTGATCTGCCATTTTCTTCAGCTGGTTCAGGGGTAGCCAACGCGATGCTCTCCAGACTTGTTGTTGTACTACAACTGATCACTCCTGATCATTGGCCCTGCTGGCTGGGACTGTCAGGCATGGAATACTCCATGTTGATCATCCTTGAGTTAGTTTATCCAATGTTACACCTTTTGAAAGGGATTCCCAGCATTCTTGGAAATTGTCTCTGGAGTGAAAGGGGCTCACAAAATTGCTCGAAATGAAATTGACATTACGCTTGAGCCCTGGTGATTTAAAGCAAAGAAGTCCGAAGCAACTTTTGGTTTGGTGCTTTTAAATATAGGTCTCAGCCCTTGTCTACACGAGATTGGTCACACTGTCCGATCTCTGTGTTCCAACAGACCTTAATCTCCTTTTGCTTAGCTTTTCTATTGTGATCTGATTATAATGGCAATAAATATCATTTAGGAAAAGATTTGGATATATTGTTTCCTACATCTATCTTCTTAGATGTAAGAAAATCATAGCTAAACAGCTCTTTGCTGCCTGCAGTGGACATTCACATAATCTTGCAAACCACACGTGGCTTTTTATCAGTGGATAAACACTAATTTATTTATCTATTTATAAAAGTATGTCTTACTGCTATATCATTAAACTTCAAGGCGGCGTATACTCTGAAACATAAAACATCACTTTAAAAAATACAAAAAATAATTAAGGGGTCTTTATTTATACTTTGTCTTGTATGCGTTTGTCTTGTGGGTACAATGTACACAGTCCAGCACTTTACTGTTAAAGCAGCCAACCACACCCTTATGATATCATCATCACCATCACATCATTTCCATTTACTAAGTAGCCACCAGTTAACAAGCAATACAACAACTTATTTGTATGGTACACAATTTTATTCTCTTTGCTGCTGCTACTGCTGATTTAACGACTCACACTTTGTGGGCCTGTTATCCAGCTTTCTGATGTTGTTGTTGTTTTGCTAACTATTTAATATTATTAATATTAAATAATATTGTCATTTCACCCTCCCTCCCTGCTGCTGCTGCTGCTGCTGGTGGTGGTGGTGGTAATCTACCCCCTATATGATAGGATCTATTATATGACTCCAATGAATATTTTATTTTTTCTCATTATTGACAATCCACCCCTCAAAAGACTCCTGTGCCTGTATTATTCCCCCTGTGCATATCTTCATGCTGCTGCCCACCAGTGTCTGCCTGATGCTGCCTGCCTGTGGCAAGTATCTCAACCCTTCTTCTTCTTCTTCTTCTTCTTCTTCTTCTTCTTCTTCTTCTTCTTCTTCTTCTAGCCCTCAGATGTTTTCAAATCTTGATGGAAGGAAAGCACAAGGCAAATGCAGGAATATGAAAATTAGCATGGATCAGCACCCACAGTCTTAAAAAAATTTTTTTTTTTAATGGGGAAAAGCACATTTTAAAGGTGCTTAGCATGAAAACCCCTGGACCTACCCATTTGAAACTTTGCAGGGTCAATTCACTCCAAAGGGGCTACCGTGTTTCCAAATTGCCTGCCACTATGTGGAAAAACAAGAAAGCTATGCTTGTTTCGGTTTAGCAAGATGTTTGTTGCAACTTCCTTGATTTCTGCTTTGCAGCATTCTGTGATTAGGATGAAATGGTTGAATCTCTTGCAAGCATCTGACTTTCGGGGATCCAGACACACAAATCTAGCAGGGGATTAAACAAGAATGGCATAGAAATACATTCAGGCTCATCGGTGCTTGATCCTATTAAGTACCTTTCTCCCCAGCAGGCATCAAATTGCTAGTGCATTGGCTTCATTTCAATGGCCCTCTGCTTTATGAGCAGCAACCAGGGAAGATGTGAGGTGCCTGAAGCTACAAGAAACAACAAGCAATTCACAATGGTGGTTGTAAGACGACATCAGAGCTCATATATGAGAGGCATGGAAGTACGGGGGGAGCAGGGATTCCCCTTAACTAAACCAGCATGTGTGGATAGAAAATTCCTTTAATCTTCAACATTGAAGATACACAGTGAGATAAACAATCTACCCAGCAGGCTGGTAGGACCACAAATGAAGATGAAATCCTTATTACTTCGCCTTATTTTTCAGGAAGCTCTTTTTTCAGGAATGATAACTCTAGCAAGCCTAAGAATGATTTAGCCCAGCAGGCAGATGGTTCAGGGAAGTCCACACTGAGGGAGGACATGAGAACCCATGTTCGTCTCATGTATCTGGTAATTAAAGACATAAGGCAAATCCTACACCATCTGAATCATCAGCTATAATTATAAGGGTTTAGCACAACCAACTAGAGCTAAACACCTGTTTCTCTAAATCCAGCTACTGACTGGACTAATGCCCCTGCCTCACCAATGCACTAGAACACAAAGTTCTAAATTTGAACACATGCAAACCACCTCTTAGGCCAAACACCAGATGTTACCCTTTAAACCTCCAGTTTAAGTGAGAGAAAAGGTACCTGTGGCTCCTTTTCTCGTCCATTCCTTTTGCAGGCCTCTCACATTACCTCCTACCTTACCTGAGGGAGAAGAGAGGATGTGGGAGGAATGGGCAGGAGGAATCAGGTCTGGCTTTTCTCCCTCTTCAGCAGGAGATTCAAAGGACAAGGGCCCATGCCTGTAGTAAGAGCTGACAACCCTAGCGGGGAAACATAAGAATGGAGCCCATCATTTTTGAAGATTATTTTGAAGCAATATTTTGCACACTTGCCAGAGAGGTTAAGAAGTACAGTGGTACCTCGGGTTAAGTACTTAATTCATTCTGGAGGTCTGTTCTTAACCTGAAACTGTTCTTAACCTGAAGCACCACTTTAGCTAATGGGGCCTCCCGTTGCTTCCGCGTGATTTCTGTTCTCATCCTGAAGCAAAGTTCTTAACCCGAGGTACTATTTCTGGTTTAGCGGAGTCTGTAAACTGAAGCGTCTGTAACCTGAAGTGTCTGTAACCCGAGGTACCACTGTACTAAAAAGGTTTATTTGGCTATGTTTGAAGAAAGTGGAAAAGCAAACAAGTAGTACGTCCTCTGCACAGAGAAGATGAAGAAATGTTTTCGGGTGGCAGAAGGCAGAAGTGCTCAACACCTACATTGCCTTTGTCTTCATGCAAAAGTAAAGCAGTGATAGCAGGGTGAACAATGTAAGGAGGAAGCTGCAGCCCAAGACAGGAAAAGAGGTACTAAGGGAACACCTAGCTACTTTAAATGAATTCAAGTATTCAGGGCCTGACGAGCTGCACCCAAGGAGCGGATGAAATCTCAGAGCCTCTGTCTATAATCTTTGTGAATTCTTGGAGAACAGGTGAGGCCCCTGCAGACTGGAGGCAAGCAATTTTTGTCCCCATCTTCAAAAAGAGAGGAAAAAAAGAAGACCCGGGTAGCTACCGACCGGTCAGCTTGACATTGAAACCAGGAAAGGTCCTAGAACAGATAATTAAGCAGTCGATCTGTGAATGCTTAGAAAAGAGTGCTATGATTACTAGGACCCAGCATGGGTTTCTCAAAAACAAGTCATTCCAGATGAACTTCATTTCCTTTTTTTATATATAGAGAGAGTTACAAGCTTGGTGGATCAGGGGAATGGTTAGTCTTCAACCTGGAAAAAAAGTGACAAGTCCTGGGCCCATTGTTCAACATCTTTATAAATGACTTGGATGAAGAAATTGAGGAGATGCTCATCCAATTTGCAGATGACACCAAACTTGAAGGGGCAGCTAATGCTGCAGAAGACAAAACTGGGATTCAAGATGACCTTAACAGATTGGAGAACTGAGCCCAAAGTAATAACATGAATTTCAATAGGGACATGTACAATCTGAAACCAAAGGGACACATTGGTTGCCAGATGTGAAATATATTGCATTATTTTCAGCTCTCCTACCCCACTAGTAAAGTTAGTTTATGAACCAGAATTTGCATGCTGGGAAAATCTATTTGTATGTTCCATCTAGTGCTGTGATGGACCCAGAATCATGTTTTCCTCTGGACAAACGTCTAGCTAGTCAGGCCACTGGTGGGTGGGGACAGAGGCAAAAGTGGATGGAGTAGCATGTGTAACTTCTAACTTTGCACAGGAAAGGTTAGAGGCTTCTACATACACCCACATGCTCTAAACATGTCTCCATCCTCCATTCTGTAGCAGCAGTAATAATAATAATAATAATAATAATAATAATAATAATAATAATAATAAATAACAATAACAATAAATTATTTATACCCCACCATCTGGCTGGGTTTCCCCAGCCACTCTGGGCAGCTCCCAATAGAATATTAAAAACATGATAAATACACCAAATATTAAAAACCTCCCTAAACAGGGCTGCCTTCAGATGTTTTCTAAAAGTCAGGTAGCTTATTTCCTTGACACCTGAAGGGAGGGTGTTCCACAGGGCGGGCGCCACTACTGCCTGGTTCCCTGTAACCTCGCAATGAGGGAACTGCCAGAAGGCCCACGGCACTGGACCTCAGTGTCCAGGATGAACGATGGTGGTGAAGACGCTCCTTCAGGTATACTGGTATACTGGGCCGAAGCCATTTAGAGCTTTAAAGGTCAGCACCAACACTTGAATTCTGCTCAGAAACATACTGGGAGCCAATGAAGGTATTTCAGGACCGGTGCTATATGGTCTCAGCAGCCACTCCCTGTCACCAGTTTGGCTGCCGCATTCTGGATTAGTTGTAGTTTCTGGGTCACCTTCAAAGGTAGCCTCACGTAGAGCGCATTGCAGTAGTCCAAGTGGGAGATAACTAGAGCATGCACCACTCTGGCAAGACAGTCCGCGGGCAGGTAGGGTCTCAGCCTGCGTACCAGGTGGAGTTGGTAGACAGCTGCCCTGGACACAGAATTGACCTGCACCTCCATGGACAGCTGTGAGTCCAAAATGACTCCCAGGCTGCGCACCTGGTCCTTCAGGAGCACAGTCACCCCATTCAGGACCAGGGATCCTCCACACCCACCCGCTCCCTGTCCCCCAAAAACAGTACTTGTGTCTTGTCAGGATTCAATCTCAATCTGTTAGCTGCCATCCATCCTCCAACCGCCTTCAGACACTCACACAGGACCTTCACATGGTATGCATGATCACAATTCAAGGACAGATTCCAGCCAGGCAAAAGTACACAAGGAGGGCGCAGAGAAGGGCTACTGAGGGATAGAGCCTGGGAAGGGTCCTGAGCATCACATGGAGCATCCTGGTTGGGTGGGGTCTCATTTGGCTTCTGGACCTGAGATTCCCTATGATCTATCCAAGAACTAGAAGGAAAATGTCAGATCTTAAAACAATAATAGCTACAAACCCCACAATAAACCTTCAGTCCTTGGTTAGAGGCTAGCACCTCACTTTGAGTATATTTCCTATGAACTACATCTCCGTGTTTTACTGTTCTCCCTGTACTTAAGGGAATATGTTATCTCTTTGGCTCAAACAATGCAAAACCACATTTGTTCTTTAGTGCTGACTATAATGCAGAGCAAACAGTTTTTTAAAAAGTCCAGGCGAAGTAAACATTAAAAGGCCAACAGCCAGTAAGGCTCATTAAGGATTCAGGAGCCAAGTTCTTATTTATTTTAAATGAAAAACAAACAAAAAACCTTTGTAGTGTGTCTCTGCACCAAGAAAAAAAAGGGGGGCCTCAAAGTAGCAATGCCTCTGAGTGCACAGCAAAAGAAAGAATGGAGAGTGGCGTAAACATCATTTTGGACTTTGGGGCTGCCATTTTCTATAAAACTAGAGGGAATGTGTGTGAGTGGTAAGAGTCTCACCAACAGATTTTTGGGTCAGTTCTTTGAAATATATAAGATTAGCTTGCATCACTGAGTTCTCGAACTGAGTTCTGCAGTAGAGCAGTGGCGTCCTGCTAGTATGTAAGGGTTTTGGAAACAGTGGAGACAACCACTCAGAGTGGAGGCATCCATGTAGCCATGCCATTGAGCAGGGGCACCAACTCCTAGGGACTGAGGTGACTTCAGTGCCCCCCTCAAATGTATTTGATGGGTCTGAGCCCCTCCCAAAGTTGATGGACAGCAGCTGCTGCTACTGCTGCTGCTGCAAGGCTTGCCAGTCCACTGCCAGTGGCATGAGGCCTGCTAGGCTGCCATTGCTGTACTTCTGGAAGCTGGTGTCGGAAGTGTGCTTCCGGAAGTACGTCAGCAGCTTCCAGAAGTGCAGCCATGGAGACTTGTGGCAGTCACATGAGCCAGGAACATGGTGGCTCCTCCTCCTCCTGCCACAGAGGGGATGTAGCCTATGGTCCATGGTGGCAGCAGCAGCAGCAGGAGCCGACCATGGAAGCTGAGCTGCACGATGCCCAGACATCGCGCGTGACAGTGTTGCAGCCAGGCATCTGTCAGGAGTTCATCCTACTCTTGAGTAGGACCCTGGCAGAGACACATGCCCGACTGGCATGTTTCCTCCCACCTGGTCGATTGTTTGGGAGCTTCAAAAGCTTTCTTCTGCCCAAACAACACAGTGACCGATGTCAACAGACATTGGCACACTTAAGGATCCACAGAGTGTTTGCAGTTTGCGTAACAGACCTCAGCAACTCAGCATTTTGGCTAATCTACTTTATTTACATATAAACACACATGGAGCACTGCAACATGGCTCCCTCTCTCTCTAGCATCAGACAGCAAAGAGAAAGAACAAAGGACAATAATCCCACTTCATGGAACACAGTAACACAAACATCCTGTCTCTGTCACTTCCCACTCTGTGGAGTCAAAACATACACCATCATGTGAAAGACAACAATCCCATGACTGCAATCACGGAGCAGGAATCTCAACAGCATCATGGCTGATGTCCAGGCATTGCACATGACGTTGTGATGCCACACACAACACCCAGACACGGCATCATGACATTGTGCACAATGCCAGCCCCTCAGTCTTTTCCCTGGGTTGGCACACCTGCCATTAGGCAAATTGATGCGGAAGTGGCACTGGTATCAGCTGAAATTCTGTCGCAAATTGCATAAGATGTTGTGAGCGTACAAGGTCTCTTGTGTTTTCAGCGGGATCTTGCCCAAATCATATTGACCCCAATTTCTTCACCAGTGACAGAGGCAGCAGGGTGGGTGGAGAAGCAGCACCCATGGCAACAGGTATGGCGGCAGCAGCAGAAGTGGCAGGGCAGGTCACATCCACACCAGCCATTTAAACCACTCATACCACTTATAAAGTTATGGCTCCCCCCACCCTGGATTTTGGGAACTGTAGTTTGTTGAGGTTGCTAAGAATGTTGGGCAACTCCTCAGAGAGTTACAGTTCCCAGCACTGTTAACAAACTATATGCTCTGGGTGTGACCAACCAAGTGCTTTCCTCTTCCTTGGCCTGAATGAGGAAAGTATCTTCTCAAGCATATGTATCACTGACAGTGAATTTGTGCTCTGCTAGGGAATATGTTTTCTGATTACAGATGTATATTGTACCTCCAGCTTTGGTTCCACAAGCCCAGACTGGGACAAATTAATTTCATACATCCATAGATGGCAGTTTCATGGATGGCTGAACAAGGACACGAAGCATAGCTTGCAAAAAGCTCCTCTTCATTGGACTCTTGTATGTTAAAAATGATACTGGTCTTACTTTATTTTTATGAAAAATATGGAAATCTCCCTCCTCTATCAGGCGACAGACAAACCTCCTGAGCATTTTCTGGAAAAATGGGCTGAAATTTGTAATCTTTCAGTTTAAAAAATGCATTTTGCCAGTGGGAAAAATAAAATTTCATGCTGAATCAAAGCCTATGCAGCCCATTTGATTTTGGGAATTAAATTCCCCTGAAGCATAGAATAGTGGTTTCACATCGCCCAGCTCCCCTTGACAGTTTGCAATAATTTAGGATATGTTCCATTTACTTGTTAGCAGGCAAAATGCCATGGAACATTTGCGGTTTTAAATGCATTTTGAAAATCCCTGCTCGGTATGTTTATTCTCCTTTATTAATGGTATTTTCTCCAGACTTCTGCTTCTCCATTCTACAGTTTATGTTCCTCTCCCCCCCTTCCACTCCACCATCATTATTATGATTTCTGCACAGAAAGAAGAAAAAAGCTTTTCTGGTGTTAATGGATGCTGGAATTGCATTAGAAGGAGACGGCGTAACCTCAGTTTCCGCTCGCTCATGTCAGCTCGCGTATGAGAACCAGGTGCTCAAAGTGAAAAAATAATATCTAAATAAATAAATCTGAGGACTAGAGGGACCTTTGAAAACCACATGAAGGGGAACATAGTTCAAATTTTTGAGGAGGAGAAAGGTGTGTTAGGCTTCCAGTCATCCTGAATTTGGAGTTTACAGAATCACCTGTGCTGCTTAAAAGCCCTTCTCTGCAGCTAGCAGGTTTGCAAGGACAGGGTCATTTTGCCACCTGAGGCAAAGGACAAGTTATCCCCATCCCCAACCCCAAATGCATGCAAAACTGACTCTTACTTGGACATGGCCAGTGTCCTCCAGCACAACAAAGGTTTGAAGGTTGGTCCAAGGAGAATCATTCTCTACCCACCAACACCTGCTGCCTTAAATAGGCACCTCACTGTCCTGAATTATAAGAGTGGTGTGAGCAAGGATGGCGCTGAAAGAAAACTGAACAGGATGGCATTCATGCAGTTAGCAACTTCAAATGCATGGCATTCAAAAAGTAAATACAAAATTCAGGAGCCATATGGCAAGAGACCTGGAAGGAGGCAGTGGTTTTTTGTCTGCTGCTGAGAACCTGATCCACGCCCACTGTTTGCATTGGAGGTAAAGCTTTCGTTTGTACCAATGGACGCTTTCCTTCCAATACAAGCTGCAAGTGCAAGAGTCTGAACTGGATTAGAACCACAGTGAGGGGCAAAGTATTAAAGCCCCTCTAGCCATGTCAGGTCCAAATTAATATTGTTCCCCACCCCCGACACTCACTATTTCCCCCTTTAAAAATTGACAATTGTGAGAATAATGTTGTCAAGGCTTCAAGAGAATCCAATCCCTCCCATGTGGGGTGCCAAGAAGCAGAAAAAACAAGAAGAGTTCTTACCAAGGAGTTTATTCAATATTCACAGAGAGAGAGAGAGATGCAAGCTTGCAGTCTGTCTTAGATGATGGTGTTGCTCTAAGTAAAGTCATACCCCCTCAGTCCCTCCTAATCTAAATCACCCCAGCGCTGGCTGGTCAATGCCTTCTGCCTCTGAGATTTCTGCTCTGCTACTCTCATGGCATGTCTGGTTCTGGGAGAGGAGGGATCAGGAATGCTTTCACAAGACACTGAGTCTGTTAATTGTCTCTCCCCCAATGCGTCTCCTTTCTGCTGCCCCCCCAATATTTCCTAGCTTTTCCCCTCAGCAACCTCTGAACTATGCCCTTCTGCAAACCACTGTTCTAAATCTATACTGTCCTCCTCTTCTCGGGAAGGTGCAGAGAGGTGAGGTGGCTCCCACCATTCCTCCTCAGTCCAGCACCACTGCAAAAGCACCTTCAGGGCCCAGAAACAAGTCCACACGGTTCAAGAGATGCATGCTACACATTGCAGAGTCAACAACAGGGCTTTCTCTGCCATGGTGTAGTTAGATAATTTTGGCCACCAGACTTGATGACCTTAGATGCTCATCAGTTCAAAATGTGGGAAGCCTGCCCTGCTGCTCATTCAGGTGGACATCTGCCCCCTAATCTAGCCCTGGTGTCACCATGGTTTTTTTTGTAATATTTCTCAAAATAAATAAACCAATTAAATCCAAAGGCAGGAGCATCACTAGGCTGGTGCAAGCAGTTCTCTTGCCCTGGGGCACAGCTGAAAGCGAAGAGCAGTCTCATGCAGATCTCCTATTTTCCTCTGGTTGTATTGGAGAAATGGGAGCAGAGGATGAGGTTTAGTGACACCATCAACCCCTTAATGTGTTGCACTGCAGAGCTTGGAAGAGGTGCTGGGAAGCCTAGTGCAAACAGGCATCACACTTGCTCTTCTTAGTTCAGACCCAGAATCCATCAGAAGTAGGTGGATCCCAGTCCTGCCAACCAGAACTGATGTGGAATTTACTTTTGTGTGTGTGTTTTGCAAAGAGATTCTTCCTTTGACTTCAGCAGGATTTAAGAGTTGCCAATAAAAAACCAAGGCTTGGAAGTGAGAGCTGGATGATAAAGAAGGCTGATCGCCGAAGAATTGATGCTTTTGAATTATGGTGCTGGAGGAGACTCTTGAGAGTCCCATGGACTGCACGAAGATCAAACCTATCCATTCTGAAGGAAATCAGCCCTGAGTGCTCACTGGAAGGACAGGTCATGAAGCTGACGCTCCAATACTTTGGCCACCTCATGAGAAGAGAAGACTCCCTGGAAAAGACCCTGATGTTGGGAAAGATGGAGGGCACATGGAGAAGGGGATGACAGAGGAAGAGATGGTTAGACAGTGTTCTCGAAGCTACCAGCATGAGTTTGACCAAACTGTGGGAGG
This sequence comes from Podarcis raffonei, assembly GCF_027172205.1. Classification (NCBI taxonomy): domain Eukaryota; kingdom Metazoa; phylum Chordata; class Lepidosauria; order Squamata; family Lacertidae; genus Podarcis; species Podarcis raffonei. The sequence continues at coordinate 40,844,231 of NC_070603.1, forward strand.
CAGTGGAAGATAGGAGTGCCTGGCGTGCTCTGGTCCATGGGGTCACGAAGAGTCGGACACGACTAAATGACTAAACAACAACAACAATAAAAAACCCACCACACTGAATGATAGTGGAAGTCGCTTCCTCGCGTATTTCGATACACTTGTCCTCGGGAGAAGCTCATCTAATACAGCGGCAGCTCTTTAGAAAAGAGTTGGGGTTAAGAAAAAGACATTTCTTTGCATAAATCAAGGTACATAGCTCAAAGCCTCCCTCTAGTGGGGAAAAGGGGGAACGTGATGCCTACAGGCTCCCCCACGCTGCTGCTTTCCTTGGTTTATGCTAGCTACTAGGTCAAAGAGTACCACTGCAAGAATAAATCTGGTCAGATTTCAACTCTGTTCATTTATATGCTTGAAACTACAAAGTGCTTAGGTTGTGCATCTGCATAAAATACAAGGCTCCTCCACATGACCTGTTCATTAAGCATTCATCCTGTTTGAGGCTAGATTATACCCTTTCTTATTTGTTTGCGGGGCAGCTATACAACCAAGGCGCTCTTCCTGATTTGGTCGTGAGGTGTTTACATATCTCCCCATTCATGCACCCCATGCTTTTCAATGCATTTTCCCACCACTTTCCAAACCGCAAAAAAGTCCAATACAGTCGTACCTCGGACACTGAACAGAATCTGTTCCAGAAGTCCGTTCGACTTCCAAAGCGCGGTTTCTGATTGGCTGCAGAAAGCTCCTGCAGCCAATCAGAAGCTTCGGAAGCCCCATCTGACATTTGGTTCCGAAAGAACGTTAGGAAACCAGAACACTCACTTCCGGTTTTCAATCGTTCAGGAGCTAGAACATTCAACTCCAAGGTGTTCAGGAGCCGAAGTACGACTGTACTTTTTTAAAGTAGATTTGTTCCACTAGGACGACAGAACCCTTTCATCCGCATTAATTGCATAAAGTTCCAGAATATTCTGGAATCCTCTTGTGCAATAGTGACAGTCTGGAGGTGCCCAAAAGAGGACTGCAATGCAAGGGAAAGGGAAAGAGCTTTGCCTCCACCTCAGCAGTCTTCATGAATGGAGCCTTATAAAGCTTTTCCCCCACCAAGGTACATGGAAATAGGGAGCGGTGTGTGGGGCATATCAGAGTTGTCCTCTGTGTCAGAACTGACCCTATAATCAGAAGAGGGAATATTAAGTTCACCACCACCACCACCTCAGAAGTCTTCCCAGTTGCAACAGAGGAACATAGGAAGCTGCCTTATAAGTGTCCATTTAGCTCAGTATTGCCTAAACTGTCCTGGCAGTGGTTGTCCAGGATTTCAGACAGGGGTCTCTCGCTGCCCACCCTGGAGATGTCGAGGACTGAACCTCTGCATGCCACACCATTGCTCTACCACTGAGCTACAGCTCCTTCCGAAACCTCATTCACAGAAGTCAACAGCCCGGTTAGTTGCCAAAGCAATAGGCATGCTCTAATAATTCTTTATAATAGCAAGATTTTATTTCCTGCTGAAGTTAAGCAGCCTAGGTCTGGCTAGGGTGTGCATGGATATATCTCCTAAAGCTCTCTGCAGAAGAGGCGAGCTAACATTATAATAAAATCAATGAAGCATACTATTAAAATCTCAAAAAAAAAAAATGATTTACTCAGTTTTCCACACATACAAATATGCAAGAGCATGTACCAAGGGTAGCAGAGCTGTGGCCTTCCAAATGTTGTCGGACTACAGCTCCCAAGATCCCTTGCCATTGGCCACACTGGCTGGTGCTGATGGGAGTTGGAGTCCAACAACATCCAGAGGACCACAAGTTCCCTACGACTGACAAAGACCTTCAGGCTTCAGCTTCATCCATCATTTAGCAATTTTCCTGAAAATTCAGCATTTTTCTGGGTTGTTTTGACTATTTCTCTTCATAACATGCCCTCAGTTAGAAAACTCACAATGGTGAGCTTAGATTATATATTACTAATTAACTTCTCCATTTCGACAAACAGACCATCATTTTAAAAGTGATTGCTGATGCTCACTTTTTAAATGACCCCCCCCCCACTGAATCCAGCCCTATATCAATCAATTAACACATTAACAATCAAAATAACATTTCGACATAAAATGTTCTGTCCGTACACAGCCCCCAGATATGTGAATTATGGGGTATTAATTCATAACTGGTTTTCTTAATGGGCCTTGGCCTTTGGCCTCACTCTTAGCAACAGTGAGGTGTGAATTGATTCCCCCCCCCCGTCCATTTCACGCACGGTCACTCCTTCTCATTTAAATATTGTGCAGCTTTGGAAAGGTCATAAAGAGATGCGGGGGGGGGGATGAAGGGGACAGTCTGGGTGAAAAGATAGCAGCTTATTCCATTACTCCATTCCTTGCCTCTTCCTCTAAAACATCTGGTCCTGGCCAGTGTCACAGATCGGTCACGAAGGATTTGCTGGCTTTCGTTTCATTGTGGCAGCCGCCCACTAGACTCAGCGACTACAATCGCTCCCTTGCCAAACCTTCACTGCAAAGTCCTGCCGTGGACATCTCAGCTGTGCACACCATGGGCAAATGCAGCATCACTCTCAGTGAGAGCCTGTGGAAGAGACGATCAGTGGCAGAGACGAGATGCACACCAACAGTTTGCTATGCCAGGGCTGCCTTGACCACTAAACAGAAGGAGGCGACTGCCTCCCAAGAAAGTGGGTGATGTGGGGGCTACCCTTAGCCATTCCCAGTGGTGGGGATGCTTGTTTGGCCGGGCTGGGTTGCCTAATCCCCTTCCCTCATTGCATCATAAGCGATGTCACTGGGAAAACTCCCTGACTGGGTGAGGAAGCAGAGAGGCAGGCAGCGCAAGCCACACACTCCAGCAGGCATCATGTGTTGACATTTGTTGATCTGCCCATGTGGCACAACCTGACACTGCTGCCACATTGCACCATTCGTCGGAGAGGGGAGCGAGCTGGGGCTTGGCAGAACCATGAGTGAGCAGCAGCTAAGGACTGAGGGGCAAAGCTCCCTAAACCAGCCTGCTGTCCTCAAGTATTTAATAATAATAATAATAATAATAATAATAATAATAATAATAACCACTACCGAGAAGGCCCTCTGTCTGGTTCCCTGTAACCTTACTTCTCGCAATGAGGGAACCGCCAGAAGGCCCTCAGCGCTGGATCTCAGTGTCCGGGCTGAACGATGTGGGTGGAGACGCTCCTTCAGGTATACAGGACTGAGGCTGTTTAGGGCTTTAAAGGTCAGTACCAACTTTGTGTGATGGAGGGTGCTGTGCCATCACTAGTGCATACTCCCCAAGTGTCCTATTTTAAGCGGGAAATCCCAGATCACAGAAGCCAATCCTGGCTTCTGTTTGGATTCCAGAATGTTCCTATTTTTTTTACTCCAGTACTCTGGCATGAGTCCTCATGCCAGAGTCCTGGGCCAGAAGGCATTCTGGCGCAACCCTGTGGAAGATCACCAGAGTGTCAGACCAGCAGGCACACTCCTCCTGACACCCCAATTTGGGGGAGGAAAATGTTGGAGGGTATGCTAGTGTTGAAGTAAACTTCAACTGTCATTCCAGTCGGCTTCCGTGTGTGGAAGGGGAAGCACCTTGTTTTTCACCTCAGGCGACAAAATGTGTTGACCTGTTCCAGAGCCATTGTCTTTTAACAAACGATAGCAAAGCTTCATTCACAAGCTAAAGATGCCAAAGAGAGGCCTTCCTGTTTTGCATTAGCCCAGTCATATATCAGGGAGTGCCCTTCTAATGTCTGTTATATTTCCTCTGGCCTGTTTCCCCATTCTTTCAAAGGTTAACCTTCCTTGATTCTTGATTATAAGCTAGCACCCACATGCACATGCACATTTGGAAATCTAAGTGCCCATTTCACAGAAGAGAAACTGATGATACTCAAAACCTGCCTCTTACATACATACAAGCAAACAGACAAAGCACCTACACACACCCCAGAAGACAGGCCAAAAAAGCAGGCAACCCCCACCAAACAAACAAAAAAAAAGCCCAAACCTCTCAATTAAAATTACAAATCGAGATGGACAGGGAGCCTTGGGTAGTGCCACAGTCACCTCATCCAAGACCTCAGGTATAAGCAATGAGCTCGCTGCATTGCCACTGGTGCATGCCCTCTGAGCGCTCACAGATGAAAGGAGAAGAGGGACACCACCTGCAACACTTGAACTCACATCAAGCTCCCCTACCACAATCTTCTTTATGCATTAGATTCATTCATAATAACCTGTTCTGTGCAGGTGTGCTAGCAAAGGGACCGCAGGAGTTTGCCCTTCAAAGCAATTTATGGATGTTTTGGTGGGTGTTATTTCATTATTATTATTATTATTATTATTATTATTATTATTATTATTTGTTGGAATCCCATAGTCTTCCCTAAGTAAAGAATAGCTGCAGCTCAAAGACATCCAGCAATGTTTACTTTCTGCACAAGGCGAGGGGAGGGATGACAGGGAAGCAACACAGTCACATTTTGTTTAAGAAGATAAGAACATAAAAAGAGCCTGCTGGATCAGGCCAATGGCCCATTTAGTCCAGCATCCTGCTCTCACAGTGGCGAAGCAGATGCCTGAGTGGGAATTCAAGGAGCAGAATGTGACCACAAGAGTACTCGCCCTTTCCTTGGTTTCCAGCAACTGGTATTTGGAAACATTATTGCCTCCAGCTGTGGAGGGAGAGCCCAGCTATCATTCCAGGGGAGATTCAATTGCATACCAGAAAATCCAAGGGGAACACATTTTAGAGAGTGGGGGACAACCTTGGCTTGATGCAACGTCATCTACCCACCTTGCAAACAAAGAAGAGTAAATGTTTGATAAATAGCTGAGTTTCCTAATCTCCCTGCAAAGTATTCAGGATGAAAACTCAATAAACAGGTCATCTGGAAGCAACCAGGGTCCCCTTCCATGGGTCAAACAACAGAGGCTGGGGGACCTGGAAGTGGTCCACTCATTGCCCTCAGTAATGTTGCCTAATGGAGTCCAGTGTTTGTTATTCATCCATCAAGGATGGTCTCATTTAAATCCAGCCTGGGCAAGGCCCACTGGCCTGTGTTCACTATGCTGCAAACTGAGCTTTAATTAAGAGGTAAAATTATTAAAGCCACAAATTATTATAGCCTCGGGATGCTCCAGGCCTGGTGATACCAAGCAGATGGTCCGGGGCAAGCAGGAGCCCTTTATAAAGAAGTCTTTGCAATTCATGAGCATTAATTATGTCCACTCCTCTCATTTTCAAGTGTTATGGTTGTCAGGCCTGGCATTGTGTGGCAAGGAAGCATGATGAATGAGGCAAACCCCTTCTGGTTCAGGACATAGCCTTTGTGTAGCAAAAATTAAAAGTATTATCTCCCAGAAGAAATAGAGACTGGAATGTTTAGGCCTTTGGCTTTTCCTTCTTCTCTCCCTTATTTTTTTTTTTTTTAATCCGATTCTCTACCTGGCTTATGGTCTTTTCTTTTAGCCTGTGTATTTTCATTTTACTTTTATTTATTTTTCCTGGATCCAAAGAGTTATTACAATCTCTACTTCTTTATACTTCAGGGTTTCTTTGGGGTGTGTGAAATAGCAACACTTAAAAAAATAAAATGAAGTACCCAACAAAAACATCACATCCCCAGTTGACCCCACATAGCCCTCCCTCATTGATTCAGGATGGTGATGTCTGGTCAGCCACAGGAACAGCAGAAGAGCCCGGCTGGATCAGGCCAGAGCCCAGCACCCACAATGGTCAACCAGATGCCTATGGGGAGCTCATAGGCAGGACTTGAGTACCAGAGTATTCTCCCCATTTGTGATTCCAGGCTACTGGTATTCAGAGGCATGCTGCTCATAATGGGGAAGGTAGAACATGGCTAGTTAGGAGGGGATTTCATGCTTTTAGAATGTAAGGGTTCTATCCAACTGAATGCTACACAGCGTAGACTCATTCAAATTCCTGACCCTAAACAAGGCAAGGCCATCAATTGCAGTGGATCCATACATGTGCATCCCCTCTGCTAGGTAAAGGTAAAGGGACCCCTGACCATTAGGTCCAGTCATGGCCGACTCTGGGGTTGTGGTCAGAGTCTCGCTTTATTGGCCAAGGGAGCCGGCGTACAGCTTCTGGGTCATGTGGCCAGCATGACTAAGCCACTTCTGGCGAACCAGAGCAGCTCACGGAAACACAGTTTACCTTCCCGCCAGAGCGGTACCTATTTATCTACTTGCACTTTGACGCTCTCTTGCAAATAGATGGCACCAATGGCAGTGGCATATTTTGGGACATTCCACTTTGGAGGGGGGGAATCAAGTTCCTTAAGGGTATGATCCTAAATTCCCTTACACCGCTTGGGTGTTGTTCCAGTGAGATCTGCGGCTGGCTCGGAGGGCAGTAGCCGGAAGTCTTAAGAAAGGGTTAACAAACAACCAAACACAACAAGCAAACTCTCCTCTCCCCTGTTGTAAATATTAGTTAAGCTGCTTGCTAATCCCCCTAACCTGTTCCCCTACAGTTGTATCAGGAAACACGCTGCCCCAGACCCCAAATTGACTTTTATTTCCTATTCACGCTCCCTCCCTTAGGCTCCCAGGTGGCTTCGTTGCTCACAAAAGCCCATCGAGTAGCCTGCCCATTGGGGAAATGTAACCTACGGAGCATTAATGATCATCTGCTGATCTGATCTGTATGAAATCCCCAGCCTGTCCCACCTGCTTCTGTGTGGCTGAAGGGTCAGGTGCTGCTCCAGGCCTGCCCTGTGCAGTCAGAGGCACCAGCGCTTGAGGCGTGGGTCATGGCAGGACTCAGGGGGTCTCTCATTAAAGGAGGGGAAGGGCAAGTGCACACATGCAAAAAAGAAAAAGATTAGACACAGCATAGCAAACGGAAAGTAATTCATTATCCCGGCTCATTCTCTGGCCCATTAAAGGCTCCCCTCTCCTTGGCAGGGGAATAGGTGTTGTGCCAGGGCAGATGGGATCACGTCCAAATCACCCCCCAGGTGCTTCGCGGTGCATTAGTAGCAATGGCGAAAGGGAGCAAGGTTGTGGATTCCTCAAAGGGCCTGGCTAGGCCACAGCAGGAGGCCCTGAAGTTCATCTGTATCACAGGCACTAATTTAGTTTAATTTACTTCAAAGGCCTCCCTGAATGCTGAGGGTGAATGGATCGCCTCTTTTCTCTTTGGATGAAAGGGCCAGAGGGGCAGGAAGAGAAAGAAGCCCTGTCTCCGAAACTGGAGGAGGATACCGTTCTCTGAACAAAAACCGCTGGGAAAATAACCAGGATTGTAAGCATAATTCCAACATCGTGAGGTTAGTGGTTTCCACAGTAGGTGTTTCAAGAAAAGACAGTGTGAAATCAGGACAGAGATTCCAAGACGTTTGGAACAGGACAACCGAGAATGATTTTTCCCCTCACCTGACAGTGAATGGCAAATGTTGTCTACCTAAAACCAGAGGTTTTCAACCTTTTTGAGTCCACATCTCCCTTGACCAACTACATTCTTTCTGTGGCACCCCTGTGGGGCTCAGGAGCCCAGTTATGTCACCCCTTTTCTTGCAGAGCTGGCACCCTCTCACCCCTTTTCAGACACCCTCCTTTGTGAAGTGTTCCCTCAGCCTCCTCTCCCATCTCTTAATTCCCCCGGGCAGCCGCCCCTGGTTTCTGAGCCACCCCCACCCCACCCAAAAGATGTGCCTCCTCGCACTGCCCCCCAGAGGCCTGGGAAGAGGATGCCCCCCCTGACAGAGCACAAGAAAATTCTGCTGAAAATTTTAGGTTTCTGTGAACTGTCCAGCACTTTATACCAAAACTTAGTAAGTACACTTTTCTCAGGCCCTGAAACTTTCCCCAAGCCACTGTATAAGGGTTTATACATGCAGGGAAAAGGATAAGAAAGGGTTCATTTCAGTGTGCTGTTTAATTTGGGTGTGTTTTGTCCTGCATCTGTAGCTAGTTAGGCATGCGAGAATGAGTCAGCAAGCATGTGAGAATGACTTAGCACAATCTACAGCATAAATGTTGTGTTTAAGGCAAGTTTGTCCCTGGTTTCTGCCCTTGGTCAGAGTGTGGTCAGCATGCTGTAAGGAAAGACTGTATCTACAACTGTATGTAACTGAAACAGCATGATGCTGTCCGTAAAGCAACTGGCTCTTCCTAGAACTGTTGTTCCTGTGTTCTTCTGGCACACTCTGCTGGCATGAGGAATGGGCACTCTGCATGAGCCCCAGGTGTTTTGTGTGGCTGGAAGATGCCCTTGAACTCTGGTAATGCCTCTTGTTTGTTTGGATGGGGGATAGAGATGAGTTTGTGTGTTGAAAACAGCCTACCATAGAAAGGTGGAACCTGCATTTATTGCCCCACCCACTTTTGACTCTAGCATGTGGTGCTTGGAGGATTGCCCAGCAGAGAATGTGGCCCTTGGGTTGGAAAGGGCTCCCCACTGCTGTCTTAGGAGCCGTTGTATCGTGAGTCAAATCATTGATCCATGTAGCTCATGTAACTGTCAACACTGACTCGCCAGCTCCAAGCAGGTGTCTTTCCCAACACTTTTGGCTTGGAATATCCATCAAAACTGATACCCTTGCAGGGTATTGTTTCCAATAAAGAACAAAAGAAGTTCACCCCCCCCCGAAATGCCTCTTTTGAGATTTCTGATGAAAAATGGGGATATGCATGCAAACAGAGAGCGATAAACTTAATTAGCGTGAACCTCAAAGGAGATGTTTATAAAATAATATATAGCAGGTATTATAGTCCAGATAAATGAAAGTGTATGGAACGGTATCAGATATTTGCTGCAGATGTAGGAAGGTTAGTTAAAGGTACTTTCCTCCCCCCCCCCCATATATGATGGGATGGTTGCTTAATTAAGTATTCTGTGGGGGTGGATTGAAGAAACAACTGGCTGTCAACCACAGCTGAACCCGGTAACAATGTTTTGGGATATCTAAAACTTCAAGGACAGAGTAACGTCTTTTGATTAGTCACATAACAGTGATGCATATTGATTGCATGGGAAATGGATAGGATACCTTCAATAAAGCAACGGAAGAAGAAAATCTGGGACATGATGTGAAACAAAAAACTATGGGTGGATGCTGTGTTACTGAGTCCTGGTCCTTCCTTGCAGGAGACAGTCTGCTAATTCGTAAGCAGCAGGCTGTACACCTTTTATCCCAGGGCTGCGGCTGCTGCACCATTTGCTCCAAACATTATGCATTTCTCTATGACATTGCAAAAGATTCTGGGGTGCACCTTCTAGATCATGTACTTCTTCATTGGTACCATGGGCGTGGCCAGGATTTTTGTCAAGGGAGGCAGGCTTTTGTTAGGGGGGGGGAGCAGAACATCAGATTTGTATTGATTTTGATTGATTGGGGGGCAGCTGCCCCCCTGCCCTCCCTTGGCTACGCCCATGATTGGCACCCCTAAGCAGTATCGTTGCTCTTCCCCACCACCCCACCCCAAAAGACTGCTTTAGTTTTTTGTTCACCTGGACCAGACTTGGATAAGTTTCTCTGGATTCTCTGCAGTACAAATATTTTAAAAACAATGTCAATGGACATCCCTTTGCAATTTTGAGAATCAAGACAGGCGTCTGAATTAGGGTGATCGATTACACTCCTAGAAAAGCAACCCCAATTCAACTCTTTTCATCACCTAGAATAGATTCTGCTGAAAGCAGCTGAGATATTTCTGATTTTTTAAAAAAATGGTTTCCTAAACACAACAGTTTTTGATGGGAGAGTTAAAGAAGCAAACAGCACACCACTAGCAGCAACTGGGGATGTTGTGTTTTGGGGTGGTCCAAAATCCTATTAAGCTCCCTGAGTTTGTCCTCCCTCCCTTTCTCTTTTAACACTGTTTCTAAAGATGAAAAGTGTTCTTTGATGGATGAAGCTGTGAAAATGAGTGAATTTCAAACAGAGGCCATTGGAGGGTTGGGAGGTGGGGAGTGGCAGGCAGGGCCTATATGCAACCGAGTTTTCTTCAGATATTATATACCCATGGGATGCTGTAATTAAGCCATCTTTAGGGGCAGGGATTGTCTCCTTTCTTCCACCTGGCCTCCACTCAGCCACTTCTCTGAAATACTGGAATCAGGTCTTTATAGATAAGGTGGGGGGAATGGAAAAGGGAAAGGGCAAAGGCAGTTATAGATAGCAAGTGACATTGATGGATGCAAAATGGGAAGCAGAGATCAAAACCAAGAGGGCTGTATGACCTCCTGCTGGTGGGATGCAACAGCTAATGCAGTGTGGCCTGAGCTCCCTCCCTCCCTCCCTAAGCGATGGCATCCAATCAAATCTCTCTTCATCAACACTGCAAGCAGAGCTTGTATGGATACCCTGAGCTCCAGCACTTTGGGCTAGACTCAGGGTAGGACACACAACCCCTTTCTTTCCCCCACAGTGCATATAGGATATGTGCTGCTCAAAATTTGTTCCCCCCATTATTATAGCAAGAATGGCTTCTTCCAAGTCCCCTGCTATAATAAATATTAGTGCAGGTCACACAGCACCATGGCCAACCACCTACTAACTAACTTTGCTATCAGCATGTATCGGGCATCTGGGCTGGGATTGATGGGTTTCATCTTGCCATCAGCTTTGAAGTGCTGCAATTCCCATGCAGATCAGTGACCAAGAAAATTGTAGGAGCATGAGCACTAAAGGCAGAAGAGTTAAGGAAATCTGGGTGGGAAAATCCTGACTTGCTGATGACTGTTTTTCTGGCAGCAAGCCACATGATACATGGCTTTTATAACCCAACATTACTACAGGGGAACCTTGGTTCTCAAATGCCTTGGCTCCTGAACAAATTGGCTCCCGAACGCCGCAAACCTGGAAGTAAGTGTTCTGGTTTGCAAACGTTTTTCGGAAGCCAAACGTCCGACACAGCTTCTGCTTGAGTGCAGGAGGCTCCTGCAGCCAATTGGAAGCTGCGCCTTGGTTTTTGAATGGTTTCAGGAGTTAAAGCGACTCCCAGAATGGATTAGGTTCGAGAACCAAGGTGCCACTGTATTGTCTTTTTCACCTGCTGTCATTGCTCCCAGTTTCCGTTCTCCTATTAATTGCTTTTATTGTTTTGCTTTCCTGTGTTTGATGAACGGTGTAAGCCACCTTGCTTGATTCTTATCAGACAGTGAGGGGTAGACACTATATGAATTCATGCATACATACACATATAACCATTGCTTTCAAAGCAATTTCAGTGCCATCATTCCCACTCCACCTCCCAAACACTGGAAATTGTAGTTTGATATCATGCAGAAAATCAAAACCAGATTTAGAGGCCAGTGATTCAATGAGTTTGCTGGCTTGTTTCTTGTACTTGTTAGACCCCCCCCTTCCTTTCTCCTACTGGTGCTCAGGGTAGCTAGCAGAAGGGCATCTTCACTGGCAGCATTGACCTGCCTGACCAGTGTTACCTTAACAGTCATGGTTTTATTTAAATGTGAGAAAAATGTGTGCAACAGCAGTGCTGCTTCAACAAACTGTGTGCACATGAGTGTTTGTGATCAGGTCTACGTGTGTGCAGATTTATTGTTTTATATGACAGGAGTAAACCATGGCATGCAAATCATGTATCAGTGTTGTGAAATTGGTTTCAAATGGTACTTGAAAAAGAAAGCTGAAACAAAATGGCAGAGGGTGCAAAAGATACTCCTCATATGGGACACCAAATAGTCTAAGGCTGGACCCACTGAGAATTATTTTGCACATCCTGATCCCAACTGCCAGAACTACAGTTCACATGATTATCTAATGAGAGGGAATGATGGTGAAGTCTTAAGGCTACTGTGTAGATTTTACTTTAGGCATCCTCTAGGAAGAGGATGCTAGCCAGTCAGGGCCTGGGGAAAAACACCATTAAAGGTATTAAGGAAAGATGTAAAAGCTCTGCTGTTTGGGGGAGCACATTAACAGGCACCTACCTCTGGTGCCCTGGGGTGTGATATTGCAAAACAAGGGTGCTTGGGGAACTTTTTATGAAAACTGAATGCATTCAGCCATTCCATTCCCCCATTTCCCTTTAATTGTCTTTCCTTTATTGATCCTTCATGTAGCTGTTTATTTTTATTATTATTATTATTATTTTGAGAAGCCACTTAGATCAAGCCATTGGCCAGAGAAGCAAAATGTTTTCTTACCGAAGGAACACTATGCTTCCTGCATCGTGGTTGATTTTCAGTGGCAATAAACCCTATTGGTGAAAGTGCCACCATAAAATTTTATGCCACATGAAACAACAAGGGTGAGAAAAACATCCTGCTAAAAGATAGCGATAAAAGCGTGTGTTGTTGTAAGCTCATTTTATTTGCCTAATAAAAACTTGAGTAAGCTTTAACCAACGGAGTCAAGAAAATGCACTGAGTGGGATGCAAGGTGCCGGTGTGGAAAGTGGGGCACTTCGTCTCTCCTGATTTTGTTTGGCTGATTAATTACGTGTGGCTAACAAACTTCGTTGCTTTGCTAATTGAATGCAATAAATCTTGTGCAGTGACTCCTTGGCAGCATAAGCTGTGGCAAGGTGTATGCAGAGGACTTTGGATGGTGTGCAGAGCAGCCATTGCTGGAGGTGTTTGTCAGGAGTAATGGGGAAATGGCGGCAAGGGCTCCTGAGTCTCAGGCAAGTCAAGCTGAATGTGATCAAGGGTCTGGAAATCAAGCCTTATGTGAAATGGTTGGATGAAGTAGGGTTTGTTTAGCCTGGGGAAGATAAGATTGAGAGGTCATATGATCACCATCTTTAAATATCCCAAAGGATGTCATGATCAGGTAGAAGATGGATCAAGCTTGTTTTCTGCTGCTCCGGGGGGTAGGACTCAAACCAATGGCTTCCAGGTACAAGAAAAGGAGATCCTGGCTAAACATTAGGATGAATGTTCTGGTGATAAAAGCTGTTTGTCACTGGAATGGACTACCTCAAAAGGTGGTGGACTCTGCTCTGAAAACAGAGACAATGTATGTACTTTTGTAACCCTAGAAAATCTTTAATGAAAGCAATTTTTAAAAACCAGAGGTTGGATAGCTATCTTTCAGGGATTCAGCTGTGATTCCTGCATTGCGGGACATTGGACAAGATTACCCTTGGGGACCGTTCCAACTCTACAGTTCTGTGATCTTATGAAGAACCTTGTCCAAGGAACTGAAAAATGTCCATAGGACTGGGATAGGGTGCAAGGGGCGAACTCATGAACATTGTTATTTATTTATTGTTTTATGGATTCGTTCTGACTCCGAAAAACAATAAAAGACTTCCTACCAAAGATTTAACAGTGTGTGTATAGTATTGATAATGAAAACAAGAAATGATTTTCGTCTTCAGTTTGAGGACCTATCTTTCACAGGAGTGTCAGGTTTGGGAAGTGGGCTGCCAGTTTTCTGCACTAAGCCTCCCTCTTCCTCTGCCCCACCAAGATATCAGGAAAAAACTATCCAAGGAAGGAGGACTTTCAATGGAATGAGGCCGTCTGAGTGTAAGACAGGTGGGATCCTAGAGTTGAGAGGAAGAAAAATGGAAAGGTGACTGCGCAGATGACAAATTATACTATGCCTAGAAATCAAGGTGCCTTGGCATGTTTGTCAGTGGTTCTCTATGTCAGATTTGGGAAGCGGCTATAATCAAATTCAGCTTGCACAAAAGCTTTCTTGTAATGGTCCTCCACAATGGACAATGCTTGATCTGCTCACCCAACTTCCTTCTTTGTTCTCAATTGCATGGAGAGCCTCTTTATGTACCGGTACATCTGAGCAATAGGCACACACCTCACTTCTCTGTGCACTGTGAGAGGTCCCAGGAGATGTCCCTGTGTTGGTGTGTGATGTCCCCCCCCCCCAAGCACCCTCTCAAGCTGGTGCCTCTGATCCCTGGAATCTCCAGGTAAGGCTGGAAACAGCTGCTGTCTGGAATTCTAGAAGGCCACTGCCAGTCAAGGTAGCCAATGATGAACTGGATGAACCAATCATTTGATTCACTACAAGGCAGCTTCCTCTGTTCCTATCCAATGAAATGATGGGCAACAGAAAGGAGGTGGGGCCACACAAGAAAACCAACAAGAATAACCCAAGGGGAATGCTGGAGCTTCAGTGTACTGCTGAAAAGTTGTCCATATAACTCACCTGATACATTTTGGAAATACTGTGGTGTACACCAGTTGTCAGAGAGACAGACTCAGACCAGAGTTCATATCCCTCTTCAGCCATGAAACTCATTGGGTAACCTTGGACCTGTCACTGTATCTCCTCCTAACTTACCTCACAACGTATGAGGATAAAAGGGTCTATGTGATAGACAGAGTTGTGTAACCCGTCCTGAACTTCCTGAAAGAAGACAGGGATACAAAGGCAATAAATTATACAGCTGATGTTCAGCCACCTTCCTCGGGGACAGTGCAAATGAATAACGTATATGAAATAGGCATTAAAATGAAAGCAACATCTTAAAGCAAATCAATGAATGTCCAACTTCAAAAGGAAGATAAATACAAATGTGGTGTGTCGTGTCATATATGTATATTTCACATGTGTTGTTCATTTATACTGTCCCATAGGAAGACGGTTACTGAACGCTTTGGACAATTAACATGCAACAATAAATTACTGCTTTTGAGCACAAGTTTGAGGTTTCACTTCTCCTCATGTGCTTTTTTGTTTTCTAGCACCACACAGTCTTTTCTTACCCAAGGTGGATGTTGGGGAGGAGGTGGCAAATCGGACTGCATAAAAGGAAGTTAAACAGGTTACCTACCACTGGAATACTGTTGCACAAAATGGGTTCTGAGAGATCTTCAAACACATAAGGTACAAGCAATTGTGAGTTTTGATTTTAAAATGCTATTTTATGTAAATGGGTTTACATATCTAATGATATTCATTACCAAGACTTCTAAGGCAACTCATGGGACTTGTGGCGCCTTAAAGACTAAGAAATCAGAAAGTGGACTCTCCTTCCTTGGAGGTTTTTAAACAGATGTTGGATGGCCAGATGGTCTGGGAAATAGCATGTTTTTACATGAGTAAAATGCACCACTGGGTTATTTGTGGGGCCTGCCTGGTGTTTTTACATGAGTAGAATGTGTGCTTTTATTTAAAATGCATCTCTGGGTTATTTGTGGGGCATAGGAATTTGTTCATTTTTATCTTATTTTATTTTTTCAAAATTTAGTCTGGCCCTCCACAAGGTCTGAGGGACAGTGGATCGGACAGTGCTGAAATAGTTTGCTGACCCCTGGTCTAGATAACCCTTGGGGCTCCTTCCAACTGTGCAGTTCTATGTTTCTGTGAAATGTATTGTGGCATAAAACATCCATGGACTCAAACCCATGACACCAGATGCGTGAAGGGAAATTGTAGTTGGCAAGCGCATAATGGAGAAAATAGTACGGTGGGAGTTGAATGGCAGTGAGGGGGGGGGGAAATGCAGCCAGTAATTATTAGAGCTGAATGTTACGTTAAACAAGCCACATGTTAGTATCTTACAATAGTGGATCGGTGATCATTTCTGAGATGATTGTATTAATACCTGGGAGCAGCCAGCATGGTGCGATGGAGTGGGGGTCATCTTTGGTAATATGGTAATATGAGTGAGGCCAACATTTGGCACCCCCAAATGGATCTTCTCAATTGTGTGCTCCTTCTGCAGGGGAACCTCCTGCTGCACCACCCTAAATCTGGCACTGCCCTCCTACCAGAGAGGGTGCACTGGCAGAGCCAATATAGTGATACCTTGGGTTAAGAACTTAATTCGTTCCGGAGGTCTGTTCTTTACCTGAAACTGTTCTTAACCTGAGGTACCACTTTAGCTAATGGGGCCTCCCATTGCTGCCACGTGATTTCTGCTCTCATCCTGAAGCAAAGTTCTTAACCTGAGGTACTATTTCTGGGTTAGCGGAGTCTGTAACCTGAAGCATCTGTAACCCGAGGTACCACTTTACAGGTTTCCTGTTAGGGTGCCTGTGTAACCCCAGCCTTATGACTACCCTGCTCTGCTCTCCCACCATCCTCATAAGCAATGCTATTGTTGGCATGGCAGTTCCACAGCAGGAGCCCACTGCTCCTGTTTATACCTGTAGTGGAGCAGGGAATTAGTCATGAGAAACATAGTTGGAATCATGGAGTTGGAAGGGACCTGAAAGAGTCATCTACTCCAATGCACACGCGTGCGCACACCCACCCACCAGCAATGCAGAAATCTCAACTAAAGTACCCATGACAGATGGCCACCCAAACTCTGCTTGAAAACATCCAATGAAGGAGAGTCCACAACCTCCAGAAGGAGTCTGTTCCACTGTCAAACAGCTCCTACTGTCAGAAAGTTCTTCCTGATATTTAGTCAGAATCTCCTTTCTTGTAACCTGAAGCTGTCGGTTCAGGTCCTACCCTCCAGAGCAGGAGAAAACAAGCTTGTTCCCTCTTCCATGTGACAGCCCTTGAGATATTTGAAGATGGCCATCATATCTCCTCTCAGTCTCCTCTTTTCCAGGCTAAACATACCCACTGAGTTAGATTGGTCAATGGTTCTACTCTATATAAGGCTTTTCCCATGTTAAGAACATAAGAACAAAGCCTGATAGCGGGGAACATCTTATAATCTGAGAACTATTCCTAAACACATTCGCTTCTGGATACACTGCTGACAGAAACAGGCCTTTTGTTGCCTCATTCACGCTTTTGCTCACCTTATTTCTTTGTGACAGTGTAGTGGAAATGTGGAAGACAATTGTATTTCGAGGAGTTAGGTGGCATGTCGCTTTCCCTTTAACATCCCCAGTTTGAGGTCTGCTGGATTCTTGTGTTTCACACACACCTCTCAGGGCTTTATTGGGTTCTTCTGTGTTGCAAGTGCTGGCTGGATGCCGGTTGCAGGTAGTGGGAGACTCTCAGTCACTCTGTATTAATCATGAGTAATGCCAGGTGCACTTGATTACATCAAGGCAGGCTATAAAAGCCATAGGTGGGAGGGGCCCGGGGAGCTTCTGCCCAGATCAAAGGACCTGATGCTGGGAGACCGACGGTCAGGGTCTTTCGCCTGCTGCTCTACCTGGGGCTCTGGGCAGCTGAAGGGGAGATTGGGTAGCCCCTGTCGGGTATGTTTTATTTTATGCTTTGTATGCCTGTGGTTTGTTAATAAAACTGTTTTGGTTCCCCTTCACCTCCTCATTCCTATTGTCCTGATATCCTTGGAAAGAACTGCTGTATTTGGCAGCACAGACAGCAAAAACAACAACACACACACACTACAAAGCATTTGCTGCTGTCACTCCTTTCACATCCACTGGGAAGTCTTCAGAGTCAAAAAAGTAGTAATTCAATTACAGTGCCTTCGATATGTGTCTACACCCAGCTAAATCTTGCCACCATGTGGCCAAACAAGGAAGTACTGTTGTTGAGGTACACATGCAACGAAAATGAAATTAAACAAACACAGATAGAGCATTGCAATTATATGTTGGCATTCACAAGGTGGTAAATGAAAGACAAAGGTATTTGCTCAAAACGTTTTGCAAAAGGGTTTATTGTCGAGTGCAGGAAGGAGTTGTTAAACTAATTACTTTTAGGACGCAGCGTGCATTAAATATTTTCCTCCAATAGGTGCTCTTTCTTCCTCTGTGGATTGTTTCTCAGCATGTTGATGCTGTTTTCCTATCCAGCTGCTTTCCTAGGCAGTTTTGCTATAATTTAGCCATCATGGGAGTGCATTGAGGTTCCTTGGGTTCCAAACGTAGTTGCCTCAGATCTGCCTGCACATGGCAAGATCTGTTCAAGTGTCTGGTGGCCTCACCAGGAAATTAGGGGAAGAAATTGCAGGGACAGTGCAATGTATGTGAAGGTATGTGTGCATATATACATATAATTACCCTTATTTTCAGTCCAGAACTGTAGTCAAAAAGGAGAGTTCAGTTAATCTGCACCTGGTATAAACAGAGCAGCTGTTAACATCTCCACAATCAACTGAATATTCAGAAACCTGGCCACCCTTCTTGCTTACCCAATATTATTCCATATTCATATTTCCTTATTCTGATTAATTCTAGGTTAGTACCAATCAATAGCACCAAATACAATCAAGTACATTAAATGATAGCGTAAATATAATAAAGTGTAATGTAGGCCAAGTTTCTAAATACAATTATTAATCATCATTATAACTCAATACCGTTCCAAGTTAGTTGGAATGTATTATCACAGTTGATATCTAATCCATATCTATTTCCCATAAGGTTTATAAACAATACCCAATTATCATAGAATTTGAGGGTTTTCCCTGCAACTGAATGTACTCTGCAACCTTTCTATGTTATTCCACATTTTAACCAACCACATTTTCACTGTTGGCGTTTCATAAACGCTCCACTTCGTAGCAATCTTTTTCCCCCCAGCCAAAAATAGGAGTGGCATACTTTTTTAAAGTAGTTAGGTGAATATGGGATGTGTGTGGAAATGTGGCCATAAAGACTGAGTACAGTGGTACCTCTGGTTACGTACTTAATTCATTCCGGAGGTCCCTTCTTAACCTGAAACTGTTCTTAACCTGAAGCACCTCTTTAGCTAATGGGGCCTCCTGCTGCCGCCGCGCCGCAGCCACACAATTTCTGTTCTCATCCTGAAGCAAAGTTCTTAACCCAAGGTACTATTTCTGGGTTAGCGGAGTCTGTAACCTGACGCGTATGTGACCCAAGGTACCACTGTACACTTGAGTGGACAGCCCTAATGGGGCTTTTCAGTTTGGAGAAAAGGTAATTAAAGAGGGGAGCAGGATAGATGTGCATGCATGATGTGGATAAAGCAGATAGTATCCCGTGAACCCCAGTCTCCAAGGGGTGAGAGATTTAAGGGGTGTGAGCACATACCTTGGATTGGGCTTTCTCAGAATGAAGCCCATCGGAGACTGTGGTGTCTTTTGGATATATAGCTTTATTTACACAGGCTGAGCATAAGACCGAAGTGTCTGCAGTTTTATTGCTCCAACAGATCTTGCTCCCCTATTTGGTTTCCAGCCCTCCCTCCCGCTTGCAAAGCCATAGCTTTGCTTGCAGCACAAATGCAAGTTGGGCCTCTCTGTGTCTTCCCAGCTCCAAAGGAGATCAGAGTTTGAATCCTGCTCAGTCTGACGGTGCATCCCTGTCCCTTGCTAGGAACAGGGGCACACAGCCAACACAGGGTTTAACCCCACTCTGCTGCCCAGCAGATGATGACATGAGAGATACAAATCAATGTATACGTGAAGTTAAGGTTGTTACATCTTACATCATGAAGACAGGAGCTAAAAGAATTCATAAAACTGCTCTGCAATCTTCTTATCCTTCCATAGCACACCTTTAACTCTCTTGTCCAATCACCTCCCCAGCTGGTTTCCTTTCTCATATGTTTAAATATATTTATATGGTTGGTCTAAATGTTTTCGGAGATACGCTGCTCATATTATTTTCACGTCCCTCGGCATCCGCTTGCTTTTCTTGTGCCAACATTGTGTTCCTTGTTGTTGCCATTTGGGCAAGAGCTCCATTTTCTGAATGAAGCTTACTTGCCTCTAATAGCTTCCTTGACTCTGCTCATTAATCATGCTGCTGTTTTCTTGGACTTCGTAGGACTGCCCTTGCCCTGCTTCTCTTATTTAAATAGCATGTGAGCTTCCCATGGGCATTTGTTGGCAGAAGGAGATTTAGGGCAGTGCAACTGGTTGTGCCACACTGGGTGCCAAGCCTAGGGAGCACTGCAGGGCATCGCAGCTATGACACATAGTGAACTGAGCAGAACATAAGGCGAGAGGCAGAGGCCCTGAATATTGGTGTTGTGCAGGGCACTGCTGAAATTTGAAAGACCAAAGTCTGTAAAGGAGTGGATTCATATTTCCAGAAAGCTTAGGCCATTTCCCTGTGGTCTTATAGCTCCCCCCCAAAATATGCATTAAAAACAAAACTATTGTAATGTTTAAAAGCTCAAAAGCAAAACCCATAACCTTTCTTCCCATTTCAAATTACATCTGGAAGAGCAATTGCTGGTAGTGCCACCTTTCACCACGAGGTGGCAGAGTTTCACCATCTTTCCCATTGATAAAAAAGACTTAAAGAGTTGCTAAACTGTTGCAGCCAAATCATAAAGGGGTTTGTTTGCTTTTTGCTCAAGCATAAACATGCTTTTTCTCAGAGACACCAAGCACAATTTTCTTCAGTGTAGCAATGTCTGTAATCCAGTCTAGTGCCTGCAAAAGGTGTACTGAATATCAGCCAAGCTTTTCCTCTGTGGAAATTCACAGATCAAACATTTCTGAAAAGGGAGCATTTGAAAAGCTTCCCTCAAATGCATGAGGCTCTATAATTTCCAGGACTGTGCATGTAGGGCAGAGATTATGAGGAAGAAAGATAGTTTCAGGAATTCCAAGTTCAGCCAAGATTTAAAGAGCAATTTGAGTGCATTGTGGGAAAATCATTCTTTGCCCAATCCATTATCAGATGTTTCAAAACCCAATAACAT
The DNA here is from genome assembly GCF_027172205.1 of Podarcis raffonei. Classification (NCBI taxonomy): domain Eukaryota; kingdom Metazoa; phylum Chordata; class Lepidosauria; order Squamata; family Lacertidae; genus Podarcis; species Podarcis raffonei. The sequence continues at coordinate 40,864,703 of NC_070603.1, forward strand.
ATTGAATCTCCAGTATTTGACTCATAACTTGCCAGGGGCTGACAGGAGTTATAGTTCGGTAATATCTGGAAGGCCAAATGTTCCTCATACAACCTGTTAACCTTATTTCTGCCCTTGTGATGTTGAGTACACGCTTACTTTTTCTGACTGCCTTATAATATTGTAATGCCAACCAGCCACTTGGAACGTCAAAGCTGAAATCCAGCTTTCCCCAACCAATTAACTCCAGATATGTTGAGCTCCCATCAGCCCCAGCCAGTAATGCCAATGTTAAAGGCTGATGGGTGTTGTAGTCCAACATATCCGGAGGGAACTAGGTTTCAGCAAGGCTTACCAAATCCCTTAGTGTTAACCACTGTGAGGGCAAGAGAAAGGCCAAAGGCCAAATCAAGACTGTTCGTCTAGCACCCCCCCAAAAAAAATCCATCTTAAAGTGTTCCATGCCACCTGTACCACAGCAGATTGTAAGAGAGTCTGAGTGGGGAAAGTGCTGGTGTTTTGGTGGGGCAAGGTTCTTTCCATTTTGGCCTCTTAAGTCAGCTGCCCCAATTTAAGCACAAAAACAGTGAGTGGAGCATGACCAGTTTTATTGACCAAACTCCACCCAGGCAGCCTGGTTCACAAAGATGTAGGAGCCCAACCAACCCCATGTGGGATTTAAGTCATGACCTCTTGGCCCCCAACACCCCCCCCCCCAAGAGAGGTAGCCTGCATCAGCGGCCATATCAATTTCCCACTAAGATCCAGCATCACAAAGCAAAAAGACTACAGTCTTCTTTAGGCCTCTGATGAAGGCTATGACTCAGAACACAAAGGGTTACAGCAGGGGTCAGCAAACTTTTTCAGCACCGGGCTGGTTCACTGTCCCTCAGACCTTGTGGGGGGCTGGACTATATTTTGAAAATAAAAATAAAAATGAACGAATTCCTATGCCCCACAAATAACCCAGAGATGCACATTCTACTCATGTAAAAACACGCTGATTCCCGGACCATCCGCGGGCTGGCTTTAGAAGGCAACTCGGCTGGATCCAGCCTCCAGGCCTTAGTCTGCCTACCCATGGACAAGAGAATCATCCCATAGGGAAGGAAAAGAGGTCATACTATAAACAGCCCTGAAATGTCTACCTTGTGTATCTCTTCTACCTGGCTTGTTTATTGCTTGTCTTCAGTGTTGGGGAATGCAATGGGTTAGAGAGTTAGAGAGAGAGAGATTTTCTTACGGAATGATTCATTGCAGGCAGCTAGTGGATATGCTAGCCCCAAACGGGGGTAACCAACAGGTGCCCTTCTGATTTTGCTAGATGCCCATTTTCATCATTCCTGATGATTGACCATGGGATTTCTAGGTCATCGTTTGGAGGGTACATTGGTTAAAGGTAAAGGTACCCCTGCCCGTACGGGCCAGTCTTGACAGACTCTAGGGTTGTGCGCCCATCTCACTTAAGAGGCCAGGGGCCAGCGCTGTCCAGAGACACTTCCGGGTCACGTGGCCAGCGTGACATCACTGCTCTGGCGAGCCAGAGCTGCACACGGAAACGCCGTTTACCTTCCCGCTAGTAAGTGGTCCCTATTTATCTACTTGCACCCGGGAGTGCTTTCGAACTGCTAGGTTGGCAGGCGCTGGGACCGAACAACGGGAGCGCACCCCGCCGCAGGGATTCGAACCGCCAACCTTTCGATCGGCAAGCCCTAGGCGCAGAGGCTTTTACCCACAGCGCCACCCGCATCCCTACCACATTGGTTACCCCTGCCTTAAATAAATACATACAGCATCTTATTGTTCTAACCACATATACTTGCGTCCTCCCCAAAGATATACAACCAAAGGCCAAAGCATGTGAGTTATTCTGACTTTTATTTTGTTGCTTCTTAGTCCACACAAGTTGGTATAAAATCAGAAAAGCAAAGCAAAATAATCATATAATAATGTCTGGAGTCTTAGCATCAAAAGGCACCGCTTACACATCTACACACGGCTGCCAATACAGTTCATTGCCAGACACACTTTTGGGGGGCAGGAAAAACAGAAAAGGGTTACAGAGGAGCTGGAAGGAGGGAGGGATCCTCAAGGGGCTAGAAGGTTCACTTACTTCCCTCCCGACCATGAAGTAAAAGGAGTGGGGGAAGAGAAATACCTTGGTTATAAATGCTTTATTAAAAAATAATAATAGTAATAATAATGATGATAGCAATTTTCCTAAGTACAAAAGCAGTTACAGGCTGTATATATTACACAAGAATTATTTATCATTCCTATTTCTTGGTTTATCTCAAAATCGTTATCTGACTTTCCAGTGAGTAAGGTTAAATGGCTTAGCGATATAAGGAATGGTAAATAGATAGCACCATTTCACAGATTTGGTATTCAATTTTGTAAAAGGGGTTATGGAGAGGGGTGGGGTGGGGGTCTGGAACTTAGAAGGGTTCCTTGCTTTCCCCTACTTTAGCTTATTCTTTCTGCCCATTGTCCCACAACGGGCAAGGTTGGGGGGGCGACACACCCATGGCTAGTTACAAACCAACATGACGGACTTCTTTTCCGTCCCGTGTCTCCTCCAATGTTTCTTCTTCTTAGCATCGGTGCTCATCTTGGCCATCTCAAAGTACGGAGAAACGGACCTGATTTAACATATGGAAAGGAGCACTAGCTCTAGAGACCTCCTTTTCCAAGAGGGATTTATGAAGGACTGGCGACATTTCTGTGCTCCCAGGAGCTCCAGTTGTCATACGAAGAGGGGGGTGGGGAAGGTGGTGATATTATGCAGCTTCTGGTTGCATTGGTGGGACTATACTTCACATACGACACCACATCTTGACTAGCATCCCAAGGGGTTCCAAAGCTGGGCTCGCCCAGCCATGCCTTCCTCATCATTGACATTCCCCTCCCCTCCCTGCCCTCTATGTGGCCATTGCAACCCATCTTTTAGTTAATGTGAGCATATGAGGGGCATAAGCAAACATCAGTGCAGTGGGCGGCATATGACACCTGTCTGTGGGCCAAGTTTATGTCATGTGGCTTGGGGATTGGAAGTGGAGAGCTATGGAGGAGGGATCCATTTGCTTCCACAGCAAGAGGGGAGGAGGAACGGCACTCTGATTATGCTGTTAGGAGTTAAAGAGTCCTTAGGCACTTTCTTTAGGCTTTAAACATGGCGGCAGGTCAAACAAACAAAAGCAAACAGTACTATGTACATATATGTAAAAAGTGTTATAAATAGGTTTTTTTAAACCATAGATACTATATACATCTTCAATGAACACAGTAACCCTTCTTTCAGTTTGGTTTTGTTTCTTTTCCTTGTTGATATTGTTTTGGTTAACTTCCTTTTTATTTGTTTGTTTCCATTTCCTAACTCATCAAGGCCCCCTTGTCCTGAGTGCTGTAGTCTCAGCGGCCGCCCTCGACACATCATTCGCGCTTCCTCAGGATGACGTAGATCACCCCACTAATGACGGCCAGCGGGAAGGCCACCCAGGCCAGGATGTACGAGAAGCCAAAGGAGAGGCTGTCTACAGGGGGATGCCAATCTGTATGTCTCGCTGTGAAGATGGTGGCCCCGGACATCACGCATAGACCTGTGAAAGAGAAGTCAGCAAAGAATGTAAGCAAGCCAATCCAGGTCCAACATGGAAGATCAAGCTGGGGTGTGTCTGTTATAATGAACATCTCTCCTTCCCCACCTAACTCCTTCTGGACTTTCCTACTACAATATTTAACAAGAGCCATCAGCTTGGGGGCCTTTAAACAAATTCATGGAGGACAAGGCTCTCAATGTCTGCTCACCACAGACCTTGACAAGATACGCCTCCGAATGCCAGTGGCTGGGGAAAGTTCTGTTGTGCTCATACCCTGCTTAGGAGCACCTCAAGACACCTGGTTTGCTACTGTGAGAATAGGATACCAGACTAGGCAGGCCTTTGGCCCAATACAGCACAGTTACTCTTATGTCAATAAATTTCAGGCTGCAAGCAGGTGTGAGCAGCCTTTTTGCCCCCAAGGGCCAACTGGGCGAGTGCTTGAGCATGTGTCCATGTGCACACATGCTCTTCCGGTTTTCAACGTATCTCCCTGTTGAGGAAGAGAAACCCAATAGGGAAAGAGACTTTGAGAGCAGGATCACACAGGTGTCTGCCAAGAAGAGCCTCACTTTCAAAGGTTCTGCAAACTCCAAGGCACCACTATCTTTTGCAATTTTGTATTCTTCAATAGAAAGAACCTTAGCTTTGTTTGTTTTTAATACGCTTTGAGAAAAGAATTAAATTCATGCAGGATCAGCCTATCCTTCTATCTCCAGAAACACCACATCTTGGATTTACTGTGGTATACAGTACCTAAGTTTTCCTATTACACTGAGCTAGTAACTGCCACCTTAAAAGTTCCTCTTAACTGAAAAAAAAAATGGCCACCAATCCTCTTTTTTGAGCTGGGAGGAGTCTGCAATGCCCAATCAAGGAAACTGGATCAGCCCTCTCTTCCTACGAAGGACTGCTCCATTGCATTTCAACAGGTATGCTGGTCTGGCTGAGGCCCTACCCTATAATGTACTAGGGAATAATTAATCCTGCCTTGCTGCTAATAATTAAAAGCAGAAGTCTTCTTTTTTTCCACTCTGCTGCCTCCAGTGCCCTAAGCCCCTGTGATCAAAGCGTGAGCAGGTCAGACCAGGCCCCCTTCCTGCACTAATGCCTCTAAGTTCAGCATCTTTGTATTGCCACCTCAGCAATACCAGCTCTAGAACTATTTCCTCCCTCCTACTGAAAAGCTCAGCACCAGCGACTGCCAGGATCGCACAATGGCTCTTCTATTCAGTGCCCAGAACAAGGCCTTTTCATTGATCCCAGCAATTCCACAACCTGCTCAATGTGCCACCAGAGTAGTCTCTGTTCCAAAGCCCTGTGACCTCAGGACCACCTACACCTAACCACAGTGATATTTGAGCTGTTCTTTCCCTCCACACTGCCCCCTTTGTTTGCACAAAAGTGCAGGAGTGGGAATGTGTTGAATTCAGAAGCTGCTGATGCAGCTCCCATTCTCTGGGCCATCAAGAGGACACCCACAGCCACAGCCACCAGCCCATGGACTGGGAGCATAAGCAATTGTCTCTCACTTTGGGTGGGATGGGGTGGGAAAAAAGAGCAGAGCAGTCGTGCCACAAATCACCTACTGGCACTAGACAAGAGAGTGTGGATTGTGCATGGGAAGAGCTGGGAAGGAGAAGGGGGAGATGGTGATTTTGTTTCTGCTTGAAGTAACCAAATTTTTTCACTGGACCTCCAACAAGTGTGGAGGGTGGGTGGAGAATGAAGGCACTTAAAGGGGTAGGGAATTAATACAAATGTCTTCTGTTCCCATCTTGCAAAGAAAATGGAAAGTCAGTTCCTAGAGACAGTATCTGATGCAATCTCCATGAGAGAACACCCACTGGTGGAGCAAAGGCCACTGGGTTCATCTCTGAACCAGAATAGAGTTGAAATTCCAGTGCTCATTTGCATCTCTAGCAAAAGGAGGGCACACGCATAAGAAGTTGGAAGCACTATCCTATAGGATAGGAGAGAAGATGGCACCAGTCAATTGATTTGGGCCTAACATAAAATTTAGCTGTCCCAAATAATTCACCCGCCCTCTAACTTTGAGCATTGGAAGAAACTTCAAAGCAACATATTTGAGCCACTGGAAACACCAGGATAAGTTTTGTATGACTGAAACCTGGTTCTATGGAACGTTTGCATTCAAAGTCTAGAACTGGGAACCCAAACACTAGTGTTCTTTTGAAAGTCAGTATCTGCCATGCACACAAATTGATCTTGTAATCTGATCTACTTCTGCATGTCTCTGCAGGAAAAAAAAACCCCTTCAGATTTGATACAGATTCATAACATGCTGTATTCAAATGCTAATGGCATCAATCAGTCATTGTAAAAAAAAAAAAAATCTGCATGAAAGTTACTGAATTTGGCATGATAAGCCTATTATGAAAGCATATACTCAAAACTCAGATTTTGTTTTCTAGTTACAATACTGTGTAACCATCATGTACTCTGAGACTGAGTTCAGTTTTAACTGCATTTCCTGGATAGTTCACTTGGTTAGAGCATGGTGTTTATAATGCCAAGGTTGCAAGTTTGATCCCCTTATGGAGCAGCTGCATATTCCTCCTGCATTGCAGGAGGGTGGACTAGATGAACCTCAGGGTCCCTCTCGCTGAAAGACCCACACAAAGAACAGAAGTACACCTAATATTACCCAGACAGTTCCCTGTGATCAGCACCCTGCTCCTTCCAAAGATGCTGGAAAGTTACACATTAAAACCAGGCATATGTAAACTGCAGTTTATAAGCAGCACAGGGCTGAGTCACAGGAAGGAAGGTTGCCTTGGGGGCAAGATCATCTGCAAAGAAAGTGATTGACGGCTTGGAAAATGCTTTCTCATGGACTGGAGAGCAGGGCCGGCTTCCAAATGCTCCACCCAACAGAAAGAGAGGTTCCAATTGCACAGGAGCTATCTTTATGCTGGCTGCTGAGGCTCCTAAATCTTCACAGCTACCAGCAACGGTATATACAAGGTATGGATTAATGTCCATAAAGCCCCAGGAATGTTATGAGGAAATGCAACCCTGACTTTGAAAAAGCAAACCTTTTTGGAGGAATGCAAATTAATCTGAGCACAAGCCAAAACAGCTCCCACTCTGGAGGCTCTTAAACAGACTCTCTCTCTCTCTCTCTCTCTCTCTCTCTCTCTCTCTCTCTCTCTCTCTCTGTGTGTGTGTCTGTCTTTAGGAGCCAGGGTGTGGAATGCTCACCCAATGCTAGGCTGAAGTGCAGTGAGATGAGGGACAGGAGAAGAAGCTGCTGACACAAGAACTATTCAGAAGCACACAGCAGCCCCCTTTCAAGCCTGGCGCTACAGCAGTCAGAACTGTGGACTGAGTGGGTGAATGGCGGTTGATGGTACTTCGGCCCTGGGAAAGTGGTTGGCAAGCGTGCCACAAAACAAGTCCAAGAGATGGTGCTATTGCAGAAGGCAGTACGTAAGGCAGTCCTGATTATCTTAGAACAGTGATGGCCAGACGTGGCCCTCCAGCTGTTTGGGGACTATTGAAGAGCATTCTTCTCTTCAAGGATCTGTGCCGGCTGGGATTGTGATTGTTGTTTCAGGCTGTCAATTTCTAAATGATACCTCTTCAGAAGGGCACCCTCATCCATAACTTCATTTATTATTGGGTGATTTTTCATATTTTTTGCTGTACTCGCAAACTGGAGGGTTCTAAGAGTTTCTTCGACGGATGTCAGAGTGACTGTGCAGATTTCCACCCAGTGATTTATGGAGAATCCACGTCAACGTACTGTCTCTGTAGTTAATGTTGTTAGAAGGGTTTTTTCCTCTGGTGGCAGATGACAGAAACTTACGACACCACGAGACCGGTGTAAAACAAATTAAATAACGGCTTTATTACAAAAACAACAAACAACAAAGCTTGTGGGTGTTTTCTCCCTGCAGGCAAGTTCAAAGTGCAACTTTTCCTCCTTTTGTAGTCATGACCAGCTGTACCCAATCTGCCCAGAGCTCATAGAAACAGTTCTTAAAGGTACAAACATTTTTACTGTTTCTTTGCAGAATGATTCCCAACAAATGTAGGCTCCAGTCTGATCTTCACAAAGATTATTGATAACTTGGCTCAAGATGGAGAGGCTCCGGTTTACAGGTGAAACTCGAAAAATTAGAGTATCGTGGAAAAGTTCATTTACTTCAGTAATTCAATTTAAAAGGTGAAACTAATACATGAGATAGACTCATGACATGCAAAGTGAGATATGTCAAGCCTTTATTTGTTATAATTTTGATGATTATGGCATACAGCTGATGAAAACCCCAAATTAACAATCTCAGAAAATTAGAATATTAAATGAAATCAGCAAAACAAGGATTGCAAATAGAGTAATATTGGACCTCTGAGAAGTAGAAGCATGCATGTGTAGTTGGTTTGGGCCCCCTTTGCATCAATTACTGTCTCAATGGGGCGTGGCATGGATGCTATCAGCCTGTGGCACTGCTGAGATATTATGGAAGACCAAGATGCTTCAATAGCGGTCTTCAGCTCTTCTGCATTGCCCAGTCTCATGTCTCTCCTCTTTCTCTTGCAATGCCCCAAAGATTCTCTATGGGGTTCAGGTCAGGTGAGTTTGCTGGCCAATCAAGCATAGTAATCCCATGGGATTGAACCAGGTTTTGGTACTTTTGGCAGTGTGGGTAGGTGCCAAGTCCTGCTGGAAAATGAAGTCAGCCTCCCCATAAAGCTTGTCTGTGGAAGGAAGCATGAAGTGCTCCAAAATCTCTTGGTGGACAGCTGCATTGACCCTGGACTTAATGAAGCACAGTGGACGAACACCAGCTGATGACATGGCTCCCCAAATCAACACAGACTGTGGAAACTTCACACTGGACTTCAAGCATCTGGCATTGTGTGCCTCCCCATTCTTCCTCCAGACTCTGGGTCCTTGGTTTCCAAATGAGATGTAAAAGTTGCTCTCATCAGAAAAGAGGCTTGGGACCACTGAGCAAGAGACCAGTTCTTTTTTTCTTTAGCCCAGTTAAGACACTTCTGACCTTGTTTCTTGTTCAGGAGTGGCTTGACAAAAGGAATACGACATTTGAAGCCCATCTCCAGGATCCGTCTGTGTGTGGTGGCTCTTGATGCGCTAACTCCAGCCTCAGTCCACTCCTTGTGAAAGTCCCCAACATGTTTGAATGGTGTTTTCCTGATAAGCCTCTACAGGCTGCGGTCATCCCTGCTGCTTGTGCACCTTTTTCTTCCACACTTTCCCCTTCCGCATAACTTTCCATTAATGTGCTTCAATACAGCAATTTGGGAACATTCAACTTCTTCTGCAATTACCTTTTGAGGCTTTCCCCTCCTTATGGAGGGTCTCAATGATGGCTTTCTGCACAACTGTCAGGTCAGCAGTCTTCCCCATGATTGTGCTTCCTACTGAACCAGACTGAGAGACCATTTAAAGGCTCAGGAACCCATTGCAGGTGTTATGGATTGAATAGCTACTGCATCTTTTCACAATATTCTAATTTTCTGAGATTGTTTTTTCCTGACAATGTTCCCTTTCTCAGCAAGATCTGCATTCTCTCTGGCAGGGAGCAGGTGCACCCGCACGCAGACAGTTATGGCGCCTTCCTCACACCATGCATAATGTTGTTCAATACAATCAGAGAATTCTTGTTGCTTACAATAGTAACCAGCCTTTTTCAATAGTAAGCATAATTATTAATAATTTAAATTATTAAAATTCAATTGCTATATGTGCTGTGCTGTCATCTAAATGATTTTTTAAAAATATTAAATATCCTATATTCTTTTAAGTTGTCTTGCCCTTTCTTTCTTTCTTTCTTTCTTTCTTTCTTTCTTTTTTTAGAATGTTGTGTAAGAAATTTAAGAATAATCCTATATACATGCAGAGCACATGACAGGTTAGAAACACTCATGTTCTGCATCTTAACTTTGCTATTCTGGAGTCTCCCTTGCTTTCCATCATTAACCAATGCTCCATCTTGGACAATTTCCCGTGGCAATGTTCCAGGATATGCAATTCCACTCCCCTTTACTTACCAGCAAGGATCTGGAAAATGCCAGTAAGGTAGAACCGTCCGCCCTTAGTGAGAGTGAAGAGCTGGCAGAAGAACAGGAACAAAGACAATACGCTGAAGATGATGGAAAGGATCATCAGAGCTTGGACACCCTGCAGCCATTCTGTAAAAAAAAATGAAGACACACACACACAAAAACCATTAGGGCAATGCAGACCAGAGGTAGAGGTTCTACAAATTTATCTGTGCAAGGGCAGAAAATTCCCTTCTCTGGCTGCTGAACATGAGATAGCAAAGCAGTAAAAAAAAAAGATCCAGTGATTCTCTTTGTATGAAAGCTACAGTACAAATCTATTGACTATCATAAACATATATATCAATCGTAGCCAACATGGTGCCTCCAGAGACTGTTGGACTACAGCTCCTCAAATCCCTCACCATTGGCCATGTTGGATAGGGATAATGGGAGTCCAAAAAACATTTAGAGGGCATCAGGATAGTTACCCCTGCTATGTGTTAATAGAAGTCAAGCACTTTCAGACTCAGCTGTTGGGACACATGTTTCTTCCTGGGAAGGTAACCAAGCAGTTCCAGAATTAAGGCACCAATAGAGTCTCTTGCAAATCTCATTCAAGCATACAAGGAGGAAATTCAAGGGTGTTTTATAAATACTGCTTCTGGGGTGAGCAGGAACTGAGCAATTTTTCTGGCCATTTGTGCCATCTCCAACCAAATCTTCAGTGCTTTTTATCCAATTTCCAGAGGGTAAACACGGAAAGTACGACAAGGAGACCACAATTTACTCACTGGCTCACAACTCTCCCAGAACCTAATAATGAAGCAGCTGTTCATAGCCCCCTTTCTATCATTTCCAGAGCTAGCTTGCCTGCAGCTCTTGATATTTTACCTATTTGGCGAGGTTGGAAGGTCCTGGCTGAGTCAAACAGAACTAATTGCCACGATTGCCCTTTTGGGATGCAAAGCAGGGCCAGCTAGAGACAGCTAGAGGACCAGATTCAGCCTGCAGTCCAGAGGTTCCCCACCCCAATTTTGTTACATTCCACAGTCATTTGCTAGGCACTATGCCCATGACCGACGCAGGTGGCGCTGTGGGTTAAACCACAGAGCCTAGGACTTGCTGATCAGAAGGTCGGCGGTTCGAATCCCCACGTTGCTCGGTCCCTGCTCCTGCCAACCTAGCAGTTCGAAAGCACGTCAAGGTGCAAGTAGATAAATAGGTATCACCCTGGTGGGAAGGTAAGCGGCGTTTCCGTGTGCTGCTTTAGTTTGCCTTAGTCATGCTGGCCACATGACCTGGAAGCCGTACGCCGGCTCCCTCGGCCAATAAAGCAAGATGAGCGTCGCAACCCCAGAGTCGGTCACGACTGGACCTAATGGTCAGCGGTCCCTTTACCTTTACCTTTATGCCCATGACCCAGATTGCTAACCACAGCACTTCATCTGAATGACCTGCAGTTGCTGGGAGAAGAATTGCAGTTTCCAAACCACTGATCTTATCAGTGGCTTGAGGAACTGAACACTTGCAATTTCTCCATGGCAGCAGTGCTTGCAGCAATACGCTGGCAAGAGGGTTTAGAGAAGCAGCTGTGTAATCTCCAGAGGGGGTAAAACAGCAGCTATTTAGACATGGCTGCTGCTTTGACCGGGGTGCTAAGAAAGCTGCAAAAGTCTGAAATAACCAAGCATCATTAAGTGACAGTCCTGTCCCCATTTGGAACCTTAGGCAAGGCACTTGCAGCCCAGCTGTCAAAAGTCAGGAGACTTACAACATGAGCTCAGTCAAAAGGCCATCCTTGATGTCTGAGTCAGAGCTGAACTATTTGCATGCCTTGAGGGTGGGTAAGTGTCCTTGCAAAACAAACACTACAATGAGCACTCCTAATACCACAACAGTGCACTGCTTCACCCCAGGAACCTTTAAGTTTCTCTATAACACAGTTTACTCCTGCAGGCATAAAAGGGAGACAGCAGGGTTGGCTTAACCCAGTGGAACAGCTCCACCTATTTATAGCCCCCAGAAAGTTAGCAGACCAAGCAAAAAGATTGCTCAACTTGCACATGCAACAGACGGCCTTTCAATGACTAGGGCTCTTACTACTGCTGTTATGTCTAGGAGGCATAGAAACCTGCAAACTGGTGGTCTGGCTATTCTAAGACAGGCTCTGAGAATTTCATCAGAGCCCTAGCTTTGCATATTTTGGAAGGAAGAGGGGCTTCAATGGAGCATCCTTTAGATGAGAGGCTTGTGTGTTGTCAAGTCTGTACCATCTGCTGTTTCTGTTTATGGTACCCAGGTCCTCTCTGCCTTAAAAGAGTTCCATCTTGACCCACAATGTATCCCATCTTCCTTAGGAAAACATGAAAGATTTGGGCATTGGGAATCTGGGTACATATTTTATCTAATATTGCCATAGTTCTTTTGAAATTACAGCTTTTAAAAGAGGTTTTGGCCATAGCACTTGATTTCTTAAGCAGAAATTTACGATATCCTGATTATTCCCATGCAAACACCATATTACCTTTAGTTTTAATTTACTGTAATCATCTCTCTCTTCCAGTCCCCATTTCAGCTACAACATAAGCTTCTGCAAACAGAAGTCCTGAATATCCCCAAAGCTCAGGTTTTTTAAATTCTTTTCAATAAATGCATTGTTTATTAAGAAGGAACATAGTAATATTTACTCAGTATATTTAGGCCATAATCCCAAGAGCATTTACTTGGAGGCAAATTCCAGTGTTTCAGCATTGAAACTTTTGTATGTTTTCAAGAAGGCTTGTAATTTTTTCTTGATTTTACTGTTTTATTATTTGGGAACTGCTTTGAGGGTTTTTGTTTTTTTACAATCAAGCAGTGTATAAATTTTATGAACTAAATCCATAAATATTTCCATTTCACCACTAGAGATACTGCTGTGGAAAGAAGTTAGCCGGCAGCTCAGAAGACAGACTTCAGTTAGGTAGCAGTGGGAAAAGTAGGTAAGTCCAGATAAAAATGGTGAATATTGGGCATTCACTGTTCTTGGTGAGTCACTAACGTTCCCATCCTATGCACTCTTATTCGGTTTCAATGAGTCTTATTTCCAACCTAAGTGTGCTTAGGTTTTTGCCCCAATCATGTTAGATATTTTACAGACGCAAGGGCCAGCTGTCATTCCAGTATCCCAAATAAATCTCAACTCCCACACGTACATCCTGCTCCCTTAGAACTTTGTCTGGGGTCATTCATCCAAGCAGACTGTCTATCACAGGAGAACGGCCCACACCAAAATTAATGGAAGCCAATTCAAACACTACCGAGGACAAATATAATTTCCTCTTCCAACAATACCCACTTTTCAAAAAATGTGTACAAACCACAGGGATATTTCCTATGAGTTTTTTCACATATGATAGTATATTCAGTGTTTCCCAACCTTGGGTCTCCAGCTGTTTTTGGACTACAACTCCCATCATACTTAGCGAGCAAGACCAGTGGTCAGGGATGATGGGAAGTGTAGTCCAAAAACAGCTAGAGACCAAAGGTTGGGAAACACTGGTATATCTGAGGCTTCTCTTGAAGCTATTTCACCATAAAATAGAGGATAGAAATATATGAAGTAGTTTCATACTGAGCAAGCACATTGGTCCATTAAGCTCAGCTTTGTCTAGACTTAGTGTCAGTGGCTTCCAAGGACTGAACCTGGGACCTTCAGCACACAAGGCATGTGATCTACCACTGAGCTGCATCCCTTCTCCCAAAAGATGTGACACAACGTTACCTCTGATGGAATCCCAAGTCTTCCCACGGGCTCCCTATTTATTGAACAGGAGCAGTCACTCTGCTGCTATTGCCCAGCCAAATGCTGGCGGGTGGGTGCCTCTGCTGGTGAAAGAGAAGTTCTGGAAGGATTACAAAGTGTTGAAATGCAGAGTTTCCAGAAGGGATTGTGACTCGCTTCACGCACACCAGTGTAGAAGCCACTTTTCCATGATGTGATGGGGCAGGGGGAGTGTGAGAGAATGATGCAACAGGGTGGGTGGAGTGGATTGTGTGGGGCTTTCCTACAACTTTGATGCCTGAAGGTGGGGTACCCATTTATGAGCAAGTCCAACATGATGTGCCCCACCCACAAGTTGCAACTGAACTCCACAGCAGTGACGGGGAGAGCTTTTACTCTTCACACACAGACACACACACACCCTTTGAATAAAACTATCCGAGAGGAAGATAACATTTTGGAGATCATTTAGGTGGTCTAATGAGAAACCCACATGAAGGGTTTTGAATGCCTACTTATTACTTTATTTCTTTTAGATTAAAAAGAAAGAAAAAGGAGGAGGAATGATATGCACTGTGCAGGTTCTTTCAAGCCCTTTATCATTGTAGGAGCTTTCAAGAATGTAGCCCCAGGCAGATAAGAGCTATTACAAGTGTCACTAGTGTAAGCAACTAATAAATAAATGCAGCTGTCTCCAGATTGCAGGCTCTCAGAGGAAGAGCGCTGCAGTTGGAGGACTTTACAAGTGGCCCAGTTCATTTACTGACATGGTGTGCTTATTTCCCCCCAGGCACCAAGGGTCAAACACAGAGCAGAGCAGCAGCAATAGCCTAGTGGGAGCCAGTGTGGTGTAGTGCTTAGAGCTGGGGTCAGCAACCTTTTACAGCCATGGGCTAGTCCACTGTCCCTCAGACCATGTGGTGGGCAGGACTAAAAAAATTTTTGGAGGGGGAAGGGGGAATGAACGAATTCCTATGCCCCACAAATAACCCAGAGATGCATTTTAAATAAAAGCACACATTCTACTCATGTAAAAACACGCTGATTCCTGGACCGTCCATGGGCCAGACTGAGAATGCGACTGGGCCACATCCGGCTCCTGGGCCTTAGGTTGCCTACCCCTGGGTTCGAGTGTGATCTTGGTCCAGTCACTGCCTCTCAGCCTAACCTCCTTTGCAGGGTTATTGTGAGGAATAACTGGAGAGGGGGAGAAATGTGTATGCCACCTTGAGCTCCTTGGACAAAAAGGTGGGGTGTAAATGCAAGAACTGAACTAAATGCTTTGAAAGCATGAATGCACATGAAAGATAGACTCATCCCTTTTGTACCCAATTGATCACTGAACTCTGCAAGTGGGGGAGGGGGGTTGCTCCTGCGGGCACCATCTTATCAGGAGGCCCATTCCTGATTCATCACTGTAGGAATCTGGCCTTTAGCATGGCCACACCTACCCTATGTAATTCCCCCCCCTTTGAACAGTAGATAGTTGCCGACCGTGTTGCCTTTTCACAGCCCCGGCTGAAGACCTTTCTCTTCCAAGAAGCCTCTTAAATAGAGATATTCCCCAGTCTGGATCTGTATGGAATTGTTTTTCTAAAATATGGGTAGGCATACTAAGGCCCAGGGGTTGGATCCAGCCCAATAGCCTTCTAAATCCGGCCCACGGATGGTCCGGGAATCAGCGTCTTTTCACATGGGTAGAATGTGTCCTTTTATTTAAAATGCATCTCTGGGTTATTTGTGGGGCATAGGAATTCATTCATCCCCCCCCAAAAAAATATATAGTCCAGCCCCCCACAAGATCTGAGGGACAGTGGACCGGCTCCCTGCTGAAAAAGTTTGCTGACCCCTGGTCTAAAAGATGTTTTTTTTTCCTGGTTTTATCGCTTGTTGCTTGCTACCCTGGGCTCCCTTTTGGAGGAAGGGCAGAATGTAAGTCAAATAAATGAAGTATAATGGTATTCCCTAGCAAATCTGATCCAAGCAAGACCTGAAGTGGGAGTAGGTCTGGGGGAAAACCTCTGCCGGAGATCTCAGAAAGTCTCAGCTAACTAAAGTCAACAATACTGAAACGGTAAAGGGCAGCTAATTCAGAGCATGACCTGCAGAGCGAGCAGCTTCAGTTGATGTACACCAGTGTGCCAGCTGACTGCAGAACATGACAGTGAAAGAAAAACTCCTTTAAATCTTCAAGGGGCAGAATAATAAGACTGTCAGAGCAAAAGAACTGGCCTCGGAAGATATAAGAGGCATGTTGATAAGATAAACACAGTACAGCAGTGAGGCGACGGTAGGTGGAAAGAATGTGGCATGCTTGGACTGATGGGGATGTCAGAGCAGCCCACTAACAATGGAGAGAATCTTACATATGAATGGAAAATACATAGTAAAAATTGGCATAGACTACATCTGGTAGCCCAAACAGGCTTTTTGGGGGAGGGGGTAATATTAAAATAAATGTAACAATATGCAGAAAAGAAGTAAACACAATTCCACAGCTAAGCTATTCAGAATGAGATAAGGATGCAGTGAATTCTCTCCAGGGATGGATGATCTGACAGGGTTTGGGACATTACCCTGCCTGAGCATCTAAGCCATCACAAGAGGGCTTCAAGAGGAGTTATGAAAGGAGACCATTTTGATGTTGTATGGTCTCCATTTATATGCTTTGTAAATAAAAATTGTGCACTGCACAGGCCCCTAACAACACGTGTCTCTGTGCGGTGTGGTTACCTTATTGATATGTAGCTCTGACTTCAAAAATGTCACTTTGTGGAATCCATTTTATTATTATGCTTGCAAAACCATACCGAACATTTGGTTTGTTTTATTCTAACTGCAATATTGTTCTCCACACCATCATTGGTCTTTGTTTCTTTAGTGTTTGTATGTTGTTTTTGAAAACATAATGAATACAGTTTATCTTGGGTTTAACTACTTAATTTGTTTCAGAGGTGCGATCTTAACCTGAAACTGTTCTTAACCTGAAGCACCACTTTAGCTAATGGGGCCTCCCACTGCTGCCGTGCCGCCGGAGCACGATTTCTGTTCTCATCCTGAAGCAAAGTTCTTAACCCGAGGTAATATTTCTGGGTTAGCGGAGTCTGTAACCTGAAGCGTACGCAACCCAAGGTACCACTGTATATTTAAAAAGAAAAGAAAGACAGACCGATAGACAGAAAGCTTGCAGTCAAGATTTTCCTCACCAAACCTAGCCTTTGCATTAAGAGGACTGCTTTTTCACCACTGTTTTAACCACACATTGTTAAGGTTGCTAGTCCTGTACACCTTTCCCCCATTCGTGGAACACTGAGAGAAGGGCCACAGCTCAGCAGCATGTTTTGCATACAAGGTACCAGGTTCACTCCCCGGCATCTCCAATTAAGACTGGCCAGAAAACCTTGGAGAGCAGCTACCAGGCAGCATCAACCAAACTGGGATAGAGGGAGCTTTGGTTTGGCAGCCTTGCATGTTCTTGACTGAACTTGCAGCCTTGCGGAAGCAAATGAAAATGCACCGTTTGATGAGTGGGCTCATATGTGTTATTTGCCCCCCAGCAATCCAGTTCTGAGATTAGCACTTTCAAGATTGCCAAGCAAAAAGATCACACACACAGCCCATATTCACAATGTAACATGTACTGTAATGACGCTAAGTACATGTGTTAACTGAAATAATATTTTCCTGTTCTCTAGGGGTGTGTAGCAGCTTCAAATGAATCCCAAGCCAAACCCAAAGTCTTTGGTGGAATTCTGGGCTTGGCAAACAAAGATAAGGTGCCTCAAGTTGAAGTAGGAACCCCACCCCTAAAGCACCTTGTGATGAGCCAGTAACTTGGGCACCAGCATCACCCAAAAAATAGAACTAGCCACATTAAGGAAATGGCAGGGAGAGAAGAGGGAGGAGACAGAGTTCTGTTGTCAAGCAAGGAATAATCCAAGGAAACAATTTTACCCAGACCCTCCAATCCCAGGATTTTGGCGGAGGAAACCAAATCCATTTTAGTTTTCCTCAAATCAATTTTAAAGATGGAGCACAAAAACCAGTGGGCTAATTTGTCGGCAATTTGGCAGCTTTCTTATTTAGGGGCACCCTCTCTCCTGCCTGTTCTTTTCAGACCAACTGTCCACAAAACACTAGAGAAGCAATTTAGACCAAGGCAGGTTGTTTTCCAAAGCAGCACATTAGTGCTCCAGTTCCCTCGCTTGTCTCCCCTGCATTATAAGGCCACTGGACAAAACCTGGCTCTCTTGCACTTGCAAAACAAAAGAAAATGGCAAGTTGCAGGAATCTGTCATAACTAACTGGTGTGGTCTAACCTTGTGGATTTGTGTAATCCAATCTCACAATGGTGCCACTGAGCTAATCTGGTACAGGGCAGCATCTGACTATAGTTGGGCGGCTGGATGGGGGTGAGATGAATTGAGAGGAGGCTGCAACAATAATAGCTGGGAGGCCTTTTGCCATGGAGGGACCAAGTCACTGACAGGGGTCCCATTTTTCCTGGACTGTGCCATTTTGACAGCAGGTAGGGCTTCACATATTTCAGGGGTGGGGAAGCTTTGGGCCTCCATATGTTGCTGAACTACAATTCCCATCAGTTCTAACAAGCATGGCCAATGGCCAGAAATGATGGGAGTTGCATCATGTGTTCTTTTATATTCTGTTGGAAGCTGCCCAGAGTGACTGGGGCAACCCAGTCAAATGGGCAGGATACAAGTAATAAATTGCTGTTGTTGTTCAGCAACATTTGGGGAACCAAAACTTTCCCCCACCTGAATATTTGAATGCCTCCACCAGTATAAATCCCACCCAAAGAGTGTCTGCATGCTGAGGAAGAGGACCCATGGTCGGAGCTTTAACTTAAAGCACTACATTACCAGGATCATATCATGCCCTCACAATGCACCACTGTATCCACTGCAGTCTCCCAATGATGCCTTCATGCCCCTAAATACCATCAGCAAGAGGCTGGTCTCTAGCTCAGACTCCCATCTAGGTATATTCCAAGACTGATGTAAGACTTTTGCTATCTAAGCGGGCGGAGAGAATTAGATGTGGGAGGCCTTTCAGTTGCCTGTTTTGATCTGTAATTTTAGCAGCGTTTTATTTTTCCTAGATGTATTTATATATTACGGTCATGAGGTCCAAGCCAAAAGGGCAACCATGCCATTTAAAAAGAAAGAAAAATAAGGGCGCTATCTTTTTGTTCTGTTTGCTATCTTGCAGTACCAGGCTCTCAAGCAGATTTCACTGAGAACTGAAATTAACAGACTAGAATTCTTTACGAGTGAGGAGGGGGCAGAGAAGCCATAAATTGAGATTCTTCTAACGAAAGAATGACAAGAATGCACTTGGGCCCTCTTCATGCAGAGGCTGCTTGCATCTGCAAATACACAAGATTTCTAGTCGATTGCAAAGCTTTTTGAATTTTTTTTGAGGGGAGAGGTGCCTTCGCCTGCAGGTCTATATGACTCACTTACGTGCTTCCTGCCTGGTGGCCTCTCCAGCAAGCAAGGTAAGCATTTCCAAAGAGGAGAACATCCCAAGGAGATGTTTGGCATGCCTTACATTTTTCTCCTGCCTAATTCTAATGCCCCTTGGGCTCCGTTGCAATGCTTCAGGCCATTTGCAGAATACTTCATGGTACTCCTAGGAGACACAATAATCCTTGGCTGAGAAAGCATCCCACCCTAAATATCACCACACCCTAATTTATAGTGCTGCCACTGACTTTTCCTTACCGGGCCGGACATGCAGCCAATGTTTTGCCTGAAACAGGGATAATGTGATGGGAGAATCTGCAAACAAAGTAGGGCTGCTAAAACCCCATGCGTGTGAGAAACCTGTGGCCCTCCAGATATTCCTAAACCACAACTCCCATCCATCCCAGAAAGCACAGCCAATGGCCAGGAATTGTGCGAGTTGTAGTTCAGCAACACCTGGTGGGCCAAAGGTTCATCAACTCTGGTTCAAGAGCTCCAGGGAACTAGGCAACAGGGCACTGATAGGTCAAGCAGAAGAATCCCGCTTCCCAAAGCGGCCAACCAATGCTTCTGGGGAAACCGCAAACAGGACATGAAGGCAATAACCAGCTCTGAGATGCTGAATACATCCCTCCTGCAACTAATAGCCATTGACAAGACTGTTCCTCCATGCATTTGCCTGGTCTTCCGTGAAAGTCATCTAAGCTAGTGATTGGCACCCAATCTTGTGGTATCAAACTCCATAAATTCATCATACATCGTGTAAAGAGGTGTCTCCATCTGCTTGTTTGTATTAAGCACTGAAGCAGTCAGCTGTTTCCTTATATTCCACTCTCAATTCCGTGATGTGTAGGACTCCAGTTCTGCACAGCAGCAGAGTGGCTAGATTACCAGGGCCGTATGCTTGCCAAATTTGTGGCAGTGCTCCTCTGCCTTTAAATAGCTACAGAACAAACAGAGATTCAACAGGTGCTGTTTCACCATCCCCACATTGGGGGGGGGGCACAAGAACCCTGTCAGGAAAAATATGATCATCCTATGCACCAGTAGAAGCTAGCCTAATCCTGTCCTGTTTGCATCCAGAGTACAAACTAAAGCAGATTCGGGAGCTGAGATATTTCTATATAGGGCTATGTACCATCATCACAACAAATTCCATTCTAAACAGGTTCTGAATTCACAGCAACAGACTGTCATGAAGAAATTCAAATAGATGCAATGACCTGCAATGAAA
Organism: Podarcis raffonei; assembly: GCF_027172205.1. Lineage (NCBI taxonomy): Eukaryota > Metazoa > Chordata > Lepidosauria > Squamata > Lacertidae > Podarcis > Podarcis raffonei. The sequence continues at coordinate 40,884,800 of NC_070603.1, forward strand.
TTGCACCTGATAGATTTCTGCTTGTTATGCAAACTATTAAAGGCATAGCATGTTTATCAGGGGGGAAATATGGCAAAAAGCTTCATTCAGTCCTGTGCTCAAAGTGCAGAAACAGGGTTAATGAGAAGAGGTAGCACACCTAGCTCCATGGTCTTGTCAAGGCTTTGAAGACCTCAACAATCCCAAGACTCTGGATTCTGCAACCATGCTGGGAAAGTAAGAACATTGAGAAGAGAAGGGTGTGTGTGTGTGTCCCTAGAAATGTAATTTGAAAAATGCTATATGGGCTTTATCGAGAGGCTATACTTCACCAACTGCAGCGGCATCACTTCAACAGAGAATCTGACAGATATTCATTTTGGTACGAGTGGGATTCAGTCTTGAATTCCTTAGATAAGTCCGCACGAGGAATGTCTGGCAGAACAAACTAAACTGTGACCAGAACATTTGAACATGCAATGACCGCATACTGATCAGCTAATTGAGGAGTTATCCTTACTGGGGGAGATGTGCTCAGATCAAACAAGCTTGTCCCATGCATGGAAGGCTAAGGAAGGAGGGCATTCTGCTTAATTCTGCAACTCCCCCTTCCCAGTGTAGAATTCAGTCTTCTGGCAATGTTCTGCCAGAAGCAAAGATACCAATTGTGTTAAATGAGGAAAGGCAGGTGTAGATTTTTGAAAGACCATGGTCAGCAACTATTTCTTGACCTGGGACTTTTGCATTGCCACCGCAGTCCTGCTGGGTGTTGGCAACTGCCTCAGTTTCCCCCTCTTATAGCATAAGTACAATGCTGCCACTGGTGATGTTTTGTGGGGAAGGGTGGTTTCAAAAAAAGAAAGAAAGAAAGAAAAGATGTGTGAATGAAAAGCACAACTGGTAAAATCCATTACCTATAGGGCTCAATAGCAAAAAAAATCCTACAGGCCACAAAACCGGAGACAAGAAGGCGATATTATTATTAATGCACACTCACAAACTACTCATGGCACATTTGTGGTTGACAAGGGAAACCAAGACGGCTTCCCGATAGTAGATCTGCAGATAAATCACTTGAAATAGTTCCAGGTTCACAGCAGCTTCTTGAAAAGGGGTCTCTTGATTCCCTCAGGAGCTTACCAGAACATATATGGATCCCACAATTGCCCCTGGGAATTCTGCCAGCTTTGCATTGGGGAATGGGCTGTGGTGTCGTCAATACCAGATCTATATCAGCTGACACCACATATGAGCTGGCAAAGGGTACAGGTACTTTGCACAGAATGAACTGCAATCCTACCCCCTTAGTGTTGGCCATGAACTGAGGATACTAAAGCACACCTAACCATTCCTCAAGGCCTTTCTGCACCACATCTATAAGCATCTAGAGACCTGCTCTTCTCCAAGCCTCCAAATGAGAGGCTATGCTTGGTAAGCATGGAACCACATCCCAGGACATGAGGACTGACTGGTCACTGATACCCCTTAAGTGAAGTAGGGGTGATCACCTCCCTCTGTGGTCCGTGCAATATGTACACACACACACACACACACACACACACAAAATGGCTGGATGCACTGCCATGTGTCCCGCATGCATTGGGAAGGAGATGCTATATGTCTCGGCAGCAACCAGCTCTCAGGGTGAAGGTGGAGTTTGGGTTTATTACAGGGCGGAGCAGAAAACACGCAGCGTTCTGAGGGACTTGTGGCATTCTAGCCTTCGATTGCAGCCTTAGAATCAGTGCAAGATTGTGAGCCTCCTTGTTGCAGCTGAGAGCGTAATGGTGTCAAAGTGAAGACGACGAAGTAACAGAAGTAAGGAGGCAGAGAAAAGGAATCCAAGTTTTGTTACGGGCCATCCTCCTGTTCTCACGAATTACTTATCCAAAACAAAAGCCAAGTGATAGCTCAGTCAGTAGGGCATGAGACTCTTCATCGCAGAGTTGTGGGTTCGAACCCCATGTTGGGCAAAAGATTCCTGCATTGCAGTGAACTAGTTGACCCTCATGGCCCAACTCTATAATTCTTTATTATTTAATTGTGGTTATCCTTTGGGATAAGAAATGTACCTCGGGTTAAGTAGTTAATTCATTCCGGAGGTCCGTACTTAACCTGAAACTGTTCTTAACCTGAAGCACCACTTTAGCTAATGGGGCCTCCTGCTGCTGCTGTGCCGCGGGAGCACGGTTTCTGTTCTCATCCTGAAGCAGTTATTAACCTGAGGTACTATTTCTGGGCTAGCGGAGTCTGTAACCTGAAGCGTATGAAACCTGAAGCATATGTAACCCGAGGTACCACTGTACTTCTTTCCCATAAATTAGTAAAATCTGGAACACCCACCAGTATAAATTTAGATGGCTAATAATAGTTTAGCCTTTTCCCTGCTGTGCTAACAGGCACCCCCAATTTGCAGGACATAATTAAGAAGGACATCTTTTATTGGAAACACAAACACAGCCAAATTCCGCCATGCATGAGCGACTCTGAAACAGCTTGCCTACCCTGCACATATAGCTATGCTGAAACTAATGCCACCGAATGCTGATTAAGGATATCGCTGCAGCTGTGTAAATCTGCCACATTGTTACACAGATGTACCCAGGCGCTTGCATATGGAGCTGGCACCACTAGGGGCCAGCAGAGAGGCACAAAAGAGCACCATCCACACACACCCATTTTGCAGAGTTTTCTCTTCTGGGGGAAAGAGCAGCCATGGGCCTTGAAGCTTACATTCCACGCTGAGCTCCCACAACAGCTACTGGGCACCTAGGGATCTTTTAAACCTAGGGTATCACAGAGCTGCAGCATGAAATATACTGCAGCGATTTAGAAGGTCACACCAGTTCCTTCGTAAACTTTCCACAGAGCAAAAGCAGCTCATTGTTTGCAACACACAACATGCTCCCATTCACTGGAGTCAAGGATTCTAGAGAGAAAATGCTGCCAGAAGTATGTTCATATGGACATGCCACACGTGTGAGAGAAGAATAAAGGTCCATATTTAAAAACAAAAACGAAAAACAAGCAACCAGTCACTGTCCCAAACTATGCAAGTAGGCAACCATGTCTCACCTTCCCAAGCCTCAGGTCTCCAACTCATCTTGTACGTCAGGTATGGGAGACTCTGACGCCCTCCAGACATTGCGGGACCCCAGCTCCCATCAGGCCCAGTGAACATGTCAAATGGTCAGGGATGATAGGAGTCAGAATTCAACTACACCTGGTGGTCCATAAGTTGTATGGAAATACCAACCAGTTTTTAAATTCTGCTTCTATCCTTTCCCCCCTTATTCTTCATATTTTATATACCAGTTAATACTGTCATTTCCAATACAAGAGGGATACATGAAGGATACAACCTAAAAGCAATTAAAAATCGGGAGGGATCTCACTTAAAATGAAGTCTTCAATAAGTGCCAGAAGTTGACATCAAACAGGCACCTTCCTTGTTCAACTGGCAGGGAGTTCCACAGAATTGAACCCACAATACTGAACACTCCTGGTGGAAGTGAGCTATGCATCTGAACCATGGAGAATCACTAACACTGACTCCCCTGAAAACCTCAATAATCACACTGGATATAAGGTACTGAGCAGTCATCAAGGTATTCTGGACCAAGTTGTTAAGGAACTTCTAAATGAATACAAGAAGTGTGACCTTCCACAATAGTGCCACATCACAATTACTATTTAATTCCCTGAACGCCTACCTGGGTGTTGTGTGGAGTGACTGCACTCCAGTTCCTATTAGGCATCAATTCCTAGATTTGCTTCACCGTTAATGTTGACTGGCCAGTCCCACTGATTGTCACAAAGCTCTCCTTCAACCCATGAGATTTCCAGCTCCCATGGAAACACCAACTATCATCCTACTGGAGCGAGCTGTTCTAAACTAAGAACAAAAATGATGGCCCATTGCACAACCACAATTTTAATATTAACTCTTAATTATTACCTAAATAAATGCCCAATTTCAAGGCACTGATTTGAGAACATTTCAACTCTATTCAGCTTTTGAAAAAATGTGCCTGGAGGGGATACAGAAGTGGAGCAATTCACATTGCATGACTATGCCTAAAGAAATGCTTTGGGATTCAACTCCTAGTGTCTCATTGAGAAGATACTCAAAGTGGCCAAGTTATGACTAGAGGAAATCTGCTCTTCAGTAACTATGATGGAATAAGGAACATCTGTAATCACTAAGTGCCCTCAAAGCCACATGACCTTAGGAGACAGTGTGATGTAGGAGGCAACAACAACTATGATATGGATTTTCCTTAGGGCATCCTCAGAACAGAAGCAAACCACAAGCAGAATGGTGGTTGATAGCAGAGGCACAGTGTCTTAGGAAACGCCATCTTTGCCACACCCTAAAAACAAACTGGAGAGGTCACTGGAATTTTGAAACACTATCAGCAACTAAGGCCCAGCGTCAAACAGCCCAATCCTACGCATGTCTACTCAGATTAGTTCTCAGATTAGGGTGTATAGGACTGCAGCCCACAGCTGCTAAGAAATTCCAGGACTTGAGCTGGGTAGAAGAACAATCTTAGGAGAGTGATTATTTACAAACTGAAATGGAAAAGGGCCCAGTTTGGGTCATAACTCCAAAACGGTTTCTCCCTCTCCACCTTCTTCCATGAGCAAAATTCAGCTTCTGCTTACACCATCTAGGTTTAAGATTTTAACTCTGGAGAATGGGAGGAGATGCTTTGCTCCCACACAGTGCAGCTGCAAATCTACAAGTACGTAAGGATAATCTTGCTGCATCATACCAAACATTCATCTACTCCAGTGGCCAACAAAAGCTTTTAGAGGCCTTATAAGCAAGGCATGATTATGATCCCAATGGGAGAGCTCTCCCCCACTGATTGTTCCAAGCACTTAATATTCCTCCAGTGAACTCAGAGGTTCCATTTTTAGCTACCATGTCTAACATAATAGCAAACTCAGGTGGTTGTGTGCCACTGCCTATTGCTTAAGGGGTGCAACAAATGTAAGGGAGTGGCTTCTACATACTCAGAGGACTCCCCAGATATTCAGAAGGTTGTGAATCAAAGTTTAATAGTCAATTAATTCATTTAATAGAAAGCAAGTTACACTCCCTCCATGCCTTCCTTAAGGGAGAAGAGCCCTGTTGGATCAGACTAAAGCAGTGGTGGCCAAACTCGGCCCTTCAGCTGTTTTGGGACTACATTTCCACTGGTCCTGTTAGCTAGGGATGATGGGAGTTGTAGTCCCAAAACAGCTGGAGGGTCAACTTTAGCCACCATGGGACTAAAGGATTCCTAGTCCAGCATCTGTGGTGGCTGGTGCCCATTGGGACTGGTGTGGCGGAAGGCAGAGAGTCCAACAGTAGATGGAGCCAGAGCCAATGAGAGGCAGAGCCGACTAGTTCTGCCCCCATCCTCCTCCCCACTGTGTTCTACAATGGCAACATTGAAACTAAGGAAGAGGAAACTGACAGCCAATGCCATCCTCTGGGCTGGGTGTAAGAAAGAAGGCAAAGAGGAGGGAGCTGGCTGAAGGGAGGTGAAAGTTGATGGGGTAACACCCCACTTGATAGACCATCCTCCACTGTTGAGCATTCTGTAGGTCATCAGTGGGCCTGACTACTCACAAGTAGGGAAGCTCACAAGTAGAGAAGGAGCAAAACAGAACTTTCCTGCTCATGAGCAACTGGTATTCAGAGGAATATTCATACTCATATTCAAAACAATTGACTGCAGCCATTATTAGTTTTATCCTCCATTAACTGGTCTAATCCCCTTTTAAAGCCATCCAAGTTGGTGACCATCTTTTGCCCCACCCTCAAATTCTTAAACATTTATTCATATGAAAAGATTGTCCATCCCCTCATCATTTTAATTGTGGAGGTTCTTGTTGTACCCTTCCTAGCTACATAATTTATTTATTTTTTTTTAAAAAAAAATATGGAGTGAAGAAAACAGTGATACAAACTTGCTCCAAAATCTAAGCTGCCATCTTTTCGTCCTGTCAACTGGATTTAAAAGAGTCTTTGCTACCTGCATGGTATTTTGCTGTCATAAATTTGAGTAGATCATCAGTAGGCCTGACTACTTCCTTGTTTGCCTCTAGTTCCAGACAATTCATGAAACAAGTATAATAGCTATAGCTATGGTGTCAATATATCTGTTGCACCCATCTGTCCATTGAGAAAACTTGATATTTATGCATGTTCCCAGACTCCTGCCTTAACTAGTTACTGGCCTCTTAGCAAAGGATTCCTTTTTGTAGGAAGAATAAAATGCTGCAAAAGAATCATGGTTGCCTTACAATAAGCCTTTCTCCATAGCATTCACATCTAATGAGTTAATAATAATGTCAGTGGTTTAAATTGTCTTGAGTCCAGAAGATTTATGATTCACCAACTTCTGAATTATCCAACTCCTGAGTTGTGGAAACAAGATACCTCTAGCCATTAAGCCATGGAAGTATTTTGCTACAAGCCAACGTGAGATGTGTGAACAAGCTGTATGCAGTGATAGTAACAAATACAAATCAACTGCAAGCAAAAAAGTAAGCAGAAATGTTTGGATACTTAGAGATGAAACAAAAACCAGCAGCAACTCTGTGGCAAGTTAGGAAAGTTGCCAACTTACATTTCCACTGCGACTTTCTTGAACATGAATCCTCGTTTTACCTGCTATTAACAGCTTCTACAGCTTAATCCAATGCATGTTCACTGACTAGTTAAGACCTACTGTGTACAATAGGGCTTCCTCAAAGGTTAAGTGTGCACAGGACTGCAGCCTTAATGTGCCAAGTATATTACAGTTCTTTCTAGCTTATCTTCAAAACACAACTGTGATCCAGCCTGTAGAATATTCCAACCCACAGAGCTGTCCATTGTGCCACTAAGAGTGTGCCACCTATACAGGTTTTATTCACAACCAAGACTCAAAACACAGCAAGTGAGGCTAGATTTTAAATGTTGACATAAGCTTATGTCAAGTAGTGAGCAGGTGAGTAGGCAGAAGTGGGTGGGTAGGTAGCCAGAGTACATCATACACAAGGTTATGTTTTAAGCAGCCATCTCTGTATTAACTATTCATGGATAATAATATTTTCTTCTCTATCAGAAAGCCAGGCAACAGAAGGGGAAGAGCCATAGCTCAGTGGTTGACCACATAATTTGCATTTAAAAGATCTTGGGTTCAACCCCCTGGCATCTCCAGGTAGAGCAGAATCCATGAAGCCCTGAAGATGTGCTCCAAGGGTAGACAATACCAAGCCAGATGGGCCAATAGACAGACTCAGTATAAGGCAGTTTCACACATTCCTGTAAGTTCACATGATCTTAAGAATGGTGGGCCAATTCTTTCTTTCTCTTTTAAAATGTTACAGATTGGCCTCTAGGTTTTCTGAAAGGTCTGGCTAGAAGTCAGAAGATGTAGGTCCTTAGAATCATAGAGCTGGAAGAGATCCCATGGGTCATCCATCTCAGCAAAAGCATCCATGGTAGCTGGCCATCCCTTGAGTGACATGGGCTAAACAGTGAGGAGAACATTGCAAGGCAGACACACACACACTGATGGGACTAGGGTGCAGGATTTCACCCCAACTGCACTCAGAGCAGGCCCTGAGGACTAGCTCATTGTCAAATCTATTTCTAAAAAGGTATCATAGGAGGCAAAGTGAAGAAAAGGTGACAGAATCCTTACCATCTGCGGACGTTTTGGCGCATTGAAACGAACTCAGGGACCCCTGGAGGGTGCAGTTCTGCCAAAGGGCTGATGTGTGCCCATCCCAAATGAGCCATTGCTGAAAGAGAAGGACAGAACACAGTGAGAGGAGGGGAAGATTAAAACGAACAGGGCCACATACAAACTAAGCACTGAGAGAAACCATGTACTAAAAGTGATCCATCTCCTGGTGCAAGTTCATCTGCATGTCTGTTCTTGCTTTGTCCTTAAGAACTGAAATGAATCCCTCAGCAGTAAAGAGGCACTTTAAGCTTTCTTTAAAAAACAAAACAAAAAAACAACCCTTTCTGCATAACTAAAAGCTTATTTCGGGGGGGGGGGGAGGCACACAAAAACAAACACAATCCTATTTAAATTGACTGAAATAAAGAAAAAGTGCTTTGTACTTTCGTTCTTTGCATCCATGGCAAAAGGAGAGAGAGAGAGAGAGTTCAAAGAAAAAGCAAACACCTCTCTCTTTAAGCTTTTGCCAAATCGACAGGGAAAGGGAAATCCAGTTCCCCAAGCCTCACCTCCCACTCCCAACACATCCATTGGCTGTTTATTCTTTTCTTTTTTTGTAAGACCTTATTGAAAAGCATGCAAATGAAACAAGCTGCTCACCCAATTGATTACAACCAGGCATTCATTGACACACCTCTGCCTAAGGTAACAGATTAGCTAACAGATAAATATGGAAATGTGAATGCATCCAGCAGCATAGTAATTCTTCTCCTGAATGCTGAATATGTAGTGGCTGACTGTATAGGCAAGTCACTTAGTGGAGAGGGAAATGTGCTCTGTAGATTTTCAGGCACTCTCTCTTCCCTAGAACTTAAAACCAGTTCTGGGACAGAGTCCTGGCTCAGATTTAACAAAGCGTTGTGGCTCTCCTAGTTTGGCTTTTCTTTTTAACTAGCAAAGACTAACATTATTTATAAAGGTTTCATATGCTTCAAGATGCTCACACACTCCAGAAACCTGATCTCCGAAAAAACAAACGGTTCTTCAGCTATTCTTGCGATGCAAACAATTAAGTCATTTGGGAGCCATTTTGGCTGCAACAGCTTCCTTTTTCCATGAGAAGCTATTGGATCTCCATTGTGATCAGTTCCATAAAGCAGCATTGGGGTTGCAAACAAAAACAGCCTAACCCTAACATGTTTGCTCGGACCTTTCACTGAGTTCAATGGAGAAAGTGCAGTTTCAAATGCAAAGTAAACTTCTACAGATTCCAATGGAATCACATCTACAGGCAGAGAGCATTAGGACCAGAGTTCAAAAGCTCTGGTTCACCCTCCTGCCCTTTAGCAGCTTGGAAGGGAATTGGGAAACAAATGAGGAGTGTTTGTACTTACACTGACAATTGTTGAGACGAAGAGAAGGACAAGCACTGAAACATGGAGCACAATGATTCCCAACAACAAAAGGAGCATTTTGGCAAAAGTGTTGGATAGATCTGGAAGGGAAAAAGAAAACACACACACACATTTAAGTAAAGGGAGAACGGTTACCAGTGAACAGCCTTCTACATAATACTGGGATGATGAGGCAAGTCTAATTATGAGACACGAACAGCAGAGGGTGCCTCTGAGACAGAAAATATACACCATATGGTTTGACGAAGCTAAATAAATGCATGAAAACATAATATGCATCATATATATGTGTGTGTGTGTGTATGTATATATATATATATGGAGGGGGGGCAGAGAATGTGCACTGAAGGTGGAGGCAGATGGGAAGTTTTCAAACTTCTTGACTAGGAGATCTAGCCAATAGGGGCAGGGCAGGGAGTAATTAATCTTGCATGTCTGAAGAAATCCAACCAATTTGGCAGGTTTGGAAAGTAAAGGGTGAGATTTGAAATAAACCAGACCCAGAGCCCGATGCAGTGAACATACCCATCAAAAGGCAAACAGAGCTGAAGGGGTCAGAATAAATGATCTGAAACTCCCCTCCAACCTCTCCGTAAAATATCACATATTTTAGATTATTTCCCTTTTCAGGGCTGGATTCCTTCCCCTCCCTGCCCCCACCCCACCCCCAAGATTTGGAAAACTTATGGTGACTATTGGCATATGGAAAAACTCAAACGACATCACATTCCTCAAAGTTTCCATTTTATTGCAGGGGGGGGGTGCACTCTGCTCCCAAACAGCCAGCAGATGATGAGGTGATATATACATATATCAAGTATCTGTTTTCTAAATGAGTGCTTAAGAAAGAGCTCCAAAGCAGAAAAGAAAAGAGTCTAAAATAAAGGAGGAAAACAGCCACCCCACTTGGACTAGACCTCCACTGGCTCAGGAGGCGGGAAATGGAAACCGTTATGCCACAAAGCCACCATTCTCCCTTGAATAATCAACATTTGGAGCCCATTAAACCACCAGCCCCACAAACTCAGCCGGCCAGCTATCTCCCCCACAGCTTCTAAATAGAATGTGGAAACTGTACAAAAATACAGATATTGCATGAAATTCACACAAAAAAACCCCATGGGTTTCTCTCTTTTTTGGGTGTATGGGGGGCCGAGATTCCTAGGCGGCCAGTTGTGGGAGAGATGGAATTTGGGGAGCAGGTACAACGATCAAGTCCTGAGGATTCGGAGGGACCAGGCGATCAGTTATTTGAAATACTGTTGTAAAAAGTTTTTTAGGGGGGATCTTTAGAATCAAATGGGAGAAATCTCTCTAGGCAAGTTTTCTTTCACAGAAGAGCGCCATGCACTCTCTCGCGCTCCCCTTTACGCACACTTCAAAATCTGCCAAGCGACTGTTATGAGGAGTGGAATTCTTCCAGGGCCGGCGGGGGGGGGGAGAGGAGGGGGAAAGATCTACGTGCTAAAATGTTTCAACCCGTTTCTAATTATATCAGCCCCAGCCTGGAGTAGCGGACTTTCTCAGCGGCGCGAAGCCTTGGGGAGAGCTCTCCACCCCACTCTCACCGCTAGACACAATAGTCCTACAAAGTGGGGTTCAATGCAACAGGCATCAACACGCAGCGAGCCCCCGATAAACTTTCTGGGGAGCTGGGTCGAGTAGGGTCCCGCATCCAGGGGTCGAAGGCTGGGTGGGGCTGCTGCTGACGTTATAATCCAAATCTAGAGTGCGCGCACGGACCGTAGAGGGGCCATGGGGCCGGTTGCGAAGAGAGGTCCCAGGGGGCGCTTCAGTGGAAAAATCTCTTGCTCCCCTCCACCCCAAATATCTGTAAAAGAATGCGCTGGGAAGACTGGCGAGTTACTTACTGGTCTGCAAAAAATTAAAATAAAAGCTCGCGCTCCCTCTGGCAGGCGACCTGGCCACTCGCTCTCTCCGACGAAGACTGCGCGCCGAGTGCGGGCGCCCGCGTGCCTCCCCGTCCGAAGATCGAGTGAGCCCGCGAATGGGCGGGACCCCAAGAACAACGCCCAATGGTGGCCGGGCGCCAAGCAGGGCGGGTCCAGGGCGCCGGCGTAAACCGACGGGCAGGAGGAACGGGCGGGCGTCTATAAATACTTTCCCGGACGGGAAAGGAAAAGGGAGAGCGCGCGGACGATCGCTTTACCAACGGAGCGGCCGCCTTGGCTCGTGGGCCCCAGAAATCCAAGCCCGGATAGCTACAGTTCCTCTTCTGGGCTTTTCTTTCCTTCCTTCCTTCCTTCCTTCTTTCTCATTCCCAGTGGAAATGCGGAATGCAGGGGTGCCAACTTGAATAAAATATTGGGGGCCCCAGATAATTGATTACAAAATGAGGGGCACCCACACCATAGGAATAGCAATGCCCACCAACTCAAATATTCTAGGGGGGGCAAAGGCCCCTACGAGTTGGCTGCTATGGCGGAGGGCATGGGAAAGATCGTGGCCCCGCGGTACAAGTACTCTCCCCTCTCCGGTCCTGGGAAAGCGATGTTCCTTGCTGAAACGCAAGGCGGGTCAAAGGCTGCGGCGGTGGAGATCTTCGCGTCCGGTCGTCCTCGGATGGCTGCGGATGCAAATCCCTCGAAGAGAGGGGCGCAGGACGGGGGCGCGATGGCCAGGTAGGCGCAGCTACGATAGAGCCGCTGGTGGGCTCCGGGGATCCAGAGGAAGAAGAGGCCGACGGCCTGACGTGCCTAGGGAGCTCAGCTAGGCACGACGGATTCAACACAGTCCATCCACGCCAAAGTCCATTAAGCGCCTCCTTTTCCACACTGGGCTCGTCTCACTGGGGTGGGATGCGGTGCGTGGCACACAACACACGCGCAAGGCGTTCCATCGGTAACCCCGAGAAGAGACCGCTACCCTACACTCTCCTTATAGCTGCTCTTGATTCGATTTCTGGCGTGTTCCCGGTGGGTTTTTTAACCGCTCTGTGCCCCCCCCCCCAGCTGATGCGTGCAAGAGCAAGCTGCGTCCGATCGCTCCTGGGCCAGAAGGCTCAGGTTTGTCCCGGCTGCCCTTACCCCCAAACCTGTTGTTGCCTATGTTGCGCGCTCGCTCTCAAGCCGATCACATCCGTTCCTCTCTCGATTTCATTTCTCCATTTGTGTACTGCTCACCTGACACCCAGAGAGGAATCCGACGGCGAGGGTAGCATACCTCACCCTTTAAATTGATTGTATTGCTAGAATTTCACATTGACAGACGTCTGCCACCTGTCTTCCTACCACCACCACCTCCCGCCCATAGTAACCGGAGCAGTGGAAATCTAACATCAGTTCTAGAGTGTTGTATCGGTGGCAATCCGAATTAAGAGAACAGCCACCGCGTTTCTTGAAGTTGTGCTCCGCGTGAATCTTTGGCACCCCCAAGCCTGTAAGAGGAAAGGCTGTCCCAATACTAATGTCTGCTAGATCTGAGCGTTTATTAATTAATAAATAATAAAAATAATAAACAACTTACCAAGGCCAAAGAGCTTGCTCTTTTTTTCCAAGCAGTATTCCCTAGAAAGCGAGAGCCAGGTGGGATTAAACTCCAGTTGCTGGATCTCGGACAGAAGCAGATCTGTCTCTAAACTCCTGTGCGCGCCGAGTGAGCCCTCGCTGGTTGCAAACCCTTTACTGCATCCGCAGGTCTCGTGCTCGCCCCGTTTATTCAGCCCCCGTTCCAACGCCCAGATATGTCATGGTGGCCTGAGAGAGAACACCCTTTACTATTTAAAGGGGCAGCGCCTCTCTATCTTTATCCTCCGGCAGGGAACATCGCCAGCACGCAGGGCCTATTTAGGGTGAGCAAAGGATTACTCCGCCGCGAGGGAGTGGCCGGCTTGACATCTCTGTGGCAGGAAGGCTGGGTCAATCATTCCGTTGGCAGCTGTCGTTCAAAGACCGAAGCAAAAGGAGAGCGGACAAGGTGTCCTGGGACTCAGTGCTAAAGGTGATGGAACCAGCGGCTCTGATTTTTCCCGGGCCATACAATAAGTGGCTTCACTGAATAGATTTGCAACATCAGTTTAGCTCACCTGGTTGTAAGAATGGGAGATGATTAGCCTTTAGGGACTTTCCCCGCTTTGCATTTCGATCGCACAAGGGTTTCTCCTCCAATCCACAGAGCCATCATCCCTGAAGACTGGTTATGTCCTTGGTGGAGGTGGGGCAGATGTATGTTCCTTGGGTACTCATCCTTAACACCTGTAAGTTTAGTTACAGGAGATGCCTTCAGTCAAACAGGAGAGAAGAGGGGAAAGTCACATTTACAGGGACCCTCATTCTCCCCCTCCTCCAAAGAACCATCAAAATGCAGGCCATGCCTGCTGCCATGTGAAAATCACAGATCTATCCCTGCCATGGAACATCATGTATCCTCTGGATTTGATAATGGAACTTGCAGATTCTGTTTAAAAGCCATCAAGTTTGGAGGGTGTTAATTCGGAATTTGTTAATTCCACTCTGCTGACTGCATCACGTTTATTTATCCTAGGAACAACTTATTGAAGGAGGCTTATTTCTTCGCTGCTGAGGAAGATGGACAGAATATATCCAACGCTTCCAAGGCTAGGATCTGAACCCAGGTCCCAGGCCACTGTTCAGTCCATTCGTGACCAATTTAAGGTCTGCTACTGAAAAGTCCTTTTAGATAACTAGCTTGTTCACTTAACTCCAGAAGATGAAATCTGGTTTGGTTCATCTGTCACTACCTGCATCTTTTACACGCATCTTTTACAAGGGAGGTTTGTTTTGCTAAATGTGTTTTCTGTCCAGCTTATAGGCAAGGGGAACTTTTTATTTTTAATACTGCTCTTTTGCGCAAATGCATTTCTGTCTAAAAGAGCTGTTTTAATTGTAAAAATAGAAATACCATAAATTGTCCCTTCAGCGCCTGGTTGTGGGAAAAGGCAGACTGCAGCCTTTACTTTGGGCGGATGCAAACAAAATGGAAGTAGAGGGCATGGAGGGAGCCAGCATCCAGCAAAATATCACCATGGGCAAGGCTTTTTTTCAGCCGGAACTCACAGAACCGCAGTTCCGGCACCTCTCAGGTGGGCACCAATGCCATTCTAAGAGAACAAGGAAGGTGTTTGTGTTGATTTCCGGCACATCTTTTTCTAGAAAAATAGCACTGACCACAGGTATATATATTTAAAAAGCCCATCAGCAACAAACAGGCAGTATCCCAATCAACCCCACCCCCAAACACCACATTTCACAACATAGGACTACTGTGAGTAGGCGCTGGGCACACGACATTGGAGATCCCATAAGGGCAAACTCATCCTTTCTTTCCACACTGTGGCTCCAATCCAAATCGCTGGCCTGGCCAGAACGGCTTTCATTTTATACCTTCTGAGCTTGATGAGGCATGTGAGCCTCACCTGTCCTGAGCCTACTCTAGCTGAGGAATCACATACCTTCTCCCCAAACTAGCGAGCCCCACTTGGGCTGACAGCTGTAATTTCTGGAATCCTGAGGTACATCCCATTTTGAGGCAAAACAAGAAGTGCCACCCAGCTCTGCTGCACCACCACCCATGGGACGCTCACCACCACTGCGCCACCTGTCGGTGGCACTGCAGCTGTGCCACTAGCTGAGTCACCTCCGCTGCTTGTTGAGAAGCAGTGCTGGCACGGGTGCCGATTCCGCGAAAGAGCTTTCAATATCTCACCCAAATCTCATGAGATCATTTGCTCTTCTTGACATCTTGCAAGACTTTGCAGGAAATCAGCACCTATACTGGCACCGCTTCTCTGGCAGAGGTGGGGGCTTGGCAGGAGGTGCCTATGAGGGTGCTGACTTGGGGGCTTCTAATTCACACCACTTCATGGGTGGGCTGGCCTTCCCTGAGGTCATTATGGGCGTCCACACTGGTATCTGTTTACCTGTAAGCACAAACCTTTCTTTCTTTTTTTTAATACAAGTTTCTCAATCTAGCAGATTTGCGCAAAACATCAGCTCTGTGTGTGGGTGTTGCTCCAAGCCCAGGAAACCTGAGATCCATGGGTATTTGTTTACATTGCACATACACCTTTTGTGATCTACCATGCTTGCAAAAAAGAGCAGTCCAAAAATAAAAATAAGTCATGCCTCACTCCAAACTAGGTAAGGATTTGGAGTTGTTCACATGAAAGGCTTCCTGTCGCTTCATTTCCTCCCCCTTTCCTCCCCATCTCCTGTACCCATGGGTGTAGCCGGGGGGGGGAGGGCAGCAGGATCCACAAATATTATTCAAAAGCATTGAAAGTAAATTATCTGAGGTTGCCCCCCACCCCCTGCAGAAGCCTATCCCGTGCAATGTCCTATTTATGGGGTATTTTTTATCCGTGTTTTCCTAAGAAAAGCTCAGCAACCTTGATTTCCTAAAAAAAAAAAAAAAAAAAGCTCAACAAAGCTCAACAACTGGATTTCCAAAAAACCACAAAACCCCTAACAAAAATCTTGGCTACTCCCATGCTTTTTGTTGCCATCCAGAACATGATGGATAATACAGTACCAGCAAATCATATAAGAGAAGCCAGAAATGGAGAATCATGCTGAACAAATGGTATGGTGGCCTTCACATTTGTTCCAGCTCAGCAATTTTATGATGTTGTGCAATAGTCTGGAAGACTGCAGTGCTATGCATGCTTATGTGGGTGGGAGTAAGTTTCACTGAACTTACTTATAAGTAAGCACCAGCAGAGTTGAATGACATATACTCAGGGATATATACTCATGGGGTATGCCCCAATGCAATGAGTGACACTAGGAAAGCAGGTGTTTTTGGATTTTGCCTCCCCCCCTTACCTTGGAAACCTAACCATTTTTTTGGTCAATGGGAGTCCTCGGTAATATTTTCTTATGTCCTCTCTGATCATACATTTCAGTTCACAATTTGTTAGGATCTTTGGTTTAAGTAAATTGCTAGAGAGACAAATGAGGAGACACCCAAGTGCCGTGGAAAATCCAGCAACCTCAGTGTTGCTTTTAGTGAATTATTATACAAATCAGAGTTTTCTTAGGGTGTGCATTTGAATCATGTGTTCATCAGGGTAGAACCAGGTTCTGATCTGAATTTTTATTATTATTACTACTATTCATATTTATTAAATTTGTATACTGCCCTTCATCCGTAGATCTCAGAGCGGTTCACAACATAAAAATGCAAGATTAATGAATCCAAAAACTCCCCCAAAAGTTTATCAGCACTACTATCTGAGATCTATTTGAATAAGAAGCTGCCTCTCTCCTCCTCCTTTCCCTTCACACACACACACACACACATACACACACACCCTTTCACTTCAAGTATTCCACCCATAAGGCATTCCAAACATGGGCATGTGTTCTCCAGGGGGAAGAACTCAAGCACTCTTAGTTTCTAATGATGTGCAGATAAAGTGAAGTTTGTTTCGAAGACTGAGTAGGCACTTTGTTCCTTATGCACAATGCCCACTTTCTTGGCGTTAGTGTTGTGCAGAGTAATTGGCCTCTAGCTAAGAGTCCTGAGCAGCTGCTTGAAAGAGGGACTGCTGTAGGGCAGCCTCCCCCAACCTGGTGCCCTCCAGCTGTTGCTAGACTACAACTGCCAACAACCCTGTCCCCCTTGACTGCGCTGACTGGGACTTCCAGTAAGATACCAGGCTGCTGCTGCTGCTGTAGGGGAAAATCAGCTGAGATTGTTTCGTATGCAGCATTAAGACATGTGAGGAAGGCATTGCACAGACTTACTAGAATTTAATTCCTGGTTGGATATCAATATTAAATGTTTAAAATAAGCGTGCACACAAACACACCCATACAATGGTACCTCGGGTTAAGAGCTTAATTTGTTCTGGAGGTCTGTTCTTAACCTGAAACTGTTCTTAACCAGAAGCACCACTTTAGCTAATGGGGCCTCCTGCTGCCGCCGGAGCATAATTTCTGTTCTCATCCTGAAGCAAAGTTCTTAACCCGAGGTAATATTTCTGGGTTAGCAGAGTCTGTAACCTGAAGCGTATGTAACCCGAGGTACCACTGTATAGTTATTTAGGGCACAATCCAATCCCCAGGCACTGTCTGATAGGATGTAGTGAAATGCCAGGCTGTCGCTATATTGACAGCCCTGCCACTCACACTGTCCAGGACAGATGGTAGAGAGGCAAGTCAATGTCCTAGCTTGGAGCTGGTGCAGCAATCATGCCCCCCCCCCATTATGATATGATACTTCTGCAGTGTGATTTGCCATTTCTTTATTTGTTGCTTTTGTATAAGGTGCTCAACAACATGCATTTTCTAGAACAGGGGTGTCCAACAGGTCGATTGCAATCTACTGGTTGATTGTGGGGTGTCCCTGGTTGATCCTGGTTAATTGCGGGAACCCAATCGCCCCCATTAAAAAAAAACTCAACAACTTCGGCTGATGCTCCCCCCAAAAAGCTCAACAACTTTGGCTCAGCCTCCCCAAGAAAAGCTCAACAACTTTGATGGGTAGATCACTGCCATTTTTTTTTATAGTGGGAGTAGATCGCAGTCTCATGGAAATTGGATGTGCCTGTTCTAGAATGTGTGTGTGTGTGAATTTTAAAACTAGCAAATGAAAAAAGAGGGTATAGCTATACAACATAACAGACCAAGCATTGATAGATTAGATAACTAGATTGCAAGTTATTTATTGGGTCAGTGTGGCTGGCTGTTAACCAGAAGCTTGGTGGTTCAAGCCTACCCAGGGGCAGCTGTGGGCAGGATTCCTGCATTGCAGGGAGTTGGACTAGATGACCCTGTGGGGTCCCTTCCAACTCCACAATACTATGATTCTTTGAAAAAGGTGAATAAAAAGATCTTTAACTGGCAACGAAACACCATAAAGAAGACGCCAGCTGAGCCTGTCCAAGAGACTCTTCCACGGTCTGGGTGTGTCCTCCTGCCTCTGAAAAGGCCTCCGGCTACTTGGTGGAGACACTTGGAGTCTCTAGGATCACTTCAAGGCTGCATGACTCAGTGACCAGGAAGAACCAATGGCAGGTGTCTATCTATACCTCCAAGTCACTGATCCACCTGAGATATTCTGTCTTGTTTGGATTCAGTCTCAGTCAGTTCACAGAACTGCTCCTTACACCAGGGGTAGCCAACATGGTGATATTGTTGGACTCCATTTCTCACCATCCCTGGCCAGCATGGCCATTGGTTCAGGAGATGGAAGCTGTAGACCAGGTTTGCCATCTGTGGCTTGCAGTCCTTGAGCAAGCATCAGAGTGAAATGATTCCCCCCACCACCACCTGATGTTAAGTTGGTGGTGTCAAAGAGAAGACTCCCTGGAAAAGACCCTGATGTTGGGAAAGATGGAGGGCACAAGGAGAAGGGGACGGCAGAGGACGAGATGGTTGGACAGTGTTCTCGAGGTTACCAGCATGAGTTTGACCAAACTGTAGGAAGCAGTGGAAGACAGGAGTGCCTGGCGTGCTCTGGTCCATGGGGTTACTAAGAGTCGGACACGACTAAACGACTAAACAACAACAAGTTGGTGGTGTCAGCATTATACTGTCCTGTCAGAATCCATATCACTGTATGATTTCAACTTGGAACTTGAAAAAACACTTGGAACAGGAGACAAGGCTAGGTGAGCTCCCTGAAGGACTGAAAATAATTCCCCCATTATTTGGGAGAAATAATGGACAATATTGACTTATTGAATCTAGGCGTAGTTACGAAGACGGGGAAGAGCCAAAACTCAGTGGTTCCAGGTTCAATCCCTGGCATCGCTGCATAGGAGTAGGAACGCCTCTGTCTGAAACCCTGGAGAGCCACTGCCACTCAGCACCAACAATATTGAACTAGATCAGGGTTTCCCAAACTTGGGTCTCCAGCTGTTTTTGGACTACAGTTCCCATCATCCCTGACCATTGGTGGGAGTTGTAGTCCAAAAAGAGCTGAAGACCCAAGTTTGGGAAACCCTGAATTAGATGAACTAATGGTCTAACTTGGCATAAGACAATTTCCTATGTTCCTACGAGGGTGGAAAAAACTTTTTTTTTAATTAAAAAAACCAAACTGCTTCCAGTCTTTAAAAATGATGTGTGTTGCAACAATGTGCTTTGACACACGTTGAGGATTGCCAGCATTTGGTTTCCTTCACCTCCCACTTCATGTACTTCAGGCCTTCCGTGAGGGAGCTGATTCAGCAAGTCGCAGTGGGAAAGCACCCCGCTTACCATGTTTCAATAGCCTTCGATCCCATTTTGCATGTTACCTTTGACCATTTCCCCCCTCTTCCCTCCATTCACAAGAAAAAGCCTATGTACACAAGCTATTTAATCTGTGAGTTGACATCTCACAGCTGCAGCAACTTCTATGGCCAAGCCAATGCTGGCCTCATCATGAGGCAGTCTGAAATCTTCACCTCATCAGGCAGCTAATTTGGGGCACGGTTTAAAGACAGCCAAATTCTGGGCCAAAATATGTTGTTCTTGGCCTAATGCCTAAAACCCTGAGTTCAGCCTTGTTCCAGGGTTATTCCTGGGTTAAGGAAGCTCCAAAATGTAACGCAGATTATTTTTTAGCTGGATAAACTGAGTTGCTAGCTCATATATTACCAGTGTACTTCTGGGCATAGTTATGCAGAGGTGGGCCTCATGTTATTCAGTGGGTAAGTGTGTTTAAGAGGACCTCAGTTTTGTTCCTATGAAGCACCACATTTTGAACTCTGAATACTTGAGTTAAAAACACCAATAAAAACACCAATAATGAATGTCCCAAATTATGAAACATTTAGATCCTAACGGAGGAACTACACATATGGCATGTGTGCTGCAAAGAGAGGCTACGTCTTGTCCTTTATCCAGAAGAAATTGGCCAGGGTGAGCTTCCTTTCTTCCCCTTATGCCAAACACAGCTTTTAAAGTGAGAAATATGCAAAACCTAAACACAAGTTCAGCGTAGCCTGGGGCTAAGGAAAACTCTTCTGGCACAATCTTATAGATTAGGAAATGAGAAGGAAATGCATACATGAGATCCCATCCCACCCACTAGCCTGTCTCAGACAAAAGGTTTCTCTCTTTTTTTCTGTCTTGAAAAGCAAAGTGATCCAAGCAGACTGGGGCCCCTGGACATATTTATTACGCATGTGGTTTCCATTATAGCTCCAGGGATTTTAATACTGTGCTGCCTCCAAATATTTTTAATCATGTGAACAAGCCACAAGGAAAGCTATTCTGCCTGCCTTCAGCAGTGAGAATGCATTAGGGGGCATGGCTGTTCCGATTTTACACTGGCAACAGAGACATGCTTACATACCCAGACACGTGGAAGAACCAATTTCTCTAGAATATGCATGCACTTTTCTAGAGGTTTCCCTTTTCTTTTGCTTTTCATTGTGCCCGCCTAAAGGAATTGGCATCACAATCCCAGCCCATATATGTCGCAGATGGGAGTTTGCTGGGGAAGCAGTCCTGTTCATGCACACAGGTTTTTCACAGGATCCACAAGATATCATTGGCATCTCAATGTCAGTCTGTACTTTCTCTTTACATTTCATCCATGTTTCCCCTCAGTGCGGAAAAATAGCCTGTTACATAGTCACAGTTGCTGCCGGTGCAGAACTTGGTGAAAGGTTGCGTGTGTGTTTTTGGTGGGCAGTATGCCATGTGTATGGTGACGTTTTTAGTGGGTGGCAGATGCACCCACCAGCAGCTAGGCATGGAGGAACTTTCTCCACACAGTCCACCGGAGGGATTATCTCAGAGACTGCAACTGCGGCACATATATTGATCCTTAGGAATAACTAAATGAATATATGCAGAGGCCTAGTACAAAACCGCTTTGTCACTCTTGCAAAGGGACGCGGGTGGCACTGTGGTTTGCGAATCAGAAGGTTGACAGTTTGAATCCCCACGACGGGGTGAACTCCCGTTGCTCCGTCCCAGCTCCTGCCAACCTAGCAGTTTGAAAGCATGCCAGCGCAAGTAGATAAATAGGTACCACTGCGGCAGGAAGGTAAATGGCATTTCCGTGCGCTCTGGTTTCTGTCATGGTTGCACCAGAAGCAGTTTAGTCATGCTGGCCACATGACTCGGAAAGCTGTCTGTCGACAAACGCTGGCTCCCTCAGCCTGAAAGAGAGATGAGCGCCACACCCCATAATCGCCTTTGACTGAACTTAACCATCCAGGAGTCCTTTACCTTTACCTTTTTACATCACTCTTGCACAAACCTTATACTAGTCAGATAAACATCTCCCTTGCACAATACCTCAGTTTATTATTATTTTTTGAAAACGAAATGGAAATAAATATCGCCTCCCTCACACACACACACACACACAAAATCAGAAGCCTCAATTTTGCCCATTGAGAATATGATAGCTATCCAATGAAATTGCCATATAAAGGTTAGTGCAAGGGCTTCCATCTGTGCAATGGGACTTTTGCTCTGTCTCCTCTGCCTGGGTGCCCACTTCCATCTGCTCCAGAAGGTTGGGGAAATCCCCAAAACAGATGTGGGGGACACAGAGAAAAAGGAGACAAAGATGAAATCTCATTGTACAAGTGGAAGTTTTTGCACTAACGGGACAATTTTGTGGGACACAACCCAAGGTTTGTTCTTGTGCTCTTGCACATTTCCTGCATGCCCCTATGACATAGACCCAGTTTCAGAACACCTGAATGACCTGAACTTGTGCAGATCCTTCAAGGATCTATCTCTACAGACAGAATGCAATGGCGGAAGAAGACTTAGCACAGGCCAGGGACTGTCCATATAATCTAAAAGCAGGGTCCTTCCCATCCTACACCCTACCTTCATTAAGAAATATTATGTGTAGGCTGGTTTACCCCATAGGGTTTTCTTTCTGCTTACATGAAGAGTCCTGGCCATCCTTCAGTAAATGCCAAGAAGGAAGAATGCAATGTGGGAAGTGATTACCGATTGCTGCCTCTGTTATTCTAGTTGCTGCTATCCAGGGAATTGCCATAGGCTCTGTAATCTTACCCAGCTCACATGCCATTCTTCTCTGAATGACAGAGCTTGTGCACCAAGAAGGTTGGGGCTTGTATACACTATATAAAGACGGAAACATTATCTCATGAAAACAGCTTGGATGCAAGGAAGGTGCTGGCCGAGGGCTATGGGAACATCCCGCACAGAAGCACTTGCACACATCTTCAAGGTGTGCAGAATGAATGCATCTGACCCCTAAATGTAGCCCAGAGGATTGGGTTTCATGCATTCTGTGGAAAAATAAGTTTTAATGTAACAGCCTTGTTCTGCCACCAGAAACTTTGGAATGGTTTTCTCATTTCCTCTGCTGAGGATTAAAACCATACAAAGCAGGGGAATGGGGAGGGGGGATGGAATGTGCTTGAGGAAGGGGGGAGGGGGGGAGGCAGAAGTCTAGATTGAGGTCAGAAAACATGGAATTCATAAAGAGCTTGGAAAATGGGTGGATGTGAGTGGAGATGGAGAGGCTGCGGAAGTAGCTTTTGTTTAGATAGCTGGACAGGCAGAAATGTATATTGCTGTACTGTGTTTTCGGATGCGAAATCCAAATGTTGATTAGCCTGTACTATGGATTGTTGCAAAGTCTGTTTGGGAACTGGCTCAATATCCCTGTGAGAGCTCCCCTCCCCTCTGAGATGGGATGCCTCCCTCAGTCTCACCAGAGCAGAGGTTAGTCAGTTGCTCAGCACTGAGAGCTTCATAAAGTTTGCATACTGTTATGGAGATTTAGAAACTGTTAACACAAATCACATATTTTTTTGTTATTGAGCAGCATAGAAATGCAGTCTATCAATCAATATGAAAAGAAAAGCAGTCATGGTCCGACTGAGAAACTGTATACTCCCTCCCCCCCCCAAAGAAAAATAGAATCCTACGTTCGGATAATTCACTTCTTATGCAAGCCTCATAAATTAGTACATGTGTTGTTGATTTTACATCTTTGAAATGTAAAGACAACTAAGAAGAACTGCAAAGCTATGGCCATCATTGTCTGCTATCTAGTTGCTGAAAGAAAACTGGAGCTTAAGAAGATGGAAATAAGATCGTATGAGTATTTAAACAAGGATCCCAAAAAGATCCATAAAGTGGGACAGTAAGAAATTCATTTGAAATGGTTTTGATAGCTAAAGGTCTTGGAAAAGCAGTTTCCTCAATAGCTAAGTACAGTGGTACCTCGGGTTACAGATGCTTCAGGTCACAGACGCTTCAGGTTACAGACTCCACTATCCCAGAAATATTACCTCGGGTTAAGAACTTTGCTTCAGGATGAGAACAGAAATCATGCAGTAGTAGCGCGGCGGCAGCAGGAGGCCCCATTAGCTAAAGTGGTGCTTCAGGTTAAGAACAGTTTCAGGTTAAGAATGGACCTCCGGAACGAATTAAGTTCTTAACCCGAGGTACCACTGTAACACAATTACTGAAGAGGAAATTTATTGCAGTCACTGACCTAATCTTAACTAGGTACCCACAGAGTAAGGACAGCTCCAAATGATGTGTCAGGGAACTGCCATCTGAGACGCAGGAGGTGAAAGGGCTCACGGAGGGTGAGAGAGACCATTCAGCTGAGGAGGGGACCAGCAGGGGGAGAAGTGGAGTTCCAAGGGAAAGTGAGTCGGAGGGAGGGCTCAGAGACACTTCCAGCGAAAATAGCGGGGAGGTTTCAGGACCTCCTGTAGGGACACCCACTCCTCGCCGGAAACTGTCACGCCGAGAGTCCAGAAGACGCGTTTCCGTTAAGGAGCTTTTATGCTGGAAGAAGTTCCGCAAACGCCCACTGTCCGATTCAACGAGCGACTGATGGAGCCATGCTTAAGGAGCTCCGTCACAGACAGAGGTTTGTGGACTTAGCCAAACTCTGAGGGACTAGGATTTTACGCACAAGCAGCTCACCATCCCATCACAGCAATCGGACAGTCCCTGAAAGCAGCTTGTGCAGAGAGGCATCATGAGCAACCCAGCCGGAGCCGGGGGAGCAGGAGGAGCTGGAGAGGGTCCAAGCCTGGAAGAAAGGTACAGGGTGTTGGAGCTCCAGCTAGCGCTGCAAACGGCGAGGCTAGAGGAAAGGAGGGCGCAGGATGCAGAAAAGACAAAAGGCGCCCCACTAGCAAGAAAGATGCCAGGATTGGTGCAGAAGTTTGGGGGGGACCCCAGGAACTATCAAGCCTTTAGGACAGAGATGCAGTATGCTCTCGAGCTGCAGTTTAACGACTTTCCCGACGAGGCATCGCGAGTGGCGTTTGTGATTGGCCATCTCGAAGGGGGGGCAAGAGACTGGGTTAGACCCCTGATGGCAGGGAATAGTGAAATGCTGAAGGACACGAGGAAGTTTTTTCGCGCCATGGATTTGATGTTTTCCAGCGAGATTGAACAGGGACTGGTGCGCAGACAATTGATGGCTTGCAAACAGGGGAGCCGATCGGTTCGTGAGTACTGGACTGAGTTTACAATGTTGATACATAAATTGGGATGGGACCTATCGGCGGAACCCATTCAAATGCTCTTTGAAGAAGGGCTTTCTTCGGCGGTGAAAGACGAACTTTCCCGGGCGCCCAGGGCGGAGTCTATGGACCAGCTGACCAAATCAGCGCTGACCATTGGAGCGCGCCAGGAGGCAAGAGCTTTGGAGAAGCGGGAGGGGAAAGGAGAGCGTTGGAGGGATTTCCGCATTCCAGAGATTCCAGAGCCAAGTTTCCCGCCAGGAGAGCCGATGGAAGTTGGAACAGCGCGCGCGCGCGCGCAGTTTCAAATCCCAGTGAAGGGAGGAAGAAGGAGGGAAAGAGCGCCAAGAAATGTTATCTCTGCCAGCAGCCAGGTCACTTTGCCAGAGTCTGCCCGCAAAGAAAGGAATGGCAAGGGATGGTGGGAGCTGTTGGGGGGAAGGAGGAGGGAGTCCAGGAGCCAGTAAAAGCCAACGCCTGGCTGCCACCGTCAGGGCACTGCAGCCAGGCCAAGGAGCAGTAAAAGTGCCCACTCCGGAACCTCCAAGACCAGCCCTAGTAATAGAGGTGTTGCTAGAGCTGGCAAACGGATACCCACTAAAGACAAAGGCGCTGTTGGACTCAGGCAGCTCCTGTAATTTTATGAGTAAGGAGTTTGCAGCTGAACACCAGATACAGACACTCCCTTTAAGCAACCCCCTGCAGGTGACCACGATCGATGGGAGGGAGCTGTTGGGAGGAGAAGTTAGCCTACAGACCGTCCCAATGGTTATGAGGGTGGCCAGGCACACCGAAAGGATAGCGTTCAATGTGGCCACCCTGGGAGGGGCTCCCGTCATTTTGGGAATGAGCTGGCTAGCGTTGCATGACCCGCTAGTGGGCTGGCATCAGAGAGTGGTCTCCTTTGGGTCAGCACATTGCCTGGAACACTGCAGAGAGGGAAAGGTGCCAGAAGGGGCAAAAGCCTTTCTAGCAGGGACGGAAGTGGCAGACAAAGGGAAGGTGCCCAAACAATATGCTGACCTGAGCAAGGTCTTCAGCGAAAGGGAAGCAGATAAACTACCACCGCATAGAGACTTTGACTGCCAAATTAACCTGGTCCCTGGGGCCCAGCTCCCCGTGGGCAAGCTGTACGCCATGTCAGACAGGGAAATGCAGGAGTTAAGGGAGTTTATTGATAAAAACCTGAAGAGGGGCTTCATCAGAGAGTCCAGAGCGGTGGGGGGGAGCCCAGTGTTTTTTGTGGACAAAAAAAAACACGGATAAACCCAGGCTTGTAGTGGACTACCGGCGGCTAAATGCCGTGTCAGAACCAGTGACTTTCCCCATGCCCAGGATTGATGACATTTTGACCAGGGTGAGGAAGGGAAAGATATTCACGAAACTGGACCTGAGAGGGGCATACAACCTGATACGAATAAAGAAAGGGGATGAATGGAAAACCACCATGTTCACCCCTTTGGGGGCTTTTGAATATCTCGTTATGCCATTCGGATTGCAATCAGGCTCCGCCTGTTTTCAATCGCTCATGAACCATGTCCTGGGACCTTTGCTCTACAAGAATTGCGTGGCCTTCCTCGATGACGTGCTGATATATTCAGAGAATGAGGAGCAGCATGTAAAGGATGTCAGGGAAGTGCTGAGCCAGCTGCAAGCAAACCAGCTGTGGGTGAAATTGGAGAAGTGTCAGTTTCACACCAAGGAGGTGGAATTCCTGGGGTACCGCTTATCAGACAAGGGATTAGCCATGGATCCAGGCAAGGTCCAGGCGGTGCTGGAATGGAAGACACCGAAAACGAAAAAGGATGTGCAAAGGTTCTTAGGGTTTGGGAACTTTTACCGTAAATTCATCAAGAACTTTGCCCACTTAACGGCTCCCATCACGGACTGTCTAAGCAGCAAGAAGAAATTCGTTTGGACGGCGGAGGCGGAGCAAGCATTTGAGGAATTGAAAAGGGCGTTCGCTTCGGAAGAACAGCTCCTGCATGTGGATTTACAAAAACCCATGAGAGTGGAAACTGATGCCTCAGACCGGGCGGTGGGGGCGGTGCTGCTTCAGCCAGGGAGCAATAAGTCAGAATGGAGACCGTGTGCCTTCTTTTCGCGTAAGCTGAACAAATCCGAGAGGAACTACACCGTATATGACCGAGAACTACTCGCCATTCACGAAGCGTTCCGGAGATGGAGACACTTACTAATTGGCGCACAGCATAAGGTGCAAGTGTGTACGGACCACAAGAATTTGGAGTATTGGAGAACGGCACGAGTGCTCAACCAACGACAAGTGAGATGGGCCCAGGAGTTCTCCAAATTCCATTTTGAAATCTGCTATGTGCCAGGTCCAGAAAACATCAGAGCGGACGCTCTCTCTCGCAAACCTGAATATTTAGAGGGGGAGGGAGCGCCTGAAGAGAGACATATTATCCCAGAGGACCACTGGGTGTGTGGGGCGGCCTGGGTGGGGCAAAGAGAACTGGTAGAGGGAACGGTAAATGATGAATACGCCCAGGATAAGCTCAGAGGTTTAAGGAGAGAGGGAGAAGACCCCGGAGGTTTTGAAGAAAGAAACGGGGCATTGTATTACAAAGGGGCACTATATATACCCGAAGGGGAATTGAGGGGGAGAGTACTCAAACAGCTGCACGACAATCCCACAGCGGGGCATTTTGGGCAACACAAGACCATGTGGTTGGTGACCAGGGAGTTTTGGTGGCCCAAGGTGAGGGAGGATGTACGGGAGTATGTGAGAAGGTGTGACCAATGCCAGAGAGCCAAAGGAGAAAGGCGGGCACCAGCGGGGTTATTAGAACCGTTACCCACACCAGAACGACCGTGGGAGGCGGTATCGATAGATTTTATGACTGATCTGCCTAAATCCCAGGGGAAAACCGCCATATTAGTCGTAGTTGACCTGTTAACTAAGATGGGTCACTTTGTAGCTTGCTCACATGCAGTCACGGCGGAAGAGACAGCGAAATTGTTTGTAGAACATATTTTTAGGCTGCATGGCGCCCCCTTGAGGGTGGTCTCCGACAGAGGGAAACAGTTCACGTCCAGATTCTGGAGGAAACTTATGAGCTTGTTGCACGTAGAGGTCAACTTTTCGACTGCCAGGCACCCTGAGACCAATGGGCAGGCGGAGAGGGCAAACGGTATCCTCCAACAATACCTGAGGTGTTATGTCAATGACAGAGAGAACGATTGGGTCGAAAAGTTGGCGCTAGCGGAATTTGCTTACAATAATGCAGAGAATGTGTCCACCGGGATGAGCCCCTTTTTGGCTAATTATGGGTGCCACCCCAGGGCGTTTCCAGGGGGAGGAGGGGAGAGATGGAGTGTCCCGGCCGCCGAACATTTTGTAGAAGAAATGGAAGCGATCCATCGTCAACTCCAACTCAACTTAGAAAGGGCCAAAGAAGAATATAAGAGGCAGGCAGACAAGAGCAGAAGGGAAGGTGAAACCATTAGGGTGGGGAGTCAGGTCTGGCTATCAACCCAAGGGTTGCCGTTCAAGGGGGGTTGCAAGAAATTGAGACCCAAAAGATTGGGACCATTTGAGGTCATCCAACAGGTCAACCCAGTGGCTTTCAGACTCCGGTTACCGAACCACATGAAACTGCACCCAGTATTCCACAGGTCATTACTGTCACCATATAGGGGGGAAGGTGAAGGGGTATCCACACGGGGGCCAGCCATAGAAGAAAGGGAAAGCAGCAACCATGTGGTGGAAATCATCGACTCCAGGTGGAAGGGTAATCAGGTGGAGTATTTGGTCGCGTGGGAAGGGGAACCGGAGTCGGAAAACACCTGGGTGACGGCAGAGGAGGTCCGTGACGAGATCTTGATCGAAACGTTCCACCAAAGGTTCCCCAGGAAACCTCAGCCAGTAGCGAGGTTCCGGAGGGAGTACTTTGGCACCACCGACGATGAGGAGGAGCTGGAAGGATTCAGGGAATCGGAGTTGGAAGGAGGAACAGACTCCGATGAGGAGGAGTACTTGGAAACCGGAAACAGCAAGAGGTGGAGGGAAGTGTTCGAAACTTCGGAAGATGAGGGAGGTTCCTTCAGGGGTTTTGCTCCCTCGCCTCCCGCAGAGGAGGGGAGGGAAGGGGGTGAAGGGGGCCCTGGAGGGGAGGTGGATGTCAGGGAACTGCCATCTGAGACGCAGGAGGTGAAAGGGCTCACGGAGGGTGAGAGAGACCATTCAGCTGAGGAGGGGACCAGCAGGGGGAGAAGTGGAGTTCCAAGGGAAAGTGAGTCGGAGGGAGGGCTCAGAGACACTTCCAGCGAAAATAGCGGGGAGGTTTCAGGACCTCCTGTAGGGACACCCACTCCTCGCCGGAAACTGTCACGCCGAGAGTCCAGAAGACGCGTTTCCGTTAAGGAGCTTTTATGCTGGAAGAAGTTCTGCAAACGCCCACTGTCCGATTCAACGAGCGACTGATGGAGCCATGCTTAAGGAGCTCCGTCACAGACAGAGGTTTGTGGACTTAGCCAAACTCTGAGGGACTAGGATTTTACGCACAAGCAGCTCACCATCCCATCACATGATGCTATTTATCGTTTGACTGAAAAGTCTCCCAGGTTCTGCCCTTTCCTTGAAGGGTGAAACCTCTGGTTGGAATCCTAGCTGTTCTCCTCCTCCTCTCTGACAAACCCCTGCAGGCAAGTTGCCAGGCTAACACAGGGATGTGGGTCCCTTGTCAGGTTTTTTTGGGATGGTGCAGGCTCTGAGGGCATGAATTCATGAAGCCCTTATTCTCAGGTCTTTCGTTTAAGAACCCCCAAACTGATGGGCTTGGGCTCAAAGTTTGATCATGATTCTGCGGCTTGGGTAGGTTACCAGTTGCTTTGCCACTGGTACTGTTCTGATTGGCTCCTCTCAGACAGAGCCAGAGCCCAAGCTGCTGCTCAGTTTGGGGTGCCTGAAAACCACCTTGCATGGTATATCTCATGCTTGACCAGCACAAAA
The DNA here is from genome assembly GCF_027172205.1 of Podarcis raffonei. Lineage (NCBI taxonomy): Eukaryota > Metazoa > Chordata > Lepidosauria > Squamata > Lacertidae > Podarcis > Podarcis raffonei. Next base: position 40,914,245 of record NC_070603.1, read on the forward strand.
CTGGTCTGTATTCAGTATTCTGCTGAAACACCATTGAAGTAAACTGGATAGCTCAGTCAGTACATACCCTGCAACATTTTTCTGATGAAAATTGGGATGTCGTATTCCATCATCATCATCATCATCATCATCATCATCATCATTTTCATTACCTTCTCCATCTGACTGAGTTGCCCCAGCCACTCTGTGCAGCTTCCAACTTACATGAAAAGACAATAAAACATTAAACATTAAATCTTCCCTATACAGGGCTGCCTTCAGATGTCTTCTAAAGGTTGTATAGTTACTTATCTCCTTATCTCAGGGGTCACAGAACTCTATACCTCCAACATTTCTCCGATGAAAATAGGGATCTCCTACGGAAATGCAGGACATTCCAGGATCAAATCAGAAAGTGGGATGGCTTCTGCAAATCTGGGACTGTCCCTGGAAAATAGGGACACCTGGAGGTCTGTCAGTAGAGCATGAGAATCTTAATGTCATAGTTGCGGGTTTGAACCCACGTTGGGCAAAAGACCCTCATGATCCCTTCCAATTCTATAATTCTATGATTCTAATGGAGATCACTGGCTTGTTCTCTCCCTCCTCTGACATCTTGGATGCACTGTTTGAGTTTTACAAGTGGTTTGGAATTGTTTGAGTCAAACAGGAAATTCTGTGCAATTTGGAAGGCCATGGAAATATACTGTGGCAAGATTATCTATTGTTGGTATGAAAGTGGGCTGGGTATTTTGGTTGCAGCTAGGATAATGAGGGTGATAATGACTCAGAATAATTTCTAATGTGGGTAGTCTTGCTATATATAGATATGACAGGCTGCTGTACAAAGTGGGATTGCAGCAGCAGGAGTGGATATCCTTCAGTCTTGTGGGTTTTTTAAAAAAAATACCAGATTCAAGGGATGGAGATGGAATTCATTCAGTCTGCTTTCTGCAGCAGACTGTCCCAATCTGTCGCTCTCAGACTCGCTTGGGGATGTAAACACAACCAGGTCACCCGATGCTCTAGATTTTGTGATTTAGAACTTTGAGATTAAAATCATAGAATCATACAATTGTAAAGAGGAAAGGGAACATGAGAGTCATCTAGTCCAGCCTTTTGCAATGCAGGAATCTTTTACCCAACATGGGGCTTGAACTCACAAGCCTGAGGTTAAGAGCCTCTTACTCTACTGACTGAGCTATCTTTTGACTTTGGCATACAGAAAGTGTGCATAAAACTGCACATTTTATAAATGAGAACAGAATGTATATTTTGTTGAAAATAGTGTACTTTATAGAAAAAATGCCTACAAAAATGTGCACAAAATGCATGTCATTTAAAATGCAGCAAAAAAACAAACCCCTGCACAAAACAAGATAGAATGGACCTATGACTGATTGCCATCAAAACTGAAACATGACAGAATCAGGCTGCTCAGTTCATCCCCACCAGAATTGCCCATGGTCCTCTGTTGTGTTTTAAAGTTATAAATACACTGTGATCAACTCCCACCTGGGAACCAATGTCCCCACTGTGGAAGGACGTGTGGGTCCAGAATTGGCCTCCACAGTCACTTACGGACTCATTGTTAAAATCCCTGTTTATGAAACACAATCTTACTCGGCTATGAGTGATCGCCAAAGAAGAAGAAGAAGAAAGTTATAAAGGAAAGTTACAAATCAGGATGATGATGATGATTTTTAAAACCTTCAATTTACAATGGTTTTGTGGCTTTGGGATTCTAGCCTGATTATGCTTATGCACAAGCCTGACAACTTTCAAATAGTTACATTATCACAGGAATTTTCTTTACTCAAGTTACTATAATAACAAAAAAGAAAACAGCACAAGAATATACCCAAATGACAGACAAAATAAGCCAGCAGGAAGGGTGGGGATATGGTTCTGGGATAAAAGGGAATTTCCACAAACTAATTATATCAGCCTGCCTGGCTGTTGAGAAAGTTTGCTGTCCTGGTGGCAATAAAAACAGCCTGGGAATTCCAGGAATTGTGACAAGAAGCAGAACAGGAAAGCTTAAAGAAAGGAATTCTTAATGGAGAGGGAATGCAGAAGATTTGGAAAACTGAGCTAGATGTGCACAAGGATTTTTTTTAAAAGAGTTATTTGGGAACTAATCACAATAAGGAAATGGTGGCCAAAGAAACATGGCAGTAACTACTGAGAGGCTGGCACAGCTGGGCCCCCTGAGTGATAGGCTATAAGATCCCCATCTTTCCCCATTGTCCACTCTTTCTTTATTCATTTATTTCACTTATAGTCCATATTTTCCCTCCAAGGAGCTCAAGGCAGCATACATGATTCTCCCCCTCTTCACTTCATCCCCACAACGTCCTTGGGAGTTAGGCTGCTGTAAGGTAGCTACCACACCTAGACAACTTTATTTTTTCCCCTTTTTATAAAATGAATTAATCACCTGTAATAAACATAATTTAAATTACAATAAACACCAACAATATCAGCTAGTCTGTCATTTCTTGGAAAAAGGCTTTACAACAGCCTAACAACTCTTAATAGTGCAGGGGCCCCTGTCCTTTATTTCAACTTAGCTAACCTACTTTGGCCACCTCATGAGAAGAGAAGACTCCCTGGAAAAGACCCTGATGTTGGGAAAGATTGAGGGCACAAGGAGAAGGGGGCGACAGAGGACAAGATGGCTGGATAGTGTTCTCGAAGCTACCAGCATGAGTTTGACCAAACTGTGGGAGGCAGTGGAAGACAGGAGTGCCTGGTCCATGGGGTCAAGAAGAGTCAGACACGACTAAACGACTAAACAACACAAACCTACAGCATAGATTAATCAAGTTTAGCTGGTTTCTTGGAAAGTGGGCTGCTGTTGCTTACTGAGAGGTAGAGGGGCAAGGTGATAGAGAGGCTGGTGTGGTGCAAACTCACTGGCAGGAGCACTGGATATTTGTTGTGTTCCCAACCTCCATCAGCCCCAGACAGCATGGTCAGTGGTCAGGGATGATGGGAGTTGGAGCTGAGCACTTTCTGGAGAACCCATCCCTGTTTTGCAGCACCATAGCTTTGAGTGGGCAGATGGTTATGTACATATTGACAACAACTTCCCGAGGGGTGGCTATGTTATTATGTTGCAGCAAAAGCAACAAAAGGTCTTAGAATCATATAATCATAGAGTTGTAGAGCTGGAAGGAACTCCACAGTCGTCTAATCCAATCCCCTCCAATGCAGCAAACTCAGCTAAAGCATTCATGACTGACGACTGTCCAACTTCTGCTTAAGAACCTCCCAAGAAGGAGGGCCCACCACCTTCTAAGGGTGTTCGTTCCACTGTTGGACAGCTCTTATCATCAGTAAGTTCTTCCTGATGTTTATTTGGAATCTCCTTTTTTGTAACTTGAATCCATTGGCTCAGGTCCCACCCTCTAGGACAGGAGAAAACAATCTTTCTCCATCTTCCACGTGACCGCCCTTAAGATACTTGAAGATGGCTATCATATCTCCTCTCAGTCTCCTCTTTTCAAGGCTAAACATACTCAACTCCCTCAACCTCTTCTCATAAGGCTTGGCTTCCTTTATCATCTTGGTTGCTGAAATATACTTGAAGTCCTGTAGTGATTTCATGCTCTTTATTGCAGCTTGTAAAACAGTGATTGAATTGCCCCCCAAACCTCAGGCTTTTATTTTTTTTTTAAATAATATTTTTATTAAGGAATTTTTTATAACCACAAAAACATAACATAACAATACAATAAACACAACAAATACATAAACAAACAAAAACACAAACAAAAAACAAGTACAATTTCATTTCTTAATTTCTTTTACCTTACTTCCCTGACTTCCTCATGCCTCCCTTTTCTGTATTCCAGATTCTAATCAATTAATCAGCAAATCTTCCCTTATTTTATTTTAATTTAATCCTCCTTATTCTCCTTGTCTTAACCGTTACTAATAGTAACCGTTTACTTTCTAATCCAACATCATTCTAACTTTCATTAATATTGTAACAAACCTCAGGCTTTTATATACATTATTTACACAAAGAGTCCTGTCTGATTGGCTGATTCTGCTTCCCTCCTGGAGCCTTATTGGTCTTTTCCTGCAAGCTAGTCAGTTGTTGCATTCTAGGATCCTACTTGCCTATTGTTCTAGGATCCAAGCTTAGTACATAACAGTTGCCCTCCTCTGCACATCTTCCAGCTTATCAATATCCTTCTTAAATTGTGGTGCCCAGAACTGGACACAGTCCTTGAGTTTTAGGGACAGAGGCAGGGGACCAGAAGAGTGACCCAGGAGATGGAACCTGTGATTTGTGGGATGCGACAACACCTGCAAAGCAAGAGCCAGAGGGATAGGAAAAGTCAGAGCAGTCTGAGGCATAGGAAGGCATGCAGGACGTGATGGAAGATGAAGGGAAAGTTCAGGCAGGGGAGGAGTTCATAGATTCCCCATTTTGCCCTGCCCCACTGTCTCCTAAACCAGGAGGGGCTTGAAGTGGGAAGTGTATATAAGACGACAGAGGGGTGGGGTCTCCCAGCTGCTGTAACTGTTTCAAAGGGTCTAGACCTGTGGACAGCAGCCTAGAGGCTGTAAGTGTGCATGTGTGCATGTGTGTATCTGGAGCACCATGGAAGCTGCTGTGTTTCTCTTGACTATAGTTAACTATCAGACGTGTGCCTTCCTTATCTGGGATGTGACTGCTGGTGTCAAAAAATGCTAGTGGCTTGGATTCAAAATTCCCATTAGTAGAAAATCCCCACTGAAAACTCAGTTTCCTCCTTCCCCCAGAAGCCTGTTGTGCCCATAAAAAACCTCCTCAGGAGTGTTGTAGGGGAGCCTTCAAAACAATGTGGAAGATATCCCTGGGGGTTGTGGTGGGAGGACTGGCTTAGAAGGCGGCAGAGGACTTTCCATTGGATCCGAATTACTTCCACGAATGGAAGGAGCACTCTTGTTCACAGAAGGTCAACTCAGGAGCCTAGCCTGGAAATCAACTGATCATTCACAATGTGGACTGTAGTCGGTTGCTCCTGCAATCATGCCACTGTTTGGTCACACAACCCACTTGAAACTTTACAGTAATTCAGTAAATGGGCATGACATGTTGAAGCAAGATTGACGCCAGCTTACAGCAAGGTCAGCATGAAGTTTCACTGAAAGTATGAATGCAATGAAAAAGTAAAAACTAGACGGTTATGATTTATTCTTTAAGGGAATGGCTAGTGATAGAGGAAGAGACTCTGGTTGGAAAGAATGTGGAATTCCCCAAGGAATAGGTGGATTTTTATAATGGATGAAGCATCTGCTGGAGAAAGGAGGCAGGGCATACTTTGCTGAAGCATCGGAGAGGTTGCAAAAAAAAGAAAAAAAGAAGCAGAAGTGAATTTGAAAGCAGTTGTTTAAACAAGCACGGTGGACAAATGCTGTCATATTGAAAATGCCAAACAGGCTGACATTCTAAGCTGAGAAAAGGGACAGGGCATTCTGGTAGTAGTACCATCAAATTTTTATCTACCTCTCCATCCTATCCCCATACTACAATCAGTGCTTTTTTTCAGGGGGTACTTGTTATGTACTAAGCTTGGATCCTAGAACACTAGGCTGGTAAGGATCGTAGAATGCAACAACTGATTGGCCTGCAGGAAAAAACCAATCAGGCTCCAGGAGGGAAGCAGAATCAGCCAATCAGATGGGACTCATTGTGTAAATAATTTATATATTAGCCTGAGGTTTGGGGGGCAATTCAATCAGTTTTACAAGCTGCAATAAGGAGCATGAAATCACTACAGGACTCCGAGTATATTTGGGTACTCCAGAGTACACAGCACCGGAACCTCTTTTTCTTTTTGTTAAAAAGCTTTGGCACTTACTGTAACAACTTCATGGTGAGTCCCAGAACCTATTTTTCTAGAAAAAAGCACTGGCTACAATGAATGCCTAGCAGCTCTCCTTCATATTAAACAGGAGTCATACCAAGCTGTACCCAGAGAGTTCAGGGAATGAACCTGGGAACTTCTGCCTTCTGAGCATGTGTCTTACTACTGAGCTATAGCTCTCCCTTGAACATGTTTTCCAGAGAAAGAGATCTTGCTGTTGTTGTGCACCCCCTTTCCAGAGTGCTGGTAAGACTTGTAGGGCCAGTTTCCTTTGAAGATGTAGGGCTTTGCGAAACAAGATGGATCTCCACAGATTTAAAATTGATACAGATAAATTAAGATATGAGAGATTAGGAACCGCTTAGAGTTAGAAGGAAGTCATCAAATAAATCAAGGCAACAAACCAGAAGTCAGTTACAGAAAAGGAAGTGAGAGTACTGAGGATAAAAAAGATAAGAAGACAAAATGAGTTCTTACTGGAAGTAAGTGTTTATAAAATTATCGATGATGGTTTGTATTCCTTAAATAACTGTATGTACTGGACAAGATTGTTCATGTATTTTTCTTTTCTTTTTTCTTTTTTTTCTTTTTTCTTTTCGTTATGGCTTTTCTTTTTTTGGCTCTTTTTTCTTGTATTAAGAACAATGTGGTTTTTTTATGTGTATTCTTCAATTTGCAAATAAATAAATAAATAAATAAATAAATAAATAAATAACTAGTCCCAGAGAAATTCAGCGAAGATCTTCAAATAAAAATGATGGTCTTTTCCATTTGTTTGTGTTTACAGCTGCTCAGTCAGATTGAGCAGCAGTTCTCAGCCCTGACATCCTCCTCTCACCTTGTGAGGAACTGCTTGCTTCTTAAACTGCAATTGTCCTTAGAAATTAGAACAAACTGGGGAACCTTTTGCTTCGTTTCCTTATGGGTAGGTACTGGAGTGGGAGGTATGTTGGATGAAGGCAGGGCCAGAGCCACCTCTCCCTCCCTCTCTCTCTCCTGATTCCTTCCTTCCTTCCTTCCTTCCTTCCTTCCTTCCTTCCTTCCTTCCCTCCCCCCTCTCTCTTTCTCAAATTTCCTTTCTTGTTCTCTCACTCCTCCCCAAGTCTTTAAGATAGCCAGAAGCAAAAGAGGACAAGTTTTCTGTGCCATTTATAGCTGAATAATAACAGCACTTCCAGACTGTCACTGTTTTCAGGTGGGATTCAATCACACACCAGCAAGTTCAGGTTGCACAACTGCAGTTGACTGGGAGGCCTTGGGCAACAAACCTGAATCTCCAAAAGATCAGGCTGTTCTGATAAGGGAATCAATAGAAAGAATGCAGTAGAAAAGTGTGGGACAACACTTGCTTTGACCTAACTTCTGTCTAGCCTCCTTGCCAACTAATCAGAATGAATGCTCATTAAATAGCCAACATCACCCAAACCGTCTGAAATCAAATAGGATGAATACTCAATAAACAAGTCATCTGGAACTGCCCTAAGAGAGAATTTCATCCGATTATACCTGCTGATGTTCCCTCTTCTAAATAATTACAGGAGCCCCATCCTTCTTTTCAGATGGCTTTCTTACATATCTTTCTGCTGCCCACAAGAATGGAAACATTTAGCAACTTGGCCCATGCTAAATTTGGGAGCCCTAGTCCCCAAAGCAGTAGCAATGCCTGAAATTCCTGAGCTTAGGAAATGTCAATTAAAAAAACACATCCCTGCCCAAAACAAACAAACAAAAAGGAACACTGCTTCCATAATAATCAGTTACCAGTTATAAGGAATATTGCTTCCATAATATCAGTTACCAGGAAAGTTAAAGGTCTAAATGGATTAGAGTGGTCTTAGATTTATTTCTGTGTAGGCAAGAGATTCTAAAAGGACAAGCAAAGGCTGAATACACACCATACATTTAAAGCACATCCCTTCAAAAAAAAAACACAAAAAATAATAATTCTGGGTACTGAAGTTTACCTGTCATGGGACCACAATTCCTAGTGCCATTAAACACCACAGTTTCCCAGGATTCATTGTGGGTGAGGGGAGAGAGGTGCACTTTAAATGTGTTTTAAATGTATGGTGTGTGTGTAGACAAAGAGATAGTAGGAAGATCTTAATCCAAAGAAGGACATGGAATATTGGCCAGACAGCCTTAAAGAGAAAAATCTGCCTTCAATATGAACAAGCCCTGAAGTTATGTATAAAACAGAGGGAGGCTATATTTAGTCGACAGGAGATCCAACTGCTGGTGCAAAAGGTCGCCAAGAATAATTACTTCCTGTTTGGACCTGCTGTCCCGATAGGATACTCTGCCAAAATGCAAAAATTGTGGGACAGGATCTTGCCAAGGGCAGTGCTTTGGCATGGCGCCAGAGGGACAACAAGAGGCAATAAACAACAGAGGCGTCTTCAGACTAGACAACTAAATAAACATTTGTGGCTGTTCTAGGGTTTGAGCTTGGTAATCCCATTGAAAAGAAAAACCACCTGAGATTTCAGCCAAGAAGTGGAAAAGCAGAAATGTGTTTACTCAATGCAGTGGACAATGGAAACCCAACTGCTCCATCCTTGGCCCCAAGTCACTTATAGATAGCTAAGACAGATACAGGACTTTTTATTCCAGTCAGAACTCATTGGAACTCAGTTCCAGCACCTCTCAGGTAGTCATCATGGTCATTATAAGAGAACATGGGAGGCATTCATAGTGAGCTCTGGCACCCCTTTTTCTAGAAAAACAACACTAGATAGACATGTTGTTGGACATATTGTGGCAAGTGGTGCTCACAGAATAGAGCCCAGTATATGCAGGTGTAACAAGATGTGAGCTGTTTGAATTGTCTCAGCAAGGAAGAGCTGACTTATTGAGAACCCAAGAGAACCTAGCTACTTTGCATGACAGCAGTCTTCAGAATGCTATACTCATTATAGGCCCATTTGGGAATCGAGGGATTTGTTGGCGATTTCTAATTACAGAGGGTGGATTTATAAGTGGAAGCCTTTAAGTTTCAAATGTATCTATCCAAATCCACCAAAATAACTCTGGCTGCACTCTCCAAACGAGCTGGGCTTGTAAGCTCATATGGAAAGGGCTTACTGTTTTTAAAATAGGACAGGCTAGTCTGTTATATCTTCAGCGCCCTTCTGAGATGCCTCATTGTTTATGCCAACATAGTAAGTGCAAAATGTTTCCATGAGGAACTAAGCTGATGTTTTGCTAAATTTACCTTGGTGCCCGTGCTGATGAGCTGCCAGGTATCATCAGACACTGAAGCACATGCTTCTGCTGTATGGTGGTGCACAGACAGTGTTATAACAATACTACACCAAACATGCAGAAATTTCCTTAGAGTGAGGAAAATGATGAAGATAAACATAGACATAAAAGTCTGATAGCTTAGGACGGTATATATTGGGAAGTTTCTTTATTTGATGCCACATCATTCATGCTTATCGTTCCGTGTACCTAAAAATACAAAATGAATATCAGCACCTAATGACACTAATTGCTAAAAAATTTCAGACAGCTTTGTGCCATCCACCCCATTCAAATAAAACAAAGGAATGTTGCAATTTGAGGTGCCTAAAAATTTAGGCTGAGATGACAAGAATAAGATCTGGCTCTGTGTGGTCCAGGAGCTTGGGCTGCACAAACACAAAAAATAGTCAGATAATCAGTGTTCAGAATCCATCATTTGCTTGGGTGGAGGGAAGGGGGCACATAAGGCTGGATTCAGTCTCCCTTCCTCAGTCCACTCCATGAACAGACAATTGGCAGTCCTGAATACTAACAGACTAGCTTCAGGATCAAGCTCTCAACTCAAGGAAAAAGGCACACAGTTGCCCTTCTGCACACACTTTTCTTTGTATTCGATCAGGGCATTAGACACAATCCTATGCTCACTTACTTAGGAGTAAGCTTCACTGAACTCATTGGGACTTACTTCCAAGTAAAAACATGCATTGGATTGAACTGCATGACATAGGCTGCCCACAATAAACATTGTGTGCATGCAGATCCCATAAAGGAGAGAATATCAGTATAAAAAACAGGGAAGACACATCAAATAGAAGATAGCTAAATTCATGTGCAGAGCATGCTTTAATAAATGAAAATATAGTCATATCTTCAAAAATAAACACCTCAAAATTTCATAAAAGTGCAACAGAGCAAACCTCCCCTAGACATACTTCTTTAGTAATTTCCCATCCCCCCACGCAATGTCTTGAGGGTTAGCTCCAGCCTATGTATATCCCACCAGCCTCAGTGTGTTGGGGAAGGTCTTCCTCATCCCCATGCATTTCTCCTGGTCAATGAAGAGCGTATTTGCTTTGACAGCCAGGTCATGTTCTAGATTGGCTTTGGTGTGAACCAGTGCCTGGAGCGTATCTTCTGCATCTCTTAGCCTCTGCTGAAGGTCCTGGATGGTGTCATCAATTTCATACACTTCGTTCACAAGGCTGCATGGAACATAAGAAAGAATGTTAGCAATTTCTCCGCTTTCCATTTTTCTAGGGAGTCCTCCTTCCATGTTTCTAGCCACACTGGTACCCTCCAGATGTTTTTGAACTCCAAATCCCCAGTTGGCATGGCCAGTGGTCAGGGATGATGGGAGCTGTAATTCAACAACCCTTGGAGGGGTTGGCTAGTGAATCTTCCGCCTGCTTCTTGGTGGCATTCAATACAAAATAAAATAGTTGTGATCTCCTTGCTCAGAATAGTGCTCAGCAGGCTCTCTTTCCATTAGGGAGCAAGCACAGTACTTTTTAGCAAAGTAGTAAATAGTCCTTTCCCCCATGAAATGAGCAAGACAAAACTTTAGAGTGAATTACGGAATAAGTCCATGCGACAGGCTGTACCACTTAGGGGGGAAAGAGAAAAAAAAGAAAGAATGGAAAGCTGTGGTTTCCTGTTCTCATTTTGGCATTCTGGTTTGTCAGTGTGTTTTTTTTATGGGGTTCACATTCCTCTGACAACTAATGTGAGTAGGCAAAACCCAGCAGAATTCACAAATTAAAGAGTGGTGAATAAATGAAAGGTAAATAAAAGCACTCAGTGTGCCAAGGGGGGCATTCTAAGGTGAGGCCCATTTGTTTCCAGTTAGTGAACCTTAGAATACCAATGTTGGTTTAGACGAACAATCCATTTAGCCCTGTTTCCTGTCTCCAGCTGTGGCCGGTCCAAGGAGGTCAGAGGAAATGTGCAAGAAGAAACAGTCGTTCTTTGTTACTGCTATATAAGATGGAACCAGCTGATCTAGAATTCATTCACAATCCCTAACCAGTCAGAAAGTCAGGATAACCTGAATATGCGCTTGCATCTTCTGGCTCTGGGTTAGATCCAGAATAAGTTAGATGCTCACATGCCTCACTTAAATCAACTAAGGAAGTTAACATAAATCTTTGCAACTAGAATAGCAACTCTAGGAAGGGTTAGGGAAGTGCAGAAATGTTAAGGTGGGGCATCCCCCCCTCTTTTTGCTGCATCAGCTCCAGCAGTGTTGTTCCATTTGGAGCTGTGCTTTTATCCAGCTGGTAGAGGGATAACTGCACTGCATCCTAACCACCATCACTTAGCCATCAAAATAGGGGGAAGAAGGTGGAATTGCAGCCTTAGACAGGATCTAACTCTATGTGTCTCCCTACATCAATTGCAGAGTTTGGGTCCGATTAATATCTTCCTGGTGTGTGTGTGTGTGTGTGTGCGCGCACACACACACAGAGAGAGAGAGAGAGAGAGAGAGAGAGAGAGAGAGAGAGAGAGAGAGAGAAATGTGATGAAATAGATCAGGCATAGGCAAACTCGGCCCTCCAGATGTTTTGGGACTACAAGTCCCATCATCCCTGGCCACTGGTCCTGTTAGCTAGGGGTCATGGGAGTTGTAGTCCCCAAACATCTGGAGGGCCAAGTTTGCCTATGCCTGAAATAGACAATTAAGTTTAGAGGACTAGTTGTCTTTGCTGGTTGAATTAATGGCAAGTGGAGATATAAGGGTTAATTTAGAGGTGACATACAAGTGCATATAACAAAAAGAAAAGCTGCAAAATCACTGGTTTGGAAAAACCTAAGCACCCCTCTCAGTCTCTTAGCATTGATCCAGTCCAATCATGTCTCTCCCCAGAAGCAGCATTTACTGTTTAAAGCAAGGGTTGTTGGGGTAACACTGCATGGAATTACGTGCATTACATCTTGTTTGGGGCAGGACCAAACTGGACTTCTGCAGGAAAATATGCTGGCTTTCACAGATGTGAGTAAATATACTCCTTCATCATCTGTCCAAGAGGATTCATTATTTCCAGAAAACAAACTCAAAACAATCTAGCATTTTAATTCTTAGCAATAGGACCCATCTCATGCAAAGAGATGTGTGATTGAAGTTCCTGATGATATTGGTGAGCACTGACGACACTTTCAACATTGCATGGCAGGGGACAGTCATAACAGCCCAAGACCACACCAGAGCAGATGGAGAATTTGTTTCAGTGCATTGTTTCCAGCAGAGGAAGGAGGAAACCATTCCAACAAGTTTCCTGAGAAGGTACAAAGGCCTTGTGGAAGGTCATTGCACTATTACCATAAGCCCAGGGAGCTAATTCATCTGCAGATGATTTATGAATGCGCTTCATCCACATGTGTGGCTGGACCCTTGATGCCTCTAGGTGTAAAAGACTGTAGACATCAAAGGAGAGCTGGTAGGGCTGGTTACTCAAGGGAGGGACTGCAGCTCAGTGGCAGAGCTCATGTTCTGCATGCAGTATGCCACAAGTTTAGTCTCTGGTGCCTGCAGTTAAAAGGATGAAGTGATGGGAAAGATCTCTTGGAGTGCCACTGTCTGCCAGAAGATACAGTACTGGGTAAGATGAACAATTTGCCTGTACTGTAGTATGTGGCTGATTCCTATGTTCCAATTTTCAAAGTGCATGGAAGGCTGTAGCAATTTATGAGACTCATCAAACAGCATCACATTCCTGCCTTCCCCACAAGGAAGCAAGATGGCTGCCTTTGCTTACCGTAATTGGGCAGAGTCCCGGCAGAGTTCTATGTTGGGTCTACGCAAGCGCTCATCCAGACGTGTTTGGGCAACCTTCAAGGAACACCCTTTGTCCTTGATGGCCTTACGAAGTGCTTCTATAGTCATCTCTGTCTCAAAGATTTCTTGTAGAGTCTGCAAGTTGGAGGAATAAGGGGGTTGAAAACCCAACAAAAAATGTTTTCCTGTCTTAAATACAGAATGTACATTAATAGAGATTTCCCCCACTGCATGTTTTATTATTATTGCACTTGTATAATAAAACCTGAATCCATCCAGAAGCTGGTATGTTGACTCAACAGAGTTCCCCAGACTTAGTGCAGTGACTCATTGACTCAATGGTCTTCCATCTGAAAGCCCCTTGAATAACTCTCTAAAAGCAGTGGATCCCCAAGAATAATGAGGATACTCATCTCAAGAAAGATACAGCATAGAACAGTCTGCCCCAATCTGTTGTCCTCAATACAAATCTGAGGTTCTGCACCCACTAACAAAAATCCTGGCTATGCCCATAACTTGGAGATGAGTTCTTTTGAGGACAGAGTGAAAGAATATGGCATGTTTAGCTGACCAGAAAAGAAGACTGGGGAACAAGAAAAAACAAATATTTTGCTTCTCAGGAAAGGATGAAAGAGAAGATTTATGTTGAACATTCAAGAAGAACTTTTTAATTGCAATAACAGATTTACTATGGAAAAAGTTGCCTGGAGAGACTATGGATTCTTCAACACTGGAGGTTTAAAAATATATGGGTTTTTTTTCCTTCTTCTTCCACTCTCCCACAACCCCCATGTTGTGGGGGAGGAGTCCCTCTTCAAGGCATGAACTCTCTATGGACTCTTTCCAGCTCTATGTTTCTGAGATTAAACAATCTAATTACTGTAGAAAAGCCACATCAATTCATTATCTCACTTTGCTCACTCAGGGGAAAAAGGGAGGACCTTCACCAAGTGTTGCTGTCTCCCTTTAAATATATTTTCAGCATGTAGCTGTCAAAGTCCATCTGGATCAGGCCAATGGCCCATCTAGTCCAGCATCCTGTTCTTACAGTAGCCAAAAACATGCATGTGGGAAGCCCACGAGCATAAGAGTCCTCTCCTGCTTGGATACTGCATCCACCAGTGGAGCCATTGATAGCCTTATCCTCCCGCAATTTGTCCAAGGCCCTTTCAAAGCCATTTAAGTTGGTGGTCGTCCCTATTTATTGTGGGAGCAAGATCCATAATTTAACTATAAGAATGTACCATTAGGGTACCCCTGCTAAGACAGAGAACCAGAAGATTACAGACCTCCTCAACAGACTGGACAGTACTCCTTTCTGTTCCAGAAAATGTTGTTTTTTATAGTGAAATTCAAGAAATAAAAAATGCAATCCTGTGCATGTCTAAGCCCCACTGAGTTTAATGGTACTTGCTCCCAGGTAAGTCTACCTTTAACCAAGCAGCACATATCCCCCCCTCACCAGACAACAATCCCCCCCCCCCGAACAACCCTGTGAGATAGTTTAGTCTGACAACTAGGGAATGACTAAACAGCACCCATTGAGTTTTATGGCTGAGTTGGGATTTTAACCCAGATCTTCCCAATTCTACACTCTAACGACAACGCCACACTCAAATGCTGCCTTGATCCATAAAATAGGACACAAAACATAAATCCATTTGAAACGTGCCTTGTAAAATAAGCAGGAATCACATTGATGTTTTGGAGGAGGAGTGCAGGAAAGGCTGGATTTAGTCTTCTTAGTCCCTACCCAAAATTGCTCAGTACAATGATAGCTTATTGTTCAGGGCTACGCAACTGCAGCCCTAGCTGCTGTGTGTATACACTGTTGCACAGGTGTGGGGGATGCCTTGTGAAGGCACCATGCAATTCCTACGCAAGTTATTGTGCTTTCAGTGCTGGGCACATAGAATCAAGGATTTGTAGCAGATCTGCAGAAGGTTGGAGAAGGCTGTGGTGTGTGCCACAAGCTGAGAGCAGGCACAAGGAAGAGCAACAGTAGCCAATCACGTGCAGTCCTGGTGTCGGATTTGGACTCCCACCAACCCCAACCAGCCTAGCCGACAGTTTTGGATGCCTTGAGCTGTAGTCCAGCCACATCTGGGGGGCACAACATTGGCTTAAAGGTAAAGGGACCCCTGACCATTAGGTCCAGTCGTGACCGACTCTGGGGTTGCGTGCTCATCTCGCTCTATAGGCCGAGGGAGCTGGTATACAGCTTCTGGGTCAAGTGGCCAGCATGACTAAGCCACTTCTGGCAAACCAGAGCAGCACATGGAAATGCCGTTTACCTTCCCGCCGGAGCGGTCCCTATTTGTCTACTTGCACTTTGATGTGCTTTCAAACTGCTAGGTTGGCAGGAGCAGGGACCGAGCAACAGGAGCTCACCCTGTCGCGGGGATTCGAACCGCCAACCTTCTGATCGGCAAGTCCTAGGCTCTGTGGTTTAACCCACAGCGTCCCTAACATTGGCTTAGCTCCAGACAATTCATGCAAGCAGGCAGGGGAAGGCAGTTAACCCCAAACTGAAAGTTTGGAAATGAATCCCACCTTAGCCAGATGGGCCTGGATCTTGTTTTTGGCATCAGCCGTTTCAGAGATGCGGTTGGTAAAGGCGACATTCACTTTGTTGAATTGGTTCCACATCTCATTGGCAGTCGTCACGAGCAGCGTTTCAATATCATCCCTGAGTTTGCCGGAGGCAGCCCGCTCGCTCTGGGAGCGCATAATGTTATCATCAGTAAACTTGGCCCAGGATTCTGGCACAGAAATCCTGGGAAAGCACAAAAAGAGACAAACAATAGAGTTTGTACACATCGTTTGCATGGGACTTCCTGAAATAATAAAGCCTGGAGGATACAGAAGGAATACCAGCTACATTTGCAATTATATTGCATGTTTTAACATTTCCATGAGTACTAGTTGGACTTTTGTTTCTTAAACAAGTGTAACTGCTTTTAAGTAGATTTTCTGGATGCTAATTCTGGAGCATCTTTTTAGATTACTTGTGGAATTCGGGATGGGAAATAGGGAGGGAAGGGGGTTTAAATGAAGAAGAAGAAGAAGAAGAAGAAGAAGAAGAAGAAGAAGAAGAAGAAGAAGAAGAAGAAGAAGAAGAAGAAGCAGCAGCAGCAGCAGCCAGAAACACTAACGTTGCATTTGTGTCTCCATTCCATTTCCCCTCCCACCCACTTTTTGTCTCCACACCCACAACAGCCAGCCAGCATTCTGTGGCTACTGAGCAGGCTCAGTTTTTATTGGGCTGCTTGAAGTTTTCTTCACCTCTCACCTTAGCTTCCATCCCACCCTTCTGCAAACCTGGGGCTATCCCAAGCCTACTGATACCTCCCCTCTTGTGCTTGGATTGTGCCATACGCAACTGCACTTACAGCCTGATCTTTAGAAATAGAGTGCATAACAGATGGATTGCTTAGGAGAGCTCAGATGGCTAGAGCATGATTGCTGTTAACACCAAGGTTGCAGGTTCAATCCCTGTAAGGGACAGCTGCATATTCCTGGGTTGAACCAGATGATCCTCAGGGTCCCTTCCAACTCTACAGTTCTATGCTCCCAAACTAGTTTGGGGCTCAAACACACACATGTTATCATCTGTATCAGGTGATGGTCTTCATGGATGAGGCATCAGAGGAAACCTGACATCGCCCAATGTCAGCTGTAGCACAATTCTTGTTTCTGTTGGCATGCCTTCTGCAGCTAGCTCTGGTGCTTGTACGCCAAGCTCCAGGTGATACTTACGTGGCATCAACTCGCTCGACGCCTCGATAAAAGGAAATGCCATCAGATGTGTTCCTGAGATGGTGGCACTTGTCATCGATTCGTTGAGCTGCTTGCTTGTCACTCAGGTCTTTCTCCAGTTCATGCTGGGCTGCTCTATTGGCTCTGTAATAAAATGGGTCAAAAGATGCTCAAGGGAAAAGAAGCTGAGTAGTTACAACATAAATAGCCACACACACACACACACCCCAAGACCACCTTCTCAACCTTCTATTTCCCCTTCATGACAATGGTAAGATGTTCAGTTTTAAATCTTTACTTCGTGTTTATGGCATTCCTATGATAAATAACACCAGTATTGTATTGGCAGATCTGACTGCATACATCATCAACATGTGTACTAGGGCACAAGCCAGAGGTTATAATCCTGGCCTTACACCATGCATTCATCTCCTATAGAGACAGCACATTTTGCACTTGGAACATAGATATGGTTTCTCTATAGACAGTAAATCTTCTGCAAAGAAGTTAACATCTCATGCAGTGTCTGAATGGTCAGACACTGACCATTCAGGCAGAAGAACTTAAGACGATTCCATACATTATTACTAGGGCTGAGCCAAAGAAGCACATTGCTCACTTTCAAGTGGTTTTATGGCAAGGGTGTGGAACTTTCTTGAGACTGAGGAACACTTTCCCTTCGGGGGGCCACATGCCCATGGGTGGGTGGGGCCAAAGGTTGACAGAGCAATGAGTGTAAATGTTAGCTTTGTGCAGTAGGCTGGTATCTTTACACTCGGCCTTATCTGTCCTCCATCCAGGGAAGCATTATCAGAGAGCAAGGATACATACAAGCCAGGAAGAAGTGCTCCAGGTGGGTGCAAAAGTCGGTCAGTAGGGGTGGGCGGCTGAGGAGTGGGGGGGGACTGGGGGGGGACTCCAGAAGGCAAGATAGAGAGGCTTGGAGGTCTGCATTCACCCTCATAGACCCGAGGCTCCCCTCTCCCCCCGTTTTACATCATCATAAAGCCAAACATTTCAATTCCACTGAAGTGCCAGTTTCATACCAAAGTTGCATGTGGGTGGATATTTGGCACAGATGAAATTGCAAATGCTGCAGCAAGCACAAGCACACATGTGACGTGCATACACACACACATGTACCCACTGTGTACGCACATCTAGCAACCCTGGCCTAATCAGCTTTTCAGCATAAGTGTGTGTGGTGTCTGCATAATATGTGTTTGTTGTGAAAACCACTAATCCAACACTCCAGAACATGAATTTTTGAATTAGAAAATGTTGTACTTTGTAGGATAGATACAGGAGATAGTTAAAACTTGTTGACCAATTTTATGGTATCTATATCATTTTTTAAAATGTGGGCCTGATGAAGGAGAATATCAGCTGCTTTATATTGAACTAAAATAAGCTTCAGTAATATGGAAGGGAGACCACTGGGAGTCCCACCTAGGAGCAGGATATGAATATTTTAAAAAATCTGTATTTTTACACTTCATTTTTTTCAACAGTAACCATAATTGGGAATGTTGAAAAGCAGTTCACTTTAGCAACGAGAGGCAGATGTCTCTTGTAAAACTTAACAAGTTCAGTATATGTGGAGAGACATCTGGATCAAATCTGTGCACTGCTATGGGGTGGCTCTTTGGGCTGTTGGAGATTATTTATTGTCCTGATTTCCCTTGCCTTTCTCTCTGCTATATCTATCCCTTCTGACTGGCTGGATTCAGATGTCATGCAAAACTAAGCTTAGTGTGATGAGTACAAGCCCGTGAGCCCTGAGTTTGTGCATCCTCCCTTCCCCTCTGGCACAGCTACATGGAAGAGATGAAAAGCTTCTGCTTCCATTAAACAGTTAAGTGTTATGTCTGAACCCTAAAACTGTGGTTAATCTTCACTATGGTTGGAACCAAGCCAACTTTGTAAACCATAGTTTCACATTCTTTTAGTTCCCTGTTCCTATAAGGTGGCATGCACACTGGATTTGGCAAGCTGTTCTCCCATAGGGAATTTCCATTATCCCCCTAGGTAAAATCCTAACTTCCAGGGCCATCTTTAATCTTGCACATCTGCCTTTTAGTATGTATGTTTAGAAGGCAATTTTGTAACT
Organism: Podarcis raffonei; assembly: GCF_027172205.1. Lineage (NCBI taxonomy): Eukaryota > Metazoa > Chordata > Lepidosauria > Squamata > Lacertidae > Podarcis > Podarcis raffonei. Next base: position 40,932,978 of record NC_070603.1, read on the forward strand.
CTCCTAGACATTTGGTTTCTTTCTGGTCTTGTTGAATGAAAAGGCCAAGAAGCATATTGGAGACTTTTCTCCCCCTCAAGTTGCACTACAGGGAAAATGGATGAGGTGCTTGCATCAAAATTTGTTTTTAAAGATCTTTTGAGAAAGGTGGAGATTAAAATTTTCCTTACGCAAGTTGGGCCGCTGTCTTACCCAGGTATCTTCTCATTCTCTCTTGGCATGATAGGATGACGTCAACCTCCTGATCAAGTTACAATAGCAAAAAATCCTGTCAATATTTCCCTTGATTAATGAAGGATAATGTGAATTACAGTTTTAAAATCCACTCCTTTATGGCCTCCTCAAGCATCGGAAGAAAATGCAATACAAGATGGTTAGTAGTTTGCAATTCTATTAGCACGGGAGTAATCAATGTTGCGCCCTCCAGGTGTTGCTGGAATACAAAACTGTATCATCACTGACCATTGGACATACTGGCTGAGCAACTGGGAGCTGAAGTCCAGCAACATCTGCAGGGCATCACATTGGCTATCCCTGTTCCTGTAAAAGAGTAAGTGTCCTCTCTTTTAAGATTGTTTGGAAAGGACCAACGAAAAGTCCTTTCTATTTGTTGGGTCAGATTGGTAGGTGGGCACTGCAGGGATTCATATTTTCGAATTCCCTTCCGCAAAAGCCTCAATTTGCAGACTGGCAATACAAGGCCTTCTTAAGACCACTGCACGCTCAGAATAACTTGAGTCATCAGAAGTATTCTTTTGGAGTGGAGAGCCGTTCCCCGCTTGATATTTGCAATAACTGACTAGGTAAAGGTAAAGGGACCCCTGACAGTTAAGTCCAGTTGTGAACAACTCTGGGGTTGCGGCGCTCATCTCGCTTTACAGGCCAAGGGAGCTGGCGTTTGTCTGCTCCGCAGTTTTTCCGGGTCATGTGGCCAGCATGACTAAGCCGCTTCTGGCGAAACCAGAGCAGCGCACGGAAACACCGTTTACCTTCCCCCCGGAGTGGTACCTATTTATCTACTTGCACTTTTTGGCATGCTTTCGAACTGCTAGTCATGGGGATTTGAACTGCTGACCTTTTGATCGGCAAGCCCAAGGTTAGACCACAATACCACCCGCGTCCCTTATAATAACTGACTAGAGCTTTCTAATTTTAACTCTTGCCATGTTTAATTTCTTTTCACCCTTTACATTGTATAATAATTGCATTTCATGATATATTATATCTCTAAGCATACATGTTGTAAGTTGCTTTGAGAAGCTTGCCAGAAATTCAACATATAAATTAAGGCTAGTAATTTTAACGCTAATGTGACAAGACAGATGGGCCATTTGCTATCTGTTCATACAGAAGGCTTGGTCCCCAAAACAGGAGTGGTGAAAGTGATTCTGCTTCTCATTTTTAATTCATTGGGCATGGCCAATTTCTTGACTGTGCAAAGAAATCCAAACTTTAACCAATCCAGGGTTTGTTACAAAAGGTGAATGAGCAAACTAGCCTATAGATCTGTCCTGAGCAGTGGTGGTTAGTACAGGGTAGAGAACCTTGCACACATGCTTCTTCCTTTTCTATCCACTTAAGAACATAAGAACAGTCCTTATGTAGGATCAGGCTATTGGTCCATCTAGTCCAGCATCCTATTTTTACAGCAGTCAACCAGATGCTCCCAGGAAACCTGCAAGCAGGACCTGAGTGGAGCAGTACTCTCCCCTTCTGTGATTTCTAGCACCTGGTATTTAGAAGCATACTGCTTGCAACATTGGGAGTAGAACCATCATCATGGTTAGTAGCCTTTGGCAGCCTTATTGTCTATGAATTTGTCTAATTGTCTGTGATACATTCTCAGCAAACCAGAGTCAATTTTGCTTGACTTTGGTTTCCAGAAACACATTTAATGTCTGAAGCTCTCCTGATACCCACATGCCTTGGCTCTGGCAAATGAAGAAACAGGCAGCTCCCAAGGACTGGATTTTTCCATGTGGCGCTCCCTATTGGAAACTCCTTATTTCCTTTGGATGACAGCATCCTCCAGATAGCTTGTGGCATCCAGCTGTGCTGTAGGTTGCTTGCTTTCATGAGCTAATAAGCACCTTGGAACAAATGACAGTAGGGCTTGGCCGGTGCTATTTCTAAGGGAACAAAATTCGTGCTCTGGACAGAGTGGCAGGAACATTGATGGCTTGGAAATGGACATTGGAATGGGCTGGTGCTGCTGTTATTGACGTCAGTGTGAAATCTTCCATCGATGATCATGGGAGGTGACGCAGGATTTTAAAATAACATTGTGAGAAGGGACTCTGCATTGCCCAATTACCTTTCTTGCCGGGAAATGTTGTGATGAAGCGAACACCATGCAGAAGACCTGAAGCACCTCAATAGTCAGCAGGGGTGGGCCAGAGCTGAGCTACATTGAGAAGTTCCTGATCCAGAATCTGAGCTCAGTGCTCTTCAGCAGGGCTAGCACTGTATGCATGTATGTTTGAGGGGAATCAGTAATTATAGGACAAATCACAGGGGAAAGATGTCACAGTCTTCACATATGAGGAAGAAAATGCAAGATAAGCAGACAGTTCATGTGGCAAGGAACACTAGTGGTGGTGGATGAAGAAGCAAACACTGGAGACAAGGCAGCGCAAATACAGGAAGACAAAGAGGCAGGATGTACCATGGAAAGCAAGGCTGGGAGGCACATCCAGGTTAGCACTGATAAATACAAAATTGTTCTTGGGAAACTTCCTGCCTGATATGGCTCCAGCGAGGTTCCTAAATACTGTCCAGGAACTACTGGAAGAACAAAAATAAATCACAGGCAGGCTGCTGCTGAACTGATTCAGATGGTGGACTGCCAAGGCAGTACTTTGCTGTCCTCCATTTCCAGACTAGTTGCCTTTCTACTAAAAATATATTTCAACATGCAGCACTATAGCAATATACTCGCTGTGCATTTATCCCTTGTAATAGGATGTTACACTTATTTCTCATATGCCCCCACTTCTCAACTTTCAATGGCTGAGGTCAATGTGTATCAGTTTGAAGTTACCTCTGCGTAGCCAGCAAAGGCTTGATGTGGATATTCCTGGCTTTTTTATTCTGTACCTGCTCCTGACCCTGAAGACAAGCACTTACATGAAGTACACTGAAATGCTCCTCCTCTCTGCCACAGTATTGTTTACAGCTGCAGAAAGAGATGACAAGGACAGCACCGTGCAGACCCAGTCCCGGATTTACGTATAAGCTAAAGAAGCTATAGCTTAGGGCCCCACTCTCTTGGGGGCCCCCCAAAAAATTAAAGAAAAAAACTGGATGTACATTTCCAAAATATAAGATAAAAAACAAATAAAATGGCTTTGGATACCTATTAGGTCCATAAATTACCATATAGCATATATTCAACACAAAAAAACAGTGACAATTTATTGTTGACAAAGGACAGCTGGACATATAAAGGGCACCATTACCTTCAATAGCTTAGGGCCTCATCAAACCTAAATCTGGCCTTGTGCAGACCACATTTAAGACTCCAAGAACTCCCCTGTTTTAAAGGTCAGGGTACAAACCAGGCGTGGGGAACCTGCAGTTCTCTAGAGATGCTGCTGGACCACAACTCTCATCATATGTGACCACTAGCCATGGTGGCCGGAGCTGATGGAACTGGAGGTCCAACGACATCTCACAGAACAAAGGCTTCCCAACCCTGCTATAAACAAACACTTGCATATATGTTGAAAGCTACTTACTATACAACATACCACTAGCCCACAGTTAAAAACTACAAATTTCATGTTATGTACTGAACGAGCAACTCACTGTCATTAGTTGTTTTTCCACATCATCATGAACAAGGTCAATGCCCATCCTCTTCTCTCGGTGAAGCAGACATTCCTGGGCTACCTGTTTGACATTACAGGGAAAAATGGTGAAAGTTATCTTTATTTATTTTTAACATATAAAGTGGTATAAAGTAGTATATTATGGAATAAAACAACAACAGTAACTTATTTATTACACCTTGCCCATCTGACTAGGTTGCCCCAGCCACTCTGGACGGCTTCCAACAAAATATAAAGGAACACAAAAAATACATAAAACATTAAAAGCTTCCAGAAACAGGGCTGCCTTCAGATGACTATGAAATGCAGGGCTTGAACTTCAGCCCCAAAGCCCAGCCATAGATGCAGTAGGAGTACTGGTGTTTGAAAGGCAGGCTTCCTAAGCCTAACACAGCTCTGGTGTGCTCATTTGCCAAAAGAGATAGCATATATTGATGATTTGGATCGTTGCCTAATAACCTCAAATGGGTTCAGGTGAACCCTAAGCAGAGTTTTGCATGGCTGTGTTTGCATGGCCCCTAGTAGTCTGAAGGTAAAGGTAAAGGGACCCCTGACCATTAGGTTCAGTCACGGATGACTCTGGGGTTGCGGCGCTCATCTCGCTTTACTGGCCGAGGGAGCAGGCATACAGCTTCCAGGTCATGTGGCCAGCATGACTAAGCCGCTTCTGGCAAACCACAGCAGCACATGGAAACGCTGTTTACCTTCCCGCTGGAGTGGTACCTATTTATCTACTTGCACTTTGACATGCTTTCAAACTGCTAGGTTGGCAGGAGCAGGGACCGAGCAACGGGAGCTCACCCCGTCACAGGGATTTGAACCGCTGACCTTCTGATCGGCAAGCCCTAGGCTCTGTGGTTTAACCCACAGCGCCACCCGCGTATTACTGCAACCCAGCCAGATGGGTGGGGTATAAATATAATAATCATCACCATCTGCCTGTTTACCTGGAGTTGCCCTTCTGTTTCTAATATGGCTCTTTCAAGTCGTTTCTTCATATCTGAAAGAGCATTTGTCTCCCCAATCATTCCATCAGTCTCGTGGTTGAGCTCTGATTTCCAAAATATGATGTCATTGACTCGTTCTCCTAGATTTCTTGTTGATTCTGTTTGGGTTTTCCTTATCTGCTGGTCCTTGTCTTGAATCATCCGGGAAGTGTCCACCCTCAACCTCTCGGCATTGTGCCGTGATGCCTCCGATTCCTTGAAATTTGTTAGGTTAGCTCTATACCAGTCTTCGGGAGTGTACCTAGTGAAGAGTGCTGTTCTGTTGGAAACATAGGGGAGCATGTTGCATGGCGTGAGCCCTTGAGAACTCTTGGAGAAGGGGGCCAAAGTTGGAGTGATAGCAGCGACTTTGTAATAGGCACTAGGTCTCCAAGGAAGGCTCAAGCTGTGGGTCAGGGCATAGTGAGGGAATCTGTTCTTATAGCTCGATGCCATGGTGCTGATGGCCGGCAGAAAATTTGAGGGCGTTGGTCTTGGATGGGCATATGTTGCCGTCAAGGTAGAGCCTACAAGCTCCATGATTGAAAATGTCTATCCAATCAAGTTTCCTATATCAAAGAAGAGCTAGAAAAAGAAAACACATTTAATGAACACTTGTGCAGGTAGTCTAGAGAGGGTTCATGTCTATGAGTGTCTAAGCAACCATGACCCCCATATATTGCTTTTCTTATCACTATGCACCCAACTATAGCAGCATTTTGCTTGGTATAACAGAAAGTGGTACATTTCATACAAACAACTTCTCCAAAGAGGACAAACACACCTCTGGTCCAGTTCCATTGCAGCTCTCTTGGCAAGAAGGTGGTCAGTCCCATGATGAACCCAATTTTAATGCAAATTCATAGAAAATGAATGGGTTAATCTGGAGAGAGAGAGAGAGAGAGAGAGAGAGAGAGAGAGAGAGAGAGAGAGCACCTCTTTTGCTTTTGGACACTGAATTAACAAGCCTATTCTACTAGTCTCATTAGTGGGGTTTACACCTGCCATCTAACAGACCCCACTGTAGCATGTTATTAGACTTGTTTGTGGGAAACCCAGGTTCAAATCCCCATTCAGCTATGAAGTTCACAAGGTGTTATTGAATGAGTCACTTTCTTACCTAGTTATCTCACTGCATCAATGGCAATGACAATAGATGCAGCAATGACAAAACGTAAGTATTGCAGATGAGGGAATTGTGGGCAATGGGGTGGGATAAGAGAGTGCAGTTGTCAGGGACTAGGCAGAGAAGGAATGGTGGAGACCGCCTCCCCATCCTGACCCTTTCAGGGAGGAGGAAGAGGAAGACATTATAGATTTACAACAGGGGCTTGAGGGAGGTTGCAGCTCAGAGGCAGATGAGAGGGGAAGTTGGGAAATCATGGGAGAGCCAGAGCAACACCTGGCTGACACGTTGTCATTAGAAAGCATTCCAGACCCTCCATCTTCCAGAACCCGGAGAGCCTTAAAAGTAGGAGAGCAGAGAGCTCAAAGACAGAGGGCACTTAGCAGTACCCATACAGGAGATGATGAGGATGATGAATGAGGAAATGGGAGAGGTGGTAGGTGGGGATTCACTCATGCCGACACCATTATCCAAGAGGCTGGGTTCTATAGCCTCTCTCTGTAAAGATTGAAATAAAAAAGGACTGTAAGAAACTTTCCCTTGTCTTTATACTTTCCTGGGCAACCAGCTGGGAGCTGCTGACAGCATCCTGACAGCAGTATATGTAAGGGGAGATGGGGAGGTTTCAGGCATGTGGGATTTTCTTTATTTCCCACCCTGGAATGCTGAGGTGCAGCAACTGGAGCCAGAGCTGCTTCTCAATTCAGAATGCTGAAGGAGATGGACCTTGTTCTTAAGGATGTCCACACATAGTTTGCTGTATTTTGGGCTAATTCCAAGGACTAATTGGTACAAAATGGATTCTCTCTCCCACATCTACTTTGCACAATCCATGTCCTAGAATCATAATAGAGGAGAAGAGAAGAGAAGAGTAACCTTCCAGTTAACAGCCAGTTGCACTGGCCCATTGTGTCAAAGTGCATGTGCAGTTGTTTTCACAATCCAAGAAGTGAGACGTTTGCAAGCAAATCCCAATACAGGGGCTCTTTCTGAGTAGTCTGCCTATATATCTAGCAGGGGAAACCCACTATTTATATACATATAAATCATATGTACACCACAAATATAAATCAAACTCTGCAATGTTGGCCCTGACTGATGGTGATGACATAGCAAAGGAAAGTCAACATAGCATAGCCAACTGTAATCTTGACCAGGTGGGGATATATATATATATATATATATATATATATATATATATAAAATAGAAATTATATGGAAGTCACTGGTTTGCAACAAATATACTTAACAAAAGAGATCACCCAAGGAGAGCTCTTTGACAGCGTCTTTTGAAAAAAAAATAAATAACATTTCTGAAGTTATCTTCAAAGCTCACCTTGGAGAATGTAACCACACAGAGAGATTATTGGCTCAAGTGACCGCAAGCTGACTTGCAGTCTATTGTCCTTTTCACTTACCTAATTGTATGCTAGTGGAAATCTAATATGCATTGCTATCTAATGTAAATACTTCAGCGTACATAATACACAATCCAGTAACAAACACAGAATAATCCATTCAGCAGAGGTAACCTTCACTTTGGTTACAAGAGTGGATTGTGGATATAGCAATGCCTCTCTAAGTTCATCAGGCAGGGTGATGGTTATTTAAAAACACCTTCATTTTCAACCTAAATATTTCCTTCATCAGCTTTTTCTTGGTTGTCTTCCAAGCCCATAGAGGACAAATGGTTCTAATGTACTCATAGTGGATGAGTTCTTTATGAGAACTCTTATCACATTCCATTCTGTGCTGGCTCCTTACTGCTTCACAAAACTTATTGTGCAGTTGTGGCCCCTTTGCATTTTTCTCACGTTTACTTGAGGGCTTTCCACCACACAGTTCCCTCTGCAATAGCCCTCTCATACCACCTGCTAATAAGCTAACTCCATCCTTTAAACTGGGAATGTGGAACCTGTGGCCCTTCAGTTGTTGCTGGACTCCAACACGCATCAGCCTCAGCCAACATGACCAATGGTCAGAAATGATGAAAATTGGAGACTCTCCCAATACATTTCATCCACTGTAATTTTCCTGTTGTACCTGTTCTGTGTTATCTGCTGCCCTTTATCTAGTTCATTAATATTACTTCTCTTTCTCCAACATGCATTTTTCTTCCACTGGGCACGGACTGAGGATGTGTTCTTACACTGATAAAGAGTTTGTCTTTTATTTTTTACATTATTATTTTATTACAGTATTTGGGAACAGAATGGGCTTAAGACATCTAAATAACAATAATTATACTGCTACAACTACAACTATTATTACTAAGCATGAGAGCACAATCCTACCCACTGTGCAATGAATTAATGTCTGCACTTATATTGTGCTTTTGCTGAGGTGTGATTCTTCTTTAAAAAATGAACTCTGCTACTCTATTCCAGGCAAACCACTAAGATCTATTCATTGTCACATCCAGCGCATATTCAGGTCTTGGAAACAGAATAACGTGGAGAAAGTGGTGAAGATGTTCACATGGCAGCAAATCCTCCTCCCACCTAAGCAAATTATATTCCTTCTGTTACTTAAATCCCACACCCCTACATTTATTCGTGACCTAAACTTGACAATAAAGGTAATGAAAAGCTGTTTTCCAGCACTCCCTGCTCCCAATTAATATTACATATGTCTATATCCTATTTTCCCTCCCATTTCTTTCCACACCTCTGCCCTCCTCTTTTCACAGCATCCTTACCACCTATTGACACTAAGTGGCTCTTTTGTGGTCTGTGCAGTGGATTATTATTAATTTTGGGGTGGCTCAAGAATACATTCTTTTGACTGCTTCTCCTGACCAGCTTCTCCATCCCTTTGCCTCATTTCCCACAGGCAGATGCAACCCCCTGTCTCCAAGAAAGCCATCCTTCCTTGGAGGATAACTGGCCCTGCACCTAAAGTGAGGTAAGCATCTTCCGACTACTTCTTTGCTCAGTGTGCAACAGCCAGGGAGCAGTCAGGCAAAGTGTCCTGCCCAGGCAGTTTGTGTGTCCTGGGAAGCTGGTGGCTCCTTAGTAGACTTCTTCTTCTTCTTCTTCTTAGCCCTACTGCTGCCAGACCTGCTACTCACCTGTCTGCAGGTTAGCTCTGAGGAAGAGAAGAGGTCGGGCTGGAGGGGAGGGAGCCTCCAGTATACCCAGGCTGCTGCTCCCCAATGCCCAGGAGAAACATCTTCCTGCTCTTCCCTCCCACACAAGCCTTCTATCCCGCCCTCGCCCTTTGTGACACGCATCCTTCCAACACTTCCCATTGGTCCAAACGAGGGTGGAAGGGAAAGGAGGGGGAGAAGCGGGGACAGGCGTCGCTAAGGACTCAGTAGCTGCCTAGTAACTCTATTCCCTCTCGGGGCGGGGCGGGGCAGGGGGGCAAGGTGGGAAGGGAAGAGAGAAAGGAAGGAGGGAGGGAGGGAGGGAGGGTCTTTCTTGAACCTGCAGCTCTTGTCACCCGCGCATGGGGGCTCGTCTCGTCCCGTAGCAACCAGGCTCTATGAACAACTGTCGCGCCCCAATGCCCATCCCTACTGCCCATTTTAAATGGGGAAAGAAAAGATCGTGTGTCACCTATGCCAACAGTGTCGTCCTCCAGATATGATAGAGATCTGAGGATATAAAGCGGGGGGCGGGGCAGAGGCTAGAACATCGGCAAGTTAAAAGCGCCTGTTGTATCTTGCTGTGTTCTGCCACGGTGTATATCGACAAAGTACTAAAAGTGTGCAGAAGGACGCCCCCGCAAGCGTGTATTGTGAGTGCGAGTTGTTGTTGTTTTATGCGCTGTCTTTACGCTAACAGCGGCTCAAAGCAGTTTACAGATAAAATAACAGCTAAAAACATGTGCGCCGGGGATTAAACAATCAATTGAACATCAGAATTAAAACTAAATCTATATAAGATCTATTGAAAATGTGCAGACAATCGCAACAAAAACAGCACGGCACTAGCCCCCTCATTCAAAGCAGTTAGTTCAGCAAAGCTGAAGTTCAGCAAAGCAGGTTGGAACCTGCCAGCAGAAGAACAATAAGGAGGGAGCCAGTCTAACTTCTCTAGGGAAGGAGTTCCAAAATGTGGGAGCAGCAGCCACCGAGTTTGAGCTGGCCCATCAGTTTGACATTAAAAAATAATAATAGTTGTTTCCTATGGCTGCTATGATTTTATTGTGTTTTGATTCTGTTTGTAAGCTTTAAGCCTTTACAAAAGCAGGGCTATTGATTCCTGTCCAAAGTTCCAATACCTAGGAGAAGGCGCGTAATTTCATATGCAGGGTTGGGGAGAAACTCCTTCCTCCTTTAAATGCGCAACCAATAATCCATCCATTTTAATGTCCTGATCCTATGCATGTTTAGGGAAAGGGGAAAAGATACATTGAAATCCCAGAGAGGCTAGTCCAGGGGTCAGCAAACTTTTTCAGCAGGGGGCTGGTCCACTGTCCCTCAGACTTTGTGGGGGGCCGGACTATATTTTTTTGGGGGGGGAATGAACGAATTCCTATGCCCCACAAATAACCCAGAGATGCATTTTAAATAAAAGCACACATTCTACTCATGTAAAAACATCAGGAAGGCCCCATAAATAACCCAGAGGTGCATTTTAAATAAAAGGACACATACAAATGTAAAAACATGCTGATTCCTGGACCGTCTGCAGGCCGGATTTAGAAGGTGATTGGGCCAGATCCGGTCCCTGGGCCTTATTTTGCCTACCCATGGGCTAGTCCATTAGGGCAAATGGGGCACCGCCCCACCAACCTCAACCTGCCCTCAGCCAGCCCCTACTTGCTTGCCTTCTTAGTTAGAACCACAGCAGGGGCTGTTGCTGCCTGCCAGTTTCCTCCTCTAGTCTTGCTGTTGCCCCTTGGGAAACTCAGCAGGGAAGGGGCATAACATAGAATTAGCCAGCTCTGCCTGCCATTGGCATTGACTCCACTTGCCGTTGGTTTCTCTGCCTTCCACCCTACCAGCCCAAACGGTCACCAGTTGCCACTGAAGTAATTGAAATGACCACCCATACCTCTGGGTGTGGTTAGTGCTCAGATGCTCAGTACACTACCTTGGGCCCCATGATGGCGGGATCTAAATATAAGAAAATAAATAAGATCAATTTATTTATCGGTCTCCCTTGGGAGGTGGTGGACTCTCCTTCATTGGAGGTGTTTAAACAGAGGTTAGATGGCCATCTGTCATGGATGCTTTAGCTGAGATTCCTGCATTGCAGGGGGTTGGACTAGATGACCCTTGGGGTCCCCTCCAATTCTATGATTCTATGAAGGCTTACTAAAAAGTAAGCCCCATTGTATTCAATAGGACTTACTCCCTAGCAAGCAAGTTTAGGATGGCATCCTAAATGTATCCATGTGGTACCCCAGGAATATAAGAGAGGCAGTGTGGTGTAGTGGTCAGACTGTCCAACCTGAGAGACCAGGGTTCAAATCCCCACTTGGCCATGAAGCACACTGGGCGAGCTTAGGCTAGTAACTGCCTAACCTACCTCACAGGGCTCTTGTGGGGATTAAATGAGGAAGGGGAGAACCAGGTACATCACCTTGAGAAAAATGGTGGAGTATAATAGTGTGTTTTTAATATTCGATTGAGAACTGCTCAGAGTGGCTGGGGAAACCCAGCCAGATGGGCAGGGTATAAATAATAAATTATTATTATTATTATTATTATTATTATTATTATTATTATTATTATTATGTGATACAGATTTGGGGCTTTGCTCATAAGAGCTGAATGTATGGGGTATACATTTAAAACATATCAAGGTTATTTCATCCCCAAAGTGCAAACAGAAACTAAACTAAACAAAAAATGTCACCCAAATTTGAGGCCAAACTTCAAAGCGTTGCCAGGCAGCATTCCTTCTCGCTCGAGGCCTACCTCTGTGGTCTTGGCACACAAACAGATGGGAGCAACAGCATTTTGAACTCCTGCTGCTGCTGCTGTGCAAGAACTTTGAGAGGGCAGAGATGTGCAGCTCCTTGTTTCAGGACTGCTCTATTATTAATAATGAGCTTCAGGGTTTTTATTTATTTATGTTATTCAGGGATGAAATCAAAGCTAACGTTCAGGGACGAGCCAGACGTGCAGCCCCAGCACACAGAGAGTGTCCCAGACAAGGCTTTGACTGGCAAATCTACAAGACTTTTCCAAAGGTTTACTTTGCTTGAGTGAGATTTTATTGAGAGATTATAAAACTTCTATGGCTGGGCCTCTTAAACATGTGTGCTTGGGGAGACACTTGCTCTGATATGAGACCTCCAGGTATAAGGAGGTATATAAATTTAATAAATAATAATAATAATAATAATAGTTGACTTGAGAGCTGATTTGCCCATTGCTACCCATGCATCCACTGTCATTTGAACCCCCTTGCAAATTTTGTGCACAACATTGTAATTGTGTATTAATAGTGCTTCGGATTCAGCAGAGAGCTGCTCTGCCACATGGTAGGATCCGTTATCTTCACTGGACCACCACTGCACTAAAGCAATGGATACAGCTGTAGATAACTCATCAGGATAACTTTTGGGTATCCATTGAGCCTTGGGCTTGCCATTCAGAAGGTAGGCGGTTCAACTCCCCATGACGGGCTGAGCTCCCGTTGTTCAGTCCCTGCTCCTGCCAACCTAGCAGTTCGAAAGCACAAAGTGCAAGTAGGTAAATAGGTACCGCTCCTGCCGGCTCCTTCAGCCAGTAAAGCGAGATAAGCACCACAACCCCAGAGTCGTTCATGACTGGACCTAACGGTCAGGGGTCCCTTTACCTTTACCTTTACCTTTACCAGTGAATAAGCATCTGAAGTCTGGTCCTGGAGCCAAAGGGTCAAAGGACTATTCTGTAGTCTCTGACTGACTAGAGTACACACCTGAGTGCATTGAGGGAGATGGGAGTAAAGTAACTTGCACATCCTTTGCTAGTTTTATTCATTTACATTTATATCCCACCTTTCCTCCAAAGAGCTCAAGGTGGCTTACAGGGTTCTGCTCCTCCCCGTTTTTATCCTCGCAACAACCATGTGAAGTAGGTTGGCTAAAAGTTAGTAGGTTGGCTGGAAGGCCACCCAGTGAGCTTCGTGGCTGAGTGGAGATTCAAACCCTGGTCTCCCAGGTCTTAGTCCAGCACTCTAACCACGACACCATACTGGCTCCGTACAGCTTGTGGAATCAGTTTGGACACAGGTGTAGTTCAGTCTCAGACACAGCTCCCTGTTATTGGCAACTTTCCAGGGAACCAGATAGGAGCCTCCTTTCTACATCACCCTGCAGAGCCTCTCCTGTCTCCGGCGTAGCAGCAGCACAGCAGCAAATCTCGCTGTGCTGCATCTGAGCATTAAAAACCATCATTTCCTCACATTAATTCACCACTGGATAAAAACCAGCAAGCTGCTCAGTTTCATCCGCAAAACAGAAACCACCCAGGCAGCTGCTGCAGGAGACAAAGCAAATACCTTTGTCTCATTATTGCACTCAGTGTAACTCTGCTATAGGTTTTGCCACATGATCCATCAAAAGCTGATTGCACTCCAGCCAGGGCTGTAGAGGAGGTGGAGGGCGGCTGTCTCTTTTCAGTAACCCACATGCACTGTAGATTTAAAGCTCAATGCTTTGGCGGTAAATCCCATTGAGTTTGATGAGGCTTACTTCCCTAGTTTGCTTGCATAGGATCATAGGTGCAGGCTCCCCAGGTGCCCGAGCACCCACAACATTACCCATGAAGAGGCCAGGCACCCACAAATTTCAGCACCAGGGCAATACGCACTGTGTGGCACCCATGACCCCAGGCACCCACAGCCGCACAGCCAAGCTGGCACTCCTGCATAGGATTGAGTCTTAGATTGGGCAAACTAGCTCAAATTCTACCCCCCCCCCGGCATAGTTATTGTTGGTATTATATTGCAGGTGATAGGAGGCTTCCTGCTTCCTGCAATTAACTCTGCCCATGATGCCTGCCCCACCCCTTACTGGCCCCACCCATCACAATCAGGATTCTAAATCACAGTGAGCTTTCCTGCATAGATGATGATGATGATGATTTATTATTTATACCCCACCCATCTGACTGGGTCTCCCCAGCCACCCTGGGCGGCTTCCAACAAAGTATTAAAATACAGTGGTCTGTTAAACATTAAAAGCGTCCTTAAACAGGACTGCCTTCAGATGTCTTCTAAAAGTCTGGTAGTTGTTGTTCTCTTTGACATCTGGAGGGAGGGCATTCCACAGGGTGGGTGCCACTACCAAGAAGGCCCTCTGCCTGGTTCCTTGTAACTTGGCTTCTCACAGTGAGGAAACAGCCAGAAGGCCTTTGGTGCTGGACCTCAGTGTCCGGGGAGAACGATGGGGGTGGAGACGCTCCTTCAGGTATACTGGACCGAGGCCGTTTAGGGCTTTAAAGGTCAGCACCAACACTTTGAATTGTGCTCAGAAACGTACACAAGATCAGGCTACCTCCTTCATACCTTCCCCTGGATGTGCAGACAGTGTGTGGGGTGACTTTAACAGCACTGGTAGAGGAAGGGGGGTGCGGTGGGTGCAGCCCACCCTGGGTGTCATCCCTGGGGGGGGGGTGACATCACTGTGCTGCTCCCTGGAATGCTCACCACCCACGGGTGGCTAGCCCCATGCCCCCGGGTGCACAGCATGTGTGCCGCTCCAGGTGCCGGAGCAGCTAGCTCCGCCTCTGTTGAGCAGGGCTGGGCAATATCTGCTTTTCAGCATGTTGATTTATCACCAGCTAAACATCGCAATATGCAGATATATCACAATGTCTGAAATTAGGATGGAGTTAGGTAGAGGCATTGGCTGGCTTTGCAGTTTTCCCCACATTGTGATTTTGGCTGGCGCCTTCTCTTGTGATTCACTGCCCCCCTGCAGGAGACAGGGAGTCTCTGAGCCAGCAGAGTTAATAGGGGCTGCAGGACTTGAGAGAAGCATTGGCTGGCTTCATGTTGTGATTTATGCATAGCACATGATATATTGCCAGGTCAAGAATTATGAAACCAATATCCCAATATGGACTTCAGACTGGTTTTGGATAATATATCACCCAGCCCTAGACTTGAGCATGGCATTGGGACATAATGCAGCACCGCCTGCCTCTGGTGTGGATCATGACCAGAGGGTGGGCTCCTGCTCTCCTGCATTGCATGATGTCAACTCAGGCTTAGGCAAACTCAGCCCTCCAGATGTTTTGGGACTACAACTCCCATGATCCCTAGCTAACAGGACCAGTGGTCAGGGATGAAAGGAACTGTAGTCCCAAAACATCTGGAGGGCCGAGTTTGCCTATGCCTGTGTTAACTGCATGGAGCAAAGTGTCCAAAGAGGTTTCCTATGAGGCTTACAGTAGGACAGGGTTAGCCAGTGTAATGCCCTCCACATCACTCCAGCTCCCATCAGCCCAGCCAGCATGGCTCACAGTGGTGGATGGTGGGAAGTCCAACACTCTTTGGTGGGCACCCTGCAGCAGTAGCATAGGGGGGCTGGGTTTGTCTGTGCCAAAAAGCATTGAAGAAAAGGTATGCTAAGATGCACAGGCCTTGATTGTCTGGTAGGCTTGAGTCCTAGCATGTTTTGTGTTAGAAAACAGATCGCAAGGAGAAGGACAGGAAGCAAGTGGAACAAAAGAAATCCAGATGGCCCAAGTCAGTAGCAGTGTTAAGGTGGTGATGAGGGCTTAGGGTTACACTTGGGGGCACTGTTTGTCAGTGCAAAACAACAAAAACCTAAATCAAATCTGTTAAAAGTTATATGATTTAATTGTTTTATTAAAATAAAACTATAATAACATAAAAAATAAGTGCCAGATGCTTAAGCGCTTATCAGTTGTCCAGAAGCGTTGCACTCTTTGGCCAGAATACAGGAAAGCAGGAGCTAATTTATTTCTTGCTGAGCTACTGAACTATCTGAATATATTCCCCTTAGCATAACTGAATGATATTGGCTTGAAATTGCCTCCTTTCCAGAAAACACAATACAGGGGCCTTCATTTCAACTAGCTTTGCATTGTAATCTCCATTGCAACTAATAATTCAGAGCCAATCAATCATCAATCAAATAATTTAGTATTGTTTTGTAGATTGGATAAGAGACTATTAATGTATGTATTCATTCATTATTATCAAATGCATTCGTGCCCCACCCTTCCACAACTATCATAGCGCTCAGGGCAAGCATGAATCAATCCTTTCTTGGTGAACCAACTTTGATAGCACACAAGCTTTTAAATCACACAAAGCTGTTCAGCAGATTGAATGAAATGGTAGCAATAACATGTAACCTATAAAGAGATCAGATACAAACATAAAACCAGATGTATAGTAAATAAAGCAAAAAGTAAGAACTGGTGTCAGCGCTGCCCAAGGTCCCAGCTCACACAAGACCAACGCTGCTCCTTGCTCAAGTTTAAAAGTCTTTATTGAAGTTCAGTCTCATTTCTAGACGCGCAGCGCGCAACGCTACATCTATCCGTCAGACCGTAGAACTCCCATCTGAGTCTCCTCCCCCCTGACACCAGCTTAAGATTCTAGCCTTACTCCACCTCTTCCTCTGTTCCTTCTTTCTCTGGGTCTTTCTGCTAGTCGGAGTCTCAGCCCTCCGAGATTCTTCTGACGCTGATTCTCCCGACTCCTCCCCCCCCCTCTTTCAGGCTTTAGGACCTGGCTCCCAATCCGGGTTTTCTGCTGTCCTGCGCTCCTCCACATTTGAACTTGGCGCGCGCGCGCAGCCTCCCACTTTCCTTCTGACCGTTACACTTGTGTCACTGCTCCCCCTTTCGGGGAGGCTAGCTGGACCTGGCCTTCCCTCCGTCTCCCCACTCCCCGATGGAGGAGAAGCTGGCCCTGACTCACGTGACTCTTCCCCCCCACTGTGCTCTGGTGGGGGAACTGGCCCTACTGCTCCGCTACTCCCTTGGGACTCCCCTCTGGTTCCTTGTTTATGGATCGTCCCCTCTGGGATTCGCCTCGCCCTTACCATAGGCGCCCCCTCCTGGGAATCTTCAGATTCGCTGGAGAAGCTCATGGAATCTCTCGGTCCACTGTCATATTCCCCTACGCTCCCCTCCGATTCCTCTCCTCCGCTCTCTATTTGCTCTCTCCCCTGCTCTTCTGCTCCTGAACCTCTGACATCTGGAATCTCAAAATGCAGGCTTGTTGATGGCCAAAGTTTGTATGTATAAATGTATTTATTTATTTTTAGAAACCTGAAATACACACACACATCAAAGCAGGCAAAAATTACATGATTACATTGAGAGCCAGTGTGGTGTAGCGGTTAAGAGCGGTAGTCTCATAATCTGGTGAACCAGGTTTGATTCCCTGCTCCTCCACATGCAGCTGCTGGGTGACCTTGGGCTAGTCACACTTCTCTGAAGTCTCTCAGCCCCACTCACCTCACAGAGTGTGTGTTGTGGGGGAGGAAGGGAAAGGAGAATGTTAGCCACTTTGAGACTCCTTAAAGGGAGTGAAAGGCAGGATATCAAATCCAAACTACTACTACTACTACTACTACTACTACTACTCTTCTTCTTCTTCTTCTTCTTCTTCTTCTTCTTCTTCTTCACTGTATTCAATTTCATTTTTGTCTATGACATCTTCATTGGGAAACGGTTGAAACCTTAAAATCCACATATCCTTGTGGTGATGGTGAGCCCTAGAGAGCAGGAAGGAGGGCAGTGATGAAGGGAGAAGGGGAGGAGTTTTATAGCATACAAATGCCTCTAAAAAAAAATACCACAAAATAAACAGATTTTTTGAAACATGTATTTACTTCTAATAGGTGAATGAAAGATATTTCTCCATTAACAGTCACCTCAATTAGCAGAAGTCAGCCCCCACCATCCTTCTGCACTGGGCTGTAACTCTTTTCAGGAACTAAGCATGTTAGCTAGCCAAAGGCGCAGCCACAAGCTCGCCCCAGCAGTGTAAAATTTTACAGTGGATTTTATAAAAGACACTTTGCTTTGCATAAACATTTCCATTTTCCAGCATCAGCCCCTTTTGCTTCTTGCATATGTTTCCACTAAAAACACTTCTATAGCTCAAACCAACAACTGGATTTCTCCAGCATAACATCTGCATGTTCCAACCAGCCCTCCTGTGGGATGCTCAGTGGATTCAAAGGTTACTTTCTGCCTTGGGGCCTCTTCCTTTCACCTCTCCTCTCCTCCAACAAGCTCAGGGAAGTGTTAGTGTGGGCAGGCCAGGCTAGCCTCCCACAAAACTGAGGCCAATGTCTCTTGCTCTGTTTCCTGCCACCTTGGATAAGAAAGAGTCAACAGACACAGGGCCCTAATTAGAAAAAAAGCACAGCTGTGTTGCATTTTCAAACATGTACATTAATAACAAACTCGGAAAGAGCTCTTGAACCAAGGCACTCTTAAAAAGTTCTGGTTTCCACAGAGCTGGATGCTATGCACTTGCTTTTTTGTTTAAATCTTAATGAGCCAAAGAAACCCTACTTTCCAGAAAAGCCAGACGGTTGAAAGTAAATTAGCTGGGGAGCTACAGCCACCCGCTGTACCAAATGGTTTGACATTCCGACTGACTGGTGTGGCAGGATGTAGGAAACTGTCTGCAGAAATTGCCGCAGGATTCCAGTGCCCCTCAGAGGGTGTCACGCACTCTCTCTGAGGAAGCCAGTGCTGATGTGGATATGCCCCATGTCTGCGGTGGCCAATATGCCATGGCAAGTCCAAAATATGAGACAGTGCAAGCTACTGTATATATGGAGCTAATAGGGCTGGCCTGCCCTTGAGGCTAGGTGAGGCAGGTTCCGGACAGCTGTGTTCCGGCAGCAGATCCGACCTCTGTGAAGCACACCCTGCACTTGTCAGCCACTTTCCTCCTCCTCTGATGTGGGCCCACCGGGACCCACCACTGGTCACTGCCTCTGGGTTGTGATGGGCAAGCTTTGGGTGCACAGCAGAGGGGGAGGCAGGCTGCAGTATCTTCTGTATTGCCTCTAGTGGCAAAAACATCCTGGACCGGCCCTGGGAGCCAAAATATGTCCTATTTCTTTCACCATGTGTTGTGTCTGCTCTACCCAGTGGTGGCTGGTTTGTCTTCCCCACTCAGCCCCTCCTGCTCTAAGCGCTATGGTTAACCTAGCGAAAATGACCTCTCATTTCTCTCACAGAACCTGTGCTGTTTGTCAGCGTTCCGCTACGTGCAGCCTCCCTCATAGCGTCGTATGACAACACAAAAACTCAGCCAACAGCTGGCGGGTGGGAAGGTGGGTTTGACTTCTATGCCTTTAATACATTGTCTTATTGAAGTGTGCATGCCTATCTATAATAGCCACAGAGAGAGTTTGATTCTGTTAAGACCAGTGTCCTCAATGCAGTGCTATGGTCACCATGGCAACCTCAGACACTTCATTTGATACCCCTGACCCACCCATTTCCTCCCAGGGATGCCTATTCTGGGGAGGGAGGGGGTGTTCCTGCCTTTTTT
Source organism: Podarcis raffonei (assembly GCF_027172205.1). Lineage (NCBI taxonomy): Eukaryota > Metazoa > Chordata > Lepidosauria > Squamata > Lacertidae > Podarcis > Podarcis raffonei. The sequence goes on from NC_070603.1 coordinate 40,952,365, forward strand.
TTGTTTTCTTTGTTTGGAGGTATTGTTTATATAGGTGTTGTGCCCTGGAGTGGGGGCAGGTTCTCAGGATCTCCAGTATTTTGTACTGTCCACAACCATTTCTTAGATTTCCCCAAAGAACTCCCTGCTTGAAGGTATTGTAGGGTAACTTGTCATGGTTTCTCAATGAGAAGCGGACAGTGCCAAGATGTGATTGTACATTTCACTTATTTATTTTATATATGTTGCAAATGTATATCTTTCCTTTCAAACAAATACTCAAGGCACCTTATGTTCAAGTAATGAAGACAAAGTCCTAAAAATAAAACAAACAACACAGAACTCCAAAGGAGTCATAACTGCATTGAAACAAACAGCAACAGAGGGCAAAAGCAAGATCTCTGTATACAAACACTAGAGCATCAGTCAGCACCAAGAGCCATATTATGACCATATGCCTTGCAAAATAAATATGCTCTTCAGCACCCTCCTGCACCCAGAAAGTGGTGGCCTCCGACAGATTTCTCTTGGTAAAGCAATTCATAATTTAGGGAGACAACAACAGGCATAAGAATGTCAGATCATAACACAGATGGGACTGCGCTGCACATACGGATAAACTCACTATTCAGTGAATAATACAGCTAGGGATTGTGGAGAAGAATATCTGCCATCGCAATTCACAGAGAAGGATTTGAGTGGCGGGACAAACTTGTTTGGATCTCCACTGTCATAGTGTGGGGTGAGAACTCCTTGCAGTGAGGATCTGATGATGATCCTTCTACATTCACATGGTGGAATTCATCACAGCAATGGCAACGAAATGTCATTTTTGTTGCAGTGAGAGTATGTGCAATTGACTATGGGAGAGAGAGAGTAGATGCTTAAAGTCTCCTGCGGGTGCTGTGGAGGAGGGCCACTGGCAAAATGTGGAAATGACTCTGCATTTGGCTTATGGTGCTGCTCCATAACTTCCAAAGCCATCCTTAATCCCCAGGTTCGAAGACCTCCCTTATCCTCACTTCCTCCTGTCTTACTGTCTCCCCCTGGGGAAAATCGCTCTTTAGCACTCAATTGGAGCAAATGGCAATTCAAGTTTTCTCTAGATTGAGGTTTGCTCCAATTTAGAGTGAAAGAGCAGGCTTCCCTGGAAAAGGAGTTGGGCAAGTGGAAACTGCAGAAAACTGCTGCTTTTTAGGCATGGGACAAGCAGAAGTGTGGATGAGCCCTCAGTGAGAAATGCCAAGTATGATGCTTACCAGAGCCAGGGTGCCATGGAGTCCTCGGTGCACCTCTATCTTGTGAGGGGCAAAGACCTATCCACAGCACCAACCTGTAAGTAGTGCTGCCACCAACCTGCTTATAGATGCTTCAATGTTAGTGGGCTGCAGAGACACCCACTTTGCTCAGATGCTTATCTTGGAAATGGGGAAACCACCAGAAGACTCTCACAAGTCGCTGCTGGAAGTCAGCCCATCCTTTCCCAGCTTCCTTGTTATCCCAAACTTTGGAGCGTGATGCTGGAGGCTCGTGGAAGATAAACAGTCATGATCTAAAGCAACCAGGACTCCAAAATGATGAAGAGATTCTTTTAATAAGTAGGGAAGGGGGAGAGATAAGTAGAGTACCAGATAAAATAAAACATAAATTTGGCATCAAGCTAGCATGGTGCTTAGAGCAAGTTACGAGGTTCAGTTTACATGCCTGGAGGATGGATGGTTCTCAAAGATGTTCCAGTGAAGTGAAAGACTAATAAAATAAACCAGGTCACCTACATCAACAAAACTGAAGAAATTGGGCCCGTGATACCAGCTTTTGAAAGTCATTTACACCTCCAGCAACCTTCTGCCAACCCTTTGCCTCTTGGCATCCCTCTAGATACCCACCACCCCTTTTGGGAACCATAGTCTTAAGATATCTAGAGCCCTGTGTAGTTATTTCTTTGATTCTGAGGGGTGGATAAGTTCTCTCTTTTATATGGCAGTTCTTTCCACTTCTATCTCTCTTTGTGCTGAGAAATGGATGAAGCATGGGGAGTGGACCAGTTAAGGAAGTGGAAACGTAAATATGCCATCTCCTTCACAATTCAGTGGAGATGCTCCATTTCTGCCCTCCATATGAACCTGTTTTTAGTCAAAGGTGCCATGCAAATTCAGCACAGAAGAGGAGAGTGGAAGAAGAGTGCAAGTGGTTGCCACAAATCAGAATTCCCTGTCTACAAGCCAATGCATGAAACCACAGTGCCACATCACACTTCAAGTGCAAGAAAGAGAGGAGAAGCATGTGTACACTCATCTAACAGGCCAAAAAGTATTATCTCCTGGGTAAGTGCCTGATGGTGCCAGACTACTACTGTGTGACAGGACCTGCCCTTACCAATTGCAGCCATTGATAGGAGCAATTAGTGAGGATCCCAACATCTCATTTCTGAAGCAAGCATCTTTCTACAGGGCTGGCCCAAGACATTTTGTTGCCTGAGGTGACAGCCACCTGCTGCATTCCATGTAACAGAAACCAACTGAACTGGCAATTGCAGGGCTCAGTCTAGGGCTGGCATATTTGAGCAACTGCTGAGGGTCCACATCCCATTGGAACCGGCTCCTCCTCATCCCTATTGCAACCTTCTTGTTTGGGCATAGGGGGTTGAGCAAGGAAACATCTACAGTGGTGCTACAAATGAGGAAGAGCTTCCTCTGCCTGCTTGCTCATTGGCTTTGGCAAGCAAGAAGGTGGTAGCAATGTTAATGAGGCAGAGGAGTGGGAACAGTTGCCAACAATAGAAGTGAGGTGGTAGGCTCACTGAGTGAAGGGAACCCATTGAAGGTGTCTTGCCCAAGTTCTCCTGCCTCCCCCACCCCTTCCAAATCCCTGGAGCCCCCATAGGGCAGTTGAATCTTACTTCAACACTGGTAATGGTGGGGAAGCATCTTCTACCACACCCAAGAACAGAAGGGTGTTTAGGGGGTGCAGGCCAGGCCACATGACACACACAGTCCTGACTTCCAAGACCTTGCCTCCAAGTATCTGCCACCTGAGGCAGTTTCCTCACTCTGCCTGATGGTAGGACCGGCCATGTCGGTTTGTTAAGAAAATCACTGACTCTGCTGTCTGCTTAGGCTAGCAGGAGCCTGAGTGATTACACACATGTGCCTGGATAACAGCCAGCGCCAAAGTTGTCCCCTCTTCAGAGCTGATGTTTCCCTGATAAAGGGAGAAGCTTTTCAAAGGCTAGAGAAAACTCTTGGAGACAGGGCAACTCTTACTACTCCCACTGGGACTATGAACTCTCAATAAATTACCCTCAGAATGTTTTTTGATGTCAGCTTTACCTCAAGGCCCTACCACGGCTGTGGCTAGCTTATAATAAAGTAACTTTGTAAGGAGTTGGATCTCCTGAGATACTGCCGGGGGGGGGGGCGTCTACTGAAACCATGCAGTACGATGGACAGGAAGAAAGGCCTGTTTTGCTGACTGTGCAAGTCCCTGGTTCTTAGGGAATTATGGTTGAAACAAACATGTTTCAATATTATTATTACTGTTATTAAATTTCTATACCGCCCTTCATCTGAAGATCACAGGTCAGTTTACAATATAAAAACACAAAAATACATACAGGCAACTCCCCATTTACACAGGGGTGATGTTCTGAGGTACAACACATTTAAGTGAAATCATGTATGTTGGGAACACCATTGAAAAAGCATGCAAACATCCTCTAAACATCTGGAAAGCCTTGAGAAACCCTTAAAAAAATCCATCAAACTCCACCACAATCACTCCCTCCAAACCTCTATGCTCAAACTCCCAACTCTCCACAGGCCTCAAAGATCAGTGCAAAGGCTCCTAGGTTTGCACTTGCAAAGGCTCATGGGACAGCTAGATGCTAATTTTGCATAATTTTTGCCATTTTCATGCTCTTTTAGGGCCATTTTTGCTCTTTTTTGTGCCACTTCCAGGTTCCTGGCAATACGTGTGCCGTTGTGTGTGCCTTGAGCGTGCGTAAATGGGGAATTTCCTGTACCATAATAACAAATATAAACAATAACTCTATCCACAGTTTAAAAGGACATAGATTGTTTAAGTTGTCAAAGGCCTGGGAGAAGAGAAATGTTTTTGTCTGGTGACTAAAGATATGTAATGAGGGCATCAGGCGAGTATCTGTGGGGACTCTACAATCATCTTTAACTTGTGCTATTTTATAATTATACAAAAAGCTCATTATAATTTCTGGCTAGTGTCTATAAACATAATGGGCAATAATACCCTATCTTCGATGACTTTTTTATTTAAAAAAACCACAATTAGTGTGAGCATGTGTGCGTGCATGTGTACACCTTTGCCTGTTTTAGAAGCTGGCTATGAAAATAATGGAGCAAGCCTTTCATTACCTAACTGAAATTTCAGACATTTGTTAAAAGCCAGACATCCCCTAGACTTTCCTGGAGCGTGCCACAGTCACCAAGTGTAGCTGAAGTGTTCATGAAATAAAGTCTCCCCAGTGCACTGCCCTTGGTTTTGTGTATCCCCAAACATGATGAAACAATACTGACAGCTTACCGATTTATTTAGGGTTTGTAGATCCAACTGTTTTATTGCTTTCTTCCTTATCTCTCTGGAAGCTCTGTATCAACAGCAGAACAAGCTAACAAATGGCTCAGTGCTTCCAGCTGTGATGATCATATTCTTTGCCCAGTCAGCACACAGAGACCTTGGAAAGAGCCAAGGACCAACCCCAGTTCTTTTTAAAACCACCAAATGTGCTTTTAAATTTGATGGATCTTAGAGACGCCTGCATTATTAGCCCCTTGTTAGTACACACAGAGTGGTGGGAAACCCAGGACTCTGGAGCTTTTTTGCCAAGGGTCATATAAACCTTTGTTTCACTTTTGGTTCATGTAACTTTGCTCTGCATGCCCACCTCGAATTTTGCTAGAGTGGATCCCAACATGCAACATAAAATGAGAAATCTAAACTCAGCCAGATTTGCCTGGCTTTGGGCCAGACGTCTTATAAACGGCAACATTGTAAGAAAGGAGGAGAGAGTTGAAACATATTTTTAAGGTCTACAATGGAAGGAGACTGCATAGATTTGTAGATTTTCACCCACTAGGGTCCAGAAGACAGTCCGATGTGATGCCTAATTCTGACATAAACTCAGAACTCTGTATCTAAGGGTCAGGTCTAGACAAATGTCTTTTTTCAGAGCTATTAGAATGAGCACATTTGCAATGTACCAAACCATAATCAAAGTTGCAGTGTTTTTAAAATTTGCAACTACTTTGTGAAGTTATACAAACCTATTACATATGAATAGCAGGCCTGGGAGACTACTGAAGAAAGAACTAAAAGTAACAGTTCTGTGAATTCACTTATCATCTCACTATCCCATGGCCCTGTGGAAAACTATCGCCAGCTCTCAGCAGCACTTTGTGATGCAAAGGGTTAACTTCAGCAAAAAGACTTTCAGCAAGGGGCATTGCTTATTGCCATCACACAATCCCTTGACTAAAATTAGGCAGGCATCATCCTTCAAGGTGTCGGCCTCATTGTGAGAGGCACAGCAATCCATCAACTACCACACACACACAGAACTGGGCAGGGAAAAGGGAAGAGTTCAAGTCTCCCTTTCTCCAACAGGTGAGTAAGGCAACCAGCAAATATATATATATATATATATATATATATATATATATATATATATATATATATATATTTAAAAAATAGAGGTCATCAATGCTAATAATAAAGTATAACACCAATATCAAATATTAAAACAAAGCATGAAATTGAAAGAGATGAGATGAGTTGGCTCTCGGTTGTTGTAATGTCCGAAGCTAGATTTCTACAAGCCCAGACTCCGAGGCTAGTCCCCATCAGGAATGCAGAGTGGCTGTTGCCTCCTTCAGGATGTTGAATTTATTGGGATGTGGGTTCTGTCTCAAAGGTGGACGTGCCTTGTTCAGGCTATAGGAGAGAGAAGAGCTCCCTGTTTCACTTGTGGAATCAGGCACCTGGTTAGGTTTACATAGGGCTCATTAAACATTCAAAATGTGTGACCAGCTCCTGGCCACCCCGATTGTTGTTGACAGGTGTTTCCCTGGAGACAGTTTTATTCTTCTTGGACACAAGCTTGGTGTGTGTAGCTGGAAGAGATCAGCGAACAAGAAGAACAAGTCACATGCTTATCAGGCTTTTCATTTCTCAACGCTTTTCATTGTTGCATTGCTTTACTAAATCTTCATTCCCTGTGCACATGGAAATGTTCCCCTTTCCTCCAGTGGGAATTGGAGGAGCTCAGAAAATGCTGGGAATTTGCAATAAGCGAGGATAAGATAAGAATTCCTTACAGAGGTTGCATAGAGGCTGAGGAATGTGATGTACGGCATAAGTGTTTATGTTAAGTCAACTGTATAAACCAACCTTTATAGAGGCATCTGCCCAGGAGAGGAAAGGTTATATAATGGAGTAAGTTTAGTATAATATTCAAACCTTCTCCTCCCAAGTAGCCTGCTGGTCAATTTCATGGTGGTTCTGCATCTCCTGACTGGCTGGCTGTTGCCTCTGCTCCTGTAGTTGTGGGGAAGATGAGAAGGGCTCTGAAGGCCAACCAGGAACTCAGGTAGCATCCAGTCCCAGAGTCTATATACAGTTGAGTCTTCAGAGTCATTGTCACTGTGGAGTTCTACTGGATGGTCCTGTTCCCTTTGCTCTACCTCCTCCAGGTTCAAGATCTGGGCAGGGCTAAATGCTGACACCACTCACTCATGAACAGTGCTGGATTTATGTATAGGCTAAGTAGGCTGAAGCCTAGGGCCTCTAAATCTAGGGGGCCTCACCAGCCTGCCTGCTCCCCAGCAGGCAACCTCCCCTCTCGCAAAATTGCAAACCCAAAACTTCATGCAAGGGCAGGGCAAGTCAGGCCAAGTCAGGCATCTAAATCTAGGGGGCCTCGCCAGCCTGCCATCTCCCCAGTGACGCAGTCTCCTGTCGCCCAAAACTTGCAGACCCAAGACTTCATGCAAGGGCAGGGCAACTCAGGTCCAGCAACTATGACACTCCGGGCTAGCCAGTGGGGGCCCAATTTGAAGAAGTGGGGCCCAACTTTAGGTTGTTGTTTTTTGTAGGGCCTCAGTTCACAGCCAAATTCTGCAAAATCTTATAGATATAAATAAAATCCATCTAGATTGCCCTGGTGCCAGGGGCCCCCTTAGGAGCGGCCCGTGGGGCCCAATTTATAACAAACTATAATGCCCAGTATTCTGGAGGAAAAGCCATGACTGTTGAAAGTAGTATGATACTGCTTTAAATGTCTAGTGCACAACTCCATGGCATGTTCAAACATGCCTTAAAACAGGGCTGGGGAACCTGTACCCATCCAACAGCCAAGGATAGTGGGAGGCATGGTAGTCCATTAACACTGGAAGGGCCACAGGTTCCCCAATCCCTGTCTTAAAAGGACCATGGGAACTGGTTCTGTGTAACTCTTTTTCTGACTGAGAAACTGAGTTTGGTTACTCATAGCCCCAACCTTGACTGGTTCTCTACTCTCCAGTGTGCAAGCCATCAACTCACACACCATATAGATAGGCTCCCTTACACTGGATGTTGGCACTTGGAGGCCCCTTGTTGGAGGATTAGGGTTAAAACCATCTATAAATTAGCCACTGGCTAATGGAGCTCATACTTGTGGCTTTCCTGAACTCTTTTTTTTCTCCAGGCAACATCCTGAACCAGGTTATAACCTATATTTAGAGCCGATTTTGGTCAGGAGATTGGAATTAATAACTTTCCTTCCTGTAAAGAAAACAATCATGGGGATATTTAGAAATTTCCCCCTTCCGTGGCCTCTGCTGGAAAGGCATTTATTCTGACCATGAAATAATACAAATTAACTTGTTAGCACAATATTTACCAAACAGGCCCTACACCCTGTGAGGTCTGACAAGAGGTTCAAACAAATTCCCCTAAAATTTACGAAACTCAAGGGACATTTATTTTAATGCTTTGAGTAAGTGCCTGCAATTGGCGTGTGTGCCTGCCTTCCATAATGTCCGCGTCTCCTGGTTCCATTCACCTATTTTCAAAGACTAAGAGCAGCTCTCAAGTATTGTTCATTTTCTTTCTTTCTCCGCAGAAGAAGTAGAGTCATCATCTTCAAGATACAGTGAAGCTAACAGGCTACATGACTTGATGTGCAAGAGCAAAATAATTTATTTCCTGCTGTCAACTGTTGGATACATTCATTATTCCCCCACCCAACCCCGAATATGCTTGTTTAAATGTGGAACCACAAACATCTGTCCTCCCCACCCACCTACCAGTCTCTTAAAGCAATATGCAGCCTGAGAGATAAGGGGCTTCATATATATAGGCTGCCCTTTCTGACTTCTCCCTGGTCCATCAACAAACAACCACTTCCTCCTTGGGATACCACTTCCTGCCGTTATAGGGCAGGGTGTGCCCTTCCTTCGTTCCATCCACCTGCCTGACTCCTGCTCCCAGACCAAACACAAACATCTGACTAGAGACTGGACAATGGAAGGCATTTTCCAGGAAGAGCTTTGCAAAGACATGCATTTAATGTCTTCCATCCTCCCCTTTTGAGGGCTGCGCTGCACCATTCTCTTCAGAACCTTTTGCTCATCTGACATTCTCCCATTGATCTACAGTGATTCTGCCAAGACTCCACGAGCTGGTTCAGTGTGCATATGTGGACATATTGTAACACATGCATGTACAGTATTAGAAACTGAATGTATTTGCCCCAGAAGTTCTTTGGCTCACAATGTTAAAGGAGATTGTGAATGTGCATGGTCAGCCTTCATTAGACCAGATATCCCAACACCAGCTTGCTCTCAATGACATTCTTATTGATAACTGTGGAGCTACGGGAACTATATTGACAGTCACTTGGTAGTTTCCATTATTTTAAATGGAAACACATATTGATTGCTGTAACCTGCATGATTAGACCTTTTGTTTTCTGTTTGGGTCAATGATTCCTTGAAAGAGTTTACATTTCTGTAACTTCCCCATCCATATTTAAAACCCACTCAAGTTTCCAGGTGTGTGTTTTTGTTTGTTTAGTTGACAGAGAGGACATTGGAATTCAAAGTAGTTCTCCACCCTGGGTGGTTGGGTCAGGTCAAGTGAAACAAAAGTACACTTCCCAGGGGGCAATACGATGCACACACAAAGCCCATCAAGACACACACAATTAGATCTGACTGGATAGGGCTGCAGATGTTTATAAAGAAAGGTTGACAGCAGTGTATCTGTGAGTGTTAACATTCAGGGAGGCCCACTGTAAACAAGCAAGACTGAACTGCACTGTAGCTGTTAAGAATCCCCCTAATTTTCTGCAGATGTACATTAACAGTACCCATTATGTTCATCTTCTGTCTACACAGCATTCTCTGAATGAACAGCTCAAGAGATGAGACAGATGTTACTGTAAACGGGGAGGGAAGAGAATATATTGAGTGTGATTATGTCAGGCCTGGGGGGGCGGGAGAGAACATGTTGAATGTTCTTTGAACTATGGGTTCCTTCTGCTACTGACCTTAGATAAGTCCAAAAAAGGCACTCAAAGTCCATATTTATTCTAAGTGGGTTTCATTTGTTACAACACACAAGCCCTAAAGACTGCTGCCCTCTCTGTCTTAGATCAGGATCACAGAAAGTTCAGGTTAAGTCAAATGTCAAGCTGTCCCATTCCCCCACCCACCTGGTTGCTGTTAAGATGCTTAATGCTTTTTCAGTCAGTTCAGATTTTGCCTTTTTCACACAAGTCCCTATTGCATCAGCACCCTGGCTGGAGGTATCTAGCTAGGGGTTGACAAACAGGAGCTCAGGTTCTCATAGGCTGGATCCCTCTGGCCATGAAAATGAGGCTCCTTGGTAGGTAAAAGCACGGGTGGAGGAGCAGGGGGGAGAGCACCACCCCCAGCATATCGGGGAGAGGGGTACCATTGCAGCGCCCTCGGACATGCGCTGCACACCCCCTGGTGCTGGGTACCATGCCCCCGTAGGTGGTCCCTGGGATGCACACCACTCCCCCTGGATGTGCGCCAGCCATGCCCCTGCCTGCTCTCCACCCCCAGTGCTGGAGCAGGCAGCTTCACCACTGGGTAAAAGGTAAAGGTAAAGGACCCCTGGATGGTTAAGTCCAGTCAAAGGTGACTATGGGTTTGCAGAGCTCATCTCACTTTCAGGCCGAGGAAGCCAGTGATCGTCCACAAACAGCTTTCTGGGTCATGTTGCCAGCATGACTAAACCGCTTCTGGCACAGCAGAACACTGTGACAGAAGCCAGTGTGCACGGAAATGCCATTTACCTTCCCACCACAGTGGTACCTATTTATCTGCTCACACTGGCGTGCTTTCGAACTGCTAGGTTGGCAGAAGCTGGGGTAGAACAACGGGAGCCCACCCCGTCACAGGGATTTGAACTGCTGACCTTCCAATTGGCAAGCCCAAGAGGCTTAGTGTTTTAGACCACAGAACCACTCATGTCTCCTTGGTATTCACCCCCTCTGGTATTTGTGGAGCCCTGTCTCCATAGGTTTACAGAATTTGGCCACAGATGGCTCTTGTGGTAAAGGTTGATAGACAACTATGGTTTTTTGGGGGGGGGAGGAGGCTGAATTAATTGGCCAGTGCTCCTGGGTACCCAGCACAAACCTCTCCCAATGGGCTAGTCCATAAGAAAGACTGGCAACTCTTCTTGTTGGCTAGGGTCTCTTGCCCATATCCCAAGGATGTAGCTATGTGTGAAGCCCATTTCCCATAATCCAGTTTTCTACCAGATCCTTAATATCATCCAAAGAAACCCAGATTCCTCATAATTTTTCACAGGACTAACCTTCTACAGGAATTCCACGGAGAAGGACAAGTCCAGACACAAAGTCTTCAGCCACATAAATAGGAACCTACAAGAGAAGCCAATATTAATGTAGGCAATAAATACGTTGCCACATGCCCATTGGCAGAGTCTGGTAGGTGAGAAATAACTTCTTTATACCCCAAAGCAAAAAGGCTTGATTGGACAAAAATGGGGAAAGCTATTTCTGTGATCAATGTTATTTAAAGGCGCAAACGAGTGAAAATGCCCAGTTTTTTCCACGCAGTGTCATGGGGCCATGTGGCTCCAGAGGAGCACAAGCAGCCTGTTTTGTTCCAGGAACAATTAGTGCATTCCATCTGAGCCACTGGGCAGGGGGCAGAAGGAGAGAAGAGGCTTCCTCATAATAGCTTTGGTCAGAAAGCTCCAAGTTGGTGGGAGTTCCTCCAGACACTGTCCAGAAAGCAGGCTGCTAAGCCGAGAAGTCCTGGATTTCCCTCCCCCCCCATGCCAGTAAAACTATGCTGAGAATGCATAGGCTTCAGATGAAGCTGAAGCAGATACTTCACAACCAAGGGGGAGTAATGTTCCCAGCGGAGGACAAGGAACACTCAAGAAGGGAGGGCTGTCTGGAGCTCAGAGAACAATCCCTATGTGTGAAGCTGAGAGATATTTGGAATGGATTAGATAGAAAGGGGGAGGGATTCTGCACACGAGGAAGGAGGGGAAGGGGTGGCTGAGTGTGCTACAAGTTTATTTACTGCTGCTATCTAATAAGAGAGTATGGCATAGCAGCTAGAGTGTTGGTTGGAGGTGGAGAAGCCAGCTTCAAATCTTGCTCCCTGGGTGGTTTTGAGCAAGAGACTGTCTCCATGTTTAACGTATCTCACTTCTTGTGACCTGAGTTCTCCCCGTAGGAAGGGCACAGAATACTAATAAAATAATAAGGGTACTTAGGACTGCAATTCTTCAAGACATTTATTAGCGAGTAAGGATAGGGAAACGGCGTTTCCGTGCGCTGCTCTGGTTCGCCAGAAGCGGCTTAGTCCTGCTGGCCACATGACCCGGAAGCTGTACGCTGGCTCCCTTGGCCAATAAAGCGAGATGAGCGCCGCAACCCCAGAGTCGGTCACGACTGGACCTAATGGACAGGGGTCCCTTTACCTTTACCTTTGAGAATAGGGGAGACATTTGGTACAGTACACAAAGCTACCTAATTCACCCCTCCCAAAATATACAGACAAAAAATGCAGCTAAGCTTCAAAATTCACATCTCTAGGAATTTTGCAATACAGTGCAACCATAAAATGGGTACAAAACTTGTATATTAGAGGAATGTGTGCATGGAAAAGGTACGTGTTAATAAAAACAACCAAGATGCATTATATTATAGAAAGTTGTTTACAAAGTGTGTGTAATGGGCAGAACTACATAAAAATCTGTACATAAGGAGAAAAGCACACTAAACTGCTGGCAAACTTGCATGAGAACTTTTTTCTTTACTCACAAACAGATGCAGAAATGTGGCAGGTTGGTAAAATGAGAAAGGGAGAGAAACTAAAATTGATAGATTTGTCTATGACTACTAGGGAGTACTAGAGCTTGCCGATCAGAAGGTCAGCGGTTCAAATCCCAGTGACGGGGTGAGCTCCCATTGCTCGGTCCCTGCTCCTGCCAACCTAGCAGTTCGAAAGCACGTCAAAGTGAAGTAGATAAATAGGTACCACTCTGGCAGGAATAATATAATAATAATAATAATAATAATAATAATAATAATAATAATTTATTATTTGTACCCCACCCATCTGGCTGGGTTTCCCCAGCCACTCTGGGCGGCTTCCATAGAAACCAAAAATACACTAAAATATCACAGATTAAAAACTTCCCTGAACAGGGCTGCCTTAAGATGTCTTCTGAATGTCAGGTACTTATTTATCGCTTTGACATCTGATGGGAGGGTGTTCCACAGGGCGGGCGCCACTACCGAGAAGGCCCTCTGCCTGGTTCCCTGTAGCTTTACTTCTCGCAATGAGGGAACTGCCAGAAGGCCCTCAGCCCTGGACCTCAGCGTCCGGGCAGAACGATGGGGGTGGAGACGCTCCTTCAGGAAGGTAAACGGCGTTTCCGTGCACTGTTCTGGTTCGCCAGAAGCCGCTTAGTAATGCTGGCTACATGACCTGGAAGCTGTACGCCAGCTCCCTCGGCCAATAAAGCGAGATGAGTGCCGCAACCCCAGAGTCGGTCACGAATGGACCTAATGGTCAGGGGTCCCTTTACCTTTACCTTTACCTAGGGAGTAAGCCTCATTGAATCTACTTGAGCTTGCTTCTGAGTAAAGCTGTGTAAATGTGCATTCCCTTTGCTACCTTTGTTCCATCCATAGGATTCTTTGGCAAAATGGCCATGATTTACTTGGCTGGAATCTATTCAAATGTATTTGGATATGGAAAAGCTTCATCATTCTAGACAACAGATATGCATCTTAGTTTTAATAGCTTTTTCCAGTTGTCCAACAGCAGTGCAAATCAGAGGTTAATTGGCAGATTTTATTGTAGTGTTTTGCTGGCTGCTACCCAGTCAAGCATTATCCGCTTTCACAGGACAAATGCATGGGCACCGAATGAGTGGACAGAGGAGCAGGAATATATCCACTTTCTCTGCATCTAGTGAACTGTGAACAGAGCTTGCAGGAATATACAAGTATGAACATAACCAGGGTTCCCAATCCCACAGAGAACAAGCAGTGATCCCGCTTCTCCATGCATGTGTGAAAAGAACAATCAATACTTTGCTAGCAGAAATGCACACACTATGCTGTGATTGTGCATTAGTAGGAGGTTGGATTAGCTGTTCTTTGAGATCCCTTCCAACTCTCTGTCTTTAAATAGGTTAATTTTGTGAAGCTGAAATACATACTGCATTACCATGGCATCTATGCCTTCTATGCTGCACAATATTAATTCTCTTACATCTCAACCTTCAAATACTATTTAACATTGACTACTACTGCATTATCACCATGAAATACAGCTAAATAGGATACAACCTATGGTAAATTGGGGAATTTTGAGCTGTTTGGAAGCTTAGCAGGTTCCATAGGAAGAACAACTGAGAGACTATTATTCGTCCACCAGTTTCCATTTTCCTTTGCTAAGTGATGCACCATTGCACACTAGATGTTAGTACTGCATTACATGCCAACAGTCAAAATAAGCCAAAATATTAACTGTCAGATATCAGATTTTGAACCTGCATATCTGTGGGTGTCAAACGCAAACATCCGGAGAATATCCAGAAAGAATATCCAATATCTTTGCCAAGTTGGCTTGAAAGTGAATTGGCTTCACATCCTGATACTGGACACTTACAGGCTGGAGCAATAAAATAAAAACAGTGGCAATTGTGTTATTTGGTGGTTGTGAAACTTTACCTGTTGATTACTCCCCAGAACTCAGTTCATGAGAGCAAAGAACCACTTTGTCAGTTAATTTATGAATGACAAAGAGAAGGGACACTGTACTTTCTTCCCTTAAGTATGGTCCAGTCTCTTCCCTTAGACGAGGGGCAACCCTGCTGTAGCACTGTATTTAGATTTTCTACATGGGAGCGTACATAGATCCTGAGTCACATGTCAACTTAGGCTCTCAGTTGCACACTTCATCATGGGCGTGTGGCCTGGCCTGGAGTCATTAGACACCCATATCCTTGAAGCCTGGGGTGATTTGCTTGACTTCTTCCCTTGAGTCTACTGGGGCTCATCCACTGGCACTCAGACTGGAACCCATTCCAAAGGCCCCTTTAGAAGATTCTTCAAAAGCAGCTCTGAAGACGCTGCTCCTGAGTTTTAGGAATCCCCAAGGTAGGCAAAGGAAATCCTTACCTCCTCTCAGTCATCAGTCAATGGAAGGTCAGTTCTTCATTCAAGAGGTCAGTGTCTGGTTCTGAGTCAGAGCATGGCAGTTACCAACACCTGTGTGAAGCCCAAATTCAGTGGTCATGGTTCAATAGACAACACAGCTATTCCCCACTAACTGTCTCCCCAATTCCCCAACTAAATCAAATAGTTGATTTCTGGGTCATTAAAAAAATGAAAAATTCCAAAGTCCCACTCCTTACAGTGCATCTCTGTGTTTCTCCCATTGAGAGCAGGGCTTCTTGCTCTCCAGCCCCCAGAACTCAAATTTGTTTCGTAATTTGTGGAGTGAGGCCATTTCAAACCCATAATGAGGAGCTGCTGCTTGTAGTCCTCCGTCTCAGAACTGCAGGCCTGAATCCAAAGTCTTGAATGTAATGGGAATCTAATTGTGCCTTCCACTTGATTAGATTATGCTACTGCATTTCCTAACTCATTTATGTTCAGTTTGCAATCCATCATGAACCCGGTGCCTCCACTGATATACTGCCAATTGCTAGCATGAGGGCCATTAATGTCTGAAATGTTGTTTTTGAGAGGCCGGTTGTGGGTAAATGCATCAGGGTTTGTTCACCAATTAGCGGGTTTTCAGGAACCAAGCTTTAAGCTGAGTGATGAAACACTAGCTTGTGCTAGAATGGATTTAGGAGCTGGGACATGGGCCTGTTTAAAGTGCTCCTGTAACTACCATCATTCTAAGAACAGAATATCACTAGCTTTAAGGCCATAGTTTAAAGATACGGGACAAGGCTCTCATTCCCAATAAAGAGAATGACAGATTGCTACAATTCTAGTGATTTAATCTTATGGAAAAGACTGTTGCTAGGAGAGATGCTTCTTCATCCTAAACAGAATAGCTGTGTTCAGAGAGGGAACTCATGCTTTTTCAAAGATAGGGCACTCTCTCTATATTAATACCTGGTCAAGACGCCTCCTATTGAGCTACCAGAACTTTAACCTCACCTGGCCAGCCTTTCATAGAGCTAGCACTGAGAAGCAGATGCCAATGTGATTGCTGTCTACTCTCTGCTATACCAACAGGTCTACTCCACTGATTTCAGTAGAAGATTGTGCATGCAAGGCAGCCTCCTCCCATCTACATTAATACGGAAAAGTTTGTGTCTGGGGGAACTTCATTTGCACACCAAAACCTCTACATGTATCACTTGCAATGCCCAGTGAATCTAAACATGATGAGTTTGAGCTAAAATAAGCAAGTTTGGGGCTCAAAATTTGCTTGCTAATGTGCTTTTGATTTCATTAGGATCTGAAATACGTGGGCTGGTGAGAATCTCATCAATGTCATTATTTCTAAATTTTGAACCAATTAGAAATAAGTCTTGAAAGAACAAGTTAATTTATTAAGTTGAATAAGCTTGGAGTCCTTATATCCAGCCATTTATGTATGTGTTAAAACATGACTAGCTTGCAATGAGAAATAAATTGTTTCTTCTAGCAACGTTGAAACTTCTTGCCATTATCTTTCAAAGCTACACCAGCGTTGGATAAAGTTTTGCTATCTCTGTAGCCGGGTAACTGACTCTGGCCTGCACATTGGCCATGTAAAATCTTCTTGCATTTTTCCGGATTAAAGTGAGCATTCATGCCAGGTTGACTAAAGGGGTTAGCAAGCATGAAACGGCCAAAAGTGCAGAGACCTAAGATTTGGGTGTAGACTGTTTAATCATGGCCCATTACACGTTTAACCTCCATCTGAGTCACTGTAGTGGGATAACCAAAGTCTGGATTCTCTGGCAAATTAACTCTGACTCTTCAAGCCCACATGTCTCAGATATACTTTCCATAGATACTGGACTTTCAAGTGCTTGTATCAAAACTTCCATGCTTACGATGGAGCTGTTTGTGCCTCTATGCCGGCGTCACTACTGATTTATGATTACCTGGGTGACTGTCAGATGAAACCTACCCTGGTGAGTTGCATATATGTTGCAAAATGTGGAGAGGAAGCAATTCTGCTCACAGGCCTGGCTTCCCCGGAGAAAGACTTGTTTGCATTAGAGGGAGATTGCTCTGATCCACTATGTGGAAAGAAAATACTGTAAACACAAGGCTGGGATATATTGTGCTGAAGCAGAAGGCTCAAAAGTGGTGCTTGAGCACTATGCTCTTTGCGACTGGGTGGGTCTTGAACCAATGGATTTGTGCTGTGATCAGAAATGAAAGCATTCAGACTACTCCCCACCCACCGCCCAGGGGTGGCCCATCATTATCTAAAAAAATAAACCGGATATACTGCAGAATATAAATATTCACCCTGCAGAGGGCTTGTGATGTCATCGCAGGGATACCTGAAATTCATGTTAGTGATTTTGTTTCACCTGTGAAAATATTCTTTGTAACTCCCCATACTGTAGCTTTGCAGTCGAAGAGCAGACTAAATGTAAACAGGCATTGAAAGTAAATAAGAGCATCTTCTACGGTATAAGGCTGACACATAGCCAAAACAGAAAGAAGTAAAGCAGAGGGGATCTAATGGATGCATAATGACATCTTGGTGCAGAGAAGAAAGATACCACATCAAATAATTATACATTCTGCCTTTATAGTATTTGAGTGGCTGCAGTAAATGCTGTAGGACGGAGCACTTAGCGTAAATGCATAATATGGGTACCAGATTTCTCAGGGTAACACAGCCTGGAATGCTTGCAAATTCTATTTTGAAAAAGCAATTATCAGCTGTGGAGTTGTGAATAGTCACAGATGCCATTACCATTAGTAGCACAGCACCCCCTAGCAAAAAGCCAGAGAACTTGCTCTGCTAATGACTCAAAGGCAGACAACCATGTGCCACAAGGGCTTCCCAAAGTGTGAAATGGGGCTTCTAGGGTGGCTTGTTCTCCTTTTCTGAATTCTTCCAGACCTTTTTCACAGGCAGCTTAATTGGGCCTGGCGTCGTTGTATAATTCCCCCCCTCCCTGTTTTAACCACTTGTGTTTGTAGGTTTCTGGGGAGGTGGGGTTGCAAATGGCTGCATGACTCCCAGTTTGTATGCTCCTGTCCTGGAAACATAATGTGTGCAACCTGCTCTCTCTGTTTTTTTAATCCGCCTGACTTGAAGATGAGAACATTGCACCCCTGACTGAGTCTGGCTTCTGTCAGGTTAATTATCTGTAAGAAAGGCCGAACAACTACTCATTGACACTCATACCTGGACAAAGATTAAGCATTCTGAGCACTAGGAAGGGTCTGTTGATTTCTGAAGTATGTTGAGATATCTTTGGGGAAATCCCACATGTGCGTCTGTACGCAAAGCTCAGCATCGCTCATGGCAGCAGCTAATATTTCAAGAGAAGATATCAGCACTTTCTCTTCGCTTGCCCTGGAAATATAAAAAAGGGTGGGGGTGAAAGGGAGCAGCTCAATTTCAACAGCGTGGTAGCAGGAAGTCACCCCCCCCCCCAGTTAGTTCACCAAGGAAACGGGCGGCAAGGTTGCTCTTGAATTTTAACGGCTTTTGCGGTTCCCCTCTCAGTTTCCTGGCCCTTCTTTTTCATAACCTGAAAAGCATTAAAAAGGGGCTGTTTTCATTGGTCCTGGCCCCAGAAGAGTATAAAATGTGTCTGAGGCCCAAGTGGGGGAGAAATGTAAATGCAGGAAGCATGAAGCTGCAGAGATATATTCCTTCAGGACCAGCGGCATTTTTATCTGCTGATTCATTGCTTCCTTTTTTTGCATCTGGCTTCCTCTCCAGCCCTATACCTTAATTTGTTGACTAATTAATTTGCTATTTACAGCTCTGTTTGCTTGTGAAAACTGCCAGCCCACCTCTGTTTGCTCTATGTCTCAGAATTGCACTCTGTCGCCATTGATAGTACGCTGCGTCCTTTTCCCATTCTTATTTCTGTGTCAGATCTGGAACAGCTCACTCCCCAAGACTATTGCTGTTGCAAGCAATGTGTATAACATGCTCTGCATTTTACAGTTTTTTTGGGTTTTTTAGCTGTCCAAGGGTGGGGAAGGTATGTCTGTCTGCATGACTGGCCTCTGCAGAAGAAAGAAGGTCTCCCTTCAGATAGATTTTTATCTGAACTTGGTGCAGAGTTAAGCTCAGAAATGCTGTTCATGTGGTATTCTCCTCTAGTCCCATATAGCCTGAAATGTGTACCTGCTGATGTGTACTACCAAGCCCAGTGCTTTTTTTCTGGGGGGATGCATACCCCTAAACATTTTCTGAATCTATCAGGAGAAGAAACTAAAAATTGTAAAAAAAAAAAAAGTTCCTTCTCTAGCACAGTGAATTGTCAGTTCCGTTCCTTATCCCTGATGACAGCCTCATTTCCTGTCACGGTGTATCCTGAATATCAAACGGAAGTGAGCATTTCATGTGTCAAGTGGGAGTTGGAATTTAGCACGGTGATTGGTCAGTTTCGTTGTTACCACCTCCGATGGTGGCTTTGTTTCCTTTCCCAGTGTAATGCATGCTCTTTGTACTTTTGTCCATTTACTGTATTTATTTTTCCTTATTTGAACTATAAAATGATGGTTTTCTTGAGTCAAAATGAGAGTACCCCTAAACATTTTTTTTGGGGGGTGGGGGAAGCACCGACCAAGCCCATTTCAAAGTTTTAGTGTTGTTCTACAAAGCCCTGAGCACAAGACTCGTCATTGTTTTTAGGGCAGGGGAAGACTTGTCTGCATGACACAGGAAACATGAAAGCATGCAAAGTCCACCCAAAATGAAAAACCTCCAAAATATTAAGCAAAATGCCAAGATCTGGAAAAGTTGCATTGGTGGGTGGAGGAAAGGATGCTCAGCAGCAGCTCTGAAAGGCACTTCCGAGGGTGTGCTTTCTGCTGCTGTGCAATGCAGCAAGGCAATCTGAAATATACTCAGAGTTGAGAGTGGATTTCATGCTCTTTATTCAGCTCATAGTGGTGAGGAGGAATGGAAGTTCCCCCAGAATGTCTGCTTTATATACATTATTTATACAATGGGCCCCATGTGACTGGCTAATTCTGGGATTCTCCTTTAGGCCAATCAGGTTGCGGATTCACTTCCACCTGGAGCTGGATTGGGTGGCTCCTGTGGACCAATCAGACTGCTGCATTCTGGGTCCTATTGTTCTAGGACCAATCAGACTGCTGCATTTTGGATCCTATTCAACTCAGTACAGAACACAATCCATAGGAAATCTGCCAAGGGAAGGGCCATAGCTGAACACATGCGTTGCAGGCCAAAAGTTCTGGGTTCAATATCTGGCATGTCTGACATGGCTGGGAAAGATGGCATGAAACTATAGAGAGCCACTGCCAGTCAATGCAAATACAAAACTGAGCTAGATGGGTCAATGATCTGCCTCTGCTGCATAAGGCAGCTTCTATGGAATCTCTTCCTCCAGGCTCTGCTCTCACATAGCACAATATGGAGGCAATATCATTTCTGCAGGGACTTGTGTGGTCTTTCCATTTAATGTATTGAATCAGTTGTCTGAGTGGGTGGGGGCTGGGCTGGCTTTAGGCTCTGTTGATGGGTGGAGAAAGACTCCTCAGATCTGGCATTGATCAGTCGGTGGGATGTTTGTTTAATTGTTAGGCTGTGTAAATAAAGACAGGATAACATTCCCCGTAGGGCGGAGGCCCACAAGAAGGCCAGACAACACTTATACTATCCCCAATGGGATAAGGGTGGAGTAGAAGTTGAGATGAAATAAACTAAACAGAGGTTTCCAGATGGCCAGGGCAGTCCTGGACAGTGGAACCATGCTGCTTACAATCGCATTAGATTTAATGCATGAGCAAGTTTATCACAGTTGTCTGACTGTTATAATGTGCTCCTGTTGTGGAATTTAAGGTTTTTAGTTTAGGCCTGCAGTCCTGATCCAGCTTCACATAGTAACACATAACGACCATCGGGCTGAGATGCCAATGCACAGCATATCCCCATTGGCACTCAAACCAGTTCCATAGGCTTCAAATGAGAACCACAGGACAGGTGTGGATGTGCCTTGGAATGAAGATCTGTACCCACAACATTCACAGAAGTGGCCCAGAATTCTCTCCTGCTGGATCAGGGTCATTGACATAAAGAATATAATGGCAATATTAGGTGAAAGTCCAACACCTCTCTTCTTCCTAGAGAAAACAGGCACCCAAGGAGGCTGTGTCCATGCAAGCAAATGATGTTTGTGCCCATGCAAGCTGCTAGATATTCCTACACTGGGGCTGGGTTCAAAAATGGTGAATCCAGTGCTTCCATTTCCTTGCTTGGCCTCCCTTTAGTGCTGGCAGGGAACAAGGGTGAACCCGAACCTCAGCAACAATCACAGTGCCCAGCCCTTGAAAATTAAAAGCCCTGCTTCAGGCTATCCATAAGCTAGCAATCCGGTGTGAGAATGAAGGCGGAGCACCGAAATACATTCAATACAAAGTGGGACCACACCTGACAACCATTTTGCGACATTTGTTTCTGAGTCACCCACATGTGGCTTCAAGAAGCAGTTGTGCTGACTCACACTTTGTTGAGAGATGCTGCCAATCTGGTGCCAAGGAACTGTGGGGTAATTCATATCCCATGATGTCTCGTGATATTTCTGTCCCCTACACATCTCCCCAGAGAAGTCAACAAAATGGGCAAACCTTAGGATGCTTGGGCCACCTCTCCCTCGTCTCCCTACCCAAAACTCTGAAGCAGGATATAGTCTTCTGCTTTTCTTTCAGACTCTGGCCACCAACTGCTACCACTAGGGTCAATGTAGGCCCTGGAGCTTCACCTTGCCTTCTCTTTCCCCTGGAGTACGTAAAAGGCTAATTCCCATGCTCAAACCTTTTCTCAAGTCTTCTCATTCCTTTGTTAGATACAGACAGTGCCAGATTTACGTATAAGCTAAACAAACTATAGCTTAGGGCCCCACTCTCTTAGGGGCCCCCAAAAAATTAAAGGAAAAAAACCTGGATGTACATTTCCAAAATATAAGATAAAAAATAAAATAAAACCTACATACAGCAACAGTGTTTTGCGTTGTGTAGGCTCCTATGATGTAAGTAATGGCCCCCGCCTGCTAGCCTGCTCCCTAAAATATCGCATATTTTGTTATGTACAAATGGCTTTAGATACCCATTAGGTCCATAAATTACCATATAGCATATATTCAACACAAAAACCAGTGACAATTTGTTGTTGACAAAGGACAGCTGGACATATAAGGGGCCCCATAACCTTCAGTAGCTTAGGGCCTCATCAAACCTAAATCTGGCCCTGGATACAGACATAGCATCTCCAAAGTGAATCTGCCTGTGCACTTCCTCTAGCAACAACAGCAGCCCTGGGACCCACAGCAGCAAATTCCTTAAACAGGAGCTATGTCTCATGGGAGAAAGGGACACCCCCAACCCTTGGCGATGGCTGCTCTAGCTGCTCTCTGCAGCAGATGACATTTTTTTTTAAGCTTTTCTATCCCTTAATCAGAGAAAATGGTAGGAAGCAATAACTCCACAGGCCTATCTATTCCTCATTCAATATAAAGTGCTACAGGAGAGCATCAATAGAATATTGTGATTACATTCTAGTCTTCTTGCAACCGCCAGCACACATTTGTACTGCCAAAATGCATATACCTTTTGGGGATGCAAATGGTGATATCTTCTCCAGGAGTTGATTTGGCTATGGATGTCTATGGTACCCATTCCTTATGTATCCATTAGCGAGTGACTCAGCAAATGCCCAACTCACTTATGATGTATCGGCTTCCTTTTGAAAACCAAAGTCTACAATTACGCTCACTGTGTGTTGTCAGGGTGGGAAACAGCAAAGGGCCAAGGAAGGCTGTTTGGACAGCTCTTTCCAGCCACAGAAAGGTTGGACCTTTCGGGTGTGTGTTTTCTGCCCGGCCAGCTAACTTACAATGGTGATATGTGCATCAACAGAGGCGTGGAGGAAGCATCCTTTTCAGGCAATCAATAGTAATTGGATTCATTAAAGTGCCAGGAAGGGGCACATGCATCTGCACAGCAGCTTCAGCCACTCCTGAACTAGTTCCCGGGGGGGGGGGCTGGAGTACAAAGTGGCATGAAATAGCCCTTTGCTGTTTCCCAGAAAATAAATGCATCCATCCTTCCTACATTTCTTGTGTCACGTTGCATCTCAGATGTATTCTATCTGAAATAAACGTTTAGTCCTCCACCCATTACTACTTCCATAATGTTGTAAACATTTAAGAACCACCCCCAACATATTTAATGTCTCCTCTTTAATCATTCTTAATTGACATGAGACTCTTAATCTCAGGGTTGTGTGTTCAAGTCCCAGGTTGAGCAAATGATTCCTGCATTGCAGGGGGGTTGGACTAAATGACCCCCGTGTTCCCTTTCAATTCCAGAATTCTTCAATTCTTTGACACCTCCTTGTTTCTCATGGGCATGTACATCAGTGGGTAGGCTGTTTCTCTCTCTCTCTCTCTCTCTCTCTCTCTCTCTCTCTCTCTCACACACACACACACACACACAGAGAGAGAGAGAGAGAGAGAGAGAGAGAGAGAGAGAGAGAGAGAGAGAGAGAGCTCCTGTTAAAATTGACATATTTAGGTACAAACTTTGTCAGTTTCACAGAGGTCAGAATCTGGATTCTGGTGAAACTAGCAAGCTTGGTCTGAAACCTTTTACATCCTCATAGGAAAAAAATAAACATTCAGAAAGAACTTCAATCAAAACACCCTCTTCAGATCCAGTTCATATGGGGAGTCTTCAGCGGTATCATGGGAAATGTTGAAGCGCAGCCTTGAATCATGATAGACTTCACAGCTACACACCCAAGGAGACTCGAAAAATGCAGGCAGCTGTGTTACTTCTACACACATAAACACCAAAGAGCTTCAGTGCATGGCACAATATCAGCACCCGCAGGATGTAAACACTACTGAGTTTGGTGGTGCTTACTTCTGAGTGCATGGGCTCAATTGGTAAAATTATATAATAATTATTATAAAAATAATTTTTTAAAAGCAGACAGCTCAAATGCAACCCTTAGCTTTCCATGAGAAATGCAAAGAAGTTTTCCCATTTAAATGGCAAGTGTAAATTAGAAACTCCAACAAAGAAGAAAAGAGCAGTATCTGCTTGATTATTTTCCTCATTCTTTGAGCACCTCTATGTGAATATGTCACAAACAAACTCAGAAGTCTCATTATCACCTCATTCATTTGCCAGAGCAAGTTGGGTCCATCAATTGCCCTGGTGCTCAGTCCATAGCTCCTGCTCTGAAAAGGAACCCCCGAGGTCCATTGCCCTGCATCCCTCCCCCGCTCCACTACTGGGAGATCCTCGCGTGATATACAGCCTTTTTGCCCAATTGTGTTGCCTAAGAAGGTACACAAGGGACTCCTTGTTTGACTGCTCCTTCATATAAAACTCTCCATCTGGAAAACTTGCACATTTGGGGAACAGACTAAGGAAGAGGAGAGCCAAGATCGAGAGCTTCTTTTTCATGCATATTCATTCCACACACAGAGATTTCCTCTCTTTTCTTCTTCTTCTTTTTTTTAACAATCCTGCAAAATTTCTCCACAACCTGAGGACAATTTGAGCATGAGGGCAGCTCCACACAAGCAACAGTGCATTCCCATGATATCAGCCTTGAGCTTTAAAACCGAGTCATCAATAAATTGAATCTGGGGCCTAATACAATCTCCTTAACTAAGCAGAAAACAAATAGAAACAAACAACAAGCATTTGCTTTCATTCCTTGGAAATGACAGAGAACAAATAAGGTTCTGCTTTTTTTACAGAGACTGAAAAACGAATGTCCAACAGAAGGAAGACCATTTCTCCATCCACTTGGATTGTCTTCAGAATCCAATAGTTGTGTTCATTTTCTGTTAACTGTGGGTTAGGGCAGCTCATCTGACTTGATAAAAAAAAAATATGCCAGCGCTTCTGGTGGATTGTTCTACAAGACAGAGCCATATGCACCAATGTAACATGCAGCATTTTATGGCTGAGAGTGTAGGATGCAATAGCATCTAGTATAGAATTTATTTATTCACTGCCCAAGCTGTTTTTAGCTGGTGGATTAGCTAAATGTGGGATGCTGGTATGCCATCCATCTCCTGACATTGCTAAAATCCAACCCAGGTTTCCAGCCTAGAGGGTGGCATTCTTTGGATGGCAGTAGAAGCTTAGATCAGCTTGGCATTCCATTCCCTTTGCTTAAGAGACCAGCATGAGCTTTTGGGTGACAGAACTGGGTACCACTCAAGCCTTCTCCCCTGCATGCTATACAAACACATACACGCCCCTCTCAGGGTTACAGTTCCCAGCAACCCTTAGCAAATTACACGGCCCAGAAATCTTTGAGAGGAAGAGCAGGCTTCAAATGTATGTTAAAGGTATAGTATGCACACAGCATACCTAATGTGGGTTGCTTGTCTCAATTGTCTTAGCTGGTAGACAGGTTTTGTGGAAATTTGCAGCGCTTCAAAAACCTGCGTGCCTGGTCTGGCTACACCTAACAACAGGGCAGGAGAAACAAGCATGTCCCAAATGGGCAATGATGTCCATCATCAAACTCTCTTTTCCAGTTCCAGATGCAGATTATGGCTAGATTGAAGTACATGTGGTTTCCTTCTTTGACTAGATACCATAGGAGAAGCACCGGAAATAGGGAACTGGTATCTGTTCCATGACAGATCATGGGTGGAGGGAGACCCAGGATATGTGAAGACATGAAACGATTCTCACAAGTGTAGCTTGCACTCATGCCTTTCTTTCTTTCCTTTTCAAAATAAATTTTATTTATATATTTTTCATAATCATATAAACAAAATAAAGCATTACGTTGAACATCGACTTCCCTTCCCCTCTTCCATGTATTACCCCTTACTGCTGCATATACTAATTACTCCATATTTCCCTTTCTCATTTTTTCTCAACATAATTTTTACTGCTGAATTTACTCTAATCCCTCTAATCGCTAACGTTTTTACCTGTTTGCAATGATTCTTTAGATGTTCTACAAACATTTCCCAATCTTCCTTAAATGCCCTTTCTTCTTGATCTCTTCTTCTGCTGGTTAGGCTCGCCAGTTCTGCGTATTCCATCATTTTCATCTGTCGCTCCTCCTTTGTTGGTACTGTTCCCTCCCTCCATTTCTGTGCATAGTACCATTCAGGCTGCCGCAGTTGCATAGAGAAACAGATTCTTTTGATCTCTGTACTCATGCCTTTCTTTCTTTTCTCCAAGATGGTGGTGAAAAGGCAGAATGAAACTGATATGATTTCTAAGGAGCCTTCTCGCCTCTCCCAAATGATGGTGGCTTTCAAAATATTTGTTTGAAATATTTATATTTCAAGGTTCAGGTGGCCTTAGCCCGAGGCTCAGGTGGCCTCAGTGGCCCGGAGTGCCTTCCATCAGCTTCGGCTGGTGGCCCAGCTACACCCCTATCTGGACAGGGATAGCCTAACTACTCTTTTCTATGCTCTGGTAACCTCAAGGTTAGATTACTGCAATGCGTTATACATAGGGCTGCCTCTGAAGACGGTTCGGAAACTTCAGCTGGTGCAGAATTCAGTGGCCAGGTTGCTCACTGGAGCAAGATGGTTTGAGCATATTACACCAATCCTCATTCAACTGCACTGGCTACCAGTTAGTTTCCAGGCCCAATTCAAAGTGCTGGTTTTGACCTATAAAGCCTTTAACGGCTCAGGACTGCAATACCCCAAGGACCGCCTCTTTCCATATGGACCTACCCAGACCCTAAGATCATCCTCTGAGGCTCTTCTTTGTGTACCTCCTCCTCGAGAGGTCAGGGGGGTGGCAACATGAGAACAGGCCTTCTCTGCAGTGGCTCTCCATCTGCGGAATGTGCCAGGCAAAACTGTTCCTTTTTAACCAGGTCTTTGGTTTATTTGATTGACATCCTATGGTCTTTTAAAATGTGGGTTTGGGGGGAGGCAGGTTATTGGGTTGTTTTTATTTCGATTATATATTTTGTGGTTTTATATTTTGATTTTGTTCTGTGAACCGCCCTGAGACCTCCGGGTATAGGACGGTATATAAATTCTAGCAATAATAATAATAATAATAATAATAATAATAATAATACATCCAACTAAGCAAGTTGTAGAAGATTTGATGTGGGTGACCTAAGGACATCTGCATGCTTGGTTGGTTGCACATTGCACAGTTGCCGGATTTTGTGCATGAAGGCAACTCTTTGTTTGCAATCCTAGCTCCATTGGTCTGCTTCCTCTGACTCTTCCCTATATATACTGGTACTGAGAGGCACCTAAGGGAACTTCCACTTGGTGTGGTTTGTTGTGCAGATGGTGGTCATGCAGATTGCTCACAATTAGCACAACTAAGTCCCTAAGACACATATCTGCTAAAAGGGGGGCCACAGCAGTCCCCTGCCAATTTGCACAATACATGGGGGAGAGGATGCTGTCCACGTGAGCCATGGTACATTGCCAGTGTGGGGTGCTCCTGTGCAATTCCTCAATGGGGGGGGTGATGGTCAGGAAATGTTTTGGATCAGTTCGTTTGCAGAAGGGTCCTTGCAGCAGTACTCTGCAAGTGGCGTGTGTGACGCTGAAAGAGAGTTATGAATCTGGGAAGAGACAGAGTAAGATAGCTGTGAGTTCAGCTGTACTAGGATCATCTCATCTGAGCTTTAGGAGGCTGGGACCCCAACAATGAGCCCATCCTGATTTATCCCTCCTCAGTGCTCCTCCTCAGTGCTACTGCTGACTGCCAGAATGGCCACCTGCTGCCACCAGCCACCTCCTCTTACTCTCCAGGCTGCCTCAGGCAGAGTTCATGCATGTGTGTCTGTGGCATTTTCAGTATTGCTAAGGGCAGAAAATGTCCTGGGCTGGCCCTGACAGGCTACAATCACACAAGAGGTTGGGTTGAGGTGGGGTTTGAGTTCTGCACTTTAGTTGTACAGCTGGTGGACAGGGCCTTGTTAGTGGTTGGCCCTTATCTTGGGAACTCTTCCCTGCAGGAAGCATGTATGACTTCCTCTTTGTTAACTTGACTAGGGCCTTAAAAACCTTTTAATTTCGGTCTGTGCAGTCTTGTGCTGCACTTTTAAGCAGCTGCTGTTTTCAGGTCTGTAAGTAAATGTTTTGGTATGTCTTTTTTATTAAATTGTTTATAATTATGTTTGTATACCCCTTGGAAGGGTTTTGCCCTGAACAGCAGCATACAAATTTCTTAAAGAAATAGAGCGGGGGGGGGGGGGGGAGCTGTAAGCAAGCCATGCATCGCCATACCATGGCCAGCAAGCTGGCCCAAAACATTTTCCTGTCTGGTTCCATGCACAGAAGCCAACTGGACCGGCTGTTTAATCACCCTTCAACACTGGTGAGATGATAGGATCCTCTGTTGCACCTGAGGCAGCAGGCCAGTTGCCTCGCTTTACCCAATGATAGGGATGGCCCTGCTTCCAGAGACCAGCTGCATCTCTGTGTGCTGTATTGCCACAGCACTTGAAGTGAAGGGAGAAAAACCAGACACCTGGGAGATGGCCCTGCTAGAATCTGTAGAGAAAGAAACAGAACACAAGAGCACCAAAGAGGCAGACGCAGTGTGAAAACCATGAACCTTAAGTCAGTTCGCAAAGCACCTCACTGCTGGCAGGCTGGAGAAACCCTCAAGACCGCAAACTCTGCAAAATTCCACGGCACCTCTTAACTTTCAGGAGCTGCCACTTTGCTGGGCTCCTGCTATTGTTTTGCACAGCTCCCAGCCACAGCCCTGATTCCATGCAGCTCGCCTCTATTCCTCTCCCTCTGTGGGATGCTGCCAATCCCAAATTCCTGCAGCCCGAGAAGAGAGTTCGGCTGCAGGACAGGACAGCACGTGCGGCTTCTCCTCTCTCTCCCCTGTTCAGGAGGCCAAGGCATGACAGGCATCTCCCTGTCTGCCTCTTCTTCTTCTTCCCCCCTCCCCTTTCCCCCTGCTACTGTGTCTGCTGTAATGGAAGCTTTGACATTCAGGCAATCTGCAGAAGCCCTGGCCGGGCAGCCGCAGCCGCCTTTATTTGGGCGTGCAGCGCTTTGACCTCAGAGCGACACACATCTTTTGACCAAAACAGTCTTGTCATTCCAGCTTTGCCACTACAGAGGATCCTCCGGGTGGATCAGATGATACAACCATAGTAAACAGAGGAGAGGGAGGGAGGAGGGAGCAGGCCAGCCGGCCCTTTTTTAGCTGTGCCTTGGGAAGCGGCATCGAATGGACTCATCCAAACAAGGCAAGGCTTACCTCCCGGTGCTGGCCAAGCCCGCCCAGGGATCTGCAGCCCACTTCCCCTGTAGGCCACTCAGATCTTGCAGGTTTGTCTCTGAACTCTGCCCGGAGGTTGCTCAGTGGGACTTGTTGCCTTCTCAGAGCACCAGCAGCAAAATTCTCCTGCAGGCAAATCCAGGCCTGCACAATGACTTCTGTGTCTGCTGCATGGATCTCCTCAGCACGTCAGTGCACTTCTGGGGCCCCTCTCCATGAGCTCATATTTCAGAAACGGGCAGGCAGCTTTTTCCAGGGATACGATACAAAGTCTTGAGGTTTAACGATGGAGTTGTGTGCAGTATTGTCAATTGCCCTGGTAAAAGAATTGTCACCAGCCAGATGGGAAAACAGTAAAAGGAGAAGTCCCACTCCAGCCTAAAACGTGGCTAGGTTGTTCTTTTTCTCGGTTCAGATTGAATCTGGTTTGGGGGGAAAACACATCGAACGGCAGTATTTCACAAGAATAGATACGAATTGTGTGGGATGTTGTGTGTGCACTGCTTTGCAAACCAGTGGTGGGAGCACCCTGGATGCCGAGTAAACTGGGAGTGTGCACACAGCCTGAATGTGAAACATGAAGCTAAGCCATGAAACATCAAAGCTAAGGGAAGTTCTACCGCATCAGAATTATCATGGTGTGTTGTGGACATAATGTCATAAAAAACAAAGCATAGTGTAAAGGCCAAATGACTTTTCCCAGGATTGGTCCCTTGTACATGTTTGTGCAAATACCAGACTATCACAGTAGCCTGTTTGTAGTCATTGGTATATTGGCAGGTAAAGGGACCCCTGACCATTAAGTCCAGTAGCGAATGACTCTGGGGTTGCAGCACTCATCTCTCGTTACTGGCTGAGGGAGCCGGCGTTTGTCCACAGACAGCTTCCGGGTCATGTGGCCAGCATGACTAAGTCGCTTCTGGAGAAACCAGAGCAGCGCACGGAAACGCCGTTTACCTTCATGCTGGAGTGGTACTTATTTATCTACTTGCACTTTGATGTGCTTTCGAACTGCTAGGTTGGCAGGAGCAGGGACTGAGCAACGGGAGCGCACCCTGTCATGGGGATTCGAACCGCCAACTTTCTGATCAGCAAGCCCTAGGCTCTGTGGTTTAGACCACAGCGCCACCCGTGTCCCAGGTCGATTGGTACTTTGTAATAAAAGAAGTTCCTCCCCTTTATCCATTTTGAATTGAACTTGGGAGTTGGGTTTCCCAGTGTTCCAATCTTATGCAGCAATGGGGACCTGGTTTCATTAGTTTTTAGGACAAGTGACAAAGCTCTCGGAGGCCAGAGTGGTGTTTAAAGTCATGGTAGCAGAACATGCACATGACTATGGAAGAAATAATTAATCTCTTGGTTCCTGTGACAAGAGTAGTAAATGTTTCAGAGGAAGAAATACAGTGAATGATCCACTTGTTGGCCTGTGGTGTGCTCTTGGGCTCGTTTTGAGAGCCTTCTTGAACAATTCACAAGAATGGTTACAAATGATGGAGAACAAGCTCTTTCCTCGTTCAGTTGACAGCAAATGCAAGCCCATGGAGTGCAAGTGCCACGGAATGTCCCATTTGGGATCTCATAATCTACAGTCTAAGATTTTTGTTTGGGTGGCAGTAGGGTTGCCAGGTTTCAAAAAGTGAAAATCCAGACACAAAAGTTGTTGAGCTTTTTGTAAAATCTAGGAAAAAAAGTGAAATTTTTGAGTTTTTTTAAGGGAATTTGCAAAAAAGAAGAAGCAAAAAAAGCTACACTTCCAACATGGGTTGCCATATGTCTTGTTTTTTCTGGACATTTCAACATTTTCTGCCCGAACAATTTTTCCGATGGCCGAATCCCGGTGATGTCCAGGAATTTCCAGATGTATGCCCCCCCCCCAAGGTGGGAAGAAGGTTGGTGGAGATGCTTTACTACAGAAAGTGAAGTGCACCAAAATGGTAACCACAAACTGCATATGGCAATGGCTACAGCTCTTGAACAGACTGCTTCCTAATGTGAGGGATAAAGTACTAGCAATAGCTTGGGCAGCCTAAGTGTATGGTGTAAGAGAAATGTGTTGTTCTTTGAAGCCCCAGTTTTTCCTGGGCTGAAAATTCAGAGTGCTTTGAGGTTTGTTTGAGATAGGGAGCAACATTAAAATAACAACCCTGCATTAAAAGTATAGTTGTTTGAAGTCAGCACCATTTGACAGGCTAACATTCTAAAACGGGGTAGACAAAAGATGTTGTTCAGCTACAATTCCCAACATCCCTGAATGCTGGCTGGGGCTGATGGGAGTTGTCATTCAACATCTGGAGGGCACCACATTGGCTACCCTTGTCCTAAATGAACATTGACTCCACTTCCTAAGGACTGTTCTCTGATCAGGACAAGTCACAAAGACCATCATCTTCAACAGAATGATCAAGGAGCAAATGACTTGATATGACACTGAACACTCTACCCCAAAATTTGTCTTTCTGACTGTCTGTTTAATAGCAGTATTTCTAACCAAGTGGCCATTATGCATCCTTTCCTCTCCAGCAGTGAAATCCTCTTTCTGACTCAAAGTCACACGCAGTTGCTGTATCCTGGAGAAAAGGAGCAACAGCTTCCACAACTGCGGCTGAGAGACATGCCTTGTGGTCATATTAATAAACTCTGCAGCTTGCCCTTCCTGGTTAGACTGAAGTCACAAGGGTTGAGGCTCTTCAGACAATAGTGCTTGCTCTTGCGTAAATTACTGACAGAAATATAACCTTGGTCAGCAAATTCAGACTTTGGATTAACCCAAATCACTTTCTTTGGGCTCCCGGCCATTCATTTGCACAAGCCTTTCCAGATCAAAAGTAGGCAGGGTAGTAGGTGTCAACAGCAGTTCTGCTTCATGGGTCAATTAAACCTGCTTGGCAATATTTTGAGGCTATGCAACCATCCTTGAGCATGACTCTCTCTGGGCATGTGCTGGTCACACAGTTCTGAGACACCAAAAGCCCTTCAGATACCATATTGCAGAAAATATGCGGCTGACTCACGGTGGAAACACAGGAAATTCTATTTTGCGCTAATCATGTGTAAAAAGCCTGAGAGGTAGGCAGCAAAGACATGGGAACTTACAGCAGTGAGTAAGAGCAAGGGAAGCCCCATTTAAGCAAGGACAGATCTGAGCTCAACAAAGTTTATGTGTGTGCTTGGGAGGGGGTGATTTTAGTGGAGAAACAGCCTGTGGGGGACAGTTAAGTTCTCCTGTACTGGCTTTCTACTTTAGTTTGCAACATCTGCGTTTGCATTTTGGAAATGCAGGGGGGCATGTGCAGATTGGCACAGGTGGCAAACTACAGGCAGACTGAGCACAATAACCTTTTCTTCTCTTCTCATTTTCAACCTTAAGGCCAAACTACACCAGGGGTGGGGAGCCTCAGACCTGGGGGCTGGATGCGGACCTCCAGGCCTCAAGACCCCCCAGGCAATTGCCTATCCCCAGGCCCCACTCCTTCTTCTCTGGCCCCATCCTCTCCTCCTCCCTGCTATGGGGCCTGCAAGGGCACCCACCTAAGAGGTGCCGGAACTGCTTTCCGGTGCATTCCTGCTGAAAAGAAGCCCTGCTTCTAACCAGCCCTACTCTGCACCCTTCCTTGAGTGCTTTTGCCTGGCTGGAATGTGTCTTTGAACTGTGGCAATGCCTCTTGCCTGTCTGGAGGGAGAGATGTGCAGGTAGAAACCTCCCACTTTGGCATGGCTGGAATGTAGCCTGCTGCACAAAAGCCAGAGCTCATATGCATTTCCATTTGTCCCGTGATTTCCAGGCATGGGCATGAGAGGTTTACCTTTTTCATCCGCCACTTTCCCCGCAGGAAACCCAATCGGCATTTGTCCTGATTCAGTGATAAACCACGGGATTTCCCAGGGAAGGCAGTAGGACTGAAGGCAAAACTTTCACGTGGGATGAGGCAAGGGTGGATGGGCCCTAAGAATCATATCTGTTACTCTGCCCACTTCCCCCCTGTTCCCATCTACCACTGGCATCCAGCTCCTGGAAAAAAATTGACCACTGAACTACATAGTGTATTAAATATTGTCATGTGTTTAACATACATTTTTTGCAAAGAAGCAATGCTGGGGGTGGGAGGGTGTTGGTTGAAGAATGGAAATGTGGAAGATGAGTGGGAAGAGGTCTCCCCCCACCCCATATCACAGTCCAGATTACAATCCCTCCCATGGAAGGAAATCTGCTATTGTGAGCTACACTATTCTGATCCTGAACAGGATGCTTTTTTTTTTTGGCATGTTTGAATGTGACCATTGCACATTTAAAGCACTCTTAGGCCACTTTGACACGGTCTTGCCTTTTCCCACAGAATCCTGGGAACTATTGTTCATTAAGGGTGCTGGGAGCTGTAGCTCGGCAAGGGGTTTCCTAACAACACTCAGCATCCTTAGCAAACTACACTTCCCATGATTCTTTGGGACAAGCCAAGACTGTGTGGCATAAGGGTGCGTTGAATGTATGGTGTGAATGGAGGTATCTCTCCCCATCAGTGGAATGCATTCCCTCAGTATCCTCTGATATCAAGCTATGTTCGGGGTCTCGGCTTCATTACCCTTGCAGCTGATTTTCACTTTGAGGAAGCCATGGCGCTGCAAACTATTCAACCACAGCAGCAGTATGAGAAATCCTTCCTATTTTAGCAGTCACATCATGAACTACAATGCCCTAGAGCTGCTCCTGCAGATGCATGACCCATCATCACATCCTTAATTCTGACACAACCA
The DNA here is from genome assembly GCF_027172205.1 of Podarcis raffonei. Classification (NCBI taxonomy): domain Eukaryota; kingdom Metazoa; phylum Chordata; class Lepidosauria; order Squamata; family Lacertidae; genus Podarcis; species Podarcis raffonei. The sequence goes on from NC_070603.1 coordinate 40,986,089, forward strand.
GTGGGTGTAGTGGAGATCTCATGGATCCAGGTTTGCATCAGAAATCATTTGACATGCACCCTGTCTGTAGGCTTGCACCCACATTTTGTTAAGCTTCCAGAAACAACAGGGCATGTGCTTCTCCAGCGTCTTTATTATAGAGACATTCATACTAGCCTCATCTTACCATCACTGCATAAGTCCACAGGACAATTCTATACCTCCCTAATGCTTTCAGATACCAATCCTGCTACAACATACAACGTTGCTAGATTCTGCACAGCAGCACTCAAAATTTGTCCGAAGATGACCTGTGCCACAAACTAGATATAATGAGCACTCGTATTAGAGTGCTCTGTAGACTGATGGCTATAGTCTTATATATACTAACCTTTTTATGCTCTTTCACTCTTGTCTAATGTTCCTAACCCTTCTTTTAGACTTTCTTAGCTTCTTTTGCATTTTTATTGACTTTTATATATACTTTCTATTTTAACTTTTCTCTCTTTTTTGAGTTTTTAAAATGATTGCATCCCTCCCTCTTTATGCTGGTCTACGACCATAATAAATATTTGTGGTTGTTGTTAAGCTTCCACACCAGACCCCCTCCTTGCCCAAAGAGGTCCTCAGTGTTTCCTTTTCCTCATATGGGAGTAGAACTTGCCATCCTGAGCGCACAACCTGTTCAACTCACTGGGACTGAACTTTTGATTCAACCTGCTTAGACTCATGGCTGTGTTATCTCCCAAGTCAGTTCTCAGAGTGATGGGCATGTCCAGAAACAGGCTGCTTTGAGTGCTATTGCTGAAACACACACACACACACACACACACAATGCCATCAGCGCTGGGCATACACAAAGCACTTGTGTGTATGCAAAGAGCCATAAACACTCCCTTTCACACTTGCAGAGCTGGGGAAATGTATAAAAGACTTATTTCTGCCTCCTCCACCTCGCCCACTCCAAGCATTGACATCATACCAATCTCCTACAGAGGCAACGCTGCCCCTGAAATGTGGAACCGTGGCAGACCAGTAGGGAGTGTGAGGAAAAGAATGGACATGGCCTTGTTGCAGCCATTTGTGATTTGTATGTGCGAGTGTGTGCTTTTTCATTTTAAGCACCTGGAACCCCTGGAATCTTGCACTGCTCGGAGATTGGGGTGGCGTGCAACAATATGGATCTAAAGCCCCCCCTTAACAACACTGTCACTGCTGAGAATTAGAATTAGATGCATGGCCGCTGCATGTGAGGTTTGCTCCGCAAAGACAGACTCCCTTTTGTTTCTGAAAGGGTGTCTCCTCTCAGAGGTACATGAGACTGGCAAGCGTGGAAGCATTACAAAGTGGCAATTGGAATGGATCTTAGAACTTTTTATACTCCTAAAAATTAATGTCTGAAATTGCTGCCAGCCTGGAAAAGGGGAGAGCCACTGGCATTCAGTGAGGCACAAAAACTAGAAATGGTGACTTCTCTGACTGCCACTTGGGCTTCTGGGCAGCACCAGAAAAGGATGGAATATCTGGGTAACATTTCAAGTCTGCAATACCTGAGTAACAACAAAGCCTACAGCAAAGATGGCTTCACATGCACTTGAAGTTGGGATCCCCAGAGCAATCAAAGTAGGAGAAACAGCAGCTATGGATCATTTTTCTATAAATAAAAACTGTTGTGCTTGGAATGTGTTTGGAATCCATTCCCATAGGCGTAGGGACCAGTGCCGGATTTACATATAAGCTAAACAAGCTATAGCTTAGGGCTCTACTCTCTTGGGGGCCCCCAAAAAATTTAAAGGGGAAAAAACCTGGATGTACATTTCCAAAATATAGGATAAAAAAACAAATAAAATAAAACCTACATACAGAAACAGTGTTTTGTGTTGTGTAGGCTCCTATGATGTAAGTAATGGGCCCCGCTTGCTAGCCTGCTCCCTAAAATATCACTGGTTTCCTCATTTCTCTATACAGTGGTACCTCGGGTTACGTACACTTCAGGTTACATACGCTTCAGGTTACAGACTCCGCTAACCCAGAAATAGTACCTCGGGTTAAGAACTTTGCTTCAGGATGAGAACAGAAATCATGCACGGCAGCAGCAGGAGGCCCCATTAGCTAAAGTGGTGCTTCAGGTTAAGAACTGTTTCAGGTTAAGAATGGACCCCTGGAATGAATTCAGTACTTAACCCAAGGTACCACTGTATAGGGCGCCTACATTCTGCATGTGCAAATGGCTTTAGATGCCTATTAGGTCCATAAATTACCATATAGCATATATTCAACACAAAAAACAGTGACAATTTGTTGCTGACAAAGGACAGCTGGACATATAAAGTGCCCCATTATCTTCAGTAGCTTTGGGCCTCATCAAACCTAAATCCAGCCCTGGTAGGGACAAGCCCTCCAGAAAGGGAATGTGCACATGCTCAGAGACTCTCTATTACCAGACATTTACATTCTGCACTGACTCTGCCCTTCATCCAAAGAGTTCAGGGCAGCATCCATCCCCTGGACCAGTCTCATTATCTCAACAGCACTATGTGGCCAGGTGTTTGACTGATCCAGGCCTACCCATGAAATGCTATAAACCTGGCTCTGTCCACCGTAAACCACTACATCAATACGATGTCCTTAGAAAAATCCCTCCTCTCTCTTCTTGGCTGTTTCTTTATCCAGGACAAATGTGCCCATCCCTGTTCAATAAGTGTTACCCGTGAACCTTCCAACACCATGCAGGGCTTAATGTTGGACCAGATCCATCCATAACTAGACCAGATTCATCCATAAATTACTTGGCAAAGCAAACCCTTGGCCCTTAATTACCACCAAAGTTATTGCTGTTCTGAGCAAGGAAGTTATAAACCATGCTAATTTGGCTCTCATGTACAATATCCATCTGCTCTAACTCCACAATATTAAATTCTCAAATTGGCTGCTTAAAAATACAGACTTTTTGCCCTTTCCTGCAGGCCGTTTTCGTTTGCCTCTGTATGTGTGTATGTGTAAATCTGACCACGTTGTCATTGGTGTGAGGTTAGTCGATATATCACTTATACAAGGCAGGCAGCACCTGGATTCTGTTGGTACACCAACAGGAACACCTGGATTCAATCTACCCAGACATAGCACAACAAAGCCCCTTTAGAGCAGAGCAGGGGCAGGACAGGACCGGACGGGGGTGGGGAGTCAGTGTTTCATGTTATAGTAATCAGTGGGGTCTGCTACTTTTGTACATAGTGTCAGTCAGGAGTGCTGACTTACTTTTTTTGGTCTTTCCTTAGTAACCCTTTGCTCACCTTTCACTGTTCATTTAGCATAACCACCAGACACGGTTGGACAACAATGAAAGTGCTACATTCTGTCTTTCTCTTGGCCAGTGGCAGATCAATCAAAAGCCACCCCCAAAATACTGGGATCTGGGGGTGAGGTGGGGAATAATAATAACAATAATAACAATTATTATTATTATTATTATTATTATTATTATTATTATTATTATTTATACCCCACCCATCTGGCTGAGTTTCCCCAGCCACTCTGGGCGGCTCCCAACCGAGTGTTAAAAACAATACAGCATTAAATATTAAAAACTTCCCTAAACAGGGCTGCCTCCAGATGTCTTTTAAATAATAATAATTTATCAAAGCGATTGTATTCAGACATTATTTAGGAAGCTTAGGAAGATATTTCTAATATAAGAAATGGCAGAAAACAGGAAAAGACTTATTGTGAAGTCTTCCCTTCTTTATCAGGTTTGTCCTTTGTTTCGAAACATTATCTTTATTCAGTTTTGGGAAATGGCAACATGCATTAAACATAGCCAGCTCAAGGGCTGTTATCATAATACAAAGAATGAATTAAGTAACCAGCACACAAGACTGAAAACATCGTCAGTATAAGCGTGGTCATTTCAATTGATCTGGGCACAACCCCTCCCACCCTGCTGTCCTCAGGCGAGTCCATAAAAGAGAAAGAGGAAACTGGGTTATGAGGGAACTGTTGGAAGCACAGCAAATGTTCAGTTTGCAACTTTGTGTGTGTGTGTGTGGGTACTTTTGTAACTGGCAAGTGTGACAGCAGACTGATAAAGTGGAGACTCAAGTCAGTTGGAAGTTGGCTGGCAGTGAGGAAGACTGCTGAGATTTGGCCATTTGAGGAGCTGGAGGGAAAAGCGGTTCTGGAGGAGTTATTCCTCTGTGTAGACCTGGCCTAAGGAAGACGAACCTCTGTGTTCATTTTCCCTCAAGTTATACCCTGTTTTTCACTCAGTAAAGTAACAATGGCTAACAACCGCTACGAGCCACTTTGGCTATATTCCACCTCCACAGTCAGAAGCAGTATGCTGGGAATCGCAAGTGGGCACCAAATGAACAGAATGCTGGACCAGATGGGCCTTGAACTGATCTTACAGGGTTGTTTGTGCATTCTTATTTGCCCTCACAATAAATGTGCAACTCTGCTTATAGCATCTTACATTCATATGCTTAATAACACGTGAACCTTCTCAAAATCAAGGGTGCAGGCAATTGCATGCACTCAGTATAGGCAGTAGAATTCTATGTACATAATAGGGGCTGTGTCCCTACTTACTTCAGTCGCCAACCTCACCAACCCTCTCCCCCTGCCTTTACAGCTCACCCAAAGAATGTCTCAGATCTTGCCTTACCTCTGAGGGTCTCCTGGACTACTCTCCTGGGCCACCCACCTGCCTGCATCTCTGTCCTTGGGTTCCCACCTCCTCACCTCACTTGGTTCTCTTGCCTGGGCCTCCTGCTTATCATAGAATGTAGAGTTGGAAGTGACCCCGAGGTTCATCTAGTCCAACTCTGCAGTGCAATGCAGGAATATTTTGCCCCATGCGGGGCTTGAACTTATGACCCTATTAAGAGTCTCATGCTCTACTGACTGAGCTATTCCAGCGTTTTAATGTCTCCCTTCTCCAGTTCCCTCCTCCTCCTCACCTCACCTAGGCCTGCATCTCTACCCTCTGGATCGCTCCTCCTCTCCTCACCTGGGCCGCCTACCTGCCCACCAGCTTGCCAAACTGTAATTTACAGCGCCAACTGTCTGCAGCCAAGCAAACTGCAGTGTGACAATATCCTTAACCATTTTTTATATCAGCGAGATACGTCACTTAGAAATTGTGTCAAACACTTGAAGGCAAAGCATTTCTGGGGCAAGGGTGGGCAGGCAGGAGCTGGCATGATCAGGCACAGACCTGTGGCCCCATAGCCTATTGTGCTCAGCCACTTCTGTGAGTGTGTGAAAATGCCTCTAATGTTTGACATCTGGTTTCATATGCTCTCCTTCTGGCCAGTCTTTTCTTCTGCACAAGATATCCCACATAAATGAATCCTCCTGTCTGGATTTCTAAAGAAAACGGCCCAAATATAAATATTAGTTGCCGAAGGATTTTAATGTGGACCAATCTGAGGAGGCTATTTGCATCTTCTTGCCTTTTCTGATACTGGAGGCATCTAGTGGCTTCATTGGTAACACACGGAAAGGGACTCTTTTTTTGGCAAAAATGACAAAGTTACCTGGAGCTGAGGCTCCCTCTGGTAAAAAGCTGCTTATGGGGACCAGGCCACCATCAAAGAATTCCCTGCTAACATAAAGGGGACTAGTTGCTATGCTGAATCGTGACACTGCTGGACTTGGTTCAGCAGCCACACCTACGTCTTGAGACCCGCGGCTGCGCTTCTGCTGGGGGATGTGAGCAAGGCTGTTCTCCCTGCTGCTCAGTCCTTGATAGCTTATCCGAGGTGCTGACAGCAACTTGGAAATTCTTAATTTGTCTTGCTCCGCAAGCTTCTTGACCACGGGAGATGTGTGACTAGTGTAGGCTGGATACTGGATGCGGTGGATCAGATGCGGTGGGATGCCAATATTGCTTGATACCAAAGCCCGATCTAAAACCCAAAAGATAGAGAATATATATTAGTTTTCGGATTTTCGGTTTCAAGGGTTTTGATTCCAGAAAACAAATCCTTGCCTATCTATACCGGCTTGTGCATAATGCTAAGCTGTGTTTTGTTTAAGCCATAGTTTGTTTAAGCACAAGTTGTCTCACAGATGACTGACCAAACCACATCTTGTTTCTCTAAAGCTTGCTTTGCTTTCTAGCTGTTCTTGCCCTGTGGCCTTTGTAGTTTGATGAGTGCCTTTCTGGAGTGGGATAGTCAAACAAACTATAATTAAAGATGAGTGCTGGGTTCACATGTAAAGCTAAGCCATAGCTGAAACAAACCAAGATTTGTATACCAACAACAAACTATGGCTTCTGACTGTGGTTTGTTGACAGTAAACAATCCATAGTTAAGCTGCTGGAAAGGGTTAACATATAGCTCTATGTCATGGTTTAACAAAATATTGTTTAATAAGCCATGGTTTAGCATCATGTGCAGAATAGGTTTCTCCAAGGAAATCCCAAGGAAAGAGAAATTCCCTTTAGCCTAGCCTGCAAACAGGAAGAGGACAGAGAAGTTCACAGAAATAAGACACAAAGTTAAAGAACCACAAAGAAGGTCCTTGGAAATCCTGGAGCACCTTTGTAGTGCTGGATCTAAAAAATAAATAAATCATAAACCAGTAGCTTCTTGACCAAGACATACAAACATTTATTTCAGAAGGCTCTTTCCCAACCTGCATGACATTGTTTTGTTGGAAGCCCTCAATAAATAAAACTACTGCTATCATCACACACTGGCAGTTAAGTATCTACAGGGCAAAAATGCTCTCAATTCAGTGGTCCATAAAAGGCACACTGCAAGGCCAAGAAAAATTCATGCACCAGTAGCTGCATTTCACAACCTCAAACTGTGCCTGAATCCACTTTGGCAGACATTGGAGAAAACTGGCCAGGCAGTTTTGTGTTTTGCATGACACCTCACTGTAACAGCCTAACAATTATGCCTGCTGCCTTTGGACTCCTTGACTCAGCTGCTGTGAAACTACCACTGCCATCTTGCTTCACATGGGGTGCAAAACCCTCTTGGATTTCTCTCCGTTGTAAATTGCACATGCACCTTCCCTGAAAGAACATGTGGAAGTGCAACGCCCCACCCCAATGTTCTTGGATGAGCTATTTTGTAGTCCTTTTGTAATTTCTTTTCTCCTTCTTTCCCCTGCATTGGACCTCTCAGAACTGGCTGACAGTCCCACTCTGACTCTGGCAAGAAACCAAATTGGCCCTCATTCACATTATTGGATCAAAATCTAGAAGGAGCTTTAGTTACAATGCAAAAAGGTGCAGCCATGGTTTTTTGTTTTTGTTTCTTGCACCACCTGACACATTAAGCCACCCAAGCTATACTACACTTAGTGGAAAGAGAACAACAATCCCCTCCAGGTGACTGTGCAAGAGATTCAAATGAGGGAAATAAAATAAAAGGTATTGGCTTACAGTAGGTGAATGGTAAATGCACAAAACAAATGGATGGAGAGAATCGAAAGATGGAAACTGGTGTCTGAGATGGAAATTGGTGTCTGAGCAGAAGATGAGTACTTGAATTCCAGCACAAACCTGGTTCCATTTGATCTAGGATATTCTACTTTGGTCTGATATTTGGGGAATTTCAATTCAGGATAAAACTAAGAAATAAAAATATGAGCTTTCAAATGGGTGAAAGTGGGTAATTTTTACATGACTGAAAAATTCCCTGTAGATTTGAGTGGGAAGGGATGGGTCAAAATTATCCTATATTCAGTGAGCAGTTCATGGATGTTTAAGAATCACGATTTGACATAAATGACATCCGGGTTGGGGAAACTAAGCCTCACTGGATGTTGTTGGAAGCCAACTTCCGTCACCCCCAGCCAACATGGTCAATGCTAAGGGTGATAGGAGTTTGAGTCCAGAAACATCTGGAGGGCCACAGGTTCCCAACCACTGTATTGCAACATCCACAGAAGCTCATGGAATCTTGTGCTGAGTGAAAGTAATAGCTAACCCTCCCCTTGATCTCAAGATGGAGGGCTGCATGTTGAAGTAGAAGAAGCATTTCTGTGTTCTACTCAATCCTTCTGAATGACAGCATTCAAAATGCAGGATCTTCACCACCTCCTCTCCAGGCAAGAAAGACATGACCATAGAAGGAAACCCAGTGAAGTTGCCAGTGCCTTTCTGCAGAGAACACCTTTCTGCCCCATAACCTGCCTCCATCTTTGATGGCAAAGCATCAGTCAGCTTTTGTACCCATGTGGCTCTGTCGTTTCCATATTTCCCCTTCCCTTTCCGGTTGCTTTTCTTTTGCCTCTGCTGATATTTCGCTGAACAAAGTCCCATCCTGCCTTGAGACCTTTAACACTGTGCCTATAAAATCCTAACACTTGGCTAGTTCTCTGCATGCCTTTTCTCTTCTCCATGGTTACCCCAGCCAAGAAACACTTTGTTTTTGTGTCACTTCCATTAGGCTGGTTGAGTTTACAGGGGACGGCAGGAAACCATTTGATGGGAATATAAATTCCACGAAGCAAAACTCAACAGATAAAAATGTTCCTCTTGGAAGAGTTTTCCCTAGCACTGGGCAGCCTTTGTCAAGGGGTTTGCCACAGAGGAGTCAGCACAAATAGGTCCACTTGTAGCTTTCCTATGACATGCCAAGAGATTTTGTGACCCAACACTGGATAAGGGGGGGGGGTGGTGTTTCCAGATTCCCCCAACTGAAGAACATTGCTTTTTATGAAAGAGGGCAGGGGACATATTACTATAATGCAACTTATCCAGCAGTACATGTTAAAATGGATAATTGCTTCTAGTTCTGACGAGAAACTGGCATGGAGGCAATTTCCACACTCTTCTATTTAAAGACCATTTGCCTGTGGTAGGGAGAAGGAGATGGGAAATAAAGTTAAACCCTGCTGGCTGTAACTCAGCATGTTCTGACAGTGTATAGAATGATTAGCAAAAGCAAACGAGGGGAAATGAAATTATACACTGAAGATGGGAACTTCGCAAATGGGTGGGCTTTTTATTTGAGAAGGGGGCTGCAGAGTTACAATGTCTTTTGCTTTTTCTTGTTTCAAAGCTGTGTGTTTTGAGCCCTTCCTCGCCACACACGCATAAAGGTTGTAGGGCCCCCGAGCTTGTCTCCTATTTATTTTGCCATGTGGTTTCCATATACACTCACTCTGGGGCCTCCAATCAGAAGGCGCTCCTACCTCAAGACACTAGCAAGGGTAGGGAGAGGTGTGGCAAATGCTTTTGTTCGCTTTGTAATGGAGAGCCAAACTAATGCAAAACACTTGTCTTGGAGTGGGCATAATAGCTCCCCCTACACAAACGTATTTGAATTTCAGTCTTTGGCTAAGTACAGTCTGGCCTAAAGCAAGTGAGTATGTTGTAGCTCAACTGGTTGTCATCATCATCCCTTAAATGAGGGAGGGGGAGAGATAAAGCAGTCCACAAGGGGGGGGGGTATAATAAAGACTCTGTAAGAAAACAGAAAGTAGGAGTTCATGTTCTCACTAGAATTAGCAGAGGTTCAGATACACAAAGTCAGGCAGTTCAGGGATGCTAGGCTCATTCTCATAATATTCATGGCTTGCTGTGCCCAGAAATTGTCATCGTTGTCAGCTTATGATGTTATTATTGGAGTTTTATGACTGGCATGTCCTTTTTGAAATACTGCTTGATATTTTTGGGGTGGGAGTAGCCACTTTTGCAGGGGTTTTTTTGTTTTTAGAAATGAGGATAATAAGTTTTTAAAATGCAAATACATACATACAAATATAAATGCATACATACTGAAACTCATCTCCAGGGGATGCTGTTGAGGACATAGGCAGGAAAAGATGAAAAGAGGGATTTTTTAGTAGTCCTTGCTAAAGGTTTTTTTTAGAAGAAGTTATTTTTTTTCTGAAGGGAGATGTACCTCATTATTAGGATTTCCAGTACATTACTTTGAAAGACATGTGAAAACAAGCTTAGCAATGTTCCAGCTTCCAGATATCATGATAAGCCCCATTAAATAATACAGAATTATATCTTCCAGTAGAGTTGCATTAAAGTTGTCAAGTATTTTCAATTTTATAATACTTTCTGTTGTAATTTCAGAACATCAGAATGCACAGAACCCAAGAGGTGCCTCATATTCCATTTTCATTTCAGAATTTTAGATGCTACTTACTTTGGAGCCTACCTTCTCAGGAGTCCTCAGGACCATTTATTTTCAACCCTTGCTTCTGTTTGCCAGCCCAGACTGAATAGTTAGAATCATAGAGTTGGAAGAGACCACAAGGGCCATCGAGTCCAACCCCCTGCCAAGCATGGTGAAGTTCTCATTCATGTGCTCCTTCATACAAACACAACCAGTGCAATCTGAGCCATTGAGAAGAATCCCTAAAGAGCGTTTGCATTGGAATTTCAGCTTTGGTGTCACTGTAGATTCAGGTCCACAAAAACTAGCATACATTACCAGCAGTCACACATTAAGTGCAGCCTAGAATCCAACTCATGGGAAGGGATTTAGCCAGGCAGAGTCCCCTCCCCCCTCCAAGAAAGAAAGAAAGAAAGAAAGAAAGAAAGAAAGAAAGAAAGAAAGACAGGCTAGAATGAGGGAGGAATACGAAGGAAACTGGAGGGAACCAGTGAGCCATCTAAATACAGCTGCTCTGTTCAGGAGGTGGAGTTGCTACAAAACCATATTCAGTGCTACCTCAGTTTTCGAGAGTCTTGGAAGTCGAACGTTTCGGCTTTTGAACACCGAAAACCTGGAAGTAACTGCTTCAGTTTTTGAGCGCTTTCTGGAAGTAAACGTTTTGGTTTTTGAAAGTTTCAGAAGTCGAATGGTCTTCCGGAATGGATTACTTTCAAAAACTAAGGTACCACTGTATAGGTAGCAGGAGGTAACAGAGAATCAGCCATAGACCTCCTATTACATTTAACTTAAAGAATTCCCTTTTTTTCCCCTTATGATGTTATTGTCTTATAGATTGGTTTCTCATCCTTTCCTTTAATAGCTATATGGAAGAGGTAGTTTCAACAGGTGTAGCTTACATGACTGGCTGCACTGAATAACGCTTTAACACTTGATCACCCATCTATCTGTCTGTCTGTCTATCTATCTATCTATCTATCTATCTATCTATCTATCATCTATCTATCATCTATCTATCTATCTATCTATCTATCTATCTATCTATCTATCTATCTATATCTATCTATCTATCGGAAGTCTAATTCCAAAGAACTAGACCTTAAGTTAATCTAGCTAGAAAGCTAGAACAGTTCCTAGAGATGGATTTTCTTGGGAGAAAGTGCCATCTCCATCACAATTTTCAATCTTTTTTTCTTTGAAGACTCCCCCCCCCTTTTCCCCCCTGCAAAGGAATACACTGAGTTTTGGCTGCCGTTGCTGTATACAAAAAAAGCCCCCTGCGCCTCCTGCAGTGAGGCTATATTTTCCGTTGTGTTTGTACAATGATCGTGCTCATATTGCAGGAATGACTCGGCTGCCACTGTTGCACTAACAGTAAAATGGCTGGGGTGGAGCAGGGTGGGTGGGAGTGATTCTGCAAACTCTTAAGGCAAGCCCAGGAATGCATCGTGTAAGAGAGCTGGGAAACTTTTCCTGAACCAGTTTTTTTTTTTGTTTTTACTGGGAAGACCTATCCAGGTCAGTGACCCTGGCCTCAATTCCAGTGTTTTCACATATGCCTTTTCCCCTGTGCGGGTGAGAAAGCTTCTCTATATGAATGGACTCTTCTGCCTGGTGCCGACTGCACCACGTTATGGAGGAGCAAAGTTAAATATGGCCCCTTGGCAGGAAGGCACAGCTCACAGATATTTGGGGGTGGAGGAGAGAGCTTGCTAATGTGAAATGCCAAGGCAACAAATAGTTGACATTAGAATTGCATGCAGGCTGTGGGACTAGGCTATTCCTTTCAGGCGCTCACACAAAGGGCCCCTTTTTTGTCTCGCTGCTAAAGACAAGCAACAGAACGAGAAATACAGAAACGATATTGATAGCTAGGGGAAAGGCCTGTGGAATTTCTGGGGAGGGTTTGCTATCCCAAAAGCACAATGGCCTGTGCTTTGAAATGCACAGACCACGTAGGACGCAAAAGGCCACCGGGGTCTCACGTGACCATGGATTTGCCTTCCCCGCCTACCCCGGCCGATTCCCCCTCACTCAGAACTTGGTGAGAGTTCTTGCTGCTCTCCAACATCTACAGTAACAATCCTGCCACACATTTAGGCAGCCTGGCTGCATATCCTCCAGCATTTCTCCAGTGAAAGTAGGGATGCCCTATTCCATCATCATCATCATTTTATTATTGATACCCCACCCATTTGACTGGGTTGCCCCAGACACTCTGGGCAGCTTCCAACATATATAAAAACATAATAAAACATTAAACATTAATGCTTCCCCATACAGGGCTGTCTTCAGATATTTTCTAAAGGTTGTATAGTTACTTAGCTCCTTGGCTTGGAGGTTACATAACTCCATACCTTCCATACATTTCTCTGATGAAAATAGGGATGTCTTAAGGAAAAGCGGGACATTTCGGGATCAAATCAGAAACCAAGATGGCTTCTGTTATGTACTGAGTTCAATAGGATCCAAAAGGCAGCAGTCTGATTGGTCCTAGAACAATGCAGCAGTATGATTGGTTGGCAGGAACCACCCAATCATGCTGCAGATAGAAGTGAATCCACAACCTGATTGGCTTACAGTAGAATTCCGGAATTAGCCAATCATGTGCAGCCCATTGTGTAAATAATGTATATAAAGCAGATACCTTGAGGGGACTTTCATTCATTCCTCCTCACCACTATGAGCTGAATAAAGAGCATGAAATCACTTTGCGACTCTGAGTATATTTCAGCTTCTGTAAATCCGGGACTGTCCCTGGAAAAAAGGGACATTTGCAGGGTCTGTGACTGTGCACAGCATGGCAGCCTAGATTGCCTTCTACTGATTCATAGAACCAAAGATTCATAGAATTGTAGAGTTGGAAGTGACCGCAAAGTGTCATCCAGTCCCAGCCCCCTGCAATGCAGGAATGTCAGCTAAAGCAGCCATGGCACATGGCCATCCACAGGCAAGTCTTTAGAATATGCACCACCGGGGTGCAAAGATCTGCCCAGTGTCCCCAAATTTAGTTTAGCCCCCCAATTAACTTTTGCATCACTGTTGTAAGTAAGCACTGTTGTTGAGTCTGACAAGCGGCACCATTGTGAATGACAAGCACCACCGCTGGCGTGGTGTGTCTTTGGTAAATGAGAGTGCAAACAGTAGGTATACATCTAGTTATAGGTAGGTAGCTGTGTTGGTCTGCCATAGTCGAAACAAAATAAATAAATAAAAATCATTTCAGTAGCACCTTAGAGACAACTAAATTTGTTATTGGTACGAGCTTTCATGCGCATGCATCTGAAGTGTGCATGCACACGAAAGCTCATACCAATAACAAACTTAATTGGTCTCTAAGGTGCTACTGGAATGAAATTTTTTTTAGTAGGTATACATTTCGGTAATACCTAGGTATATATGTATTTTGGTTTTTTTTAGCTTGATCAAAATTATTTATTATTTCGTAACAGGTAGATAGTTAAGAGCTTAGGCGGCTTCAGCGGTGGGTACCTGGTGCCCTCCAGAATTTGGTGCCCGGGTGCCCTGAACCCCTTGCACCCCTAGGTAAAGACGGCCCTGACCATCCAACCTCTGCTTAAAAACCTCCAAGGAAGGAGTTGTTCAGAACTGTTGACAGGTGCCAGCCCAGACAAGCTTAGGTCTGAAGCTACACATGTGGTGTCCAAGTCAGGTTTGCAGACTTCAGGTGTTGCTTCTTTGCTGCAAAGCAGAATCCAGTGAGCGATATTTATAAAAGGAGCAGTTGGAGGAGGTCACATAGTTGTAGCATTGTCTGTGCCTGCTTCCTCCTTCCATTTTGCCCCAACCTACAGTTCCAGACCCATAGTTCTGTCACAGTGAAGAAGCACTGCCCAAAGTTTGGAAAGTTAACTTGGATAAATAAAGTGTGGTTCTACTCTAAAGGACTTCTTGGATGTTAATAGATGCACAGTTGTTGCTCATTTTGGGGGGATCCAGATGGTTTCCTTCTGTGGCAGGGATAGAGCATTTTCCAAGAACTTGGGAGGAAATATAGCTCAATGCTTGTGCAGAGTACAGATGAGCACGAAAGCAGCGCAAAGCAGGAAGAAGACTTTTTTTCTTTTCTTTTCAAAAAGGCAGCTAGAAAGGCCTCAGACAGACACCATGCAAAATGCCTCAGCAGTTTAGCATTCAATCTATAGCTAATGGTGGAAAAGGAAGCATTGTTGCACAGCGAATGAACCATGCTAAACGTTGGCTGTTTGTGGCACTGCCAGCCAAAGGAACAATCCTAACACCTAAGATTCATCAAGCCAGACCTTACAACTTCATTGTTTCCCTAGCTACTAGGATCCCAAAGCGTCCTAATTCCCAGAATGAAATCTAAACTGGAATCTAGAAACATATAAAAAATGCTGTGAAAAAGCGTTTTGAAAAATATAGTAAATTTGCCATAAGCTCACCATAGCCCTCTAGTGTCACATTTGTATAATGCCCTTAAAACATTATATTTGCAGCTGTACAGCTGAGTCCTAAGGTTAGTCAATAGCCAATTACTTGAACAGGAGTACATTGCATTCAGGGGGGGGGCGGGCACACTGTTCTGATTCATTAGATGCAACTTGTGAACCCTGTACCATGTGCAACTTCAAAATCTGGAATTACACAATATGGGCAGCTGGGTTTAGACCACCAACAAGGAGTTCTGCCCCCTACCACTTTGTGTAGGAGGAATTGAAGACATTGCTTTTAAAGCCCCTTTGAACATTGCCACCATTTCCATGGCAAATACATACATACTGGGAGATAATATCAGGGTCGTTTAAGACAAGGCCGTGCAATTGAATGGGATGCATGGCACATCACTCTGGCGCCAAGGGAGTTAGCAATGCAGCTTGAGCATGACCCACAGTGGGACTGTAGATAGTGCAAACAATCCTGGGCATTGTGGATAGAGATGAAGGAGGCACATAACAGCATGAACATATTCCAGAGGGTGGTAACGTAGCCAGTTGACCACCACCGACACCCTGTGCTTTTTCACCTTTAACACCTGCACGATGCAGACATTTTAAAAGTAAATATCATTTCCATTTGAGACCTTTGATTACTACAGCTGCTAGTTAGAGCAGACAACACGGACAACAGTGATGGACACAAAGGCTGAGCTGCTCTGTGCTTCGATGCTCAAACCAGCCCTGCCAAAGAGCCCCGCCTTTCACAGAGCAAATCCTTGCCACTTTCAGCAGTGATCTGCCCCTAAAGCATCATTCAACAGCTGTTTTGCTCATTTCCCTCTGAAGTGCTATTCTGTTGCTGTTGCTGCACAGACACTCCTCCATGCCCATCAGACAGTGAAACCTTGGATATAAGTGACTGCCCAATTTCCAAACAGTCAGAGAAAGAGAGGGAGAGAGGGAGAGGAAGTGCTGTAGCAGCCCAAACAAAGGCTGCCTTTGTGAGCTTGGAGAACAAGCCAGGAAAACACAACACGGCATTAAAAATTACATGCTAGGCTGGCAGGATCGTTCAGAAGGGGATCAACCAATCCAGACGACGTTTCCCCAGGACTCCAGTGAGAAATTCCGGCACCGCCGTTTCAGAGCAGAGCTAAGTCTGAAGACATTTGAGTTCTTCTCAAACTGTTCTAAGAAAAGCGCCACAAATTCTGGAGCGGACACACAGCTGTCACTCCCAGCTTGCGTGTCCTAATAATACATGCCAGGTTTGAAAAGTCCATGGAATCTGGTTGTCATTAACTCTCTGCTGATGTTATTGAGGAGGAGTGAATGGTGAGCCTGCAAAGGGCACAGGAGTGAAAGACCCAACGGTCCTCCTGCTACAAAAATTAGGCGACTGCTAATTTTATTTGCCCTGAAATTACCCGCCAGCAAATGCCAATTCCATGTGGTGGCAGATATCACTAGGTGGCACTGTTGTGAAACTTGCCTTTTAAGGCTCATTTGACCCAGGAAGTTGACCATGTGCATTGATTTAGGGCGCCACTGGACAGTGAGTATTGGGATTCAAGAGCATGCCAGAAAATTGAGGTTTGCACAATTAAAGTGGATTAAAGCGCTATGTCGCCTAGTGCAACAAATCCACTTTTACAAAAGAAACAGATTTCTTTGCAGTTAAGAAAGTGATGGGGAAATGGACAGAAAACGTGGAATAAATGAGTGAATCATTCATGGGAATACATGCCAACAACCCGCAAGCAAATTAGGAGGAATGCAAAAGGAATGTTCATCATCGTATAACCTCCTTGCAAGCAAATCAGAATGTATGCTCAGTACAGTGTTACCTCAGGTTACAGACGCTTCATGTTACACACGGTTCAGGTTACAGACTCCGCTAACCCAGAAATAGTACCTCGGGTTAAGAACTTTGCTTCAGGATGAGAACAGAAATCGTGCAGCGGTGCAGTGTCAGCAGGAGGCCCCATTAGCTAAAGTGGTACCTCAGGTTAAGAGCAGTTTCAGGTTAAGAACAGACCTCCGGAACGAATTAAGTACTTAACCCAAGGTAGCACTGTAAAGATTCTGTATAATCAAACTGTGTGATCTTTGTACAAGAAAATCAGGATGAATACTCACAACATAGGTTAAAGCCTTTCTTCATTATTGCAGTTTAGATTCCACCTTCATTCAAGGTAGGTAATAACCACCAACCCCATCAGATACCTTTTCTTTTTAAAAAACTAAATTGGGTATCCAGGCTACAAAGCTCACTGAAAGATTGATGCATACTGCAGGAATTGGACCTTTCCACACCACTGATTTTAAACCTCCAAACTGCCCCTCCCAGCTGCTTACTCCCCTGGGCCTTTGCCAGTCATACCCTGGAACTCAAATGCCTTGGCTCCCAAACAAATCGGATCCCAAACGATCAAAACCTAGAAGTGAGTGTTCTGGTTTTCGAGCTATTTTTAGAAACTGAACGTCCGACAGGGCTTCCGGGGCTTCCTGCAGCCAATCAGAAGACACACTTTGGTTTCCGAATGTTTTGGAAGTCGAATAGACTTCCGGAACGGATTCTGTTTGACTTCCAAGGTACGACTGTTGAGTACGAGTTGAGGGGGAAAGAACAGGCACTCATTCAGGCACTCATTCTCCAGAAAAAGGCCTGACAGTCCTCAGGTGATTTGAACTAGCTCATTTTTTCTCCCTCTCTTTTTCCTAAAGGTAAAGGTACCCCTGACCATTAGATCCAGTCGTGGACAACTCTGGGGTTGCGCACTCATCTCACTCTATAGGCCAAGGGAGCAAGCGTTTGTCTGCAGACAGCTTCCGGGTCATGTGGCCAGCATGTCTGAGCCACTTCTGGTGAACCAGAGCAGTGCACGAAAACGCCGTTTACCTTCCCGCCGGAGCGGTACCTATTTATCTACTTGCACTTTGACATGCTTTCGAACTGCTAGGTTGGCAGGAGCAGGGACCGAGCAATGGGAGCTCACCCTGTCGCGGGGATTCAAACCGCCGACCTTCTGATTGGCAAGTCCTAGGCTCTGCAGTTTAACCCACAGCGCCACCCGCGTCCCGCAATACCATTTACTTGGGCCTAATTCTCAAGGAATGTGCTTTTGAGCAAAAGTGATTAGAGGTGTGCAGCACATCACATATGAAACCATGAAATATAAGACATGCTTATAAAGAAGTGGATGTTGACATTTCCTAAGCTACTTACCCACTTGCACAGCACTCAGTTGTTAAGATTTCACACCTCAAGGGGACTATCCTTGGAGCTCTCTAAGCTGATCAACTCAGGACCATTGCAGACTATGCAAAAATGCTACCAAAGAACTGAAGTTCTGAAGAAGAATGCTTAATACATCCCAGATCCTATTTTTCCTGAAATTATTAGGAAAGGAATGGGATACCAGGTGCCTGGTATCCGGAGGCCAGACTATTTGTCCTCCTAGGACAGCATTTTCTACTCTTGCCTGCTGGCAGATTTCCAGCATTGGTTCTCAAGCCTCATTTGATACCTGATTAAATGTTATTATTATATCCTGAGATTCCTGCATTGCAGGGGGTTGGACTAGATGACCCATGATGTCTCTTCAAACTCTACAATGCTATGATTTTACATGAGATCTCACAGATTGAACTTGGGACCTGCTGCATACACAGTATTTTTTGCTGCTTCCTAGCTAGCCTACAGCCCCCCATTCCTGACAACATTACATAATGGGATAGCAGTTACAATATAACCATTAAAATCACTTTTCCTACTCCAAGGGACAACTTTAAAATCTGGTGAAAATAAGGTGTTTGGTATAAAGAGGTGTGCACACAATAAGGTATATAAGGAGTCACTGGGCTCCTTGTATTTTTTTTAAAAATTTTTTGCTACAATGGATTGATAATATGGCTGCATTTTCCAACTGAGCTCTCAATGGATCATGCATTCCTGCACCCCCCCCAACTCAGTATCCATGCATTAAGTCCTTGAATAAACTGAAAGCATATTTCCCTGGTCCTTAGAAAAACAAAAACAAAAGCCAGGCATCACTTCCTCTCCAAAGAAGCCTCAGGCTTATTTCATATCTACCATCATCTTAAAATAACAGAGCTTTACAAGCAGGACACGATGCCATCCATGATTGGGCTCATGCTATGCATCACCAATAGGTCACTCTCTGGCTCAGTTACAGTATAAAAGCGGAACTGTGTACCAAACCCCCAATGGCCACTCCAGGACAGGTAATGCAGGTTCATGAGAGGGCAATTTGAAGCAGAAAAGTGGCATGGGGTGGGTGTGCTTAACCCTTCCTTCATTAGTGTTTCCACTGAAAACTCTCCCTTCAAACTACAATATGCACGCACACAAACACACAAACACACAGCTGCTTTTCATACCAAGAAGTTCTTCCAGATTCACACTGACTCCATTCCAAACCAGAAGTGTGGGCCTCCCTGTCTTTTTAATAAAGAGGGTTCCGTTTTTAAAAGAATTAGTAAGAAGACGCCTGCGAAACCTGCAAGTTCTGATGTGAGAAAGGAGAATTTAGCCAGAAGGAAACAAACACACAAATAAATGGCTGCACCCTGCGAAATAGTTTCACTGGGCAGCCCTGATCACACTGGCTCCTCTACTACGAAAGCCCACTGCTGTCTTTGGCGCTCTGCTTGTTTTCACTGTTTAATGAAACAATAATTCTGTTTTAAGCATTGGCAGCTGTCTTATGCACTGAGGTTTTGTGTAAATTTGTTATCCTTCATGGTGAAAACCATATAAATAAACACAGCAGCTTTTCCTTCCTGCCTGGACTCCCCACAAGAACCAGGCTAGTGGCTCTGGGCTCCCCTTCTCTGTCTCTCTCGCTTGCTCGGCTTGATAGCCTCAGACGCCAGCAATCACAACCCTGCCTCCCACTGAGCGAGCTGGAAGCTTTGGTTTAAATCAGCTTCTCCCTGGAACTCGTAATAAACACAGCACAAAGTTTTGGAGCCATCAATGAATGGGATTGGCCAGGCTGGTCCAGTGTTCCCAGTGTTAATACAGCAGTGGCTTCAGCCCAAAGTCCAGCTTGGCTTGATAAGGTTGTCAAAGCTTCCTGTTCTGGCTGACTACATTCAAATAGAACCTGCTTACACGAGCTCAAATCCCAACATGTGCTGAATGCTTCAGTGCCTCCTGAAAAACTGTCCCAGCAAAGCTCAACTTGTTTCTTTCAGGTCTGCAAACTGGGAGAGACCGATTGGAACAAGTGGGTCTTTCAGAGGCCCAGATTCAAGAACAGAATAGCCCTTTCAATTCCTTTGACTTTTCCAATTTAAAACTGCCCTCTTCAAATCCTGCCCCAGCGAACCTTGACTAGCTTTGATGGGGGAAATTGCTT
The DNA here is from genome assembly GCF_027172205.1 of Podarcis raffonei. Taxonomy (NCBI): domain Eukaryota; kingdom Metazoa; phylum Chordata; class Lepidosauria; order Squamata; family Lacertidae; genus Podarcis; species Podarcis raffonei. The sequence continues at coordinate 41,005,973 of NC_070603.1, forward strand.
AGTTTGAAATGTCTCAAAATTCTAAGTGCCTGGCTCTTGGATTTTGGAATAATTTAGAAAATATATATATACTGTTTGTTGTTTGTTGGCTAATTCAATTCAAAATTGCCAACAATTTACTAAGCTAGTTGTAAATGATGAATAACAATGACAATAAAAAAATTGACGATCAACGTAGCATCAAAGTTCCTGCTTTGATGAGAATTCAAATTTTGCCAAGTGTGAGGAATCTGTTGCATTGACTGCTATTCAAATTCATCTTGCCCTTGCTGTCGAAGGCCACCCCACTCAACCCTGGCAATGTTAGAGAGGGTTGAGGGTTGCCCACCACGACATACAGGGTGAAAGTGTGTGTGTGTGTGTGTGAACACACACAAAAGAATTTGGGGCTGACTACATTACAGTGGTAGCTTGGGTTACATATGCTTCAAGTTACATACGCTTCAGGTTACAGATTCCGCTAACCCAGAAATAGTACCTTGGGTTAAGAACTTTGCTTCAGGATGAGAACAGAAATCGTGTTCCAGCGGCACGGCAGCAGCAGGAGGCCTCATTAGCTAAAGTGATGCTTCAGGTTAAGAACAGTTTCAGATTAAGAACAGACCTCCGGAACGAATTAAGTACTTAACCCAAGGTACCACTGTAATGTGAGTGATTAAGTGTGCCTATTTCAAATTGCTGCACACTGAAGGCAGGTTCATTTATTTAGAAGATAAACCAACCTTTTAAAATTATTTTTAATAGGGAGGCTTTGCACAAGATGGCTCTTGCACAAAACTGCTCTATTTTTTTAAAAAAATAGAAACAGGTATCGACAGATAAACATGAACTGGGAGTGAAGGGTTCTTATGCTCCTCCCTCCTTGCTGCCTCCATTGCACTTAGGCCCCATAAAACTCATGTTTTGGAGTATCATGCTTCACTCACTGTCTCAAGGATGTAACATATGTGGGTCATCTTAGGGCTGCATGTTGCTCTTGAGCCTTCATGTGGCCAGGTCAGCATGAGTAAAAACATGAGCCATTTTTGAAATTGTCACCATGTGGCTACTTAAGAACCACTCTATTGCTACTATGAATACAGAGGCAAAGCAGATGCCTGCAAAATGTGATCTAGCATGTCTGAACCGTTCCCTAGATGATGAAGTTCAAGTAAACATAGCTGCAAATATTGAAGTGCTCTTCTTCTGCAGATGTAATGGGATAGAACTCAGTCCCAGGAGCATGAGACCCTTTATCTCAAGGTCATGCGTTCGAGCCCCACGTTGGGCAGAAGGTTCTTGCATTGCAGGGGGTTGGACTAGATGACCCTCAGGGTCCCTTCCAACTCTACAATTCTATGTTTCTACGACACTTCCGATATTATGCTTATGCCAGCATCCCTATCTAAAGGCTCTTTTCTTGTGGATTCCCCAAAAAAAGCTCTTAAAAACCTTGTGTTAAATTATTCTGCAGCTCTCCCTCAATCCCAGTGAAGGCCTGTAGCTGGAGCAAAAAACAGTGAGCCTTTCCATAGGGAGATTGCCTTCAGCTACAATTCAGGCTCACATAATATGTGCTAAATTCTCGTCATCTTTGGGGGTGGGGGAGACCTCCCCCCCAAAGAGATCCTTGGAATTCTGCTATGGAAGCCAGAAATGCTGAGTGCTCTGTTCCTTAATCACCAGCCTATAACTTCTCTGTTTCATCAGCTGTTAAATGTTTTCAGTTAAAAAATTATAGCAATGTGATTTTTGTAAATACTGTGAACACAGGATGGAATGCCAAGCTGGTAGGTAGAAGACAGGAGTGCCCGGCGTGCTCTGATCCATGAGGTGACGAAGAGTCGGACACGACTAAATGACTAAACAACAACAACAATAACTTGGGTCCAGGATACCTTAAGAATTGCCTTACAAATTAAGTTGCACTTCAGCTTCCATCAGCCCCAGCCAGTATGGCAAAAGGTCAGGGATGTTGGGAGTTGGAGTCGAATGACTATTTTGGTGTTAAGCAGTATAAAAATTAAAGAATAAAAAGAATAAAACATCTGGAGGGCCAGAGCTCCCCTATCCCTGACTTACAGCAAGGAACTGCACACTCTAGGATGTAGAAGGCACATACAAAACTGTTGTTTTAACTGAGGATTTGAGCTACCCATTCATCCTCTGAATATGCCAGATTTTCAAAGCTTAGTGCACTCTGCTGCTCATTTCTAATAGACAACTGCTGAATGATCATCCATTTGTTTTTGACAGTAATGACTAACCCTGTTCTTTATATTGCTCCTCTCTTATAGAAGTCCAAATGAGCTCATGCTTCCATGTCAATTTGAGGATATATTGAATTTGTTTCCAGGAAGACAATATAGAATTTCCAATCCAAAGTTCATGGGAGTGTTTAAAATGTGAAATGTCCTGATCTCATATTTGGATGACATTTCTACCTTCCTTTCACTTCTTGGTAGAAAAAAAAAGCCACAGCTGAATTTAGAGGTTACTTTGATTTGTTTTGACCTTAAGATAATAGTGGAGAATTGAATCCAGTAGCTTTGTTTTTAAAGAACCAATTTTCTTCTTCCAGAAATAGCTTTTCCCCCCCAAATAGGATCCACTAATTATCATTCAAACAAGATTGTATCTGTCTACACCGGGGTGAATCTCCTGGTTCCCTATGACATATATTAGAGGATGCCTAGTCTTCATTATCCCTTCATGATGTGCCCCCTTTCCTTATCTGTCATCCTCTTCCTTGTCCGCAACACAAGAGAGAGATGCTCATCTTCTATAAAAGCAACAAATGGGGAAACTGCTGCAGTACTAATTCTCCCTCCAGATGTTGATAACCTGCACCTCCCACCCCCCCTTGACCATTGGCCATGCTGGAGTCCAACAACATCTGGAGAGCCATAGGTTCCACAGCCCTTTCTAGATATGTTATTCACTTCCCCGTGAGAACTATTCCAGTGGGTGAACCAGATAAACAGGGGCAAGATGAAGTGAAATAATTACAGATGTTTCTAGAGCCTGGAAGTGTCCTGTAAGGCCTTTTGGCAAGAGGACTGTCAGCTGGCTTACAAGTGAAATGGGATGCCCTCCCCCTTCCTCCTCCTGCTTTGCTCAGAACATCACTCTGCCTTGGGAAAAACCTGGTCTGCTGGGCTACAACAATTAAGAAAGCAAGACAAACCCATCTTGCTGCTTCCCACAATGGCCAACCATTGTTGGAGTTGCCTACAGAAAGCCCACAAGACACCAAGGCAATAGCCCCACCCTGCTATTTGCCACCCAGCAAGTGGTAATCAAGGGCATGCTACTTCTGAACATAGGAGTGCCACCCAGCCACCATGCCTGATAGTTAGCTTTATCTGCCGTAAATTTATCTAATCTACTTTTAGGAACAGAGAGAGGTTGTCTTACACCAAGTGAAGGTATTATCAGTCAAGTCAAGTGCATTTTTATTTATTCTGACTGGCAGCACATATCTGGGTTTTCAGGCAGAGCTCTCCCATACTACAGCAGTGTGTAGCGTAGCGGTTAGAGTGTTGGACTAAGACTTGGGAGACCAGGGTTCAAATCCCCACTCGGCCACAAAGTTCACTGGGTGGCATTGAACCAGTCACAGTCTCTCAGCAGTCTCTCGTGCCACTTTAAGCGCCAATTAATATCAGCGAGTAGGGCTTAAAATGCCTACCACAACAGCGCAATCCTACACCTGTTTCCTAGTCAATTCCACCCAGTTCAACAGGGCTTATTCCCAGGTAAGTGGATATTGGATTACAGTCTAATTTACGAAATACAAGGGCTGCCACCTCCCCCTTCTGCAACTGCAGCACGGATTCAGAAATCCGAAAGATTTTAATGCCTAGTAGATTCAGACACAGATCACAGTGTTCAAAGTAAACACTTCAACCCCTCATTCATCACCCAGGAATGCTAATCCAGCATGGCCTTGAACTCAGCAACTCTTGCTGAGATGGGTGTGTGTGGCCCAGATTCCTCTTCAGGCCTGCATCAGGGATGACTAAATGGAGGGACCATGTTTCAGAGTTTGTTTCACCACTGCCACTCTATCATACAGAAAAGCTGTCTGCTTGCCATGACAGAGGGACACTCTTTCCTCCAAGATTGTTCCTATCTGTGTTTCCTCTGAGGCAAAGGACCAGCAGCCTCCAGCCAGCATGCTTGAGGGGTGGCTTTTGTAAGATTTTCTCTCCCTTCCAGGCTAATTAGAAACAGGTGCTTGTTTACTGGGAATGACAGCAACCGGTTCTATGGGCTCACACCCTTAGCTGTGAGCTATGCCAAATAACCTGTTTATTGAGCGCCTGGCTTGTACTTTACATTATGGTGAAGGAACACATGCCATTATCATCATTATTAAATATTGTGAGAGCAGTAGGGCAGCTCTAGAGGCACTCTCGCCGAATCCAGTCCAAATGCGCCTTTCTCAAGCCCTTGGAGAGAAATGTGCCTGTCAGTTCAAAGCAGGAGCCCAGGTACTGAGTTCAAAGGAGAATTCCACCCTGCCCCAGTTTCCCATGATATCACCCAGAAACCTCCCGCTCATACAATTCTGCAGTTTTTAAAAGCAAGTTTCCTTCTTTTAATTGGCAATGAATGGATAAGTGCACAAACTTTTGTGTGAGACTCTATTAAAGATATATGAGGGCGATTTGCTGCCTGAAGCATATTGGGAGGAGAAGACTGATGTCTGAAATAGTGGCCTGATTCAGACATAATGCTAAGACAACCTATGGATTAGTGTGAATGAGCAAGCATGTGGCAATGCAGAGCAAAAACCTGGCCTTGCTGCTACCACATTACCAACAGCAAAACCAGTGCTTTTTTCTGGGGGGATGCACACCCCTAAACATTTTGTGAATCTTTGTACTTTTGTCCATTTACTGTATTTATTTTTCCTTATTTGGACTATAAAATGGTGATGTTCCTGAGTCAAAATGAGAGTACCCCTAAACATTTTTTTAGAAAAAAGCACTGAGCAAAACTATGTTTTATATAATCTGTAAGTCACCCAGAGTGGCTGGGGAAACCCAGCCAGATGGGTGGGGAATTATTATTATTATTATTATTATTATTATTATTATTATTATTATTATTAGGTTTGGCTTAGCATTATGTGCAAACCTGGTCTCATGGTTTGTCTTGCTCCAAACAAACAAACAAACAAACAAACAAACAAACAAACAAACAGGGTTTTGCTGAGCATACTCTGCCATACACACTTTTGCCTGGTCTGAAATCTATGCTGACTGAAAGTGGCTCTTTGGGGGTTTCCAACAGGAGCCGTTCCCAGTCCAAACTGGAGATGCTGGGGATGGATGGATGATGGAATCTGGGACCTTCTGCATGCAAAGCAGATGCTCCAACACAGTCCTTCCCAGAGCAAGTGGGAGCTGCTTAGCTTTCGCAGCCTCCACTGCAGGCTGAGAGCCAAATGCCTCAGACCTTGAGGAGTGAGAAGGAAGCTGACATCAGAGCTGGCAGCATGCGTGCATACAGCTTATCCATTGGATCGCCATCGGAGCAACATCTGTTTTCTGTGTCTTCTTGGGCAGGGCGCCAAGCTTCTAACAATATGCAGCCTCATAGACCCATCTGTGCCCGGGATGTCTTATTGGCCCGCTGAAGCTCTCAGATGGCAACAGCTCCATGTGGGGACCCTGCAAGCAGCAGCATCTGCCACCAGCGCCATCCTGCCCTGCCCGCTTTCGAAGGAGCCCCTCGCAAGAAGGCTCATGAAAAGGAGGCTGCTCTGAGCGAAAGCTAATGATCTTTCTGGCTCGAAGAGCATTCTCTCCCCGAGGCAGAGGCGGTGCTTCCGCAGCCCACAGCCGCCAAGCCCAATTGCTGCAGACAGTGTTTTCGTAACCCCCACCACCTGGGTGGCAACCAGCACATCTGCTGCCTGGATGAACTAAAGCAGAGCTTGACCCTCCTGTTCTCCAGCTCAGTCAGCTGCTAAGAGGAGGAGGGAGAGAAGAACTGAAAATGCAATTCAGATTTCCTAGCTATCTGCTCCTAGAACTTTAAAGAAGTTCCAGGTTTCACCTCGAAAGAAGTTCGCGCACCCACAGCTATGTCAGTCATGGAAGAAGTAGTCTCTTTCATTCCACTAGGCACAGGCTCTGGAATCAGCTCCCTTCATCCGGATGCTGTCTGACAGCTGTCGGCAGCTGAGCAAGGTGAGCCAGGAGTTGAGTCAGAGCTGAGGAATCAAGCCAGGAAGGCTTTGCTACTCAGGCAGGATCCCAGCCCAAATGGCAAGCCTTTTATAGGTCTTCCTGTCCAAGATGACACAATGGGGTGGAGCCAATCCAAGATGACCCAATGGGGTGGAGCCCAATCCATAGCCTACTTTGCTGCCAGGAAGTGTACTTCTCATAGGTTACAATGTGGGGCAGCTAGACACAGATTTCTGGTCCTAGCCCTGGCCTAGAAGTTCTTCCGGCCAATGTGGCACCCTCTAGAGGTTGTGGACTACGACTCACAGCAGCATGGTCAATGATCAGGGATGATGTGGGGCACAGGTTCCCCAGCCCTGTTTTAAAGGCAGGTGTCACATTTTCTGGGTCCCAAATCCCTTGGGACTCAGGACTGTTTGAAGCACCTGTTTGAAGCCTGTTTGAAGCACCTCACTTGCTTCAGATCAGAGAAGCTGGGTTCATCCTGGGAAGTGGGGAATAGATAGCACAGTTTGCCAGTCCCCACCAGTTCCTCCCTCAGAAGGCCATTTCAGGATGGTTCTCTCCCTCTTTTCCATGGTTCTGTCTGATGCTTATATACCATCAGGAGGAATCTGAGAGCTTGCAGCCTGTCATCAGCTCCACCCTTACCCATCTCGGCTGGTGGGTCTAGTGCAGATATGCAGAACCAATGGCCTGCCACATATAATTGGACTCAAAAGTTTGATCAGTGCCATTCAGCATGGGAAAATGTCAGGGACGATAGGGAGCTGGAGTCCAACAACACCTGAGAGGGCCACAGGTTCCTCATGACTGTTCTAGTGGCTTTCTCTCCATGACTGGGAACAGCTTCCTTTCTGAAGCTGCTATCAGTGAACCAATCCAGGGTAGCTAGGTCACATACAATGGCAACCTTCATTACTACAACACACTAAGGCCCAAGCCTAGGTATTTTTTGGGGAAGCAAATAATGCAGAAGCCAAGTGAAAGCAGAGAAACTTAAAGGTTGCTTGTGCGAAAGAGGAGAGTGGCAGAAGTGATGCACCTCTAATGGATCCTTTAAGTCCCTCAGTAAGACATCTGGCTGGCCACTGTGAGAACAGGATGCTGGAGTAGGTAAGCCTTTGGTCTGATCCAGCAGAACTCTCTTATGTTAAGGCAGACAAAGGTGAGAAGAATATCAGTGAATCCTGGTTACATTCCCTCCCCATGGCCCTTGCACGTTAGCCATCACTCACTGTGCTGGGTAAGGAGGCTAATGGAGAGAGTTAACATTATGGAGCCACAGACCTGGTTAAGTCATGAAGAACCATGGGTTTATTTCATGTTTTTGGAGGAGGAGGCTTGGATGACTCTGGTCCCATAACACCAATTTCTCTGGGCAGTTTCCACAGGAGGCTTCTGAAGCCACTCAAAGAGAGCTACACATCCCTAAGAAGCAAGCCTGCTGAGGATGGGGTGGACCAGTGGTGGAGCTTCATGCTCCAGCACTGGGGGGCAGAGAGCAGGTAGGGGCATGGCGTGCCACCGGCAGAAGCGTGGCACCCACACAGGCGGGGGGCAGTCACGATGGCACCCCACCAGGATCGTGGTGCTGGGGGTAGTGTGCTCCCCCCGCTCCCCTCTTCCTCTGCCAGTGGGGTGGACTCTCCTATCTGGCACCCAGGTAACAATCAATCACTGGGATGTGGGTGGCACTGTGGTCTAAACCACAGAGCCTAGGACTTGGCGATCAGAAGTTCGGAGGTTCGAATCCCCGCAATGGGGTGAGCTCCCGTTGCTCGGTCCCTGCTCCTGCCAACCTAACAGTTCGAAAGCACATCAAAGTGCAAGTAGATAAATAGGTACTGTTCCGGCGGGAAGGTAAACGGCGTTTCCGTGCGCTGCTCTGGTTTGCCAGAAGCAGCTTAGTCATGCTGGCCACATGACCCGGAAGCTGTACACCGGCTCCCTCGGCCAATAAAGCGAGATGAGTGCCGCAACCCCGGAGTCGGTCACTGGGCCTAATGGTCAGGGGTCCCTTTACCTTTTTAACTATCAATTGGGCTGAAATTCTGAACATTTTCATTGCCTACTTGAACCAAAATGTAACACTTAGAAACCACTGAGACAGAAATAAATAAACATCAAAAGTAATATGAGTTACCCCAAACCTCTACTTCAAGTGAAAGCATTGCCAGAAACCTTATCCAAAAAACACACTGAGCTTTCTTCTGGTTTTGTCCTTCAGACCTCAGTGAAAAGGAAAACATTGCTCTAACATGTGGAAGGGTTTGCTTTTGTGCTTCAGCAACTTTTGCAGTAATAACAGTGAACTTTCTCTTCTAAAACAAACCATTGTGCTTTCCAATATGTAAAGAAAGACGGAAATTAATTCTGGCTGCAAGGATAGTGGTTGATTAAGGAATACAAACCAGGGTTGCCAGATTATCAGGTTGGAACTGTCAACACAGAGCCTGCAAATTATTGGATTTTGCTTCAAAATTCTCATGCCCAGTGGTGGGGCCAAGGAACTGGGAGAAAATTAAATTCAGTTTGCATTTGAAGAGGAACCAACATAATCTGCACTTTCCAAAACAATACATGAACTGAAACACAGCAGCGCTTCAAAATTTGTGCTCTCCATATTTCACAATGCATATTTCCACCTGTGGCTCACCCACACGTCCACATGTCCCACCACTTTCCCCTGGGAAAACCTGCTATTTACTGCTGAATTGGGACAAATGTCTATGGCAATTTCTCATGTGATCTGCTGAGTGTAATCATGCAAGGAAGTGGGGTTGCATGCACTATACATTCTATGGTCATTCAGTGGTCATTCTCCACTTTCTTGTTTTCTTGAACTCCATAAAAAATAGGTGCAAAACATTTTTGTTTAGTTTGGATAGGAGCCATCTTCCTGGCCGTAGTTCTATTCCTTCTTCAGTATGAAAGTCTTTCAATGAAAGTGAATTTATGCCTTTGCATCCATGACCGCCCCCCTGCCTCCAACAATATGGTAACTTCTATTAATTTATTTTGGCATAAGCTAAACACAGGTGCTATATAGTCCCATTTCAAAGATCACTCTCTTCCCCAAACCCACCTTTAAAAAATAATAGCAACACTTCATCCAATATATTTGAATATTCAGGGCTGCAACTGTGCAAATTCAGCATGTACCAAGAAAACTTTAAACATGTAATTCAATGAAGATGTATCATCAATACTAGTAATATAACACCACTTGGATGTTTTTTGATTAAGCAGTGGCGCTGTGGGTTAAACCACAGAGCCTAGGGCTTGCTGATCAGAAGGTCGGTGGTTCAAATCCCCGCGATGGGGTGAGCTCCCGTTGTTCAGTCCCTGTTCCTGCCAACCTAGCAGTTCAAAAGCACAAAGTGCAAGTAATAAATAGGTACGCTCCGGTGGGAAGGTAAATGGCGTTTCCGTGCACTGCTCTGGTTCACCAGAAGCAGCTTAGTCATGCTGGCCACATGACCCGGAAGCTGTACGCCAGCTCCCTTGGCCAGTAAAGCGAGAGGAGCGCTGCAACCCCAGAGTTGTCCACAACTAGACCTAATGGTTAGGGGTCCCTTTTAAGCTTTCCTAACAAAATAGAGGACAATATCCCAACCCTTCAGTAATTTTGTTCAGATTGGGATTTGGCCACAACAGATGATTGGCTCTCTGATGGTGATGTAGCAAGTCAACCCAGAATGCCTTACCTTTCAGTGCGCTCTTAAAAGGGACTGCCATGGTTGTTTTTGTCCGTGTCAAGTGATTGAAGATGTCCCTCTGAGAAGGCTCTAAGAGATCCTTTAAGAAAATATCCATTTGTCAGGCTTAATAAGATACAGGTTGGCACACAGCAAACAGGATGCATTTCTGTTTCTTTTGCTCTCCCAGAAGCTAGGTGCAGTTTAGAAAGTTGCAAATGCCTGCCAGTAAACAGGGCGGTTGCCATAGAGCTGCTATATTGAAGTCCTGCTCAAGGAAATAAAGGCTCACGAGGGACATTGCTAGGTTCACAGACCATCTAAAATGAAGAGGCGTTTTATCATTCACTTCCATAGTTATGAGGCACTTTGGTGCAAAAGTTCATTTCACACAACACAAGGCAGTGCGATAACCTTGAGCGTCTTTTCTATTAACAGTTGTAGACAATGCCTCATGCAAAACTATGATTCCAGAATGAAAGTTTATGCACTTTGCCATAATTAATCAAGCTGCCCTTTGAGGACCAATGCTTTTTCGGCGTTACTCATGGACCAGTACTAAACAGACTGTTCTTTACCTTCCCCGTGTCTCTTTTTCCATGCCATTTACCACCTCTTTTCAGTTCAGTTCCCATGTTGGCTAATGGAGCAATGCATATTAAGACTGAGCAAAACAGAGCAATATAGCATGAAGCCCTTGGCCAGGCAGAGAGCCTTCTTGGTAGTGGCGCCCGCCCTGTGGAATGCCCTCCCATCAGATGTCAAGGAAATAAACAACTATCTGACGTTTAGAAGACAGGCAGCCCTGTTTAGGGAAGTTTTTAATGCCTGATGTTTTATCATGTTTTTAATGTTCTGTTGGGAGCCGCCCAGAGTGGCTGGGGAAACCCAGCCAGGTGGGTGGGGTATAAATAATAAATTATCATCATCATCATCATCGACTGCTAGTGTCATCTGGCTCAGTACTGTCAACACCAGGGTTTCCCAAACTTGGGTCTCCAGCTGTTTTTTGGACTATAATTCCCATCATCCTGATAGCTAGGGATGATGGGAGTTGTAGTCCAACAACAACTGGAGATCCAAGTTTGGGAAACCCTGGTCTACATGGACTGACACTGGATTTCCAAAGTTTGAGGCAGAGGCCTTTCCCAGCCCTGCTTAGATATTTCAAGGCTTGAACCTGGAACCTTCTGCATGCAAATCATGTGTTCTACCACTGAGCTACAACCCTTCCTGGTGTCATGAATATATGGTACCTAAGGAAGGCTCTCTCTTCTTTCCTGACTATCAGGTGCAATGGGAAGTTCAAGTCCCTCTGGAAGAAACCCTCTCATGTGTTATCGTGCTAGTAGGAGTGGTTTTCTCCTGCAAATAGAATTAGGAATCAATACTCATGCAGCTGTTGTTCTGCCCTGCTCCTTGAGGCTCCCTTGGTGTAAATCATTGTGGCATCCTCATACCACTCTCCAACATAGCATTGTAGATTATTGCTAGGAGCTGGGATTATGACATAGTTGGCACAGTAATCCAGTTATATTATTCCTCCATTTTAGGGATCTTGCATCCTGCAGCTCTGCTAGCTAAGTTGCCTTCAAGCCTTGGTGGAATTAAAAGATTTACAACTGAGAACATGTTGTGTCAGCTACCAGGCAACTGCAGGGCAGATACATGGAAGAGTTGGGCACATAGGAGCCTAAGTGAGAGTTTGATTATGCTTTCTAAGGATGTGCCTGCATGGAAGCTTCCTGCACTGTCAGTCTGTGGTAAGTTAAAGTGTACAAAGCATCATTTGAACAATCATACCCTGTTGAGAAGATTTAGCAGAATTCCATCAATGCAGATGCTGCAAATGTCCCCTTTCACTCGGGTTGATGAATGGGAATCAGCCCTGTTGTTTTGCAGATTGAGGTGGTGGGGGGGTCCAGCCCTATGAGCTCAACAAAAACTCAATAACACTATGATTTATGTAAAACAGCTGACAATTTCTTCCAAGTTTGGTTGGCATTGGCAGAAAGTGAAGATGAGGAGGAACAGGAGAGGAACAGAGATGGGCAGGAGGCACAGAGCAGTGAAAGGGAGATTAGGTGGATAAGAATTAAACAGATGGTGTGGTGGGAAATTGCTGATGAAGAGCGCCAGAGGAGCAGGCAAAAGCAGGTGAAGAGAGAGTGCCAAAAACAGGCAAGAGGACAGTGGGAGAAAGCTGGTGCATACCCAGTCAAGCCACTAGTCCATCCAGTTCAATATTGACTCTATTCCGGCAGTCAGTGGCTCTCCAGGGTTTCAGACAGGGGCCTCTCCCAGCTTTATCTGGAGATCCTGAGCATTCAACTTGGGACCTTTTTCATACAGAGGATATGTTTTTTTATGGCACACCGCAGAGTTATGGCCCTCTCCCTGAAGAAAATGGACAAAGCTCTATGAAAAGGTGGGGGAGGCAAAGGACAAAAGGTTGAGAGCTAAAAGAACGGAAGGAAGCAGGAACAGAGAAGTAAGTTCCCAGGTGGCCAGGATGATGGAACAAGAAGGCAGTCTGTGACTAAGCATGGCAACCTATATGGCAAGAGGTTCTGTGGGGCCCACCAGAGGCCTTGACCAAGAAAGATTTATACCTAGTGTTGGGGTTGTCCAACAGGGGCTTATAGAAGAGTGTAGCCCAACTGTACCACAAATTCCAGCAAACTTATTTGTTGAATTGGTAACCTGGCCTTAGAGTGTTGTTATAGCCCACAGGGGACATTGTGAAGTGGGTAGTCCCAAAGTGCTACTCCCTATCAAGGTGGTGGTACCCATGAGCCTCTGCAGGAATTATCCCAGAGAGGTAAAACACTGAAAGGGCAGAAGCAGGTTAGTTTCACACACACAAAAAGATAGGAGAATACGGCCTGTACATTTTGCTTCATATCTGAGGTTCTAAAAATGTTAGAAACTTACTTCTTTTTGGTAAAATGATAGGAATCTGGGGATTATGGGTCATGGGCAAGGAGCACCTGCCCACTTTATCTCCTAACCCACAGATGCCCATGACAGTACTCTAACCTCACTAACATTTCAATGCTACTATAAATCCTCCTCAAACCCCTGTTGGACTGAGCATTGTAAATGGTATGTTTCTGCAGGAGATATTTCTGTTCCTGTTGCTGCCAGGTTGGAAGCAATCCGAGATAAATGGTTTTCTAACAGGAATACTGGAAGAGTCACTGTGTGGGAAGCTTCCCTGAGGTGAAATCAAGGCTGTCAAAGCAAACAATGATGCACTTTTCTGGCATCCTCAGAAGAAAGAGAGAGAGAGAGAGAGAGAGAGAAGAGAGAGAGAGAGAGAGAGAGAGATGCCTCTTGTAGATCTAGATTAAGTCATCCTCTTGGCAGGCTCACAGCTCACACCAGAACTGTGCATGTGACGCTGTACAGTGTGGGAGTCACAAACAACTGGCAGGGAGTCAACTAGGGAAAAGACAATGCAAGAAACCACAAAGGCCAGGACTACTTGGATTGGCTTGAAATCCAAGGCTCCAAGTCAACATCCCTCCTTGTGTCAGGAGTCCATTGGAAGGCTGCCACTCCAAGTGGCTGGACACTCTGTAACAACATCCTCTCTCCTTTGTTTTCCTGCAGCCTCTTCCTCACTTCCATTTCCTCTCTGCATCCGTTTCATGGGCATGGTGCAACCCAGAGACACAGGCACTGGTTCTTTGTTACCTGCTAGCCATTACCTGCACCACTGCTACTAATATTGTTGAAGTATTGTGACTTCTCCACATGGTAGGAAGCTCCTGAGGCAAAGCAGTTATGCAAGTTTGGTTCCCTTTGGAAGGTGGTCACTGGAGTCTTGCTAGCACTTTGTATAATTTATTTGCAGATACATAGATTGAGTAGAGTTGGAGCCCCAGTTTGCACATGACAGCAGATAGCCAAACCGTTGTCCATTTCAGATCTCCAAAGAGGTACGTCCCAAAGCTGCTTACAGAACCCAAACTCACCTCTCTGCCCTCTTGGTTCTCTCAGCCTTTCTTCTTCCCGACTCCAACCACAGCTTCTGTCAGGAAAAGAAATAAATGTCACTTTTCATGACCTTCCAGGTATTTCCCTTTCAGAACAATGCAAGGTGGTCTTGTATTAAGAAGCAATCATCTAACAATTATCTCCCATGGAGACACACCACCTGAATACCCTGAGCTATTAACATTCCGATCCTAGGTGTCCAGATGCTGCTTTAAGGCAGGGGTGGGAATTGGATCTAGCTGGTGAGCCAGAGCTCAACCTCCCGCAAGTCCCGTGGGCTATTTTGACAGGTGGGCGGGGCCACCACATGTCAATCACTTAATGTCACCATGTCAAGTAAAGTGTTTAGCTTTGCTTATATGGCATGAAATCCAACCACGCAGTGAAAGACTATGGGGTTTGCAGGTGACACTAGTCACGATGACCACCTCAGGTGGCAGGACCCACAGGGGCAGCAGAACCTGATGTCTTTATCTCTCCCCCCCCCCCGTTCCTGGCAGGGAAAGGGGGTGTCATTTTGTGTCTCACCTCAGGTGCCCAAATGTATTGGACCAGCCTTGGCTCAGATCATAATGACCATTATTTAATCAGGCTACAACTAGCAATTTCACAATTCTCTATTTAACATCAGGCAAGCTGTAACTTTCATCTTCGGGGAAAAACCCAAGAGGAACCATGTGCTGCTGATGCATAGATGAGGATGAGCACAGAGTGAGGGTGGGTCAGGAGCATGTGGATGGATGAAGGGATGAGTGTGAATGAAAGGTATATATATGTGTGAATGGAAGGTATATGGAGCTTTGGCCCCACCCTCTGTTGGCATGTCAACTCTGGAAGGTAACGTATGGCAGGAATGCAGTCCTCAGGCTGAAGAAGTCTCCCCACCCCTCATTTAGAGGATTTTGTATCAGGGATTAACTTAGTCAAAGGGTACTGATTATTTCTGGGAACAGAACCATCTGAAGCATCCGCCCGCTGTAAATAAAGCAACATTGCTCCCCCATCTATTCGTTGGGATGTGAAGCGCATGGTCTCATAGAGAGAGGCAGTGTCATCAACTGAAGTGCTGCCAAGTGCTCCCTTGACTTCCAGCATTCCTGGAAGTGAATAAGTTTTTCCTTCTCTTTACTGCCATTGTGAGCCGCAAAGACATTTGTTCTTTCCTTTGTTCTGGGTTAAGGGGGGGAACTAGCAGGAGACAATGCAACAGCACGTTGCTATGAACCACTGGGCGGAGATACAACCAGTACATGTGCGTTTGACTACTGTTCCAAGGAAGGGATATTTGGCAAAGCCCCGTTTGTATCTTTGAAGGATATGCTAGTAAATGATTTGTTCTGAGATCACCACCTACACAGCCAGGATTTCTGTCTGTACACACAGGCGTGACTGGTTGGCCGTACAGCCCTGGAGCCTTGCCTCTTCTTCCTTCCTTCCCTGGGCAGTCTCCCTTCCTCTCAACCCAAATGCCTCCAGGCTGTATGTCATTGACAAGCAGCAGTTACCTCATGAATCAGACACCCCCATGTTCAGACCTTGAGCTCTTCCAAAGGAAATTCCTCAATGTGGAGCACAGGGGGGATGTCTGACTCAGGGTGATCCTGTGGGGTTTGGAATGGACTATGGGAAAGTATCCCAGAGCACCTGCCATGTTAAGCCAATCCTATTTTCACCCAAGTTATGACAAACACCTAACAAAAATGGCTTCTTCTTTTTTTACTGAGAAAAAAGCCACAAAAGAAACCCCACCTCACAACCAATAGACAATGGTGACTGAGAGTAAAATTCTCCTTTGGCCCAGAAAACCAGCCGCCATTTGAAGCTTCAGTGAAGAGACTCTAAACTGAGAGAGGGTGAGCTGGGGAAGCTTGATGAAGGGAAAGACCATGACGAGCCCTTTTGAAAAGGCCAGCATTCTACCCACAAGGCCACACAAGTGCAGGGCAAGGCCTTGTGAGATCACACAAAAGACCAGGAGGGCCCCTTGCAATTGGAGCTAGCAGCACCGTCCCACAAATTGGTCCCCGGTTCGCAAAAGAACACAGAACCATGAGTTAAAAGTATGATGTGGAGGTGACCATAGAGTCAGAAGGGGGCCTTGTAGGCCACCAAGTTCATCTCCCTGCTTGATACAGAACTGGATCCTCTCCAACAGATGACTGTCCAGCCTCTGCTTGAAGACCAGCTTGCATTAGGGAAGCAGGATTTCAAGTTTTGCAGAATTTTGATCCAGTTACATACATGAGGATGGGAAAAGACTGGAGTAAATGTGGATATAAAAATGAGAATTTTCTTTAAGGTGATTGCAGATATCTTGAGGTGGTTGGAGACTGCAGGCTATTAGTTGACAAGGACCATTAAAGACCCGGATTTCCCAGGATCAAGGATGTCAGACTACCTTAAGATGCTTCCTGCATTCTTGAGTGCTTTGGCCAGAGTAGAAACTTGGAAAGTGGCCTACCGGACATGCCCTAAATATCTGAGATTCCCCACCACCACCCCTCCATTAAAAAGGTGAAAATAGAACAAATGGATTCACCATATAATCTTAATCAGTATTTTAAAATATGTAATACTGTCCAATATGTAAAACTAGTTGTACAAATGTGCACACATGTAAGCCAGCAATTAAAATCTGGCTAAAATTTCTGAAAGTTTATTATCTTTTTCTGTCACAGTAGGAATCAGTATGTGGGGTTCACCTGACTCCTTCTCATGCAATGAGACTTGTACCCTTTTCTACACCCCATGTACCCACTGATATTGGCTCTGGGCAGGTCAGGAGAACCCCCAAAACAAAGTGTTAAAGCTTAGAGAAGATTTCCCTGTAAGGTGAAATGCTTGAGCTGTCAGAACGAGCAACTTAATGCAATGCTGAGTTCCTCCCAGTGACTATTGAAAGTTGCCCAAAGAAGGTATTTGCTGCACAATGAACTGTTTTCGCCATAATTATTGTTCAGCATCTGGGACTGGCTCTGATGTGCAGGTGCTAATTTGAGGGATAGTCCCGGTTCTCTCACAGTCATCTTCTTGCGACTAACCAGAAAAGGGGTGTTCTTTTTCACACGAAGCATCTACAGCGTTTGAGGAATGGCAAGGCTGTGAGAAGGTCCTAAGCAGCCAGGAAAGCTGATAACCACTGGTTACGCTAATCATCCAAATGTCACCTTGGTCACATTTCAAAGTGGAGACTGGGCCAAAAATACAAGAGGCAGAAGAGCATTTTGAGGCTCTGCCCGCAGTCAGTTCCAAAATAGAGGAGGAGGCGTGTTTGTGGGTGTGTGGAAGAGGAAGGTGTCTTTGTTGCTTTGGGTATCATGGTAATCAGAGTTTGTGGGAATCAGGTTTGTGGTAGTCTTGGCTGTGCCAAAAAAATAATTTAATCTACGTACTTAGGAAAATATTTTTTTATACCATACCAATAGGGACATCTGAGGCTTGTTTCTTTCCACATTCCACTTTGATTGTTTTGGATATCTATACAGAGGTCTTTGCCATTGATGGTGCCTACTCTGATACACAGAAGGTCAGTCAGTCAGGGTATAAATAGCCAAGCCTACCTCACAGGGATGCTGTGAGGATTAAATCGGGGTGGAGAACCATTTATGCTATCTTGAGCTTCTTGGTGGTGAGACATAAATGGCATAAGTAATTAAGAAGGTCTCTAGTTCTATCAAAGCATCAGATTTTTGTCTTACAAAGACCTTTTGAATCCACACACCATCAGAATCTGAATTTTCAAAACTGGGAGCTCATCCCATTTGACCCTCCCCACCCCAGTTCAGCTGTAGTCCAATTTGTTGGTGGGAAATGTGGACAGAGTAGAATCCACTGGCAATATACAACCCTGAATAGCCATTTAATCTCCATAATGTGTTTGTGATGCAGATTGTACGGCCATAACTATTATCTGCTATGTAGCCACTGACCTCTGAGGATATCTGTGAAGATGAAGATTCGATACATACATGTGTATACTTGCAAATATACATGCACTTACACAATGGAGTGGCAATGCCAATTGCCAAAAACAGGTAGCTTGAAAGTAAACAGCAAATGCAACTACAAAACGATGAGTTGACATGTTATTCCCTGAACATACGTGAACTCCAGTGGAATGCAAGCTCAGTCATAACTGAATCCAGTATAAACAGCTTTGTATAATCCCACTGGGGAAAGCTTTGGCTTGATAGGAGACATAAGCAACTAGACCGTGACTGCTTACCTGGTGTGTTTTAGTCATCCCTCCCACCAAAGGCTCCATAAGGAATTGTCGCTGTGGCTGAAGTTTTGGAATAAGGCATCAAGCTTAGGCAGTAATGTGATACTCTGTCAACAGAGGAGAAGGCCATCGTTTGAATTCCCGGTGAAGATTTGTACTCATGATCTAAGCTCCATCCTGGATATTTGAAAATTGAACTTTACACTTTCAGGAAAGGAACAGCCAACCTAAGCCAAAGAGCCATCATATGAATTGAACCCAACTGTTAACAGGGCAACCTCAGGTTTCTGCAATTTCCTCTGTGACAAGGTAAGAAGACAACATGTTGCAGTTGGGTTGATTCCGACATCATGACACTAAGGTTGGTTATGCACAAACCTGTTGGTTGCACGGAAAATGTAGTTTTTCCTCAGTCAGGAATCATTCATGCTGAACATGCTGTTTTCCATCTAGATTGATTCTAGACAGGGGTGGAGGAAGGGGGTGTGGTGGGGGCGGGCCACCCTGGGTGTCACTACTGAGGGGGGTGATAAAATGCTGGGCGGCATTCACCATGGGGCCTGCTGCGTGCCCGAGCCACGTGTTTCTCCTGGGAGTGAAGCGGTGGCTTGGCGCCCACAGGGTCCACACTGCCCCAAACGGTCCGCCCACTGCCTCCCCCTCAGCTGTAGGGCAGACTCTTCAGAGGCCCCCAGAGCATCCTGCCCTGGCTTGCCCCATCCTGTGGGTGGTTGGCCCCACCCCTGGGCACAGGCTATGCACACATCCCCAGGTGCCCAATCAGCTTGCTCCACCACTGATTCTAGATCCTGCGATCCATAAGGGTGTTAGGGCTAAGTGATGTCCGGTTTTCAACATCATGATATATCACCAGCTAAACATCACAATATACCAATATATGACAATGTCTGAAATCAGGATGGAACTGTGTGGAAGCGAATGGGGCAATGTCCTGACAACTGCTACTACTCAGGAGTCTAAAACAGAGATATTTTTACTTACATTTAACATATTGTTCCAACTGTTATTTTATAGTATAGAGCAACAGAGATGGCAGGAATCATGAGAGAATCATGATTCCCCCCCCACGTCATGATTTTTTACATAGCACACACACACATACATCGTGATTTGCAATATATCGCCATGCCAAATATTATGAAACTGTTACCATGATGTGGACTTCAAACCAATTTTGGATGATATATCACCCAGCCCTAAATGTTAGTTTTTCTCAATTTGGGATCACTCACGCTTGGTACAGAAGGACCACCCTCCCTGTTTTTTCAGGATGTGTAAGAAGCTTCTGCGAAAGAGTCTAGGTGTCAGACAGGAAGTAAGGACTATGGTCACATCTTCACCTCCCCCCCCCCAAAAAAAAACACCAGACTCCTGGTGGTGATGTTGATGATGATAATTTTATTATTTATACCCTACCCAACTGGCTGTAGTTTGTTAAGGTGGCTGGGAATTGTAGTTCTGTTCCCAGTTCTGTTCCCAGGATTCTTTGAGAGAAACCATGTGCTTTAAATATATTGTGTGGCCGTGTTGCGGACCTTCCAGTAGGAAAAATGGGTACAGGGTCTGCAAAAACAGATTCCCCCACCCACTGACTCTAGGCCCGATTGGTACACACAGAGTGTCCACATTACGTAAAAAGGAAAAGCTGCTTATTTTGAGGGAAGGGAATAATATTCTGTGTATATGTAAGTTTAAAAATTAATGGGATAATTGCATTTTTTTTAAAAAAACAACCTCTCCCACTATGAAAAGCTGGGCCACCATGTCTCCCGTGAGTATCAATGATGTCTGGAAAGCTACTCTAGGGATGCACAATTCCTGTCTGCATTTGTAGGAAGCCTCTCTCTCGGCCACAGATGAAGTCGATGAAGTCCTTCATTCAATACAGATATATTTTTAGAATTGTGAGCAAAGAAGAGGGTCGTGCTGTTGACAGATGCAACCTTGCCTCAGCTCCGAAGCATGATGTCAATTTTATTGCATTCCCTGATAATCCCTCACTCCAACCAGCACATCAGCATTAGCAGCAAGTCAGCACTCACTAAAAGCAATGATGCACTTTATGCTGGGGCTCTGAGATTCCTCTGGCATTTGCTCTGCAATCTAGATTCTTGCCAGCGCTTCTCTTTCCATGAGCTCACACTATAAGCATTTTCACACACCCTTCCCCTAATGCAATGTTCAGTACAATCAGGCAGAAGGGGGCTCTTTTTCATTGACTGATGCTGAAAGGTGGTGGACGAGGAAGGCAAGGTTGGAGCAGGGCAGGAATAGTATTTCCTGCTCAGCTAGCTTGCCAATCAACACTGGAGGCCAGCAGAGCAGGGACATGTCTTTCTAACTAGCTGCGCTTGCCACCTGAGTGTGAATGAATGCAACCTTCAGCCATCCAAGTGGTGCTCTGAAATACTGCAGCAGTCAGGGAACTGGTCAGCCCCCTGTTACTTAATGCAGCCAGGGGGTGACTTAAGAGAAAGAAGAGAATTTGCTTGCTTAAATAAATATAGAACAATACAACACCAGTTGAGTAACAGAGCAAAAGAAAAGCGTAATAGCTCAGATGGAATGGGGTGGAAGATGGAGAAACCTACTAAATTTTGGACATGCTGTTTGATGTGCAAACACAGTGAGCAGTTTAACCCAGATTATTCAGTTAATAGTTTGTCTCTCAAAGGGAGCTGGATCAAGCAACACACATATCGCTACAAGTTATAAAGGAGAATCATATGATGAATTTAGCAGCAAGAGGTCTAGCTGCATGGAGAGTTGGGCTGTTTCCATGCTAGAGTCCTTCTTCTTACCTGGATGAAGCAAAATTAAAAGAGGTCACACAGACTCGCCTATGTAAGAAGACTCAGAAATATGTCCTATTGAATTCAATGGTGCTTCCTCTCAGGAAAACAGGAGCAGAATATGCAGCCTTAACTTATAGCCATATTATCCAGCAATGACCCTTTCCCATAGTAAAATATCCTCATATAATGCTTACTCAGCAAACTCCATTCAGCAAAGTTCCCCAGCAATGTTAGTTAACAGTTTCTTCTTTGCAGGCTCAACCCACTTTATTGCTTCCCTCAGCTGAGGGCTAAACTAGATGAGCATTTTTCTTCTTCAAATGAATAGTTGAGCTCTTCAAGATGACCTGGTTTTGGAGCATTCATCCTGATTTGTTTTCAAAGAGGTTAGATGACATTGCTTCAGAACCAATGTTATCCCACACTTTCCAGCACATTTCCCCATCAGTTTCCTTATCATAAAAGGTCTGATCCTCTTGAGAAGTGGGTCAAACCTAATTGCACAGCCTGGATTTGCCAGGAAGTGATTGAATAGCCCTGCTCACTAGGTAGGCCCAATGTCAGCTAGTAGAGTTCTGAAGTGGTTCTGGTCATAACTCCAGGGATGGTTCCAGAAGGTAGCACTGGTTGGCTAGGATCATGTGGGCATCAGGATGAATTCTTTTTAAAGATATGCCCCCAAAGCATATGCTACCTGTGGAAGTAAAAAGGGCGTAAGCTGGCACCAAAATAAAAGGAAACGTATTTTGCTCTCCAGGTCCCCTTTTTGCACCAAAACTGTTCACCGGCAAAACAATTTGGCATGGCATGAATTGAAATAACCACTCACAACTTGGGCAGATTACATATAAAAACAGTTTTAGCTTTGGAAACCATCTAGTCAAGAACCAAAGAATGGAGAGAGAATCCTTTCCTTTTGGTGCTGGGTGCCCTCTCTGCTAGACATTGGCACTGGGGCTTGGGAGATAATATACACAGAGTCAGACAAAGGGGATTTAGAGAGCAGGCAGCAGAGCTGTTAAGCTTTGGGATCATTCTCCCTGTGTCATCTTTGGGACCCATGTTGGTCCAGTTTAAGCACTAGCATGATGATCGCATGATTTCATTCCTGAAGCTTTTCCAATTTCTGTTTGTTTATGAAAAGAATTCTCTTGACAACACTGTTTCCAAATGAGTGTTCAAGGCTGGGAGGACTTGCTGGACTTCCATCACATATGATGACAGCAGCTAGCTGTGTCCCCATGTGTGCGCCTAGGATTTGTGTGACAGAGTCTGAGAATCAGGAAACTCAGTGAGGAAACCAGAAGGACTGGTATGTGCTCTCTGGGAAAGGCAAAGTTCGCACTTTGCAAGGCCTCCAGGATTTTTGTTCCTGGAGAGGATGAGATAAGCTCATCTCCAGGAAGCATGATTCACCTCTGCAGTGGAAATGTATTTAAAGAGTTTATCTTGATAAATAATGGCTGGTATAAAAATACCTTCCTCCTTAGCCATCTCCAAGCACCACCATGGCTAGCCAAGGAGCAGCAGTCAAGCATCTCTTTCGCTTGTCCAGATCTTTTGCTGAGCAGTTTCCAAGTTGCAATTCTCTGCTCTTCAGGGCCTCAAGGCAACTGCTGGGTGGTACCTCTTCTTGAATTGAATGTATTGACACAGAGATGGTGTCACTGGTTTCGTTAGGGCACTGAAACAAGACAGAAGTCCCAGGAATCTAATATTCAGCCCTCAAAGTTTCCATGCATGGACTTTAAAATAGCCATCGAACTTCTCTCACACATTCCTTATGTAGGGTTGTGCTGTCAGACTGGAAGACACTGGTCATTCAGATGAACATTCCGGCCAGTGTAGATTTGACATTCATCTGCAAAGAGATGTAGGCGAAAAGGAATCCGCTGGAAGGTTCGCATGTGTAAAAAGCACCACTAGAGTTATGTGGCTCTTGAGACCCGGCTGTCCTCGTAAGTGCGCCATTCATAGGAAATGGCTGCAAAACACATGTGGAAGGTCGGAGATAGCTGATCAGCTCTGTTTACATCTGGAATGCCAGAGAGTTCACATGGCTAGAAGGGCTTTTGTGTGGCTTTTGTGGTTCCCCAAACAGAAAGAGAGGAGGGCTGGCTGCTGGAGAAGAACCACCACCTTGCTCTTTTACAAAAAAATGTACACAATCCCTTTTGCCGGGTTGCTGCCTGCAGAGGAGATGCTGGATTTCTTCAGCCAAAGGATGTGTCATTGATGAGAAATGCTGCTAGCAAC
Organism: Podarcis raffonei; assembly: GCF_027172205.1. Classification (NCBI taxonomy): domain Eukaryota; kingdom Metazoa; phylum Chordata; class Lepidosauria; order Squamata; family Lacertidae; genus Podarcis; species Podarcis raffonei. The sequence goes on from NC_070603.1 coordinate 41,029,152, forward strand.
TTTGAAACCTAATGCCAAACAGAAAGCAATGACCACACCAATCTGGCATAATCCAGAAGTTGTGCAGCCTTAGGAAGCTGCCTTATCCAATGCCACACTATAAGCCCATTGAGCTCAAGATTGTCTACATTGTGTGTCTCTCTCTGTGTGTGTAATCTGTGGCCCTCCACAGGGCCCTCCAGAGGTTGTTAAACTACAACTCCTTTCACTCCTGAGCATTGGCTATGCTTGCTTGAGGCTGAGAGGAGTTGCTAGGCATGCACCCTGGGACCTCCTGAAAACAAGGCAGGTGCTTTACCACTAACTTACAGCCCCTTCCTAAAAGGCAAGGGCTAAATACTTAGGCAGCTGGGCAATAATGAATATATCATGGGAGGAGGTGTTCTTGCAGTGCAGTTCCCATCATCCTTGAACACTAGTCCTGGTAGCTAGGACTAGAACATTTCACAGAAGCACAGAACTGCAAAGTTGGAAGGGACCACAGGGGTAATCTAATCCAACCCCCTGCGATGCAGGAATCTTTTGTCCAACAAGGGACTCAAACCCCCAGCCCTGAAATTAAGAGTCTCATGCTCTACTGGCTGAGTGATCTCCTACTATATTGACGAAGCACAGGTTCCCCATCCTTTAAACATGTACATTATAGCTCTTCCCAGAAAACAGCATAAGATTCAAAATAAGTCAAGTGAAATGTTCCACCACTGTTTCCTCCTCCTCCTCCTCCTGCTTCTTCAATTGGCCTTGCTTGAGTAAGAGGCTCCATCCTGAGGCTGCCTTTGATCCTTGCAGCTGTTTCAACTCACTGGGGATATACTGACAGACCACATTCTAAAGCTTGTCTGCTATTCAAGAATATGCCACGATTCGATCCCTCCAGTGATTGGAGGAGGGAAATTATTGCAGAGAACATCTGGGCATGCCTGCCTTGCATATGTAGACAGGATTACCATCACACTCCCCCAAAAGGCCACCAGGGGTTGTAAGGGGGTAAAAATGGTAAGAGAGGGAAGCAACAGGAACCGTACTGTGGGTGTCTGTTATAGACCTCAAAGTCAGACTGAAGGCCTGAACGATGCCTTCCTAGAGCAATTACCAAACATTCAAAAAGGAGAGATATAGTAGTGATGGGAGACTTCAACTATCTGGATGTGTGCTGGAACTGAAACTCTGCCAATAATGCAAGGTCCAACAAATACCTCCATTGCCTCGCTGAGGATTTCATTTCCCAGAAGGTGGAAGAAGTGACAAGGGGATGAACTATCTTGGACCTGGTTCTCACCAACAGGGAGGAACTGATCAACAAACTGGAAGTACTGGGAAACCTGGGAGGAAGTGATCATGTCCTCTTGGGTTTCATCACACAGAGGCAAGGAAAAGCTGAGTGTAGTCTGACATGCACACTGGACATTCAGGAGGCTGATTTCAAAAAGCTTAAGGAACTACTGGGTGAGATCCCATGGTCTAAAATACTCAAAGAGAAGGGAGTCCAAGATGGATGGAAGTTTCTTAAGGGTGGAATGTAGAGGGCACAAAGGCAGACACACCTGACAAGAAATTAAAGTGGGAGGCATCTAAAGAAACCAGAGTGGCCACATAAGCAGCTTACAGATGAGCTGAGATGTAAGAAATGAATGTACAGTGGTACCTCAGGTTAAGAACTTAATTCCTTCTGGAGGTCTGTTCTTAACCTGAAACTGTCATCATCCTGAAGCAAAGTTCTTAACCTGAGGTAATATTTCTGGATTAGCGGAGTCTGTAACCTGAAGCGTATGTAACCCGAGGTACCTCTGTATAAGCAATGGAAGAAAGGAGAAATCAGAAAGGAGCACACACACACCAACTTAATGGGCATTGCCATTCAAGTGGGGGGGGGTGCCATGTCATGTGAGCGATTACGTGGAGCAGGGCTTACCTCCAACCACCACCACCCCAATATTTTATTCTAGTTAGCACCTCTGGCTATACATAGGAATGCCGTGCAAGGCACTTATATTTTCTTGACAGCAGGTTTCCATCTGTTTCTACTGAGCTAAGCTGTATTTTATGGAACAGCCACTGGAAGGAAACCAAGCATCACTTGGAAATTGAGTGGAGTTCAGGTGGGGGTCTGATCTCCAACTTGATCTGTGATGATGAAGGAGGGCTGTGAAATCAGGGCAAAGAGGACTGCAGCCTGAAATGCTTAATAAGAGGCGTGCAGCGGGAAGCGAGCCCCGTTTCCCGAAACTGGAGCCTGCGAGTCTAAATGGAGTTCAAAACGCCTCCTAAGTGGAGCCAGGCTGTGGGTCTCGGTCTTGCACTCCTGCACACTCCTCCTTCACACAACTGCCTGGTTCCAATTTGCTTCTTCCCACTTGGCTCCTTGCTCCAAGAAAGCTCAGCGAAATCATCCTCCTCCCCCCCCATCCCCCATCACTGCACCGATGACCCAAAGGGAGCAGTGAGCGGGATATGAGAAAGGGTGGAAACAGCGACTCTTGCTCTGTTTTGTCATGGATTTCCTGTCAAGAACTTCAGCTGCAGCAGCCAAGGAATGTAGACGCAGGCCAAGAGTGACCCCGTATTGTGGGTCCACCCGGCTCCGCATCTACTTGTACTCTCGTCTCCCCGTTCTGTTCCCTCCTCCTCTTTCCGGGCAAGTGAAGCTCTGGCGGGGAAGGGCTGCCTTATTCTTTTCCACTTCTCACACTTAAATTGATTCCTGGAGCCATTTCAAAGGAGTTCTTCCAAAGGAGTTCTGTGCCAAAAGTAGCCATTTTCTAGCCTGCTCCTCCTGCCTTTGCAAAGGAAAGAAGGGTTGTGGCTCCCTCTGCTGGTAAGACAAGAACTGGCTACTTGAAGCATAAGATTCTGTAAACAAAAGTCTATACAGTACCACTGATAGGAAAAGAGGAGCAAAAAGTCCCATTGATCTGGCCCGCTTGGACCACTAAATACACCTTCTCTATCCCCTTTTCTCATTACAACCCATTTTCCTCTTCTACTGTCTGTTCATTAAAAAAAACAAAACCCGAAGTAGATAATACAGAAAATATTAACTATAGAAAAGCTCTGTATGAAATTTGTATTGATGCAAGTATGTATTTACCTGCATACATCCTCATTTTCTAGGCTTTCCTTATTCTTTCTCCTGCTGTGTCTCAACTTGGATACTGCGCGATCTGTGACAACTGGAACATTTTACTTCTTACTATCTATCTGCTTTATGTGATCCCCAAGCTAAGGAGATAAGTAACTAAACAACATTCAGAAGACCTCTGAAGGCAGCCCTGTATAGGGAAGATGTTTAATGTTTAATGTTTTATTATGTTTTTATATACAGTGGTACCTCGGGTTAAGAACTTAATTCATTCTGTAGGTCCCTTCTTAACCTGAAACTGTTCTTAACCTGAAGCACCATTTTAGCTAATGGGGCCTCCTGTTGCTGCCGCGGCGCCGCTACATGATTTCTGTTCTCATCCTGAAACAAAGTTTTTAACCCGAGGTACTATTTCTGAGTTAGCAGAGTCTGTAACCTGAAGCGTATGTAACCCGAGGTACCACTGTATGTTGAAATCTACCCAGAGTGGCTGGGGCAGAGAGAGAAAGAGAGAGAGAGGGAATGGAAATGAGTAAATGTTTATTTTCTGTACAAAAAGAGTCGATGGCCTGTGGCCCCCAGGAAAGTTCCAGCCCACCAAGCAGCTAGAAATGGCCTGCCACCCCTGACAGCTTTGTCTTTTAAAACCATCTTCCCACTACATAAGAGCAACAGGTAGCATTTCTCCTCATCCCAGTATTGGACAGTGTACCTGCACAGACTGTATTTCTGAAGTGCCTATATAAATTTGGGGGTGCGGTTGCCTTAAATTGTTTTTCAATGTTAAATGTTAATTTGGATGTTTGCATTTGTATCTGTGGGCTGTTTAGGGGCCTTTATTGGGGAGTGTATTTTTAATTAGTTTGTATACATTAGTATCGTTAATTATTTTAATTATGTATTTTGTGCTTTTATATTGTGTTGTGAATCACCCTGATACCTTCGGGTATAGGGTGGCATACAAATAATAATAATAATAATAATAATAATAATAATAATAATAATAATAATTTATTATTTCTACCCCGCCCATCTGGCTGGGTTTCCCCAGCCACTCTGGGCGGCTTCCAACAAAATATTAAAATACAATCATTCATCAAATATTAAAAGCTTCCCTAAACAAATATTAAAAGCATCCCTAAAATAATGATGTTGATGATGTAGATACCGCTGCCAAAATCAAAGATTATTTGTTGGGTGTAAGGAAAGCAGAACTAGGAATAAGACTTGCACCCACTTAAAACTGGAAGTGTGTCAAAGTTTCCCTTCTATTTTTGACCCGTGAGCCACTTTGCGAACCCTGCCCCACCCTATTGTTCCTCTAAGAAGTGTAGCGTGAAGGACATGAGGCGAGGCTCCCTCATCACCTTCCTGTCAAACCATGACAGCTTCTATTTCTATTATTACACAGGAAAACCCGTCCAAGCTTTATTTATTTTTTATTTTTAAGTTCCCACAGCAGCCCAAGTGGAAATGAGATAAAGGCTATTTAGTTCCGACCCCCTCATAGCATCACAATGGGAAAGTGTGGCTTCTCAACAGCCGGGAGCCTAGATACACAGCAAAGGGTATAAAAAGCTGCAGAGGGTGCTATATTTATCTGAGCTTATTAATAGACTTTTTCTGGTCTTGAGGAAATTAATTGCATTTCCAAGGAACAGTAAATGACTTTCAGGAAATAATTCAAACCAGCAAGCAAGCGGAAGAAGAATTCTCCACACCCAATAGGGCTTTGGTCAGCCAAAATTGGGTGGCTTTAAAAGAAAGAAAGAAAAAAGCATTGTATTTACTATGTGGTAAAACCAACTCTCTCCAACAGCACACTACACATTGTAATGAAGGCAGGCATTTTGCCCCCTCAATATTTGTTGAAAGGGGGCTGGGCCCTCTCAATGTTGAGGGGGTGAAGGAGGCCGAACATGGAGCCGAGCACAGCTCAGCTTCAGTGGCTGGCTTCTCCTGAGCGTTCAGCCTCCTCCAGACATCGTCACATCATGCATGTGCAATGTGCACTGGGCCCCCTCAATATTGGGGGCAATTTTGTGCCTCTGCTCCTTGATGCATGGTTGGTAATCAATATTCCCTAGATGGTACTATGCCAGCCACATGACGCCCAATTCCTTTAACTGTGCTTGTGAAGCCATCACAAATAAATTGCTATGAAACTAAAACAAGTACAGTGGTACCTTGGTTCTCAAATTTAATCCATTCCGGAAGTCTGTTCCAAAACCAAAGCATTCCAAACCAAGGCGCACTTTCTCATAGAAAGTAATGCAAAATGGATTAATTCATTCCAGATTCCCACTAAAAGGGAAATTTAACATGGATTTTACTACCTAACGAGACCATTGATCCATAAAATGAAAGCAATAAACAATGTACTGCAGTCACACAATCAATCAATCAATCAATCAATCAATCAGTGGCTGAACCAAAAAAAAAAAGAGCAGCAAAAATGCAAAATAAATAGCAAAAACAGACAGACCTCAGCATAACACTCAAAACGGAAGTGTGGCATTCAAATTGGAAGCGTAACACCCAAAACGGAGCACGTTCGGCTTCCGAAGAAAGTTTGCAAACTGGGACACTTACTTCCGGGTTTGCAGTGTTTGGGTTCCAAGTTGTTTAAGTACCAAGTACAGTGGTACTTGGTTTTCGAATGTCTCCATTGCCAAACATTTCGGTTTCCGAACGCTGTAAACCCAGAAGTAAATGCTTTGGTTTTTGAACACACCTCAGAAACTGAACATGCAATGAGGTTTCTGCACTGAGTTTTCCGTATTGAAGCTTCCGTATTGGGTTTTTGAACATTTAGGAACTTGAACAGTCTTCTGGAATGGATTACATTCGAAAACTGAGGTGCCACTGTATATAGATAGGTAAAAGGGAAAGAGAATAAAAGGGGGAATGGGGACACTGAGGCTTCCATCACTGTTTGAAGCAAGTTGGGAAGCAGCATGAGCACGTGATACGAAAGAAGCAGAGAAAGCTACCCACAATTAGTGAAAGGTGTGAGAAACCGCAGGGAGGAAGGAAACAAGGCGGTGGGTGGGAAGCGAGTGTGAATAAATTGCTCATCCTGCAAAGAACAAGCTGTGCAGTGAGGCAACAATTGCAACCGAAAGGAAAGGAACCTTGGAACGCAACCTCTGCTTCCTGACAGGAAACGAGGAAGCCCACAGTACGCAGGGAGTGCTCTGTTACAACATGTACTCGCATCACACCACCATTAGAAGGTGCTTATAACCACGCCAAGGCAACTGCAGCGGAAATTTATAGGACATATTCTGCTAGGTAGCCTGCATTTGAAGAGATGTAGAAACTGTAAAAGAGAGTGTGAAAGGATGTTAGGAGAATTTGCTTACTCAGGCTGTATTAAGAATGGGTCAATAATGTTTGTGCAGGAGGAACTTGGCCTTGAGCTAGCCTGATAGAAAGTAGGCACCCTGTCCTTCTCTCTGAATGAGGCATCCAACTCTGTTAACGCAGGCATGTTTTTCCTCCAAGAATGTGACTTACCGTATTTTTCGCTCTATAGGACACACCTTGTTTTAGAGGGGGAGAACAAGAAAAAAAAATCTCCCCCTCTCTGCGCAGCGCCCCTTCAGCGAAGCGGCAGGAGAAATGGAGCCCTTTCAATTTCTCCTCCCGCTTAGCTGAAGGGGCGCTGCACCTTAGCTGAAGGGGCACCTACCCTTCAGCGAAAGGAACCCGAAGCCTCCAGAGCGCAGTGAGAGCTCCCGCTGCGCTCCGGAGACTTCAGGCAGCTATCTGGAGAGCGAGAGAGGGCGGTGCGGAGGGAGGGCGGAGAGACTCTCCTGGCTTCAGCGAAAGGAACCCGAAGCCTCCGGAGGCTTCAGGAGGCTATCTGGAGAGCGAGAGGGGTTGGTGCGCACCGACCCCTCTCGCTCTCCAGATAGCCGCATGAAGTCTCCGGAGTGCAGCGGGAGTTCCTGCTGCGCTCTGGAGGCTTTGGGTGCCCACTGCGCTTCAGAGGCTTCGCGTTGCTATCGCTGAAGCCAAGGAGCCTGCATTCGCTCCATAAGACGCACACACATTTCCCCTTAATTTTTGGAGGGGAAAATGTGCGTCTTATAGAGCGAAAAACACAGTGCATGTGTCAAGCTAAGGCGAGGGAATGCCTCTATATAATCCTGTGTAACTTATAGGCCTGGGCATTCCACTTTTGTGGGTTCCACAGTGGCTGCTGCTATGACCAAGTTTCCTTAAACACCACAGTGGGATGTTTATTGAAGAAATCCACTAAACAACAAAGGCTTTTTAAATTTGAGGGAGATTTTATCAGGCCTCTCATCGATCCTACCCACAAGCACCTATACTTACGTGGAAACGTACATAAGAAGAGACCGTTCTGCAATAGGACAAGGCTTCACAACAGCAAAGCTGTTTACTGTTGTTGTTGTTGTTTTCAACACAACTGTACAGACGTGGGGGGAGCTGGATCCCAGGCTGGTATCAAATCAGACCTAATTGTCTGCCCCCTCGCCTTCAAAATTACTACTGCTTTGTAAGAGTTTTATTTTTTAAAAGTTTGCCCTAAGCTGAGATTTCAGGTTTTGTTACAATTTAAAAATTAAAAGCATCACAACATACACTATAAAGCATCAACAATACTTCACAACCCCCCTCCCCAAGTCTAACAAGATTAAATCTCCCAAACAACTTTGGGACCCACTTGGCATTGGAGCCCACCCTCAACAACCAGTAAGTATTGGGTGGCACAAAACTGTGGGCAATTTGCTCAAAGTACCCCCACCCTGAGGCTAGGTTTCTCATCTACCCCATTTTTCACTGAGATTACCAAATATCCTTTGAAGCACTATCTGCTTTCTCTTAAGACACTTTCTAAGTGATCCAATATATTTTTAAATTGTATTTTGGTATTTCGTTCACTGACTAAAAGGGCCCCAGAACTCTATATGAATAAATGAATAAAAGATGCCTAGCTCAGAACAGGATGAGCAAAACCAAATTTCAAAGTGTTTAAAAAGTCAAATGTGTTTCAGTGAGGTGCACTTGTAACAACACACTGCCACCTAGTGGGTTTTCTGATAACTCTACTGTACAGTGGTACCTCGGGTTACATACGCTTCAGGTTACAGACTCCGCTAACCCAGAAATATTACCTCGGGTTAAGAGCTTTGCTTGAGGATGAGAAAAGAAATCGTGCTCCGGTGGCACGGCAGCAGCAGGAGGCCCCATTAGCTAAAGTGGTGCTTCAGGTTAAGAACAGTTTCAGGTTAAGAACAGACCTCCGGAACGAATAAAGTACTCAACCTGAGGTACCACTGTATTCATAACACATTTGTTTAGAACTCACTCCTGCTTGCCAAAGAATCCAATACAGTACTTGGGGAAGAGGTGCGCATGCTCAGAAAAAAGTCAAACCAAGAGTTTCTAATGAAGATATTAATCTGCTCTTCCACAGAGTATTTGCTTATGACTCAGCTACCTAGTACAGTGTTTTAGGTTCCACAATAACATGAAGATATTACAAAGTGTGCTTCAAGATTAGGGCTTCATATCACAATTGGGTTGCTCCAGTCCGACTTTCCTGTGTGTGCAACTGACACAGTCACTACCACACATTTTGGCCCCAACCCACCTTGACCCCAGTATTTGTTGCTCTTCCACAGCTTGTGGAACTCTACAAAATGGCCCCCTTAAAATAGCTTCACTGGTTGCCAATATGTTTCCAGGTCTAATTCAAGGTGCTCACATTACTGTTCAAAGCCCTAAATAACTTGGGGGCCCAAACAACTGAAAGACCACCTCCTTTCCTATTGACCCTCTAAGGTGTTAAGATCAGCAAAGGGATCTTAGTTGAATTCCCTCGCTCCATTATGTAGTGAATAGAATGTCCCTATTTTCATGTGGAAGGTTGCAGAGCTATAGCTGTGGGGGCGCCGGCCAGGGTTTTTTGCCCTGGGTGAAGCCTCCAGAGGGGTGCCATTGAGGCTCCCAGCCTGTGTGTGCCTGCAAATGCATGTGTGTGCGTGTGCCAAACTGGGTCTTTGACCCGGATGAAATAAAGCCTAGTTTTGCCCCTGAATGTTAGGAGGGTATGTGATCATATGAATTGCATTTGAAATCATATAAAAGATCTATTGGCTGCATGCACTCTGCAATGGCTATTCCTATATCTGTAAGTCACTACCTGACGTGGCAACCATTTCACCAGCAACTCTGGGTCTTAGGATTGCTTTTTGTTGTCTTGCTGTTTCATCATTTTAATCTGCTGCAATTTTAAACAGTATTTTATTTGTTTTAAATGGCACAATGCTTCGTTTCAAATGGTGTTGGAAACAGCTCTGTGGCATGAAGTGTGGTCTAGAAGCTTGACAAATAAATAAAATGAGCCAGACCTAGCCATAGCCAGCCATGGCCTCATTAATAGCAAGCTCAGAGCACTAAATCACACCAGTGCTGTAGCGTCCCAAGCTTAACTCCTCTAGGGCCACTTATACCTTCCTTTGGGGATTCCAGCAACCAATTAGCAGGTTCCTCCTCCTAGAGTTCCACTGGCCAGCCAACAAGGACAGAACCCTTTCTGATTGGTCATCAAGATTAACAATTAGCAATGGCATTCATATGAACAAAAAGGACTACATGATCCTTTGGAACAAGGAGATTGTCAATAACTGTACCAATATCTCTTGCATGCACGTGTATATGTGTATGTATATATGTGTTTATATATATATACATGTGTATATGTGTATGTGCACACTCACACTTTGCACGTACAAAGATAAGAGTCTCATTGGTTACTCTGGCCACTTTTGCCTCAGGGCCATGTCCATCACTGGCCCACAGAGCAAGGTGATCGTTCTCTGCATAAGACATCAAATGCAGGTCTGGGGAAAATGGCAAGCACAACATACAAAGAAAAGAGGGCTTTAGGAGGCCAAGTTAAAAATGTAAACTTGTTAATCGGCCAGACAGACTAATACATCACTGCAGGCAAAGAAATCCAGGACACTAATCAAACCAGTTGAAAGGTACAGAACTTTTAAAAAAATATATTTCTTTTGAAAAACATGTTAATTCAAAAGGCTTTACAAGCGTGCACAAGAATTTTTAAATACATTGCTTTAGTATCCCTCAAAGAAACAATAACCCACAGCTTTACATTACCCAGATATCCAAACACAAACATTTAACTATCAGTATTCAGCACTCCATTGAATATAATGTTGCCCGATAAATGGATTCTTCTTTTTAACCAATATCAGACAACATTGTATTCTCCTCTTTGTAACAGAGCTTCTTTGCCAGTCATCTCACTACATTTTCTTAGCAGTAATTGAATAATACAGCTGCAACTTCCATTTAAACACCTTGAGATTTATGCAAATCTGTCATATTAAAAGTGTTGTATTTGATTAGAAAACTGCATCCAGCCAGCGTTAGTAATGCTCGTATGATTTAGCACTGAGTCTGAAAGTAGCCCAGCCAGCCAGCCAGCTACATAATATGGTCAATCCAGGAGCCTGTTCACATGACTCCAAAGGGAGTGTGAGGAAATGCAGTTTTTAAAGAGGGTCGTTTGATGTAAAGGACCACAATCCTAATCCTGGATGAAATGTGACTGTGACTTTAACAAGCAGATGACTGGCTCAAGGTAGTTTTTCTAATTCCTCTGGCCATCACAGCTTGTGTGCATGAACGAGCCCCCAAGTTTAACACACACACCCTTCTCAAATTGAACCAGTTAAATTACCCTTTTTAAAATGTAACGGTTTGGTATTCCAGTATCTTAGGGTTCATTCTCATACTGCATTGAGTTGCTCTACAAGTGATGCAGGAGAAGTCGTCTCAGGCTTGCATTCTATACCTGTAGAATGTTGTGCATGCACACAATAACACCCCATACGTAGATGGGAAGATTACATGGAAGCAGAATACATATGACTGCATGAAAACAAGCTCCAGTTCATATAATACATTTTATGTGCACGGGAGTGTGCATGTATGTGAACACATGTTCATGTATGTGAACACATGCATGCAAGCCACAGATTCTTTCCTGTCCCACAATGTCTGTAGCATGGACACATTGGGGCAATATGTGCACTGGACCTTTAACTGGCATTGGCTGTGTTTGAACAGAGCGCTAAACTATAGTATAAGCATTAGGTAAATGAGCCTCAGACTCATGCCCTCACCCATCCCTCAGCCATGAAGAAGAGATGGGAAGCCTTGGCTTCTCTTTCCAATTAATCAGAGTATACTCATCCACACTGTGGTTGCTCATACCATGGTTTGTTTATTGAAACAAGCCAATTTCTTAACACACAGTTTGAAATTGACACGCTTCTGTAAACCATAGTTAATACAAACCACACTCTTGTCAAGGTTCAGGCATAACACTGAACTGGGGTTGGTGAAAACAGAAGCAAAAGCTTCTGATCGCCCTATGGGTGCGCCAGAGGAACAGATGGGAGAGAAGCATGCAAGCTTGAGACACCACACTGGAACACAGCTATTACGTTTCTGTAAAAGGAGGAAGGGTTCTGAAGCCAGGTTTGCAGATATTCTATACGAAAATATGGACTACCACATTAGTTATTTATCTCCTGTGGCAAGAACAGAGATAAAATTCTATACCAAAGGTCTGTCATAATCACATCAGCATGAATCTTCTCTACTTTCTACTGATTACCTACAGCATGTTTTACCTATATTAACTTATTACCAAGGAAAGGATGGCCAGATGCATTAAATACTCTACATAACTTTATTAGGATGCAAATACATTCCTCTTTCTTTTTACCTCTGCTGGCTATTTAGGAAAAAAGCCGAAAACCAAAAAGGGTTGTGCAGATGCAATCCTAGCAGCCTACTTTATAGTTGCACCATAAGAATTTGGTCCTCCCAAGAAAGTAAATAAAACGTTTTATAAAGACGAGGGAGGGGAAAGAGACCAATCTGTACTAGCCAGGTGCTCTGAAATCCACACTAAAAAGTCTCAGGTCCTATACAAAGGAAAACTTTTGAGCTGAAATCAGTTTTGAAAGTTGAGACATCAAAGTGCTTTTGTTCAACTTTCAAAATTGGTACTCTACCGCAATTCTCCCAATTCCTGGTAGCAGAACTTATCAACCTGTTTTTCAAGTTGCCCCCTCCACATTTATTGGCTAAAATACTTCCTCGTTTTAAAAGAAAACAAGAAACCTATATTATTGTAATTATGTAGATAATATCTCAGATTTCATATTAGAGGTCAGATTTTGTAGTTTCTGGGGGATGAGAGATTACTCAAGTCCCTGCTCAAAGGGCTTCTCAGCTTTTGGGACTGCCCCAAATTTCACAAAAATGCTGATGGCAATAAACCGTGGTACTTATCATGAACTCTCTGCCATCAATATATTTTACTTATGTATAAGTGGAGCTATTGCACCTAGAGAGCCCAGAATCAAGTGTCAAGAAGGACTCTGCAAAATATAAGCTGTAAGGAATATGAGAGGTAACCTGCATTTCTAGAAGATGCATTTAATTACGAAAAATCCACACACAGATTATAAATCTTCTGTACAGGGGGTCAAGGAAATATTTCTCATTCTCCAGAAGGAATTGAAAACAAAACGGGACTCTTCCTGATCTTCAAGATACTGCTTGCTCCTCTTTGGGCACAGTCTATAAAAGAAAAGAAAGCAGCATTAGATCAGGACTTTAAAAGACAGGGAATTGCCTGGGGGAGAAAGATCACCAAAAAGCTGAACTGTTCCCAACTTTGGAAATGTATTCCCTTTAATATCTTTTTAAATAGCAGCAGGGTAGAAGGCTAAAGAGCAGCAGAGGGCCAAAACAAGAATTAAATTATTAAGTGCGAATAGGGGAGGAAGGTATCCTGCTCAGACCCTCTGTTATCAGCTAACATACTGAACTAATTGTTAATCATCTAGAATTGCTTAATTTGTAACTTCTCATTGAGAAACCCTGGATCTCAGGATTCTGAACCTCCCTTATGGATAATTAGCTGGGCATCATTTTCACTCCACGAGACCTGGAAACCTATTTTTAAAATGATATAAGTGTGGACAGTAATGTACGGGTCTTATGTTGAAAACCCTGAAGCAGCCTCCTATTATTTTCTGGACCAATTAAAAACTGTTACCAACTTTGCATGGTCAAGGCTTTGAGAAATAATGCCCTATAGAAAGATCCCAAAAGATGGAAGCCACACATCTTTTCAGAGAAAACAATGCTGTATTAGCATTTATCAATAGGCAAGGCAACATCAGGAATGAGAGGAATGAGGAGGAAGAAACAGAAGGGAATGACCCAAATTACAGATGGCTGGATTGCTTTTGTTAATATTTGGACTTTTCCTCTAAGGAATTCAAGGGTTCCAAGGAACTACATGGGGCTTATCCCACTTTATCTTCACAACAACCATGTGAGAGTAAGTTAGGCCGAAAGTGGAGAAGTGGCCCCAAGTTTACTCAGGGAACTTCGTAGCTGAGCACTCTATGAACTATGCCATACTTTCTTTTATATACATTATCTGAAAATCTAAGGTTAAGAAGCAGGGAGGATATTCTAATATGAGAAAGATTACTGTGCTCTGCACCTTGAATCGATCTGATGAGCATACTCTTCCCAGAGCCAATCAGCTGGGTGGCTCAATGGGATGTTGACATGCTGGCGGCGGGGGGGGTTAAAACTACTCATCCCTACATGCTATGAGAAGAGAGGGTGAATGAGTGTGGAGAAGGCAGTGTGGCCCCAAACTCACAAGGTCCTAGGGCCACAAAAGGATGCACCCTCCTGCCTCACAGAACAGGAAAGGAGGTATGGGAAAAGTCAAAGAGGAGCACTGGGAGATGTACAGAAAGGCTTGTTGTCTTTCTCAAGGTGGTCATTAAGCCACAGGCCTTGAGGAAACAATTCTCCTTTCTCCACATGGTTCCAGGTGCCCGGCAAACTACAGAACAGGGCACATTAAAGATCCTGTACTTTACTTTCTCAGAAGGATAAGGCAGAGAAAAAATTGTGAAGTAATGTACCTTTGAAGCTCAGAACAAACTCTCTTTCCAGTTATGGAAGAGCCAGATCATACTGTGATTTAGACTGAATTCAAAAAGCCTGCCAATATCTGGGCCACAATGAATTCAAGGAATGCAAAGTCAATTAATAAGCACCAAAATACACTCTGGGAAGCAGGAGAAATGGCCATGCAAACAAAATCTCAAGTACCTGACGCAGGAGCTGCCTGCCTAGGTAAGAGGTCGCCACACTGGTCAGGTTCTTCCTGCTGCCTACTTTGCACCGGATATAGCCATACAAATTGGCCCCTTGCAATGTCACACCCATTATCACTATCGCCTGTGGAGAGAGATGACAAAGACATGTAACAGAATTCAGGTCTCATTACACTCAAAGGAACAAGTTCAGTCAGATATTTGCCAAGCAAGCCACTCACCAGCCACTTAACTTTGAAAGAAAACAGGGCGCTGAAGGCAAAAATCACCCAGAGCAAAGGGCAGCTGATAAGCCCTAGCCAGAAGATTCTGGACTCTGCTTCTGATGTTGTTTTCTTCGTCTGAGCAGATGCCTAATAATTTGGAAAGAAATACAGAAGTTTTCTTTTTTAACGTGGCTTACCAAATGTAATGCTCTGAACCAGCGGGACCTAAAAATTGCACTGGCAAGTCATACAGTAAGAACACTTAACTGCATTTTTACAACCATGTTTCCTACTGAGAAAAATATATTTCAGCCTGTTATTTTAGAAGGGGAAAAAAAGAGCCACCTAATCAGAATACCAAAGATTTCCACCACCTTAAGCCACAAACCATCACCCCAACATTTCCAGGCATGGCACAATGCCATGACACAATAGCCTCTTTATAAAGCTACTAAAAATTGGGAGCACTGACCTTGGACATACAATAGCCTGAAAAAAAGATCATTCAGCAAACTGAACTAAAACATCCCAATGAAAAGCAGCTGAGGTATTTTTTAAGTAACAGAATGTGATATTTTAATTGCATACAGCAAAATAAAGGATCAAACCAAAGTAGTTTTTGAGCAGTGCTGCATATACTGAAAATGAGTGTTAGTCAAATAATGATGAGAGGTGTTCCACTACTAGCCAACTAAAATCAATGAATTCTTCTATAAATAATGGGGAAGGAAAGCATGCCACAACTGGAAATAGTATCTCCATAGTAGCCATAGTGGAGGTGAAGGTTATTTTATCTTCGGAATGCTCATTATTCCTATCATTTTAAAGGCCTGTACAGATGTAACAGGGCTTGAATCCCACATATGATTACTGAATCAAGACCAAGCTCTAGGATGTTTGCTTCCTGCCACAAGGCTTCTCCTTTTCCATATGGATTTCCATTGTAAGACTTCACAATAATTAAAAGTTACATTTCAATAATTAAAAGTTACATGTCAACGTTTTAATAGTAACCAGGGTATTCTGCTATCCAGGCTCTGAAACCACTTAATGAAATCTGGTTAGTACAAAACAGTTAACATCACTGTTCATATAGCTTGTATAAATATAGTTTGGTCTTTATATGCCTAACTGTAAATACTCTATTCCAAGTTCAGTAATATAATCTGTGTTCTTTCGCTGTGAAATTAATGACATATCTTTGTAGCATTGTCTCTAAAGCAAAGGATAGGGAAAGCCAGATTTCACACCCACACTAACTGTTGCTCCAGTTCAATATGTCTTATGTCCCCCAAATGGCATATTGAATGAAAGATGTCTACAGCCCTGGAAAACAACACCATATACCACCAACTGCAGACTTCCCTCAAGGACTGGGAGAACTTTACCTTCCTGGCTTCAAACACCCAGTGGCTTTTGCCGTCATCATCAACTTGGTTCCACCAGCGGAGGCCGACCATCAATCTCCCTGTGACATTCTAGAGAGAGAAATACAAGATTACTCCATGGGATAAGTGAAGGCAGGAATGAATTGATTCCTCCCATTACATAGCAGCCTGCCTGGTGGCCTTGGATGCTTCTGAATGTGCCTGGGATTTGCAGCACCTTGGGAAACCACAGACATCTCATACCCTAGAGGGGACTGCAGTCTGAAAAGGGGGGGGGGTATTTATTTATTTGTATTCCTCCTCACCAAATGGCTTTACATGGGTGGTATGTAGGGTGCAACTCCATCACAGATGCTGAGTTCTACTCAAGAGGGGTCTAGATGCCTCTCTGCATGAAACCAGCCAGTTACAATCATCCCTAGAAATGGCTGGATCTCAATTCATGTTGGCAGCCATTGTGGTGTAGTGGTTAGTGTATCACACCAGGACTAGGGATACCCTGGGTTTAATCAATACCCTACCCCCCCCCCCACACACACACTTTCAAAAGGAAGCTTGTTCCTTCAGAGGTTAAATGTACTCTGCACATACCTAGAGGTATGAGAGTACATGCAAAAACACTTGCTTACTTTTCCTACTGAAGTTAAGGGATTTAGAAGAGAGAATTCTAATTCAAAATCTAAGAACTTGGCCAATCTGCCCACTCTCCTTTGAGAACAGCCATGTTATAGCACCAACAAACTCCCAACAGTATTTACCTTCACTGCCCAAAAGTCACATGACAGAAGTAGGATGATCGTCACCATACAGGCAATATAGCTGCTGCTTAACAATTCACAGAGTAAGTAGACGATTATTGCACTGACCCGGAAAAACAAGTGAAAGAAGGAGGCTATCGGATGTCTGTAAAAGGCACATGTAGACAATAATTTAGTAATGCATTTATCTGTTCACTCTGTCCAAATCAAAAGGCCTAACAAGGGTTATAGTTTCAATCGTAATTCCATGTTATGGCACTTCATAAAGACAGAAGTAATTATAAAAACCAACTAATTAATTACCATAGCATAATCAGTGTGGGCCGACAGAAAGTGTCAATCTTTAGCTGGTGAGATAGACCTCTCTAACAGCACTTCCTTGCAAAGTTTGCTAAGAATACAGCGGCAAGTAAATATTGCAGTTCAGAAGAATACATCTATTTCCTTCTAAAATAATAATCTGCATGCACAGGTAAATCATTCAGATGGAACCTATCCAGAGCTTTGTCAAACACTTTCAGACACCAGAAGACTGGCATGGAGCAGTTCTGTGCTTAATGATACATTGTGCATTCAATGCTATGCATATGTCAAATCCATTAACTCTGTTTGGATCAATTTTTCTTTGCTCACTCTGAACTAGGGAATTTCAAAGCCACCTTAGCATGCCAGCATCTGTAAATGCTCCAAACCAGGTTTCTTGCACCTGGATAAGAACATAAACACACCCTTTGTGTCAGACAGTATAAATAAACCATAGCAGCAACAATGCATTGGCAAGCAAATGCTGAGTTGTCTGGAAAGCTATCCACCGTAGCATTTTGAATTTTATTTTTGGCCTCCAAAAGTCTTTGGTCGATAAGGTTTCATTTATTTGCAAATAATCTTATATACCACCAATGGATATAAATTATCTTTTTTTTTAAAGAATATTTATTAAGTTTTCCAATTTTTAGACAAAACAAACAAACAAAACAAACAGAAACATTCATCAAAAGCATTAGATTCATAAACCATACTTTTAAATAACAAATTTCTCAGACCTCATACTTCTTCTTCTATCCCAATTAAGATTATTTGTTCAGCAAATCCTTCATTTCAAGCATTACAGCTTGTAACATTACCTTATTTTACAAACCCTTTCCCCCCCCGTCTATGTTCTTATATATCATTGCAGCTAGAAACCTCTCAATTTCAATCCAATACCATCTAACTTTCTTAAATTTTACAATATTTCTGTAAATAGTCCTTGAATTTTTTCCAATCTTCTTCAGCCGACTCTTCTCCCTGGTCACGGATTCTGCTCGTCAATTCTGCCAGTCCCATACAGTCGATCAATTTCATCTGCCATTCTTCCAGAGTGGGTAGATCTTGCGTCTTCCAATACTTTGCGATGATTATCCTTGCTGCTGTTGTAGCATACATAAAAAAAGTTCTGTCCTTCTTTGGCACCACTTGGCCGACCATGCCCAAGAGAAAGGCCTCTGGTTTCTTCAAGAAGGTATATTTAAATACCTTTTTCAATTCATTATATATCATTTCCCAGAACGCCTTAATCCTGGGACACGTCCACCAAAGGTGAAAGAATGTACCTTCACAATGGATATAAATTATCGAGGTGATGCAGAACAATATCTGCGATAAAACTTAAAACAAAGTGGATGGCATGCAACATTGGGGGGCTGTTCCATGAAGGGAAGGGCCATATCACAGTAGCAGAGCAGAAGGTCCGAGGTTTCATCATCAGCATCTCCAGGTAGAGCTGAAAAAGACCCCTGTCTGAAATCCCACAGAGCCAGTGTAGACAACAGTGAGCTGAATGGACCACTGGTCTGACTTACTGCAAGAGAGCTTCCTATCCAGTGCTGCAGCCACAATTCCCTACGGGTGGCAAGAGACCCCCAATTGTGATTCCATATGCATCCACAGGCCTTAGTACCTACATGGCAGTTAAGGCAATCAAACTCCTGCTGTGATCCAATTTACATGGTCCCCAGCACAAACAAAGAGCATGGGGTTGCGTCACAAGATCTCCTCCATTTCATATAATCCTGGTCTATTTCCAGAATAGCACCACAGTGCCATTTCCTCAAGGTATATGTGAAGGTATATGGGAATGGAAGCCCTTGCCCAGCTTGACTGGATTTCTATATGGTTGATTCCTTACCAAAATATATCAAAAATACTTCTTACTAGATACAGACACACACACACACACACACACTCTCTCTCTCTCTCTCTCTCTATATATATATATCTGATGTGACTTATTTTGACCCAAACAGAACTAGAATATAAAGCATGTACAATTTAAATATATGTATCATATGATATTCAAGACAGAAATCCTACAAGAAAGCTATTCAATAAAGCATACAAGAAAGCCAGTGCAAGAGCTTTTATTTTCCCCAACAGACAGACACAAGAAATGGCAGGTCTTGTACCAAAGAGACAGCAGCCCAAGACAATTCTAGCAATTACTTACTTGATCTTTGATTTCTTCGGCCTCCTGGAGGTTTCATCATCAGCATCAAAGAGTGACACATCTTCTGTGTCATCACTACTGTCCTGGACAAGCACATGGGCAAGGTTAGAAAAGACAGCATCAGTGGTGAGATTGCATAAAATCATAGAGTTGGAAGGGTCATCTAGTCTAACCCCTGCAATGCAGGAATCCTGCCACAGCCATCCCTTGGTAGGCTTGAACCCCCAACCTTCTGGCTAACAGTCAGATGCACTGACCACAGGAGGGCAGCTTATACAGTCAGACAATACATTCTGAACACTTTATCTGATCTCTGTTTTCTTGAGACATTATAGAGCATAACAAATTATTTCAGAGAACAGTAATGACTTCAACTGCATAAACATCCTTTTCCTTAGATAATGTAGTTGTCAGTTATCTATTTTTTTCTGGCCACCTGTTCCAGATCCAAAATACTGTATGTGGTTTTTTAAAATGCATTTTTAAAACCTTCAGCATTTTGTAAATTTCTGCAAATGCCTGAAAAAGTCAAATGATATTTTAATTTTTTCTCATCTTAAAGGACCATTCAAAGTGGTATTTCATATAGTTTCATTTTCAGGGGTATTAATTATTATGAAAAGGCACTTTGCACAGCAAGAACCCAATCATTTGGGAGAACGCCAAGACAATTAATTGGGAAGAAAATTTGCCACTTAATATGTTTGCTGCCTTCGAGTCCCTGTCAGGCAAAAAGGTGGGGTATGAATAAATAAATAATAAAAATATACAAATAAAAATATGCTTACTCAGAAATAAGTAGCACAAAGGTAAATGAAACTGACTCCTATGTGTGCACAAGGAATACAGCAGTCAAAGTGTGTTGTGGTGGCAACTTGTTTGTTTGTTTGTTTGTTTGTTGTTGATTGAATTGATATACTGCCCTAAACTCGAAGGTCTCTGGGCGGTTCACAGAACAGAATTAGAATATACAACCACAAAATACATAACCAAAATAAAAGCAACAATCCAATACTCCCCCCTCCATAACTTGGAATCATGTTAGTTTACTACGGCCGAAAAAACTTCACAGCCACCGCTACTCTTCATTGTTTCCTTCTAATGATGCCTAACTTCTAGGGTTTGGGAAATCCTAAAGAAATGCGATGCATATAAAGCAAATGCAAAAGAAACGAAGAGGGATAAAAGAAAACCAAGTGCGAAGAAAGCAACATTTTTTCCCAAACAAACAAGCCCTTAGTTTTGTGCATAGAGGAAAGGAGGTCGGTGGTGAGGCTCATCCCGCCGCCCGCCCCTTCCTCCTCTGTAAGCAAAGCAGCCCCCCAAGTCGAGCAGCCCCAGACAGCGACCCCACCTGCGACCCACTTTCCCCCGCGGGCCCCCAGCCATCTAGCCCCTCCCCCGGGTCCTCCCCCAACTCGCGCCCCCTCAAGGGCTCCCTCTGACCCGCCCCGCTCGCAAGGAAACCGAGTCACCCACCCGCTGTCCCCCACATCCCCACCTGCCGCAACATCGCTTCCGCCTTCTGCCACGTCACAATGCCGCCCAGCGGGCGAAACCCGACACGCCGTCGCTCTGCGACCGACGCGCGCGATTAGTTAGAACTAGAAAAAATACAAGAGCGACCCGCTTCTTGAACTTCCGGGAGTAAAAAACAGCAACGAAGAGCATCCATTTTGGCCGACAGATAAAAGAAAAGAGAAACACATCTCAGGTTCCGTGTACCAGTATTCCGCATTTTCATCGGCAGCTGTTTTAAATGTGTCCTAGGGCGGCGCGGAGAATATCGGGTGTCTTCGCCGGCGTATTGGGGACTGAGCTGCTGCAGCAGGATGTCCACCCAAAAACGAAAGGAAGCGGCAGGAAGGACGGGAGACTGTGCTTTTCCCGGCTCACGGCTTATTTCGTGTGTTTTAATGCCGTTGCATGTGAATCTGTATGCCAAATATATATAGCCGCTTATTGCAAAGGGAAGCAATGATGCTGAGAGAATGGCTCACAATATTTTCCATCCACCACCACGCCACTCCTCCTAAGATACTGTTCATATATACAAGGAGAGACCAATCATCCTATATTGCCCCCTCAGGACCCATCCAAATCCAGATGTCACTTGCATGCAGAAGCCTTCCCTTCCAGGACTTGCATGGCTTCAAATGTTGACAAGCTTGTTCTTTATTGCTACCTGCCTGTTCATTCACTGTGAGCAACATTAAAATCTTGAATTTCTCAGTTGATTTCTACAGGCTGCAGTCAGTTCTGCCTCTGTCAGTGCCAGATGTACGTATAAGCTAAGCAAGCTATAGCTTAGTTCCCCCCGCCCCCCCAAAAAAAACAAAAACACTAAAGGGGGGAAAAAGCACCTGGATGTACATTTCCAAAATATAAGATAAAAAACCAAGTAAAATAAAACCTACATACAGCAACAGTGGCAAATGGCTTTAGATAACTATTAGGTCCATAAATTACCACATAGCATATATTCAACACAAAAATCAGCGACAATTTGTTGTTGACAAAGGACAGGTGGACATATAAAGGGCCCCATTACCTTCAGTAGCTTAGGGCCTCATCAAATCTAAATCTGGCCCTGGCCTCAGTGGAGATCTCCCCTGTCCTTCCCTGTTTGTTTCTGTTTCCATATCATTCAGTTTGTCATGCTTCTTCTGCAGGTGGTTTCATCATTTCCAGAAGGCTTTAACTATTCAGACTGTTTTAACTATTCAATGCAGCTATTTGAGGCTGTTCCCATCGAAGCTATGAGGAGGAGTATAGCCAAAATCAACTGCATATGTGCAAGAGCAGCATGGTTAAAATGCTGCTGGGCCCAAGAAACTCGTGCAATGTGATGCAAATTCTTTGCAGGTTTGGCCAAACTTGGCCCTCCAGATGTTTTGGGACTACAACTCCCATTAACCCTAGCTAACAGGACCAGTGGTCAGGGAATTGTAGTTCTAAAACATCTGGAGGGCCAGGTTTGGACATGCCTGCTTTACAGGCAGTAAGCACCCCTGGGCTCTGGTTTCAAATGTGGCGAGGTAGTCTCCCTCCTACCCCCATATTTCAAGTTGCTGTTCCCACCAGAGAGGGGGCAGGGAGGTCTTCATATGATGTTCATTGCCTAATCCAGTTCACTGAAGCTGCCCTCTGTGCAAGTGCTGTCACCCGTGAGTGCACAATGCTACCTGAAATGTACACACCTCACCTTAACTGTGGCTTCTGTTTTCTAATCAGATTAAAACTGGATTGAGGGAAAACACATCAAACAGAAGTATTTCTCAAGAAGTCACAGGATACCTATGGATTATGGCTATTGTCATGTCTACTCAGCTTCAAACACCAGTGGTGGGAAGGTGCTGGAGGCAAGCAGTAATGTGCACAAAGCTTTAGGTTGCAATCTGCGAATCAGTCACATTGAACATGAGGGTGCGTAGTAGAAATGACTAGGATAGCACTGTAATTTCAGAGTAAATCTGCAAAGGAACAGGCCAAAAGGCATATCATTTCAGCAAGGCAAAAGCTGTTAAATGTGAACAGTTTGTAGGTTTGTGTCTCTGCTAGGAACCTCCATACCAAATATGGTATTTTATGTCAATAAGAAGAACTAAATACTGATAGTAACTCAGTGGCCAGAGTCAGGAAAAACTAGATGGTGGTTTAAACTACCTTTGCAAACATATGAGATGGTTAGCTGTTGCTAAAACTGCTAATAAACGGTAAAAAGAAGTCTAAAGGACAGAAAGACCAGCACCAACTCGAATGCAATTTCCATAGAAAATTACATTTATTCATTATATTTTCCCTTGGCCCAACCCCCAAAGCAGGACTAAGGACAAATTTATTTATTTTGTTTATTAATTTATCTGCAATATTAACACAAAGTCTGTAAACTGTCAGGATCTTTGGGTGGCTTACAATGTTCAAATTAAAACAACAACAGTAAAACCAACCACAAAATAATAATTTAATTTAAACAATTTAAACAACATTTCAGTTTCAGCTGGTCTCACCCAGTTAGATTTACAGCTATGGGATTAGTTATCCCCTTGTCTTCCCCCTTGTATAATTTGTGAACCACACAAAGCAGGTGTCAAAGATGAATCAATGCCAAAACCACACCAGCATCAGGGACAAAATGGATCTGCTCAACTTCTTCTTGTGAAGGAGATGCTAAGCATACTCTCAGACCTGTCACTCTAAGGTATATCTTAGGCTTTCAGTGTTAGAGGAACAATATTGTCCTAGATACTTCGAAGTTTAATAAATAAACTTAATAAATATACAAAAAACACCAACGAATACAAGTAACATTTTAAAACACTAAATAAAAGCCACACTAATAACTAAAAAGTTACCCCAAACTATTAGCTATCCCAGCATAAACTCAACATATTAACAATTTAGAATATTGTATAGTATTAGCAGTCTAATTTATTTCAACTAGTGAAGGCTGCAGAGAGAAAAAAATTGTCTTTAAGGCCCACTTAAACATGAAGTGGGGTAGAGACAGTCTGATATTGCGGGGAATTTAATATGCTGCTCCTTCCACCCTGTTTGGAAGGTGGGAACAGACCCACATGAAAAGCAACAAGTAAGGAAACAAGTTCATTACAAAGCAGGTACCGCTGTAAGAGCTGTTGTAGCCAGGTTTCTTTATTTTGTGAACATATATTAATTGATGGTGACTCTTGGACACCTGGAGGATGTCCTCAATAAGACTGCAAAGTTTAGAACATTTTCATTAAGATTTGGGCTATATGGTGAACTTTGAGAAGTGTACACACAGTCTTAGAAACAAAGCTTACAAACAGAATCATTGTAGAGTCATGTTAATAAACCTTTCTCTAGAGACCAGGAGTATTTGTAAACTGCACTCACTGCAAACTGGAAAGACATTTCTTTGGGGAGTGAAGTAGCTTCCCCATCATATCCAGCCCACCCCACCCCCAGTGCAGCCCAGAGTCCCACCTTCTCAGCCATGTGAAAATCTGGATAATTCAATAGAGTTTGTTAGCATTTTCTGAAAGGTAGCTTCAAGCTGAGGGTAAAAATTCAGCCCAAAGCTCTCCAGTGCCAGCTGTTTGGTTTGTAGGCAGTTGTTTGGAAGGAATAGCAGGCTGCTTTGAAAAGCGAAGTTCAGATGAAAACATTCTCTCCAAGTTCAGGAGCTGCAACTTTGCCCTCCTTGTTGAAATCGTCAATGGGGAGACCTTTAATTTTCCTTAGCCAGGCATTTTTACACTCTTTTTCTCTGTTTGCTATAACCTTGGTCTTCTGTGCCTGATACTCGTGCGCCTTAGCTTCTTCATACTCTTTCATCTGTTGGGTTGTCAGAAGCCGGAACCCAGAATTGAGCCGGTATGGGTTTGGAGTGTGGGTGAAGAAGAGTTTGGGTCGCCGTGGTATCATGTCTCTATCGGGTTGGGCAATCTTCATTCGAGGCACTTTGATGGATTCGACAGAGCTTGTAAAGTGACCAACGACATGCCCTATGGCAGGTGGAGATGGTATCTTTGCCTGGCGAGAAATCTTTCCCCCTCTGGCCAAGTTGCTGCATGATTGGGAACGTGTAATAGTGGGGGCTGGGATGAAGGATTTCACCCTGCTTCCAAGCAAGGAGTTCTTCAAGCTTAACTGCAGCGTTTTGGTTTCATAAGGTGTGGAAATCCTTTCCATGCCGATCATGCAACGGGCAGCCTTCAGTCGTTTCAGCTGGGTTGATGGATCCATTTTCAGTTGCTCTGGACTTTGGGCAGCAGGGGTCTTTTGGGGCAAATTTTTCTGGAGAAAGGCAGGCCCCCAGGCATCTTTGATTTTCATATTGTATGCCATGTTGGCACTGACTTGGTCTGTCTGGTAGGCATGCTGCATTGTGCTAACAGTGAGAAGTATCTGGTCCCCAGACAGGGGACCATGGAAACGCCTCTTCTTTATGTGCTTTACGAAAGCATCAGCATCCTGGCCCGATGCAAAGTTGCTGGCTGAGGGCTTGTTTTCCTCTAACTCATCTCCTGTTTTCAAAAATAAAAGTGAAATGAGTGAAGATTAGCACCTGGGGGAAGGCAGGGCAGAACTTGGAGCACAGGTCTGGGCCCCTACTTGGTAGATCTGAAGACCCCCCAAATGAAGTCTTTTAAAAATCCATGGATTGAAAGAGGAACCTATGGGGACCAGGAGCTCCACTGTCAGAAGAGCTAGAAGAAGAGTAGCTAGCTTCCTGCTGAATGCTTCCCCTCTCCTCTCTCTGTGAGACTGGGGGCTGTGGTTTGTGCAGGATGGGGGGGGGCTGAATGACTGAATATGGGTAGGTGGGTAGGGGCCTGCAAAGCCTGATGAGTAGAGCAGGATGGGGAGAAGGCTTGGGTGTTTGTTTGAGGTGGGGAGGAATAAATCATGTTGGATGGCACTTTAGTTTTAAAGGCAAAAGTCCAAAGAGGGAAGGGATATGACTAGGAGGAAGGAGTGGTGCCAGATGATAAGCTTGTTGCTCAATGGCTCACAAAAATGTGGAGCTCACTCTGCACATTACCATGTAAAGGAGGGCCCAAAGTCTTCAACTCACCTAACTGCAGCACTGGGTTTACTGTGAGATGAATTCATTGTTGCTGATGATGTCAAAGTGGTTGCCATGGTGCGCCAAGACAAGCACAGTTCCAGGCTACTATTATGTCATGCAGGAGTGTGAGGTGGATGTTATGGAGACGAAGGGTAGAGTACGTGTTTGACATTTGTACGATCTAAAATGTATATTGGCTCTGTTTCTCTTTCTAATTTAGCATCCCTTAACCTGCTGCTTTGTGGTGCTTTGTTTATCCCATTTCCCACCTGCATCTTTACTATTTCACTTTAACATGTAGTAAAGGATATTCCCATGCCCTGACCCACATTTTATTTTCCCCACCCTCACCTTCCGTCAGTCTGTTTTAAAATCTACATTCCCCCCTCCTGTTTTGCCAAGTCAATAGCAGGTTTTTTAATGGATCTCTGATGGACCATAGAGCGCTTAGTGGGGGGAAAGATTTTTATTTGAACAAAATAGGCTTCTCGTGTAAAACCTCCCCAGATAATCTATGATCCACCCTCTTACACAAAGAAACAATCACAAGGAAGCAATCCCCACAATACCTTCACTCAGACAACCCACATATAGCACCAGATCACCAAATCCCTTGTTCCAGCCATGGCGGGGAGGAGGCCTCAGGAACAGCAGCGTCCAGTCTGTGATGCAGCAACGTTGACTATGTTGCCCCGCACCCAGACTCTCTGCATCAAATGCCTCCACGGCCGCCACCTGTGGTGATTAGGGCTCCTCCCAGTCCCATAATCTGGGCAATCGAGCCCGGGCTGGGCCACCCTCAAGGGCAGGAGTGCTCCTGCGAGGACATGCGGCCTTCAAGGAATGGTTGATTGCGCAAGGCCAATCCTAAGCCTGCTCGATCCTTCTTTGGCGTTTCCACTACACCTACCAAATCTACAATTTGCATACTGTTTATTTTGAGTATGCTAATCAGCTCTAGTGGCCTAAAGCTGGACTACAGGAACAAATGGCACCTTTAAATGCAGCTGCACATTTTCAATACACCATAGTTCCTTACCTACTAGAGTTGTTACAGATTTTGAACGCGCGGCAATAGAAAAGAGTCTAGTCTGCTCATCTGGCTTCATTTCCAGGGTTACTACATTTTTGCGCATCCTGGGAAGAGGTTCCTTCAAAATTTGATAACGAAGAGCTAGAAAAGAAGGGAATAATTTCGGCTGCTGTCCAAAGCACACTTATTGTGAAGGAAGTCCTACTGAACGCAGTCAGACTTTCTTCCAAGTATATGAGAATATGGCTATATGGCTGCAATCTTCAAATGGCTTAACTCCAGAGTTGTGTTTTGTGGATCAGTGGGACTGTGCATGCCAGTGAGCTTGGGCTTATCAGTTTTGTGTCAGCTACAAACATCCTGAACATATATGAGCAATGTATCACTTGATATCTGTTTCCTCTTGATATCTGTTTCCTCTCTCCAGAAATTCTAGTTAATTGGAATATTGTGAAATTAGAAAAATGTGAAAAGTAGTCTGATAGGACTTCTTCACCAAAGGGATTATCTAACTATCAGTTTTGTGTCAGCTACAAACATCCTGAACATATATGAGCAATGTATCACTTGATATCTGTTTCCTCTCTCCAGAAATTCTAGTTAATTGGAATATTGTGAAATTAGAAAAATGTGAAAAGTAGTCTGATAGGACTTCTTCACCAAAGGGATTATCTAACTACTGTGCAGTTGGTCTTGTATAATTCTTAAGAACTTATTAGAACACATTCAAAAGGAGTACTTCAGTAGAAACCCGTCTTACTCTTCATTATTCCAGAGAACCAAGATCAAACCCATCTTGCAAAACTACACAAAGATTTCTGATGAATATTCCTAGGAACCCAGAAATATCCAGCCTTTCTTTCTGTAATGGAGGTAGGTTTTATAATTTTTTAATGTTGCTTTTAATATATGTGTTATATGTTTATTGTTGTTAAGTTGCTTTGAGTATCTTGTATATGAAAAAAAGAAAAGTGACTAATAAGTTTAATCAATAATAACCTAGGAGAATGTCATCAAGCAGAATATGACGCCATCTGATGAAGGGAAGTTGGCCCTAGATTGTATATTTTCTAGTCTAAAAGCCACATTTCCTCATGGAGAACCTTTTAAGGGTCACGTGACAGTCTTGGGTGTGGCCCAAGTGGGTGAACAATGGATGTAACTTTTATCTTCCTACAGTAGCTGAGACACAAAAGGGCTAGGTTTCTGCACGTGCATGTGCGCCCATGCACACACACACACACACACAGCCACGTGTCTCCATCTGAAATATACTCAGAGTCGCAAAGTGATTTCATGCTCTTTATTCAGCTCATAGTGGTGAGGAGGAATGAATGAAAGTCCCCTCAAAGTATCTGCTTTATATACATTATTTACACAATGGGCTGCACATGATTGGCTAATTCCGGAATTCTACTGTAAGCCAATCAAGTTGTGGATTGACTTCTATCTGGAGCATGATTGGGTGGTTCCTGCCAACCAATCATACTGCTGCATTGTTCTAGGACCAATCAGACTGCTGCATTCTGAACCCTATTATTCTAGGACCAATCAGACTGCTGCCTTTTGGATCCTATTGTTCTAGGACCAATCAGACTGCTGCAGTTTGGATCCTATTCAACTCAGTACATAACACCATCCTTCATTCAGGCAAGTAAGAGGTGTTATCTTATTGTAAGGATGCATTGCAGTCAGGGCTGGATTTGGTCTCTGGGCATAAGGTCCCCCAATCCTGCTCACAAATCCATGATTATATTACATGAGTTCCGCTTTTTACCTATCCAAAAAACAGTATAAAGCAGGACATTGCAGATCGCTTGTGTATTAAAACCTACAGATAATTCATTCTATCTTCAAACAGCCCCCAATGACCTGAAATATCCCCGCACAGCCATCTGTTTTGCATATGTACCCAGAACTGGTTCATATGCTCAGATTTTGGTTGTGCTTGCTTTACCCTGCAGCAAACTGAGTGGGCAAAAGGAGTCTGATTACTCGGCATTTGCACAACTCAATGGCTGCATTGGGGTGTCATGCTAAAGCATAGTTTGATGAACAAGCTGGAGTGAGCCACCGCAAGCCTCAGGTTTGAAAGATCACCCATCTTCTCTGGTACAGCCATGAAGAGGCACTTGGAAGCTCTCACTTCTGCTTAGCCACAGCTTGTTGAGTTCTCCAAACCAATAAGCTGTGCTTAATGTCAATGTAGTTCAAAGCTAGCTTGTGTCAAATAAACCATCGCTAACATCAACCATGGTTTTGCAGTTGGGGCAAAACAAACAGGCTGTGGTTGAGCAAAACCTTCCAAACTCTTCCTTGTAGCCACAGCAGAGTGGCAGGGGCAGTTGTGTGAGCCCAAGGCTCACTGCAGCTTGCTCACATAATCCTAAATGATGATATGTCCTTCAACCTTAGGTCCCCGGATGTTGCTTGACAGCAGTTATCATCTCTAACCGTTGGCTAAACTGGCTGCATATGATATGAGTTATAGTCCAACAACATTTGGAGTACAGATAGATTTTTCATTCCTCTTTGTGAGTGATAAAAGGAGGATCAGACCACCCTTTTACTGCATGTCAAATGCAACATAGATCAAATGTGATGCTTATCATCACAGGGTATTAGAATTTAAAGGAGAGATGACCAAGGCTGTATACAAGCCAACTAAACACCCTGGAAGAATTTGTAAAAGGGTGAGGAAGTCCCTCCCTTCTTGACGCCTACCAACACTTGCAGGATTTCACCTGCCATTTAACTTAATACTTGATGGGCATCAGGAGCAGTACCTGGAGTAGAATTTCTGAAGTATTTCGTCGACTTCCGAATAATGTCATAGGAAAATACTGTTTTGGTGTTGTAAAGCTTCCATTTATTTCTGTGGGACCGTTTCTTCTGCCCAGAAAGTAAATGTGGCGGCATTATTTGCAATGCTTTGTCGTCAAATTTGCTCTTTTCTTTCCTTTTAGTTAGTTGTTCGGAAGCTAGTGTGTGGTCCCACACTACTTCCTCAAACTGGAACATAACCACACTGCCCAGTGCATTAACCAGTAGCCTAAAAGAAAGGCAAAGGTAGTGAGAAAACACCATGGCCAACTATCAGAAAGTACCAAATGTGTAGTGCTATAAACTGAGGAGTGAGGCATTATTAGAACCTTCAATCTGCAAGGAAGGAAAGGTGGTATGGATGTAGCTTACTGCCACACTGCCTTTTCCTGCAACTAGTGACATGATTTTATTTTTTTTCAAATGCAAATAGCAATCACGTGGTGGGGTGGAAGACTGAGAATTATAGAATTGTAGCAAATGGGGGAGGAGAAATTTTAAACTCTCGTTCCCTTGGTGCAGTCCTAATGAAAATTGCTCCTCTAAAGCTGTCATTTGCATGGGGATGGTTCCGTTGGTTTCATGTAGATGTTAAACAGCCATAGGGGATAACATCAAACCCCGAGGAACCCTGCACTGAAGACTCCACAGGGCTGAAGAGCACTCCCCAAGCGTCACTCTCTAGAAACATCCATCCAAACAGGACCAGAACCACTGCAAAGCAGTGCCGTCCACCAGCAATTCAGACAATCACTCCAGAAGCAATCCAAGGCCCTTCACATGCCAGCCCACACATTTCCTCAGAAATGTATATGACAACCTTTATTATTTAAGAACTGGGAAATAATGTCTGCAACCTACGTGTTTTCCACTATACAGAAGGACACCACGGGGTCACCTCTGCTATTGGCTCTCAAAACTCTCAGGCAGGTCCCTGTCAGGAAGTTGAATATGCGTATCTTCCCATCCGCACAGCCACTGATGACTCTGAGATAGAGAAATCCCAGGGACAGAACCTCCCTACAAACAAGGAAAGTTGTTGAAATACAACACTTGCTCTTATGAGGACAACATTGAGACTGTAAGGGTGTCTTGGTGTAGAATGATGAATTAACACTCCTCAAAGTAAACAAATGGAGGATGTGTTTTACAAGGAATATTCATGACTGAGGTGAAATTGGGGGGGGATTATTACTAGTACAACTTTGTCTATTTGCACACACACGTAGAATGCACATAATGCAGTCAATGTTCATTAATTTGAATTAGTCTATTCTGAGTAGAACTTAGTGGAATACCACCCCTAGTTCCTACCCTTCCCTCATGTGTTACTCTGAGCAGAAAATATGTCAAGCAAGTGCTGTTTACTAGGAAAATGACAAATTGAGGTTTAAACAGGCTGCCACCTGAAGTGAAAAGTTACTGCAAGAACGCACCCGGATCAGCAGAGCGCTAAACGTAAGCAAACAAAATGTGAGCCAATTTACTTTTAGGCAGTTGAGGGAGAAAGAAAGTCAACACCGTGTTGAAGGATTGTATGCTGACATAAGGGGCTGGGTGGAGAACCGCCTGAACCGAGAACTGGCATTGGCTCGAGTCCAGAAATGCTAGAGGCACCTTCTTCTATGTGCCAAGACAGGCCAGCAGGAACCTGGGAGAAGTGAGACAAACTTAGAGAAGAGGACCACAGAGAGTACAGCAAGGGTAGGTGACTCTTCAACTGTTGTTGGACTCAAACCTTCATCAGCCCCAGCCAGCAAGATCACCATCCCTGGAGTACAGCCTTGTGAATGAAGAGGCACAACTTACTGCCTTTCTGGAGTAAAGTAGTCTGATGGGGATGGAAAGTGAAAAATGGCTACCATCTTTCAGAGGCCTGTAACCACATGCCAGTGTGGTGTAGTGGTTAAGAGCGGTAGACTCATAATCTGGGGAACCGGGTTTGCGTCTCCGCTCCTCCACATGCAGCTGCTGGGTGACCTTGGGCTAGTCACACTTCTTTGAAGTCTCTCAGCCCCACTCACCTCACAGAGTGTTTATTTTGGGGAAGGAAGGGAAAGGAGAATGTTAGCCGCTTTGAGACTCCTTCAGGTAGTGATAAAGCGGGATATCAAATCCAAACTCTTCTCCCCCTCCTCCTCCTCCTCCTCCTCCTCCTCCTCCTCCTCCTCCTCCTCCTCCTTCTTTCTTGCTGTATCCTTTCATCATTACCAGTTCACAACACACACACTTTTGAGATGTGATATAAACTAAATATTAACTGAAGTGGTAAATCCCATTAACAACTTTAACGTAGAGGACCGTTGAAGGTGGAGACAAGCCATTCATAGTAGAGTCATGCTAGGTTCTGTGGTCTTAGGTTTGCCATCTTGGAGGTGGGTGGGAGTTAAAAGAAAAGATAAACCTTGTATGGTTCAAAAGCAGAGAGCTATCTCATCTCGTACAGAAGGGATTTTGGCAATGGGGAAGATTCACAGTTCCAGTTAGCTTTGTCCTTTATAAAAACTACTCCAAACACATAAGGATCAAGAGTCATTGCTAAGGACATCACAAAGTCTGCAGCTTTTTGACTGCAATAAACAATACCTACATGGGGTGTCTGAAAGCCCCCAGGCATCTCTTGTGATTTCCGTGCATGCTCCATCCCAGGATATAGCCGTCATTGCTTCCTGTCACAAGATGCCACTCATCAAACGACAGGCATGTCACAGGGCCCAGATGCCCTTGTAAAGTCTGGAAAACGAAACAGATTTGTTTTTCCATGCTCTTTAGAGGCTTCCAGCAACCACAGGATTATGATGCCATTGTTTACATTGTTGGTGGTAAAGATGTGACTAACCTCCACTGGCCGCCTGTTGCTGAGTGCTAAGCATCTAACCTATCAGAAATGTCAGCTTTCTTACTGGAGTAGAAGGAGATCAATATAACCCCTTTAAAGGGCAGCAAGGAACCATTCAGACTGATTAGGCTAATTTCAACCCCAGGAAAATTTTTAGAAAGCATAATTAAAACTTTACCTGTGATTAAACATATAGACGAACAAGCCCTGCTGAAGAAAGACCTGCAAGCATTTCTCACAGAGGAGGTTTGCCTCACCAAACATTCAGAATTCTATGAGTGTGTCACAGACATGATGTATTGCAATTAGCAACCACTTTTGGTGAAGCTGTACACTAAATTCCTATTGCTGCCTAGAAAACCCCTGCTGCCAGGGGCAGTTCCCATATTTCACTCTGAATGAGTGGTCAATGTAAGCCAACTCTCTTCTGATTGTTTGACGCTTGCCTGGGTTAGTCCCTTTGCTATCCCTGTATTCATGAAATGCCAAAGAAGCTTGAAAGGTCTCGCTGACCTTTCTCTGTGTTCCCAAGGAAGATAGAGCCCCATTGTTTGCATACAAACTTTTGGCAAAAGCAGTAGAGAAGTATGGAGGGCCATGTTACCCTCCCGCCCGCCTACCCCGGCCTGAGCTTCCCCACCACTGCTCTGACTCCACCTTAAATGTGTTGCTTGGTGCCACATACTGAGCTGACAGCATTTTCAGAGTCAGCCACTGCGTTATAAGTCTTACCTTTATCAGTATACATGTCTCAGCATGCCACACTTTCACTATGCCCTTATCGCAGGCACTCACGACATGTGTTTCATTCATCTTAGCAGCCCAAACAATAGCTTTGTGTGCGAAAGTCTTAACGCACTTTCCAGTTTCTATATCCCACACTGTGAAAAACACAAAAAGATGCCGTTAATTCATTTTCAGCACAACCCTGAGCGGTCTCCTGGTGCCATTAAGCTGAAGTGACGAGTGCAGGATCTCAGAGACCTTGCCAAAGACACAGATAGGCTGGGAGATGGACAGTACTCTCTTGCAAAAAATCTCTAAAGGTGGCAGCATATTTAGCAGCAGCATCTGCTCCAAAGAGTCACTCAGTCACCTTCCTCCTGATGACCAAGCAACCCCCAGCACTTGCTCTGGAAGCAGAAAAGAAGATCCCAATGAGGACTGAGCAGCCTTAGTGGCCTTCAGCCAAAATAGAATGCTGAGTGTCTACTGGAGAGGAAAAATGGAAAACGGTGTGCATGAACAGTCTTGCTTGACCCCTTGCAACTTATAGAGGAAGGCATGATTGGCCCCTGGAACTGGAACACTCTTGTTAGATACAGTGGTACATTGATTCTCAAACTTAATCTGTTCCGGGAGTCGATTCAACTCCCAAAACGTTCAAAAACCAAGGTGCAGCTTCTGATTGACTGTAGGAGTCTCCTGCACTCAAGCAGAAGCTGTGTCAGACAGTCAGCTTCTGAAAAACACTCGCAAACCGGAAAATTTACTTCTGGGTTTGCGGCATTCGGGAGCCGATTCGTTTGGCAACTAAGCCATTCAAGAACCAAGGTATGACTGTATTGAGGATGTACTGCAACACGTTGTTATTCTGCAATAAAAGGTAAAGGTAAAGGACCCCTGACACTTAAGTCCAGTCGAGTACGACTCTGGGGTTGCGGCGCTCATCTCGCTTTATAGGCCGAGGCAGCTGGCGTTTGTCCGCAGACAGTTTTCCGGGTCATGTGGCCAGCATAACTAAGCCGCTTCTGGTGCAATGGAACACCGAAACCAGAGCAGCACACAGAAACGCCGTTTACCTTCCCACCAGAGCGGCACCTATTTATCTACTTGCACTTTTGGGCATGCTTTCAAACTGCTAGGTTGGCAGGAGCTGGGACCAAGCGACGGCAGCTCACCCCATCGCGGGGATTCGAACCGCCGACCTTCTGATCAGCAAGACCAAGAGGCTCAGTGGTTTAGACCACAGTGCCAATAGGAGCCTTCTAATGACTACAGTTCCCAAGATTCTTTGGAGGAAGCCATGTTTGTTTAAAGTGGTATGATTCTGCTTTAAAAGTATCTTGACGATGTGGTCATAGTTCTGCATTACAATTGTTTACCCTTTCATTCTGCAAAGTTTAAATTTAACTATAGTATGTAGATTTTCCCGTATTTCCCTGGGAGACAGGCAACATTTTGCTCACATTTTGCTGTGCAGTCTTTGGATCCAGACACAAACTTGCTCTTGTACAAATCCAGGCAAGTGATGCTTCCTGTGTGGCCGTTAAAAATTTTCACACATGCCCCAGTGAGGATATTCCACATTCTAAAAGATACGGATCAAGAGGATGAGAAGAAACAAACACTGAAGTTGCATGTATGTTACCAGCTTAAAATACAGCTGGGCTGTTTCCCCCATCAATTTGGATCAAAGCGGGTTTAGGGAAAATTGCATCAAAATGCAGTATTTCTCAAGAAACAACAGAATAGATAAGCATTGTGCCCAACATGGTGTATACATTGCTTTCCAAACTAGTAGCGGAAGTGCATGAGATGCTGAGTAAACAGAAGAGTGTACACAGCCAGAATATAACGAGTTATTGAAATTTCAAGCATATCTAGATAGGGGTGCAACCAAACAAATGGGAATAAATATCTGGAAGCAATATGCTTTGCATGGTCTTTCTCTGTTTGGATTACGATACTGGGGTTAATGCTTCATTTCCCTTTTTCTACTATGCAGCCTACTAAATTAGTATGGGGATTGGTAATATGTGGCAATGGCCAATCCAAGGTGAGATTGAATTGGTAGATATGTG
This sequence comes from Podarcis raffonei, assembly GCF_027172205.1. Lineage (NCBI taxonomy): Eukaryota > Metazoa > Chordata > Lepidosauria > Squamata > Lacertidae > Podarcis > Podarcis raffonei. Next base: position 41,064,351 of record NC_070603.1, read on the forward strand.
CATGAAAATTGCTTTAAGTTCTGACATTCCGTTCACCTATCTTCTTGTCTGATCTGTTGGTACCAGGTTTTATAGCTTCTCTAGTATATACTAAAGTTTAAATAGTTTGATGATACAGGTATGATATATTATGGAATACAATGTAACACATGGCACTATTCTGTGTGTGTGTTTTTAATGCGCTTTCTGAGTTTCAATAAACAACGTTCAGAAGCTGACACTCCCTAAAGAACTGGAGCCACCAACAAATCAGTCAACCAACAATTTATTTGAAATTCTGCTGGTGAGTTGCAAGTGCATTGCTGTTTCATTTGCTGTTGTGTTCTGTAGTCTGTGGCTCTGTATTTCATTACTGTGTGAAGTGCCCTGGAACTGGAGAATGAAGGATGGTATATAATAATAATTATTATTTTTTAAAAATAAAATACAGTAGCTAATTCTGGAGCTCTCTGGCTCCAACCATCATTTGCTATGGCTCCACCCAGTGCTGGAATGTACCTCTGCACAGATTACCCCTGAGCTCTCATCCTTGTTGTGGGAATACATAACTTATTTTAGACTCAAGGAGCATAATAATACAATGTGAAGTATTTTTAAGCCCCACCAGCAATGAAGCACTCAAGGGACGTTGAATTAAATGGGTCGCAAGTACCCTTAACACCTTCCATATTTTGCCTTTCCCCCCCAAAATGCAATGTAAAGATGTTAGGATCAGCACAGCTCACCTGATGCTGAGATCATAGCTGCCACTCAGAAGCAATCCTTTCTGTTCATTGAGGTACACAGCCCGGATGCTACCAGCATGTCCCAGAAAGACAGGAGGGACATAGCGCATCTCATCCACATCCATCAAACGGACTTTCCGGTCCACAGAACCAGTGGCCATCAGCTTCCCACCACCATAGTGAATCACTCTGTTTGGATCCAAACTGAAGAGGAAGCGAAAGTTGAAGGGAGAACCTGGTTTTATTTGATAGACTTATTTCTTTCATATCCTGCCTTTATTCCATGGTGGAATTCATCATGACAGCTAATATAGTATTCCCAGGAGGTCCCCCATCCAAGCAGCAAACAGATCTAGACCTGCTTAGCTTCATAAAAGTCTAAGCCAGGCCGCCCAGATCTGGTTTCCTCCAAGTGTTGTTGGCCTCTATGAAGGAACTGAACTGGACTACTTGCATGTATTATGGGAATGTACGTTCTACTTGTACCACTTGTGGCAACTTATTCAGAGGCAGGAAGCAGATAAAAGACACAGAGAGGTTTCCCTTAGCATTCTGCTCCTGGGGAAAAAGCTATATGTGTTCACTATTTTGAAAATATCACCAGAGGTTCATGGGTTTACAAAATGCCCCATATGTTGTAGAACATTGGTTGTTGTGAGGCACATCTAGAGATTTTTTGGGGGAAGGAGGGTGGAATGAGGCAAAACACACTTCTTGCCAGGTACACATACCTGTCTATTAGAATCCGGACATTATACCCACTGCAGAAGACATTCCGTTCTTCCAACTTGACAATGTCTACCTCTTGTCCATGATAAGCTTTGCGCAGGTATTCATTCTCCTTAAAGCAGAATGAGGAGCAATGATGGCTGGTTATATGAGAGAATGACAAACGAGGAAGTAGGTGGCCTTGTGCTTCAACTGGCAGAAATGGGCTTTGTCTCCACCACCACTTCCTTCATTAGAAGCCCCCTCTACCCAGTATGGAGAGTGTGCTAGGCCAAGACAAGTACGCAGACTCCCACCGGAAGCTGTGCACACACATGGGCTATTATTCCTTTCTTTGGGAAAGAAGGAGCATAGCTTCAGGTTAACACAGCTTCACACTTCCACACTCTAGGCATGGTTTCTCTCTGTGGTTTCTCTCTCTTTCTCTCTTTCTCTCTTTCTCTCTCTCTCTCTCAACAGAGAGATCAACCAATGGCAGAGAACTGAATAGGGCCCAAGAATTTCCCATCACCTACTCAAACCCAATCCAAGAAAATCCAGGAATGCAGAACACCCACAATGCACCTTTATAGTTACGATTAACTTGGCCTTGCTTCGGATGATGTCACCGTCCGAGTTTATGCGAGGAATGGCAACATTGACAATTTTGGCATAGTTGGAAATTGCTCCTTTAGGGCATGACCCCTGCAACAGAAAGAAGACAAAATCATTTAGTTAAATATGTCAACACTGAAATGTTAGACCAAAAATGGCTACAGTTGGTGCAAGATAAAGCTTGGCCTCTGCATGGAAGGGCAGGTCCATCCTTACTGACTGCACTCCACACACTATGACTGCAGATACGCAATATGTTGAAAGCACATTATTTTCCCCAAAGAATCATGGGATCCGTAGTTTGCGCCTCAAAGAGCTACAATGCCCAGTACCCTTAACAAACCACAAGGGTTGAGAATCCCACAGTACCTGCAGGAATGCAATCTCACTTTGGAGAGCACGATTTGCTATCATATCCCTCTTGATTAGTTTGACCAGGAAGTCCCAGTGTGCACTCACGAGAGCACATCTGTTCAAGGATTTCATGTCCAGCATTCCTAGAGAATCACAAAGAGAAGCTTGTTGCTCTGTTGCTTCCTAAAAGCGAAGCATTAGAAAGCTGCTTCAGGGACTTACTAAGACATGCTGAAGCCCCTAAGCTTTTGTCAAACTTTGTCAAGTTTAAGAGGCCGGAAAACTTTTTTTAAAAAAACAACAACAGAAAAGGCAATGGGAATAGAAATAACGAAGTTTAATATCGGCATATATGGTGGTGGCACAGGTAAGGATATAACAAAAAACTAACCATCTAACTATGGACACCTTATAAAATACAGCTATTTCTGCACAAATTAATGAACTCAATATGACAAATGTGTAGCCATTAAGTATATTGTTGTCATATCAGAGCAATAGTGTATGTTTTAGAGTGCTTTCCCTGTTCTCCTTTTTAACCAATTATGTAAAATATTAAATTTAGTTTTTAAAAGAATGTATTTAGAGATTCCTCATAATCTGAAGCCCTTGAATGTAGCTTAATTTAGCTTGTGTATAAGTAAATCTGGCACTGTGAGGAAGGCAAGAGGTTCTTACGCAATATGAACTTGGACAAGTGGATGGGCAGACAGCGAATGAAGTCTTTGAACTTGTTGACTTTGAAGGGCTTTGTGGGATGGGGGGGTACAGGCTCCGCGACATTCAGTATGACAGAACTGCTGGTGGCTTCATCCATGTACTCTGACATTACTTCAGACATCTGATCTGACTCTTTGCTCCAAAGCCTTTGCAAACGTAGATGGCCTGTTGAGTGGATGAGAAAACCAACCAAGGGAGTATTACAGAGTGGCCATAAAAAGAACTGGCAGGATAAGAAGCTTAAGTTACCCTCTATAGCCCCGCAGTGAAGAAGCAGCCTGTGCCTTTGAGCAATTGGACCTCCTCATACATATGTTATATATGGGCCATGGCTTTGTAGGTGACGTCGCCAATGTCTCATACAGTCCCACATCTCAAGAGGGACTATGTAGCACCAGATTTCCATTATGCCAACAGGGTAGTAGTTGCAATTATTTACAAACAAGATGCACCTCCTGGAGAAAACCCAGGAACAATGAAAAGTCATGAATCAACATAGAAATGGTAGAGATGCTGCTTCACAGGCAGAAGGTCCCAGGCTCTATTCAGCATCTCCAAGTAGAGACCTTGGAAGAGACCCTGGTGAGAAATCATGGAGAGATGCTGCCAGTTGCTGGGAACAACACTGAGCTAAACAGACCAATGGTCTGTCTTGATTATCACTGATCTCATCAAAACATCCACTACTGTTATTCTGGCTGTTATCTATAATTACAACTGGTGGACTGGATTGCTGGAAGGGGAATTAGGTGGAATGAGAAGAAGAGCAGAGCAGGATGGCCCGCCAGAGCTACAGGGTGGTGCAGCTCAGGGGTATCAACAAGCCTTGACATAACTTGAGTGGGGAAGGCTGATCTCAACTTTCTGATTGAGAGTTTCCCAACCATGACCTTGGGATGGCCAACATGGCCACAGAAGCTATGCTGGAGAGCCAAGACTGCCACCAGAGTTGAAATCACAACGAGGCAGTTAAGTAATGCCATAGCATGTTTTGTTTAGGCTAACAGTGGCATTGCCATCTGTTCCCCACCCACCTACCTGCTCCACACCTACCTGTGTGGATCTCTTTTGCTCCAGTGGGGTGCCACTGTTAGAGGCAGACATTGACATTTGGCTGGAAGACAAAGTCTAGTCTGTTGGATCAGCTGCAGAGGTTGATGGGGTTGGCAGCATGAGCTTTGTTGTACACTGTTCTTGTGATAGGGATGGCATTGGTTAGGGTAATTTGACAAAAGGGATATGTGACCATCTCCCAGCTCCACCACAAGTTTAACTTCTAGCCTAAGGAAGAACTCTGGAGAACTTGAAAGCTTGCTCACTATTTTGTGACATTTTGGCTGACCCAAAAATAACTATGGATTTTGCATATTAAAAGTGGCATATATATATATACAGTGGTACCTCTACTTATGGACGTGATGCATTCTGGGGTGCCATTCGTACCCCCAAAAGTCCATAAGTAGAGCGCCACTTCTGTGCGTGTGCGTGACGTGATAGAGCACTCCTGCGCATGCGCAAAGCACGCAGATCACTTATGCACAAAGTGGCGAACCTGGAAGTAAACACTTATGGGTTTGCTGTGTTCGTAACCAGAAAAAACGCAACGTGAACCTAACGCAACTAGAGGTATGACTGTATTAGGAATGGGAAATGGATGGATGGATAAACAGAATTAAATAATACCAAATAAGTCACTCTTCTCTGAAGCAACCCCCGAGGTAAAACCAGAGGTGTGAGATGTGAGGTGGCTCCGAACCTGGGAGATAGATTTCTCTTGCTTCTTAAGAGGAATCACATCCTTGCTTGTTTGATCTTCATCTGGCACAGCTGGAAAGATTTAAATAACACAGAAGATAGAAATAACAAAACAAAAAAAAAAACCAGTAAGAGACAAACATTTCACAGGAAATGATTCTATATCTAGGTTCTTTGCTCATTGGTCTGCATCCAAAGGAAGAGCAGTTACAAGCTACACTTAACGTGGTCCTCTCTGAAGTCAGGTATGGGGAAGTTATGGCCCTCCAGATGTTATTGGACTCCCACTCCCATCAGACCCACCCAGAGGTGATGGCAATTGAAGTCCAGCCGCATCTGGAGGTTCCCCACCACACCCACCTCTTCACGTGAACTTCTGAATGTAACTAGATCCTTGGGCAATGTAAGCTGGGACAGTTCATTCAGTTTTGCTGGTTGACCACAAGCAACTAGGATGCTGGCTGCCCCACACATATCTATGCAATGAGGATTAGCACAATAGTAAAGGATACTGTCCATTTCCCCCTCCACACATTACTGGGATGTCTGGTTGAGAGTCAGAGATAGCACCTTCAGCCCCCTAATGCATTAGTATTACCTGTTTTGTTGTCCGTCGATTTGCAAGTGGCCTCATCTTGGCTCAAGAGGATGCTAACCAGGTTGGCAGCCATCAGCAACAACTGTGAGTCACACATCTGCAGCAGAAGCAGGAGGTAGTTTGCTTTGCTCCAGAAACTGGCATTTAAGAACCACTTCCAGAGGTCTTCCATGGCATGCTCCAGTTTCTTCGGATTAAGTGCCCGGTCCAAGGTGGAAGATGCTGTGAAGCTGGAGCTGACGCAGGAACGGCTGTAGGTGAAATCCTTGCTATTGGTGGACTGCAGGAGGTTCCAGGCATACTTCAAGAGGTCTTGGCTTTGGAACCGTTTTATGATCCCCTTCAAGAATTGCCCCTTAGAAATATGGCTGGCCCGCACAAACCACTCTCGGGTGGAGAGAGCCTTCCAGGACAAGATGCAGGATTTGCAATGATAGCAAACAGGCACCAAGTCTGTTTGCTTGTCACACCGCAGATCTGGAGAGTACTCTAGTTTATATTCCAGGATCTGTGGAACCACTTCCACCACCGGGTGGGTCTTCATTGTATTAGCCTGTGTTACACACACACACACACACACACACACACACACACACACACACTAACAGACACAAGGGCCACCAGCCAAAGGCAAGCAAGCAGCTTCCTAAGAGTCTCCCTCCATAACCCTAAATCTCTGTCTAGCAGCAACAGTTTTCTGTTTGTGGAACTCGTTATTTTTCAGAACTCCTAGGAGACACAGTTAGTACCATAATTCTCCTAGAACTTGCCGGGGCAAAACTGTCTGCAGCTAACATACCTTATAGATTCTAATAGATGGAGAGAGCTGCTTCTGTATCAAGATAGACACAGAAAGATCAAACATGGCTGTGGGTTCAGATTTTGCCCACAAAATACAGTTGTTGGGGGGGGAATGTACATTCCCCCCAATAAACACACGACCTTTTGAAATCCTAAATTCCAGGGTGCCAAGCCCTAGAGAGTAAAAAGCTGCTGCCAACTCTCTGAAAAACTTGAGAGGATATTGATGGGTCTGGAAGGGGAGGTCTATTTGAAAGATCCATGTTTTGTTTTGTTTTGTTTTGTTTTGTTTTGTTTTTGTCTCCCAGGTGCTTATGCTTGTGCGCGTTTACCAGAAGTGTGATCCATTCAAAGTTACCATTAGTTTAGCACATGTTGAGTTTACTCAAAAGTAAGTCTCATTATATTCAACTGGCCTCCCAGAAATTCTGTCTATTTGTTTCACTGTGCATCTTGGCCTACATTTTCCACTTAACTCATTTAACAGCGAGTCTCTCTCCTAATAGACTTATCAGACTCGTTGTAATTGAGCATACAGTCTTCTGTGCTGTTCCATGAGGGAGCACTTTGAATTCACACAGAATCTCATCTCTCTCTGCTTTCAGTTTGGGGAATTCCTTTTGGCCCTCTTCCCAGTCTTCTTGGGATTTTACCATTCTAAAGGTGTTTGGCGTCATCTGACTTTAAATCATTTTATGAATTATTTCGATAGCAATAATTGCAAAGGAGAGCTCTGGTACATCGCACTCTTGTTTACATCCCTTACACTGTGAAATCAATTACTGTCCGCTTCGTGTTCAGTTTTGAAACCAGTCACTAATCTGTAATAAGGTCTGTGTGCTTATTGCATTACTACTACATTTCTATCATATTTGGTTTGCTTCCAGGTGGTCAATATTCTGTGGGAGGGATTCAATCATATAATAGCACATTTAGGTTTGGGCTGCAAAAGTGGATTGAAGTGAAGCTCACTTAAAAAAAAAAAAGCAACCCGCTCAGATTTTTTGCAGTAAGAAGAGTGCAGACCCTCCAAGCTGCCCAGAGTGGCTGGGGCAACCTAGTCAAATGGGTGGGGTATTATTATTATTATTATTATTATTATTATTATTATTATTATTATATAGGACTCCCTATTTTCATCAGAGGAATGTTGGAAGGTGTGAAAGTGTAGGGTAATGATGAATTGATGAAAGCTCATATAATGCTCAATAAATAGTAAACGTTGCATAACCTCTGTGCAAACAAATCCAAATGAATGCTCAACAAACAGTGGGTACTGTGCAGGTTCCAAGCAATCTTTGTGCAAACAAATCAGTGTGAATGTTCAATAAACAGGTTGCCTAGAAGTGGTGGAAGTGGCCTTGGAGACCTTTTCCTAGACCAATAGCTTCAGAGGTATGTGGAGCCACTCTTCAGCAGGAAACAGTAGCTGGTTACTAAGACAGAGTCTAAAGCTGTCTGCCTTTTGTAGGCAGATGCAAGATTGCTGTGGTATCTGGCTTGCGGTACCCACAGGAACATGGCTGAGCACCTGAAGACTGATGCAAAGAGTTGGCTTACTTTTTGAAAGAATTTATTTCTGCCTCCCTTAAGCTCTCTTTATCACACGTTTGTCAACTAAAGGACGTACTGCTTCTCTGGGTGGTTTTAAACACTGTATTTGTATATTTTAAAACCTGTGTTCTACTTTATTGTAAAGCCTTGAGGTGGGTAAAACCATGTTACTACTAGTGTTTATTCTTAAATCTCTTAACTGGCTTTCCTTACAATCAGCTAGTGGGGACTGCTGGCATTACATGGGAATTCTAAGAAACCAACAGCAACCCTTTACTGGCAATCAGTGCAGTTTTGAAAGGTTCCATCCACCATTTTGATTCAAAATGGCATCCAGTGATAGACCAAAACCTGCTGCTTGATCTGAAGAGCCACTGTACCAATTTTTGTTAAAATATCTTAATAGTTGTCCTAACCAGTGCATTTTTGAAAGACCTAGCTTGTTATTTAGTTTCAAAATGGTGTTCAAATGTAGTCAGGAAACTGCTCCTTGACCTCAGGGACCATTGTGCCAAATTTGGTTACAATATATCTTAAGCAGTGTCTAAATAAATGCAGTTTTTTTATTTTTTTTAAAGGTTCAGGTTGTGTACCTTTTGATGTTGTGTTTATTGTTCATGACTACTTTTGTTATGTTCGTATTTATGTATTTTTTGTACTTTGTAAGCCGCTTGGAGCATGGTTTTAACTTTGGGAAGGCGGCATACAAATGAAATGATTTATTTATTTATTTAGGCCAAGTTTTTCCACATCTTCTTGTTTATTATTCAGCCACGCTGGCATTTTTTCATGGGTTTGTGCCTTTTCCTAGCCCGTACTACATATTTCATTTGTGTCTTTGTGAAAATGACTTTAAATTAGGTTCACACTTTCTGAAGGAATCTGGTCCTCCTACAAGTAGTCTCAGTTTCCTCTTCCGAAGAAATTTTCCCTTTGACCACTTGTCATTTACCTGCCTGTGAGATATATAAATTTTCTTTTTTTAAAAAAATGGTCCAGTAGCACCTTAGAGACCAACTAAGTTTGTTCTGGGTACAGTGGTAGCTCTGGTTAAGTACTTAATTCATTCCGGAGGTCCGTTCTTAACCTGAAACTGTTCTTAACCTGAAGCACCACTTTAGCTAATGGGGCCTCCTGCTGCCGCCGCGCCGCCGAAGCATGATTTCTGTTCTCATCCTGAAGCAAAGTTCTTAACCTGAAGCACTATTTCTGGGTTAGCGGAGTCTGTAACCTGAAGCGTATGTAACCTGAGGTACCACTGTATAAGCTTTCATGTGCATGCACACTTCTTCAGATACACTGAAACAAAGAGAGTTACTTTCATCTTCTTCAGAGATTTAAATAGACAGAATTAAGGAATTTGGGGGTACTGCGTCTTGAGCAGGTGCAGAGGAGAGAGATAAGCATTATATTTATTTGGCACGTCTACTCACAGGCTTTCTTTACTTTCAGTTGGGTTCTAATTGTGGGATCAGTGTTCCTCATGCATTCAAGTGTTTTTTTTTTGTTTGTTTGTTTTGCACACAACAAATGCCACCCATATTCCCCCTCAATTCAATCCAGGGTAAATCCAATAAGATTAAAAAGCAATAATCTGTTGCCAATGACTCATTTGAAATATCTCAACAACCTGTATGCAGTTTTAAGCCTCCAACTGAAACCAGACAAACAAGATTAGGATTCACTTTGTTAACTCAGTATAAAGCATTTATTTGCTCACAGATAACTTCTAGCCAGAAGCTGCTCTATGGTTACATTTGAGAGAGGCAGCAAAGAAAATTAGGCATGGGTTCTTGTATGAAGCCTACTGTATATTCAAAATGCATTGTCAGGGTTGTGGTTTTGGAATGGTGCACTAGAGGCAAGGGAAGAGTGATAGGACTCTCAGTGTGAGCTATGTGACATCAGAACCTCAAGTTTAGAATAACCATAATGCCGTGTGTCACACTTGGTGACGCTCAGCAGATTCCACATCCTCCACTTTTCTACTCTAGCACAGTCCTGAAGCTTTTGGACAGAGAAACAAATAGACACACGGAGACAGAGAGACATTGTTCTGGATCTCTGAGTATTTCTGGAATCATGAATTTCCTTCTCATTTCACATTTTTACGTCTGATGGCTTGTAACAGGCGGTGCTTCCCCTCTCCTCTGCAAGCAGAAAACAGGGTATCCATGTCCATCTCATTGGGGTTTGCAACCAGTTGAAAGGTGAAGTTCTGGAGCAGGGTGGCAATGAAGAGGAAAAGCTCCATCTTGGCCAGACCCTCTCCTGGGCAGGCCCTCTTCCCTAGAAGATGGAAAGGGAAAGAGAACTAGTTCATCACCTGAGACATTTATGGTACCCAGTAAACACTTGACTCCTGAGGAGTCACCTCAAATTATTATGTGTGTATAGAGACATTTTCCCAGAAGCAACATAATGTAGCCAGTACATTGAGATAATGTGATAGCCCCACGATATGAATGCAGAGGTATTTCATTAACCATTAAATGTATGTTAGACTATAAAGGTTACCATCTGTAAGAGCTCTTTTATTCATTTTCCCACTCTTAAATTCAGTTGCCCATATTTTGCTACAATTTGTCATTAAAAAATATATTTGTCAAACCTCATCAGCATTTTAGGCAGAATTTCCCTAATAAACTAATTTTTATATGTAATTTTGACTAATATTCACATTTTTGCAATCAGTTTTCCCTACTGTGATGCATCTTTGTATGTTATAGTTGCAAATATATTCATTTTTAGGCCCACTTTCCTCCAATATATGCTTTTTGGTAAACATTGTTTGGTTGCAGAACTGTTGCATATTATTATAATTTTCACTTTTAGAAGCAGCACAGGGGCAGCTGCAGCATGGGGAGGGGGGTAACCATCCACCCTTGCACTATAAAAACTCCCACCCCCATGAGCTGTGGTTTGTCCCAGAGGGACTGTTTGTGTACCCTTAAATGCACTTGGGGAGATTTACTAAGATCAAGTATGCATTGAGAACTTCTGACTTATGGCCCAAAAAGATGTGTTATCGGGCAATATGTGACCAGATCACCTGCATTCCCTTCTCCGCAAAAGTAAAAGACAGCCACTCTAGGGAATACAGGTGAATCACACTGGGACTGCAAAGTTAACCATCTCCCTATGCTGTTTTCCCAATGCAAGAGGACAATGCACATTCCTTCCATCACTCTCATGGTTGCTTGTACCTTTGCCCCACCCCACTCTGAGAGATTTAGTCATGGATATCTCCCTCCCACCATATTTATATAGTTTGACACCAAGATAAATAGCATTCTGCTTCAAGGCTCAGATCTGAAGCTCCTGTTCCCAATGCACAATAGTGTTCATGGCTGCTACTTTTACATGCTGGGACGTGGCTGGTGCTGTGGTCTAAACCACTGAGCCTCTTGGGCTTCCCAGTCAGAAGGTCAGTGGTTCGAACCCCCGCAACGGACTGAACTCCCGTTGCTCTGTCCCAGCTCCTGCCAACCTAGCAGTTCAAAAGCACACCAGTGCAAGTAGATAACTAGGTACTGCTCCGGTGGGAAGGTAAATGGCATTTCCATGCGCTCTGGTTTCCGTCACGGTGTTCTGTTGCACCAGAAGCAGTTTAGTCATGCTGGTCACATGACCCGGAAAAGCTGTCTATGGACAAACGCCGGCTCCCTCGGCCTGAAAGCGAGATGAGTTCCACAACCCTATAGTCGCCTTTGACTGGACTTAACCGTCCAGGGGTCCTTTACCTTTTATCTACTTTTATATGTGGATTTGCGTGTAATCGAGGTGTTAATCTCAAAAACAAGACAGTCAATAGCAATGGCAGGGAGCAAGTCCAACACATGTGGATGAGGCAGGAATTTCAGCAGCAGCCATGATAGCAGAAGACCAGACTCCAAGAAGCAATGCCGGATTACCAAATTGGCAGAGTAGGCACCAAACTATGGGCCCCATGCCTTTTATGGGCCCCACAACAACGGACCAAAATAATATTGATTAGATCTTGAAAGAAAATTCCAGTCGAGCTTAGTTCAATGTTATCTCACGGGAGTGTGCGCGCTAGGGAGACCCCAAAATTTCAACCGCCTAGGGGCCTCCACAGGGTTTAATCCGGCACTGCGATGAAGCACTCTCTATGCCAGAAATGGGAAACCTTTTCACATGATCTGGGCGGGCAGGACCAGAGGCAATAGTGGGTAGAGCAATGGAGCATCCTTTTGCACAGTAGGCTCTATCCAGCCTTGCAAAAGTCAGAGGATTATTTCTGCACCTGCCCCTTGCCCGCCAGCCAGCCAGCTAAGCAAGAAGTACTGTCACAGTTCAAGGACATATTCCAGTCAGCCAGAGCACTCAGGGTGGGCATAGAGCAGGGGTAGTGGTGGGTGCAGCCTGGGAGAAAGGGGTGTGGTCTGGGGAGGGGGGTGTTTGCTTGAGGAGAGTCCTGATGGCCAAACAAAGAGGCCTGGAGGGCCACATTCAGCTCTCTGAGCTCTCTCAGTCCTGCTCCAGGCTTTTGTAGGATCTTTGGTACCTAAATGCAGCTGTGAGCCCCGCGAACAGCTCTCACTTTTACCTGCAGAGAAAGCCATATAGGCATCATTCTTCCTGAATTTGCCCTCTGCATCCAAGAAGTGACCCGGGTCAAACTTTTCAGGAGTCTTCCAGCAGGCTGGGTCGAAATGCGCAGAAATGAGCAGTGGAACAATAATGGTGCCCTTTAGGGAGACAAGAAGATGCATAATCAAGACTGTCGGCTCAATTTAACAGAGAGCAAATAGGTCTTGTCTTTGACAGAGAGCTGAATGGAATAAATCTCCTCAGTGGTTCATAGAAGGATAGTAGCAGAAAGATGATGGGAGCTAAAGGTGGATGGATCTGTCAGTTTCAATTATCTCAAGTTCTCATTCCCCCCCCCCCCCCATTTCTGCAGCATTTTTTCTTAAATCCTCATAAAAATGCCTCAGCATTTTAGTGCAAATATCTTCTAATAAGCACATTTGTATGCAGCATTGTGCACAATTTTCACAAGCAACCCCCTGCCCTGAAAGTAATGCATTTTTGAATGTTTTTTCATGGATCTACCCATTTTTATGCAAACTTTCCCCTTATCGATGCATTTCTGTAAACATAGTTTTGTTGGAGAGACTATATCATAAAATTTGAACTGATTTGAATTTTCCATTCTCATGCTGTTTCCATTCTCATGTTGTTTTGAAAAGTGTGGATTTGATAGATTCAACTAAGTAGTTGTGTGCATGGAATGAGGTCCGCTGGCACAACAAGACTCTCCCCACTCTCCTCCCACCACATGCCTCTCACCCCCTAAATCTCTTCTGGAGGGTTGGGTAAAATGCAAGGTTTAAAGAACGGATCAGTGGGGAGGATAGGTGGGGAAGTTCTGCTGCACAAGCAGACCTCATTCCCCATATGCATACCCCACTTGGCACTATGTTAAGCCCCACCCCAAATCTTTATGTGATTTACGATCACTTGTATCAAGATGTGTGGGGGAAAGTGTGTGTAGTGTTTTACCAACAATTCAAAATCTGCACTTCTCCCAGTTTAGCAGTGCAATTCTCTGGCCATGTGTACAAAAACACACATACTAAGATAAAGTGTGCATAAAATTCATATACTGATGAAAATAACATACAAGCTGCGTTGTAATAAGCTAAAATGTATATATTAGGAGAAATTCACACTGCAATGCTAATGAAATTTCATAAATACTTTTTAAAACATGCAGAGTGATGTGGAAAAGTGGAGAACTAGAATTTATGACTGGAGAAATGAGAAACAAAAAGCTGAAATTGCCATATCTGACTATCCTTTGCACAATACATTTGCCCTTCACCAAAATACCCTGTTTATTTTCTGACTTGCCACACCTGAGGGATAGTGTAGCCCTTGAAATCCACATCCTGAGTTGTCAAACGTGGAAAAGCCTCACCACTCCCTAGCTGATAACGCATCATCTCATGGGTAAATGCATTGGTGTAGTTCATCTTCACCCTGTCCTCTATGCCAGGAGCACGGTCGACTCCAACAACCTCATCAATCTCTTGGTGGACTTTGGCTGCAAAGAATGATATTTTATTGCAATGAATAATATTATTGCATGTTATTCTGGAACCCATTAACCCCATATTGACAATACAAGCTCAGACTGCCTGCATCATACAGTGTGTAGAACCAAGGATATACAGCCGATTTTCGCTTTCCAATTTCAACCCTATTTGAGAGATCAATTTGAAGTGATGGCCCAATGATCCACAGTCACTTGCTGCATGACAGATCCACTGCTTGATCCAGGCCAGTAATCAAAAATGCTTAGGGTTAATCACAGGTTTGTCTGACCCAGAACGAGGGCTTTTTTTCCCAACTGGAAATCAGTTCCGGCACCTCTCAGGTGGGCGCTATTGCCATTATGAGAGAACAAGGGAGGCATTCGTGGTGAGTTCCAGTACCTCTTTTTCTAGAAAAATAGCACTGCCAAGGACTTGCGTTCGACTGAAGGGACCAGTGGAATTCTAGAAGCAATAAAAGGAACCTGCTCCTGCTAAAACCAGAACAGGAGCATGAAGATGAAATTCTGCATCTGTTAAGCTTTATTCTGCTTACTCTAGCAGTTTCTCATAATCAATCCATCAAGTCTGAGCTATCTTAAAAGAATAATTAGGAGGTCTGTCCCTGCTCACTCCACCCGCCAGCTCTGCCTCCCCATTTGCCAACTACCTTCTCCCCATACTGGCCAACCCTCTTCCTTTACACCTCACCTACTCTGGGGGTGCTTCTCAGAGTGGTTTGCTAAACTCTCTATGAAAGTCACTCTCCGCTTGTGTTAAACCTCATTGCAGCCATGCTTAATGGAGGGTTAATGCTTCGTAGAGCAACTTGCTAAACCACACTGTGAAATGCCTCATCCCTTTCTATTAAACAGCTCCCCTGGGCCCCCTGCCACCAGTGCTGCTTCCTCAACTCTCCTGCCTGCTGCTCATAGTGCTAGAGTTGGCTTGGTCACCTGTTGGCAGCCACCTGAATTGCAGAGTGTGATGATAGCCTTACATTTCTATGTAAGAAAGAAGCTATAATGTATGAAATCATTCTAGAGCGGGTGAAAGATTACTGTATAGAGAGAATAGCTGCTTTATTGGCCTGTTTGCCTCAGAACAGGACCGGCCCACCCAAGAGGCTTGGTGAAGCATTCACCTCAGGCAGCAGCCCAGGGACAGTGGAGGAGGCAACAGATCCAGGCCCCTGAGGAGCCATCTCCTCTGCCTGTCAGCCACTGCCTCCTCAGCCCCCACCTTCCCCCACCATTCTTCCTTGCCACCTGCTGCTCTCTGGTCCTTTCCCCCCTCCCCCACTGTCTTCAGCAGGTGTGGGATTCTCCAGGCTGCCTCCCATTGCCTCAGGAGGTTGCCGTGGCAGAGGTGATGGCAGCAGCAGAACAAGAGGCAGGGGTGGCCGTGGGCCACCATTTTCTGTTTTGCCTCAGGCAGCAAAATGCACTGCCTCAGAAGGTTATACATCTAGTGCACATTTAAAATGTGAAATGTATTTTCAAACATGGTTAAATTGTTAATTTCAAATACTGAGGTGGTTGTGGGATTGTGGTGGTCAGAGAAATCTCTTGGGGTTTCTTTCAACTTGGCCATTCTTGATTCTAAGAGGATGTGGGCCAAGAAATGGACAGGCAGGTTTAGGCTCATTGTTAAGTAAACTCCAGAAATAAGTTGCCCAGGGTGTCCCAGCTGTTAAGTAGAGGAGTTTAGCAACAGCTCGGGAAGCAGAGATTTCTACTAGAGGGTGGTGGGCATGGCTTTCTTCACTTTCTCTAAGGGTGGCGCTTGTGGAGAGAGAAACAGCCTGTAGTTTTGTGGGAGAGACAACACAGACTGGGGGTGGGGGTGGTGAGAAAGCTAAGCTGGAGCTCTGAAATATCTGGAAGTGTCTGTTGGGGTGCTAAAACTGTGTACCTTGTATGTGTGGGAACCTTGCCAACAACAGGAGGCCATAGAAGATGGTAATGCTTGAGGTCTCTATACCAGCAACAAAGAGGACAAACGCAGTCATCACTAGGTCTTCAGCACAGATATTCTGAGCAGAGCTTTGTTCCTGTAAATTAATGCAGAAAGAAAGGGAAGAGGTGGAAGGGAAAGACCTGCTTAAAATAAAGGACCAGAATTTGTGCAACACCAGTAAGCTGGCAAGATGGTTTTCTCGGCTTTAGCTCCATTCTAGATTAAGGTTACCAGATTTTTTCCAATGAATCCGGGACACAATAAATAAATAAATACTACACGTTTGGGATGTTGATGCTGCAGCGATGGCAGTGGCAGAGGGGCGGCCACTGCCTTGACCTCAACCGCCACGTTTCCCCTTCCTCTGAGGCTCCTATCTCCTTTCTCCATGAGCCTGGGCAGCCCCTGAGTTGTTGGTTCTTTGGTGGTGGGTCAGGCATGGAAGGCAGAGAAGGAGGGCCAAGAGCGGTGGCGGTGGCGAGGCTCGGACAGCGCAATGCCTCCCTTCCCATTGGAGCAGCCCCAATTCCATTCCTACTTGCGTGCAAGCAGGAGGTGGTGGGGATCCCTCAGCTGGGAAGGGAGGCTTCCCGTTGCCTAACTGAGAGATCCCTGCCCCCTCCTGCTTGCACGCAAGCTCCGATAGGCAGCATGAAGCCTCCCTTCATAGCTTAGTTGCTGGAGTCAGGGAAGGTGGAGGCAGCCTGGAAGCTGCATCTTAGAGCCCCTGCCCCACCATCATATGGGGACTTCCGAGCAGCTCCTGAAGCCAGCCAGAGGCAACAGCTCCGGGCTGCTGAGACTGCCACTGCTGTGTTTCCCGGGGACATTAGATGAAATCTGGGGACATTCCAGGGATGGAATTTGTCCAGGGACTTATTCGCAAATCCATGGACTGTCCCCGGGAAATGGGGACGTCTGGTAACCCTATTCTAGATCAAGCTATAGGAAGGGGCCACCAAAAGCGGCAATCCTATGCAATACTCTACACATTAATTTGGATGTCCCATGGAACTTACTGAGACTGTCCCACCCATCTGGATAGAGGTAGCAGCTTAGGTTCATGGCTGAATGGAAAAGAAAAGGGACTGAGGTGAAGGTGAAGCAGATCCAGTTCCTTCTCCTATGGCCTTTGTACAAGCAAACTCCTAATATCTGATGTGTCTTACTCCCTTGCCTCCACCACCTACCCCTCTGTGGGACCCTGCCACAGATAACCTTTGTGGCTCGGCATTTCCCTCTGTGCAAAGGAAGGCCATCTGACTTACTCACCTCTCAGCCAGAGCCTCCTCCTCTCCTCTTCTTGACCCTGCTTTCTATGTTCCTTTGGAGCTCTAGCCTGATGCACTTGGTGTGTTCCTCTCATTGCCTTCCACTTCAAGGAGCCCTCAAAATTTTCATGTTCCCCCATTACCTGATAAGCATCTCCAACTGATCTGTGTGCTGCTGGCTATGGCCAAGCAAGGTGGACATGTTGATGCACACCCAGGTGAGTGACTTTGGATCACAGGGACTCACTACTGAATTTACAGGCAAAGAATTATAGCAGACATGACATTATATGCCACATACATATAAAGTTTTCTGGAGAGCATAGCCAATTTCCAATCAAAATAGTCTGCCCTAAGCTTTTGGGGTGGGGGGGTGGGGGTGGGGCGGGAATCCCCAGGCTGAAAAGATACAAGTTCTGTAGTTACACGCAACAAGGCACTTCCCTTAGCTTCCCTCCCGCCAACAAACTTCTCATCTACCTTATTCAACCTGAGCAGGAAGCAGTCAATAAAATCACCAGGATTTTGTGGATCCAGGTTCAATTTGTGAGATTCCACGCTATCTCGGATAAACTGGAAGAGCTTGGAAGAGTCAGTGAAGCAACTCTTGTGTGGTCCAGGTACGAAGTCCATAATCCTTGGGATAGCATTGTATGCCTGGGACAAGGCAATGCAGTGCATTAGAGACAGTGATTCCCTCCCCCCTCTCCTGCCCCCATCTTCAGTGGCTTACTTTCCCACCTTTGGCCCAATTCACACGTTAATATATGCACCTATGTATTAGAGAAGGGCTGCCACATTCTTTCTGGCAAAATACAGGGCAGGGCAAGGGGGGGTGATTTTTATTTTTAAAATCTGGTGCTGAAATGACTTCAAAACAATCAATTACAATCTATTACAGTCTAACAGAATGGTCCCTCTGGAATTTGACATACACACATACATGCACACACACACACACACACACACACACACAAATTTGTAAATCTGTCTGTGCTTTGCTACCCAGAACTTAAATACATAACCTTTCACACACCTTTTCACACACATGCATTTGGAGAGGATCTCTAAATTGGCGGGGGGGGGGGAGGGAGAGGGAGAGGGAGAGGGAGAGAGTTGACCTGAAATACAGGACAAACTGCATTCTGCATTGAATCAATATAGGACACAGCATTTTACATTGAAATATAGGACTCAGTGGTGTAGGGTGTGTGGTGGGTGCGAACCGCCCTGGGTGTCATCACTAAGGGGTGTGTGTGACAAAATGGCAAAATTTGTGTTTTTAAAATAAATAAATATAAATTGGGCTCACAAAACTTTCCTTTTTTTGGAAAAAATAACTCCCACACCCACCACAGCACGCTTCCTATGCCACTGATAGCTAGGCGAAGCGGGGGACACTGCAGCATGCCTGAGCCATGTGCCTCTCTTGAGGGGGAGGCGGCGGGCTGACTGCCTGCAAGCTCCATGCTGCTTTTTTGAGCAACATGAGACTTGTGTCTGCCCACCACCTCAGCCGCTCTACAGCTGAGGGGGAGGCTGCGTAGAGGCTCCATGCAGCGCTCCCTGCCTTGGCTCGCCCCGCCCCCATGGGTAGTTTGCCCCACCCCCAGCTGCAGGATACGCGCGCTGCACCGGGCACCCAAGCAGCTAGCTACACCGCTGACAGGGCTATCCTGTATTATACAGGATAGGTGACAACCCTTGTTCTCACTAACATGGGAAACCTATGTCCAGATTGTTCTCCTTCGGAATGCAGGAGAATGTTTGCTCATAAAAGGAGCATTTTGCATAAATGAACACTTTCAATGACTGGGAGAAGTCTCCAGTTTTCCTAGTGCATGAGGGTGACGTACCACTCCGGAGACATGGAAAAAGAGGTTCACAAATTTCTTGATCACATCCATGAGCTCCTTTAATTGGGGGTCTTCATAGCTGAATCGGGTCCCAAAGATAACAGAGCAGAGCACATTAGAAACAGCAGTTGTGATGTCTGGCAATGCATCAAAGGCCTGTCCTACAACCACAAAGAGAGGGTTAAAAAGATGACTGGCGTTTGTATCCTCTGCTCTTCATCCGTCAAAGCTTTGTGAACTTTCTCGGTGACTAATAGTTTGGAATTTGGATCTTTTATCTCTGTGTGTTCTGAAATTAAAGCTCAAGGTTGGCACATTCAAATAAGTGAAGGTGATGTGCCAAAGTGATGAACTTTTAGAAGAAGAAGAAGAAGAAGAAGAAGAAGAAGAAGAAGAAGAAGAAGAAGTGAATTTCATCTGAATTCATCATGAAATCAATTTTTCCACACAGAATTTATATGGAAAATACAGCAGCTCTAGCAAGACACATTTCTGAAAAAATTGTAACATGAAGAGACTGATTAAAACAAGCATTATGAAAAGCATGGGAGCAAGCAATTTTGCTCCCCAAAGAAAGCTACCAAAAGAGAGATGTGTTAGTCACTGTGTTTAGTGGGGCTTACTCCCAGGTAAATGGCCAGAGGATCGCTGCCTTAATGCCTCCACAGACATACACACCTAAGATATTGGAAAGGACAAAAGGTGAAATGAATGCCAGAATTCACTACCACAATCCAGCCAGTCATTAACCTATGAGAAATGTACTTCCAACACATTAGAGATACTGCCAATGTATGTGTTATGAGCAGGGAAACGGGTTCTTCATGCCAAAGTGTAGAATCTTGCATTGAATTTCACTGTATTAGTTTGGGCCCAGGTCTCCAATCTGTTAAGGCCATTTTGAATCCCAATTCTGTCTTCTGCAGCGTTAGCTACCCCTCGCAGTTTGATATCATCTGCAAATTTGATTAGCATTCCCTCAATACCTTCATCCAAGTCATTTATAAAGATGCTGAACAACAACGGGCCCAGGACAGAACCCTGGGGCACCCCACTTCTGGGCCATGTCCAAAAAGTGGTGGTGGGGGATGAGTGTTCAGACCCCTGGGCTCTCACTTGTGGGGTGCCTCAGAGTTCTATCCTCTCCCCCATGCTTTTCAACATCTATATGAAGTCACTGGGAGAGATCATCAGGGGGTTTGGGCTGGGTGTTCACCAGTATGCAGATGATATCCAGCTCTACCTCTCATTTAAATTGGAACCAGTGAAGGTGGTGAATGTCCTTGTGTGAGTGTCTGTAGGTGGTTGGAGGATGGATGGCAGCTAACGGATTGAGGTTGAATCCTGACAAGACAGAAGTATTGTTCCTGGGGGACAGAGGGCAGGCAGGTGTGGGGGATTCCCTGGTGCTGAATGGCATAACTGTGCCCCTAAAGGACCAGGTGCACAGCCTGGGAGTCATTTTGGACTCACAGCTGTCCATGGAGTCACAGGTCAATTCTGTGTTCAAGGCGGCTGTCTACCAGCTCCATCTGGTACACTGGCTGAGACCCTACCTGCCTGCGCACTGTCTCACCAGAGTGATACATGTGTTGGTTATCTCCCACTTAGACTACTGCAATGCACTCTATGTGGGGCTATCTTTGAAGGTGACTTGGATACTCCTCCTCCTCCTCCTACTACTACTTTTTTCCAGGATGATGAGAAACCATTAGTGAGCACTCTTCAGTCAACCAGCTATAAATGCACATAACAGTTATCTCATCCATAACAGTTATCTCATCATGGAGGGCTTTGTCAAAAGCTTTACTGAAATCAAGATACACTACGTCCACCACATTCCCCTGCTCCTGGTCACACGTCTGTATGCCCCAGCATACTCTTCTTTACTTCCTCTTTAACACTGTTCCCGCCCTAAAGGAAGGGCTGCTCTGTGTTCCCTATACCAGGAATGGGAATCTAGCATGTTCCAAATATTTTGGACCCCTGCTTCCATTAACCCTGGCCATTGGTTATGCTGACTGTGGCTGAAGGGAGCTGGGGTCCAACAATATGTAGAATGCCGCAGGTTCCCCATCTCTGTACTAGACCAGGAAGGTGCCTAGAGAACCTTGTTTGGCTGCCAGCACTTCCACCAAGCAGTTTGCCTCCTCTTGCATCCGCTCAGCCATCGGTTTCCTCCCCATGCCAAAGTTCCTCAGTGTGGAGAGAGTGAAGCGGCGCAGTTCCCTCCATTTTTCATTGTCTGGGTTGAGGAGCCCTGAAAAATACAATTAGCACTGTTGTATTTATGTTTAATCAGACGACACTGAAGTCTGCAGCATGTTTTGTCCAGAGGCAAGGATCTTCTCCCAAAGGATTTAGATGGCTCGTTGTCCCCAAGATTTGTAAGAAGATTGACAGCCATCAATTCCTGGGAAAGATTGCCATGACTCATGGCAACTGCATCTCAAATTAAGGGGAAGATAAGATAGTTAAGAACACCCACCGTAGCCATCAGTCACTTTTTCAATGAGAGCTATGGGTGGCCGCCCACCAAACGCTTCAGCGTGATCCACCAATGCACCTCTGACCGCATCATATCCACAAAGCACAACCACAGGCTTTGGCCCCAGCCAGATGGTGAAGACTGAGCCATACTTCTCAAGAAGCTGAGGACAGAATCCAAGAAAAGCACGAGTCATTGAGCTATAAGATATCATTCTTGGAAATCTGCTCCAATTTGCTGCCCACACCATACCATTGCTTACTGCAGATCAGTTGCATTGACCGTCCTTTATTTTTGTTTTTTTAAAAAATGGAGTTCAAAGAATGTGTGCATGGGGGGGGGGAGATCCTCACCTGACCTATGTAAGTACCTTGAATGGGCTCTGCAGCTATACTTATCTCAGTTCTAGCACTGGGGAGAACATGATAAGTTCACCTCAAATAAAGGAAACAGCCTAGTGTAAGACTGAGATTGCATTCACATTAGAACTTCACCTCTGATTCACAGCTATCGCCCAAAGCACATTAATACTTCACTTCGCATTTAGCGTGCTGAGTTCAATTCAATCATTTCTTCAAGATGCAGGGAAACCTTGAAGCGTTCCAAAAATGCTGGCATTAAAGAGACGGCATGGGTGGTTCTGAGCATAGGAACGCAGCAATTTGCTTCATGCAGAGTCAGACCATCGGCCCATTTACTCCAGTAATGCCTACACTGACTGGCAGCAGCTCTCCAGGTGCTCTCCGGGGACTGAGCATGTGCAAAACAATGTACCCTTCCTGCCCCCACTCTGCTGCTTTAAAGGGGAAAACACACACATCTGGACTCATCAGATCATGGATCTTTCATGCCAAGATTGCTTTGAGTGGAAAGATCACAAGGCAATTGGAACACCATGAGTCATGGTGTGAGGAGAGCTAAAACGTGAAATAGATATTGATGAATTTACCTTAAGAGTAGAAGCAAAGAGCAGAATAAAGGGGGGGGGGAGTTAAATACAGGCTAGAAGAACGCTTCCAAATGCAATCAAATGAAGGTGGCAGGGGAGAGAACTTCAATCATGCCAGCTGGATGAGTTAAAGTGAAATAAATCTCACCCATCTGATCCTAATGGATCTTGAAAATGCTTCCCAAATTATGGGGTAGTTATGAGAATAGAACCAAGGAGCATTTGGATTAGGTGGTGGCACAAGAGGATTGGTATTCCTGGAAATCTCACATATGCATTCACCTCCTGCCTTTATTTCTGCCTTTGCTTCTTGAGCCATCTCTTATTCTCTGGCTTTTTAAAGAAAGGATTCCAGTGGCAGCCTTGCAAGAGAGGGCACTTACCTTGGGGTAGGTTTTGTGTAGAGGCAGGACCTCTTTCTGCAGGAGGTTCCCCAGAAAGAGCCAGGGAGTGGGTCCTGGAGGTAGCTGGCCTCTTGCTTTGTGAAGTTTGAAGGACAAGGCCGTGAGCAGAAAAAGAAGAAGGAGCACTCCTACCCCAGTTACCAGCTCCATCTGTATCCTTGCTCTGTCCTTGCTCTAAAGGCAAAAGGGCAGAAGCTTTTTAAGAGATGCTGACCCAGAAGAAAGTGACAAAGTTTGAGACACGCCCAGAACGCCAGCAAGAGACATTTTTTCTACCTTCCTGGATTCCAATCCCCCTGGTATCTTCCATTGTTGCTAACACAGCTGCAGGCTAGTCAATTACACCAGTGATTAGGGACGCAACAGAACTTTTCACAAAACTCTTGTTTAGTTACTGTTTTGATTTCAAATAAAAATAAATGGCACAATCCCTGTTATTTTTTTCTGTAAAGGTTCATTTGCCATTATCATCATAAACATAGGTTCAAGATTCCAGTAAGTAAGAGTTTGAAAGGGATATAGATTTAGGTCAGTTTATCCCCATGGGGATTTTTGTCAGGGAATGGACAATGGGTGTTTATTAAGTTTGGAATTAACTACTAGTCACGATGGCTATGGTCTCTCTCCACGGTCAGAGGCAGTAATGCTTCTGAATACCAGTTGCTGGAAATGAAAGGAGGTGAGAGGGCTCTTGTGCTCGCTCCCACTTTTGGTTTCCCCCCAGGCAGTGGCGTAGCGTGGGTTGTCAGCACCCGGGGCAAGGCAAGTAATTTGCGCCCCCTAACCCGTGGATTTTAGTAGGGGCAGAGAGCTGCGAGTGCGAACGCCCCCCCCCCCGATGTTGCGCCCGGTGCGGCCGGCCCCCCCTGCACCCCCCACGCTACGCCACTGCCCCCAGGTGTCTGGGTGGCCCCTCTGAGAGCAGGATGCCAGGCTATTTGGGCCATTGGCCTGATCTTGCAGACCATTCTTAGTTCTTTGAGAAGCCTTCTTTTATAACTGAAACTAGAATTTAACTGGTTTTGTGCTTTGAAAATGCATTGACCCTGTTTTCTCCATGGAGCAGTGGTCAGCAGTTCCTGACACTCTGGTACTTTAAAGACATGGGATGATATTCAACACTAAATTAGGCCCATTAATTTTTACTCAGAACAGACACGTTGAAATAAATTGGCCTAATTTAGTCATATTCCTTCATTTCAGTGACGTTACTCTGAACAAAACTGAACACCACTCCTACAGATTTATTGTGACATGAGATGAATATATATGATGATAAATAAAATGGGCTTCTGTCTACAAAAGCTCGTGCCATAACAAATTTGGTTAGGCTCAAAGTTGTTGTTGACCTTTCTGCTATATTGTTGAAAGTGGCTCAAATTGTTAACCTTCTGCACTTTCCCCTACCTGCAGTTTCAGTTCCTGTTCTTTGCATAGCTGCTTATTTTAGCTCAATGGCACTGCAACTTTGCAGTTTTTCTTGTCCTGTTTCCCCATTCTGCTGCCAGCATCATTCCCCTTCTTCCTCCTGCCAGAGGACCAGTTTGCACTAGAAGAATTCGGCACTGATTATAAACTACAATGCCCCTTTTGCTCATTACTAGGAACTCATGAACCATTCTCTAGCATTTCTTTGTCAACTGACTTGTTCCCCCTTTAAAGGACCCGGAGTCACAATGTTTGGGAATAGCCGCACTACACAGGGAAAGGACTAAGAAGCTGATGCACAATCACACAAGCATGGGAGTGCTACATCAGGATCCAACATGGGTTGATGGTTAGGATGTTGTACTGGGAAGACCCAGGTTCAAATCCCAACTCATCCATAAAGCCATCTAGATGACCAAGGTCTCAGCACCATGTCTCAGCCTAATTGGCTGTCCAGAGGAAAACAAAGGGCTTGCCTGACAAGCCACAGTTGCTGAAATTATCTCATTGATAGTGCAGAATGCAGGTCAAAGATACTTTTTCTAGCTGAAAAGAACATAGTGGTAAATGTAGTCTCCCCCTCTTGTGTATACTTCTTAATGTACAGAGTTTCTTACCCGCTGGGCTTCTTCCTCCATTAGCTTTCCTTCCACTTGCAAGGAACCAACCATATCCTCCCCTTAGTATCTAATTTTATTAGGTACAATTTTATTGCTTTGAACACGTCTTGAAGTTGAGGACTTTATACAAAATGCAGTAGGCTATTAATATTTACATATGCATCGGGATAATAATATTGAATTTATATAATAATGTATGGGTTAGAGTTTCCTTCGTATATTTTATATATTCATATATTGTTTCTTTCTACCCAGTTTTGTACCTTTTTCTTTTCCTTTCCTTTCCTTGCGTCACTTTATTTATAATTGAAACATTTTCAATAAAAATACCCCCCAAAAAAGTCGGGAAGAAAAGAGCAAATGTGAAACACTGTTTAGGATTGGACACATTGAGACAAAGTGGTGTGTATAAAACGGCTGTACAGGTTAATGACTACTTGTGCAAATGACCTTCTTCTCAGCTTCTCCCATTGCCAGGTCCCCTGAAAAAAGCCTCTCCTGGTGGGCCTTCCTTTTGAGGGTTCTGCAGTGGAGGGGGGAATTGCAAATGTTGGATATAACCCATGGGTAGGCAAACTAAGGGCCGGGGGCCGGATCCGGCCCAATCGCCTTCTAAATCTGGCCTTCGGAGGGGGCCACCAGGGGGTGCATTGGAAGATGGCTGACAATAACATCTCTCCGACCCACATGAGGTAATTAAGAGGCTGATATGGGAGTATGCAGCCTCCCTTCGTTGCCCCAAGGGAATGGGGAACGCTGCCTTGCCTGCTGTGTCCATAATTCACCCCCGGATTTGAAAGAATCAAGTGAAGAACGGGAGTGAAGACTGCTAACTGAAGTGACCTCTGTGAAATGAGAGCAACGGGTTGGACTTAACGGAATACAACATGAAGAAAATACACCAGGTTCAGTATGCCGGAGCGGGACTGGATGGGGGGGACACTTTTTTTCTTTTCTTCTATGTGATTAACCAATAACCCCTCCTCAAAAAGAACCATCGCATAACCGACCTAAGCAGGATGATTAAAAACTGTGTGGAAATGATTTACTACCAAAAGTTTGGCTTGTGAGATTGAGAAAAAGAACAAGGGCTTTTGATGGTGCAGCAACAAAAAGGGAGTCGCCATTTTGACAGGTCCTGTCGAAAGATTCATCATCGGGAGGAGGAAGCTTTGTTTTCATATTGGATTCCTGGTAGAACCTCCTCGAGGACTGAGAAAGAGGGACAGACCTGTGAAAAGTGAAGGAGTAGACAGCAAGAATGTTTTTCTTTATGGAAGCGATGAAATATGACTCTTCAGCTGTCTGAAATATGACACTTGGATGAACGGAAAAATCCACACAGGAATACAAATTTGTTTCAACCCGCTTATGGAGACAATCAGAGGCCACAAAGACAAAGAGAAAGGAAAAATATATGAAAACAACTAGAAGAGATGTGGAAAACAGCAAGAAAGGATTGGACAGAATTCTGAACATTATTTGGACAGATTTGTGGACTTTTAAAGCAGCAGCAACAAGAGGATTGGATCCCTTTCGGAACTTGAAATATGGATACCCCCAACAAAAATTTGAAATTAGGCTCTGTAATTCGGAACTTATGTGATTTGATTTGATATGATTGGTCTGTTAATAAAAATTATTTTAAAAAAAATAAATCCGGCCTTCAGAAGGTCTGGGAATCAGCATGTTTTTACATGAGTAGAATGTGTCCTTTTATTTAAAATGCATCTCTGGGTTATTTGTGGGGCCTGCCTGGTGTTTTTACATAAGTAGAATGTGTGCTTTTATTTAAAATGCAACATTTATTTAAAATGTTATTTGTGCAGCATAGGAATTTGTTCATTTAAAAAAAAAAATAGTCCACCCCCCCCCCACACACACAAGGTCTGAGGGACAGTGGACCAGCCCCCTGCTGAAAAAGTTTGCTGACCCCTGAATTACAACCCAATGTAATTGGGTGTCAGATATTTTCACAGTTTAACAGCCATTTTAGAAGTGTGGGTTGTAGTACTCATCCCCAAACATAGCAGCCTTAAAAATGTGTTATGTGGAAAACAGGGTTCATAAACATCTATATCCATGGAGGGTTTTAAAATAAATCATTCCAACTTAATAGAAAACAAAATTATGAAAGCTGAGTAAATTAAATTAAATGGGAAGTTTTTGCTAAGCTTAAAGACCACACTTCCCTAGCCAGTCATTTTTTGTGATTTGAATATCCTGGATCTGCTACATACAATCTTCTTTATTTGTTTGAAGTCTAGGGCTACTGTACCTTTCTAATATCACACAGATGGATGAGCAAGGGGTCAAAAGGAGCAACATTTTATGAAGTCTTTTTTTTTTTACATTAAACTTATAACTATTTTTTGACAAAGTAATAATCATAAATAAATAAGAATAAAAATGTGCACCCCACCACTGAGATCATTCCGTTGTAACTATCCAACCTCCCAAAATTTCAACACCTCTTGTGATGGTTTGACCCCTTTCTGTTTTAACAGTACAAATTCTACAAACACCTTCCATATCTCCTCAAAATCATTTCTCCTGCATATTCCCTGTCTTACCTGCAATTATGCATAACTTCTTTTATCTTTATCATTAATATTTTGATTTTCCAGTGTCCTAATTTCTTCCTCTAACTTTTTAATGTCTTCTTGTTGTTTTTTCAATTTACTAGATTCCCAAATACTAATTCCCCTCATCATTGCTTTCATTGTATCCCATATTATTGCTTGAGTACTTTGCCCCTTCTCATTAATCTCCCATATGTCTAATAATTATTTCCCTATCTTATTTACTGTTTGACTGTTACTGAAGATCCTCGTGTCTAGCCTCCGTTTCTGGCTTCCTTATAATTTTTCTTTATTTTTAATACCATATTAACTACTGCGTGCTCGGTTATCTTTATTATTCCAATTTCAGTATTCATTATTTTAGATATTAAGTTTTTTGAAGCGAAGATGTAATTGATCGTTGAGTAGGACTTATGCATTGGTGAGAAGAATTAATAATAATAATAATAATAATAATAATAATAATAATAATAATTTATTATTTATACCCCGCCCATCTGGCTGGGCTTCCCCAGCCACTCTGGGCGGCTTCCAAAAAAATATTAAAATACTGTAATACATCAAACATTAAAAGCTTCCCTAAACAGGGCTGCCTTCAGATGTCTTCTAAAAGTTTAGTAGTTGTTCTCTTTGACGTCTGGTGGGAGGGCATTCCACAGGGAGGGCGCCACTACCGAGAAGGCCCTCTGCCTGGTTCCCTGTAACTTGGCTTCTCGCAGTGAGGGAACTGCCAGAAGGCCCTCGGTGCTGGACCTCAGTGTCCAGGTAGAATGATGGGGGTGGAGACGCTCCTTCAGATATACTGGACTGAGGCCGTTTAGGGCTTTAAAGGTCAGCACAAACACTTTGAATTGTGCTCGGAAACGTACTGGGAGCCAATGTAGGTCTTTCAAGACCAGTATTATGTGGTCTCGGCAGCCGCTCCCAGTCACCAGTCTAGCTGTCGCGTTCTGGATTAGTTGTAGTTTCCGGGTCACCTTCAAAGGTAGCCCCACATAGAGCACATTGCAGTAGTCCAAGCGGGAGATAACCAGAGCATGCACCACTCTGGTGAGGCAGTCCGCAGGCAGATAGGGTCTCAGCCTGCGTACCAGATGGAGCTGGTAAACAGCTGCCCTGGACACAGATTTGATCTGTGCCTCCATGGACAGCTGTGAGTCCCAAATTACTCCCAGGCTGCGCACCTGGTCCTTCAGGGGCACAGTTACCCCCATTCAGGACCAGGGAATCCTCCACACCTGCCCGCCTCCTGTCCCCCAAAAACAGTACTTCTGTCTTGTCAGGATTCAACCTCAATCTGTTAGCCTCCATCCATCCTCCAACTGCCTCCAGACACTCACACAGGCCCTTCACCGCCTTCACTGGTTCTGATTTGAAAGAGAGGTAGAGCTGGGTATCATCCACATACTGATGAACACCCAGCCCAAACCCCCTGATGATCTCTCCCAGCGACTGCGTGTAGATGTTGAAAAGCATGGGACAGAACCCTGAGGCACCCCACAAGTGAGAGCCCAGGGGTCTGAACACTCATCCCCCACCACCACTTTCTGAACACGGCCCAGGAGGAAGGGGCTTATGACAGTGCCCCCAGCTCCCAGCCCCTCAAGACGGTTTCTTCTCTCCTCCCCTCATCACTCTCCAAACATCTTTCATATCTTTCCTTTTCATAATTTTAGCTAACCCTGTAATGTTATTACATCTTTCCTCTAGGGTAGGATTTGACTTATCCAATCGTTTATCTAATACCATATTGAAATCTCCTGCCATAATCATATAGCCCTTTTGAATATCCTCCAATTCCTTAAACACTTTTGTGGCCTTTCAGAAAATTTAAGTCCATTCCAGTGCTTAACCATGTGGTGTGTTTAGGTGTCAGTGAAGCTCAGATGCTGACAGGAGGAGAAGAAGCAGGCAGAGAGAGAGAGAGAACAGTTAACAGCAGAAGGCAGAGAGAAGGGGGAGAGCAGCTGTAATCTGAGCTCTGAACAAAGGGGAGACGAAAGACAGGGCCAGAGTGACAGGCGGCTGGGTGAGAGCTCCAATAGTGAGTCAGGCGTTGGAGTGCAGGAAGCAAATGCGTAGGATCTCAAAAGTGGCCGAGATGCGTGAAAGATACTGGAAAAGAAGGTGGGGGCTTCTGTGCTGGAGAAGGGGGAGGAGCTCAGTCCGGGCAACTCCATCTTCTGGGGGGGGGGGACGATGAGTAGAGGAGCTCCGTCCTAGTTTGTTGTTTTAGCAATAAATCTGAAATAATTAACAGCCAGAGTAGTCTTGCGTTTGTGGGAGGGACCAAGCCATAACATTAGATGAGTGTTGAAACGCCATGAGTAAACTACAGATTGTTTAATTGCTATTGCAGGATTAGATTTGACACTTAATGGCTTGTATTGGAGGAAAGACCCCTTTCAGCCTAAACTCATTCCATGCAAAATGTACATGCCTCCCATCTGAAACTCCAGCCTCTTGGAAGGTGAACTTCTGGAGCAGAATGCTGAAGAACAAGAAGAGCTCCATTCGAGCCAAGGCCTCCCCTGGGCATGCCTGTTTTCCTGAAAACGGAGAAAGTCATAATTATTCACATGACAGTTGAACACTGTCTAGAACTGAGCAAATGTATCCCACACAATTCTCCTCAAAATGGCCCTCAGTGGATTTTGATGGTACAGTGGTACCTCGGGTTAAGTACTTAATTCATTCCAGAGGTCCTTTCTTAACCTGAAACTGTTCTTAACCTGAAGCACCACTTTAGCTAATGGGGCCTCCTGCTGCCGCTGAGCTGCTAGAGCACAATTTCTGTTCTCATCCTGAAGCAAAGTTCTTAACCCGAGGTACTATTTTTGGGTTAGCGGAGTCTGTAACCTGAAGCGTATGTAACCTGTAGCATATGTAACCCGAGGTACCACTGTAAATATTCTCTGGATCTGCACATATCTTTGATAGTCATCATCAGTATTTGACACTGAAATTCAACATTTGATAGTACCTGTATAATAGCTAGTACTCAGAAGTGTTTTACTTTAAACTGTGGGTTCTTCCAGATGGATCTATATTGTGGTACTGATGGTGTCCACATTATGTCATAGGCATCAAACTGCCAACCTGTATTTCCCCCCTGATTTCATCCAGATTTACCTTTTCTGAGAAAAAAAAAATGATAATTTTTTTAAAAAAAACATGTTGCCAACAATCTGTGATATCTCAGTGACCCAGTGTCTGTTAAAGCAACGTTTGACAAATTTACCAGATGACATAAAATATAAGTTAGTATTTGACAACTTCACACATGTAGACATTTAAGCACTACACTAAAGCATGATTTACTATTGTGAGAATGGGTCTCAGCAAGCCTTGGATTTCTGTACTCCTCTGTTATCAGGTGTGGCTTTGAGGAAGAGAATGGAAGGTGAACCATAGCTCAACATGATGTTCAAATCTAAACCAAGTGTAGTTTGGCAAAGTTTGCTGGAAGCTGCCCAGAGTGGCTAGGGACTCCCAGCCAGATGGGTGGGATAGAAGAAGAGGAAGAAGAAGGCAACTACATATGCCAGTTTATGAAGCAAATCAGTTTCAACAAACCATAGTTAAGATTGTCCATAGTTTAAGGTTCTATAAACTGTAGTTGCTTCCCGTTATATTAAAAAATAGCCAATATAAGAAAGGTCAGGTTTTGCAAGATTTCAATATATCAGACATCATATCAACATTGAGTAGAATCTGACAGCAGACATACAGTATCAATTAGAAAATAAATAAATCTGACTACCCCAGAGCCTAGGGCTTGCTGATCAGAAGGTCAGCAGTTTGAATCCCCGCGACGGGGTGAGCTCCCATTGCTTGGTCCCTGCTCCTGCCCACCTAGCAGTTCAAAAGCATATCAAAGTGCAAGTAGATAGATAGGTACCGCTCCATGGGAAGGTAAGCAGCATTTCCGTGTGCGGCTCCCTCAGCCAATAAAGCGAGATGAGCACCGCAACCCCAGAGTCGTTCGCGACTGGACCTAATGGTCAGGGGTCCCTTTACCTTTACCTTTTAACTGCTTGATTGGCGAGAAAAAAATCATTCATATATGCAACTCATTGAAAACACATGTCTTCTCACTAAGCTGGTTTAAATGTGCTTTGCTGAGGTATGGCTGTTCGAAAAAGCTTTCATGTAAGAGCGAAGATAAGGCTAGAGGCTGTCTCTCTGCTGCGACAAAGTTTTTCATTGAAGCTAGGGAAATGGCAAGCTTTTCACATGGCACACAGAAGAACGAATTATTCCTCACTTGAACATTATTGTGATACGGAACCCACATGAAGATAGCACATCCTCCAACTTGTATCTTTGTCCTTTAAACATTACAGGAGCATCATGATCTATCCTAGAACCAACCACTAAGCATGAGCTCAGTTCAAAATAATCTTTGCACCCTCTCGGTTGTTCATGACAAAACATCTCCATTCAGGAGTCAGCACTGATATTACCCTGTGCTATTTGAAGTGTTTCTGAATATTTATAGGAAGGCTTTCAGCTGCACACACAAGTTCATAAGAAGAATCCTGATGGATCAGACCAGGGTTCATCTATTCCAGCACTCAATTTCCCACAGCAGCCAGTCAGATGTTTTTTGCAAACCCACAAACTGGGCTGGAAGGCAACAGCTGTCCATTGTTTGTCCCACAACAACTGATATTCATTTCAGAGATGTGTTGCCTCTGAACACAGAGCTTCAATTCAGTTATCAGGTCTGTGGGTGGTTGTGTTTTTAGTAATCCTCCTTTTTCTTCTTATTTTGGGAACGGTGGTGTTGATGACACTATTAAGAGATGGCTGTTTATCTGTTTCTCGCAGTCTAGTGAGTGGTTTGAGGGCTGATTGGGAACTAATCACTACAATATCAAATTTGTGGGACAGAGGGGCCACTAGGGGCGCATCAGAAGATGGCTGACAATAACATATCTCCGACCCACACGAGGTAATTTGGAGGCTGTGATGGGAGTAAATAGCCTCCCTACCCCCCCAGGATTGTGGGGGAGGGCTGCCCTTGCCTGCTGTGCCCTATACCACCCCCAAATTTGAGGGGATGGGGGCACTAGGCAGAATGCCCTTCTGTGGATATCGGCGCTCCTGGACGCTGCCTCTGATCCACGCCTCTAGCTGCAAGAACTTCAAAAGAAACGATTAGGATGAAGCGAATGCACATATTTCAAGGAAGGAGGGGGAGTAAAGACTGCTAACAGAAGAGATCTCTGATAAACAAGACGAGTCGGAAGAACAAGAATTAACCAGATGAAGACACACCAAGACTCGGTATGGCAAAAGGACTGGATGGGGGAGGGGAAAAAAACTTTCCTTTCTTTCCTCTATGTGATTAAACAAGAATCCCCCCCCCCTCACAAGTCAGAAATGTCGTTTGAAGGACTTAAGCTGTGGATTTATGTCTGTGTGGAGATAAACTTTCTAACCAAAGCATGCTTTAAGAAGAGCGTGGAATGTATAAGGGCTTTGGAATGACGCAGTTAAAAATACCGTCGCCATATTGGGAAGTTCTGTCGGAGGACTTAAGTCTGGGAGGAGAAACAGAGAAATAGAGCTGTTTTTATATTGTGGGTGAAACTTCTCAGAGGGACTTAAGAAAGACAGTTCTGTGATTAATGATGGAAAGAGCGATGTTATCTATGAATGCGATGATATATGGAAACCATCTCAATTTGAGGATTGGATGAATGGAAAAATTCACACAGGATTATTATTGGTGTTTATCGGCTTAAGGAGATTATCAGAAGAGATCATAAAGAAAAAAGAGAAAATATACGAACAAGATGAGATGCGGAAACAGCAAGGTAAGACTGGATAGAATTATGAACTTTGTTTGGACTGATTTGGACATTAACGCAGTAGCAAGATGATCAGAATCCCCCTTCGGATCTTGAAATATGGGTCCCCTCAACAAAATTTAAAATTCGGCTTTGTAATTCGGAATTTATGTGATGTGATTTGATTTGATTTGATTTGATTGGTCGGTTAATAAAAATTATTTTTTTAAAAAATTGTGGGACAGATGGTATTTTGTGGTTCAGTTTAGCAGGCAATACCCTGGATTTTGTGTTCTGCTCTTGATAGTGGGAGCAAATATTTATTATGGATAAAGGTGTCACAAATAAACAGCTAGAGGTGCTTCCACAGGCAAGCAACCTGACTCAGTTTCTGTAAGCAGGATTGGGGAGGGGTAGCAGAGCACACCTTAAGCAGGCCACCTGCCCCTATTCTGCACACAAAAACCCAAACACACACTCTCCATCCCTCTGGAGCTAGAATTGCCCTCAGGTGCTAGAATGGAGGTATAAAGTGGTTCAAGTCAAAGGACAGTTTCCCCCTCACATGCTTCCTGGAAAATCAGTGGAGATGTTTGCAGTTGGCTTGATGCTAAAGTGCCTGAGATCATGGGGACTGAAACATCACTCTGATTAACTCTAGCCATTGGCATTTTCAAATGGAAATGATGGGAGTTGCCATACATCCAGAATTTCCTGGACATAGCCGGAATATGGCAGTCGCAGTGTCTGGGAAGATGCTTGAATATCCAGGAAAATCTGGACATATGACAACCCACTTGAAAAATCTATATTTTGGTGAATTTCCTTTAAAATAGTTCAACTTCATTTTTTAAAAAAAACAAGAAGTTGGGGGGGGGGATTTCAACAAATTTACCAAAAAAAGCTGAACAAGTTTCACTTTTTGAAATATGGCAACCCTATGGGAGTTGTACTAGCAGCAATGTCTTCGTGGCATATAGCATCACTCCAGGGACTGATTTGTGTGCTTGTTGAATTAATGCTGCCTATGATAGCTATTCATCTGCTTTAAAAATGAAGGAGGCAGAGGACACTGCTACTACTTGCTGCCATGGGTAACTGTAGACTCCAAACTATTGGAAGTAGATTTTAGGGCCCTGTTTCCCCAAACTGTCTGTCTAAATCCACCAAAATTTTGATTATTTGAATTTTCAGTTTGTTCCTTGGTAGAATGAAGTAAACCTTTAGTAGTTGCTATCACTTCCACCAGGCAATGGACCTCCTCCTGTATCCATTCAGCCATTGATTTCTTCCCCATCCCAAATTTCTGCAGCGTGGAGAGAGTGAAGCGATGCAGTTCCTTCCATTTCTTTTTATTCCTGGTGCTGATCCCTGGAAGGATGTCATTTGACATTGTTGCATTAGTTCTGATGAAACACATGGCTATGGAATGCTATGGTTTCATATTTGCAACTGTAAACCATTACCTCGAGCCAAATGAGATGCAATGTGGGCCATCCTAATCATTCTTCACATGTGCTCCCTGCTCATGTATGAAGTACATAGCAGGGCACGTGGGGTTTTTCATTTCTTCTCAGAAATGTGTGTGCAAATAAAGGGAGCTGCCAGTGTTGCAGAAGTGGACGGAGGAGAAAAACATATGAAATGATAGGAAATGGTGAGGTGAGAGTGACAAGTACAGAGTGCAGCTCCCTTCTCCTACCCACGTATTTTCTAGTAAAATTTTCAATCCTTTTGGGGAGAGCATACTGCATACTCCCTGGGATCTGTCCAGGGTGCTGATGGATCTGTATGACTACACTTGTTTCCTCATCTATTTTGAATGAATATTGCTAATTGGTCCCTTGCTCTCTCAGTCCATCCTAGACACTACTTGACATGCTTCCTTCAAACTCCTGTATGGGCTCACCAGCTCTGGGCAATATGTGAATGGGTCAGCAATATGAACAAATCTGGCTGTCTAGACCAATTTTGTCTAGGTTAACTATCAGTCACTACATGGTGGTCTAAACCGCTGAACCTCTTGAGCTCGCCGATCGGAAGGTCGGTGGTTCGAATCCCTGCAACTGAGTGAGCTCCCACTGCTCTGTCACAGCTCCTGCCAACCTAGCAGTTTGAAAGCATGCCAGTGCAAGTAGATAAATAGGTACTGCTGCGGTGGGAAGGTAAACAGCATTTCTGTGCGCTCTGGCACTTGTCACAGTCCTCCATGCACCAGAAGCAGTTTAGTCATGCTGGCCACATGACCCAGAAAGCTGTCTGCCGACAAACGCCAGCTCCCTCAACCTGAAAGTAAGATGAGCGCCGGAACCCCAGAGTCGCATTTGACTGGACTCAGCAGTCCAGGGGTCCTTTACCTTTTTTACCTCTATATACTGTTCTGCAAACTGGGAGAGACAGGCAGTGCTTTTTTATTTTAAAAAAATGTTTAGGGGTACTCTCATTTTGACTCAAGAAAATCACCATTTTATAGTTCAAATAGGGAAAAAGAAATACAGTAAATGGAAAAAGTACAAAGATTCACAAAATGTTTAGGGGTATGTGTACCCCTGCATACCCGCAGAGAAAAGCACTGGAGACAGGTATAATCCAGGCCCTAAGACAATTTCAACGGGACACTTCCTTTGAAACAGAAGGGAGAAATCATCATAATTAAGATCAACAAAAACACTCATCTAAATTTTTGGTTGGCTACTTTGCCCACCAAACTCTTCAGCATAACTAACCAGAGCATCTTTCACAACCTCGTATCCACAGAGCACCACCATAGGCTTTGGTCCTATCCAGATGGTGAATATCTGGCCGTACTGCTTGGTGAGCTGAGGAAAGTATTACGGAGGTGTATGATTCATTAGGCAGCTGCCTTAAAAGACTACTACTAAAAATGTTTGTGATCTTAGCATGCTTTAATGGGAGGTATAGGGAGCACACCTGCATGCTGCTTCTTACGAGTAAGGAAAGTGAACTAAGTGGGACTTCCTTTTGGATAGGCATGCATATGCACAGTTAGGCTGCAATACTGTGCTCTATCATGCATGTTTTCTTGAGAGTGAGCACCAATGAACTCTGCGAGAAAACATGTATGGAATCAGAATGTATATCGCCTCACAGAGCTCAGATTCCCAGAGTTCTCTCAGGGACTGATTGTTAAACCACTCAGGGTATGGTAGTTGTGTAACAGGAATAGGAGTATCCAAACAACTCTCAACACCCTTAACAAACTACAGTTCCCTAGGAGTCTTTAGGGGAAGCCATGACTGTTTAAAGCATCATAATAATGCTTTAAACGTATAGTGCAGATGGAGCCTGATAGCTGAAGGGGCTTACTTGGTACCCCAGTTATAACTGCTCACCTTAATACAGGAAGACTCTTTAACCCAATACTGTAACAAATAGATACTGTCACAATAGCCCAGTTTTTCAAGTGACCTACGGGGTGTCAGTACGCTCCAGAAGACCTACGGTTCTCATTATTATTCTATTTGAGAAGAGTTAAACCACTTGCAAATTCACTCATGCACTAAGTGGCAAGAAAATGGAAAGTTAAGGTGCCTCAGGTTAATTTCCATGCCACATATAAGCAATACATGCTGTGGAGAGAGGCTCAGAACTCACAGGGTTAAGAAGTTCTGAGTGACGTCTCACATTCTGAGGCGTGGTTTAGAATACTGAGGGGAGTGTTTTACTGTGTTTCTCTCAGTGTGTGTTTTGCTCCATTGCGTGAGAGCAGCTAAGATGTGTGCTCTGTCACCAGGAGAGTGATGACTGTTGTTTTTACTACGGGAATAAAGACTTAAAATAAGATAAGGAGACACCGTGCGTTAAGCCTGATTTATTACGCACACACGGCAAACCTGCTTCTGTTCCGCTGTGTTTACCTTCTGCTGAAACCGGAGGAGCCCTGGGAAAACAGAGTCGCCCAGAGGAAGCGTGTGGACCTCCCGGGAAACGGCACAGGTTATGGGTCATCAGCAAACGCTTTGAAGCAGAGATAAGCAACGATCGTGCCGGTGTGTGTGCGGCCAGCTGATGAGACGCTGGGAAGGAAGACTGCAGCCAAAAGCCAGCTAGAGCTGTGCCTAACGTTTGAGGCAGAGAGGAGCTCGCTGGGAAGATCTGATCTGCTGGACCGGGAGGTGCCACTGCTGTTACTGTAAGTAGGCTGGGCCCCGGGGAGAAGATGGCAGACAGCCAGGAATCGTCAGTCCCTTTTGATAAGGTGGACGGGAAGAAGCCCTGGGCCGCGTGGCAGGCACTGCAGACGGCAGTGGGAGCCAGGCCAGAGGGGGCTGAGAGCTGCTCTGAGGAGGCACCAAGCCCAGGAGGGGCTGAGAGACGCCCAGGAAGCTCAGAGGGGGCTGGGACTGTGTTGGAAGGCTTCCACACGTCTGTCTGATGGGCTGTGTGCTGGAGAGCAGTTGAGAGATGTGAAGAGACATGCAGTGGCAATCTGTTCCACTGGGAGCTTTGCACCTGAGAGTGGGGGTGCAGGCCATTCCAAGGGTTTTGAGAGTGCCCAGGCTGTTTGGCAGGAGCTGGAGGGGGTTTGCAGAGAAACCACAGCAGAAGCCAAAAGCCACGTCCCCAAAAGCAGAAAAGCCTCAAGGAGCGCTGCTGGAAAGGTTGGGGGGGCAGAGAAGACCAAAGGCAAGTTTGCAAAGTTTTCCACTCGGCGTTGCTTTATTTGCAATTCTTCTGGACATCTGCGTCGCGGCTGCCCACAGAGAGCAAGGGAGACAGGGCAGGATGTGTCCAAGGTCGCTTCCCATGGGAACCAGCAGGGTTTCTATGGCAACCAGTCCTGCAGAGGAGGCAGGCGTGGGAACGCTTATCAGCTGACTGCTTCAATGGCAGTTTTGGAGAGCAAAGGCCCCAAGGTCGGGGGCAGCGGGAAGTCCGTTGCTAAGGCAACAAAGAAGGACAACTCCAGTGAGGAGAGAGTGCTGCGTTGGATTGTGGACTCTGCCACTAATGCTCATTTGGTGACAGAGAGACCTGGTGTCAAGATAAGGAACTGCAGAGCTGTTTCAGCTGGGAAAACACTGTGTTTTGCTGATCATTCACAGAGACATGTGACTAATGTTGGAAACTTGTTTGTCTCTTTCTTGCAGGCGGAGCTGAAGGTCTACGTCGTGCCTGAGATAAAACATTGTCTTTTATCTGTACCATGCCTTTACAGGAGGGATATGTGGTGTGTTTTGAGAAAAATGTTTGTACAATTTCCAGAGGGGGGAGACAGCTAGCAAGTATTGAGAAGAATCAGATCAACCTCTTTGTTCTGGAAACACCTCTGGAGGGTGAGGGGAATGCTGGGAAAGCCACTGATCACACTCATGTGTCGTGTGCTTGCGTGTGGCACAAGAGAATGTCACATGGTTCCTGTGAGGACATTCAGATGTTATCAGAGTGCACCAAAGGGTGCAAGGTAAAAGAATGTGGTCAACCTTTGAATTGCAGAGCTTGCAGAAAAGCCAGGAACAAGGGATATAATTATCCCAGGGTGGAGAGAGTAACCACAAAGCCTTTGAGCTTCTACATGCAGACCTTTTTGGTATGCCACAGCCAAGTCTGGGCAAGGCCAGGTTTCTGATGGTGCTGACAGATGATTTTACGCAGAACTCATGGGCATACACGCTGAGAACGAAGGAGCAGGCAACACAACTGATCAAAGATTGGGTGGCAGAGGTGGAACTAAGGTTCTCCACCAAGGTGCAGGGGTTCAAGTGTGACCGAGGTTCAGAGGTCACTGGGTCTGCTCTAAAGGGTTTCTTTCGCCAGAGAGGGATACGTCACAAGGTGACTTCTCCTCAGGAGAGTGGCGTGGCAGAGCTTAGAAGTAAAGCTCTGGTTCAAGCATCAGAGATTCTACTGTATGACTCTGGTTTGCCTCAAAGTTTTTGGGGGGAGGCGGTAAAGACGGCCAATTTCACGATAAACAGGTGCTACAATTCAGTGATAGGTGACACCCCGTATTTCCTGCTTCACGAAGAACGGCCGCAAGTGCATTTCTTTCGTGCTTTCGGTAGCAGAGCCATGGTGCCTGTACCAAAGTTTCAGCAGCAGGAGGGTGGCTCAAGGTACCAGGAAATGATCTTCTGTGGGTATGAACCTGCGACAAAGGGATGGAGGTTTGCATATCCAGAAGGTGATCAGACCAAGCTTCTGGTCAGTAAACATGCTGAGTTCTATGAGCAGGATGGTTGGGCAAGGCGCAAAGCGAGCCCTGACGTTCACTCAGATTGTCTGTCTGACTCTGAGGAGGAGGGAGAGCCAGAGCCAGAATCTGCTGGTGGAGACCAGGTCCCTGAACAGAGTAGGGCGTCTCCACAGGTTGTTAAAAGAGTGTCCAAGAGTGAGCCCTCATCTCCTGTTCGCATAATGGAGAAAGCTCACAGACGTGTCAAGTCAGAGGGGGAATCTTCTGATGAAGAAGACGCACTTGCTGGCCCCAGTGGGTCGGAAGGAGCACCCCAGTTTGTGCCCAGGCGGTCATCTCGAGCTACAAAGGGAATTCCACCTGAGAGGTTTCAGGTCACAAATGCGTGGGTTGGTTTCGCACAGTGCGAACCTGAGATTTGTGAGGAGGTTCAACAAGTGCCTAACAACGATGCCAGGAAGGGGCGGAAGGCAGTGGGGAAAGTGTTGAACACTCAGAGGTCTATAAATGTGTGTTCACAACTCCTCTCAGAACGTGATTCGAGAGGGGGTGTGGAGAGAGGCTCAGAACTCACAGGGTTAAGAAGTTCTGAGTGACGTCTCACATTCTGAGGCGTGGTTTAGAATACTGAGGGGAGTGTTTTACTGTGTTTCTCTCAGTGTGTGTTTTGCTCCATTGCGTGAGAGCAGCTAAGATGTGTGCTCTGTCACCAGGAGAGTGATGACTGTTGTTTTTGCTACGGGAATAAAGACTTAAAATAAGATAAGGAGACACCGTGCGTTAAGCCTGATTTATTACGCACACACGGCAAACCTGCTTCTGTTCCGCTGTGTTTACCTTCTGCTGAAACCGGAGGAGCCCTGGGAAAACAGAGTCGCCCAGAGGAAGCGTGTGGACCTCCCGGGAAACGGCACACATGCTGTATACTGTATGCTGCTCGTATACAGTAAAGAAAGGAAGAAGTCAGCCGGTGTATATAAATATGTTTACTGAGCCCAACTTTTTTTTTAAAAAAAAGAACTCATTTAAAAAATAAAATAAAGCAAACCTATAACAAACAATTTACATGAAATATGATGAGGACTCCCCGAATATCACTTTCATTGAAACCCTACAAAACATTATATTGCCAATGTTTTATTTTAATTTAACAAGAAGAAACCCAGCAACACTCCACACCAACAAACAATTGTATGATCCAAAATAAAAATAGGGAATAGTGAGAGAATGCCAGGAAGTTGTGTGTGTGTGTGTCTTACCTTTTGATATGATTTGGACAGATGCCTGAAATCTATTTGCAGGAGGTTCCCCACAAAGGACAATGGAGTAGGACCTGGTGGTAGTTGGCTTTGTTTCTGGTACATTTTGAATTCCTTGTACATACTTGTCCAGGGTGGGACATGGTTGCTCCACATAAAAGACTTCCCTCTTGCAAGAATGCTTAAAGCTCATGTGTCCAAGGCAACATACACATGGATTTTCAGAGACACATATAACAGTTAAACAAATTTTGAGCTAGAGTGTGAGGAACTAGAAGAGCCAGTTTCATGGTGCTAAAAAAAAAATGTATGTGATGCAAACAAATCAGAGTGAGTGCTCATTAAATAGCTGGCTCCCCTGAAAACTCCTGGTGCTCAGAGATTGGGTGTAACATTATAATACTGACTATACAAACAGTATTCAAAGTGGACCTAGGACTGAAATCCAGAAAAAGGAAATAGGAGGGTTCTTATATGCAACTTAGCAAGTGATGAGCAGAAGATGCAAGAAAAACATAGGTAGAACTGAGGAATGTTAGGGAAGTCCAAAGTTGATACAGTGCTGCCCCATTCATGGGGAAATGGAGAGAGAGATAAAAACTGTGTACGAAAGTGAAAATCTGTTACCTCCCTGGAAGAGCAAAGGAAGCTTCTTCTTTATGAGGGGACGCTCTTTTTGCAAATTGTCTCAGATGCCAAGTGTGGTGGTGCGCACAGGTATCAACAAAGAAGGGCATTAAACCATTAAAAAATCATAGTCCAAGATTTCTTGCACCCGTTTATCTAATATGTGGCAAGTTTCATGCCCCTCAAAGGGTCTACTATACCTGTAATTTCATCCCATTTTACCAACAAATTAAAGGGGGAGGGGGAGATACAGGTGTTTGCAGAAATTTGTTGTGAAGCTTTATGTAATGGCTTTAGGGGTTGCTTGTGCGTAAATAGCCGCCGCTCTGGGCTAGGTTGGCTGGTTAAACCATTTCTCGCTGGACAGCCATCCACTCCGTGGCTGTTCAGTCGCTGGCAGAATCCGTCAGTGGGCGTTTCTTAAACCTTTTCCAAGATAAAAGTTGTTTGACGCCCAGTCTCCTCCTACTCTCCCTGTGCGGAAGTCTTCTGCGCAGGGAGGGCGTGGGTAGCGGAGGACCTGTGCTCTCCCCGCTGGTGTCCAGTGAAGAGTCCCGGAGCCTGCTCTCTGCTTCTCCCATTGGCCCCCCTCTATCCCTGGTGTTGCGCTGATTTTCTTCCCCAACAGGAGACCTGCCTCTCTCCCTGCTTGGCCCCTCTCCAGCATCGTTGTGGAGCCTCGCCTCCTCCTCCTCTAGTTCCGATGGCAGTTCCCTGACACTTTATAAACACCTTCAACAAGAAACTGACGTGTGGTATTATCAAATGCTTTTTCTGCATCTGGAAACATAACTACTCGTTCAAGATTTGTTTTTCATGCATAAATGAAGTTGTTGGCATTCGTCTGCCTCAGGAGACAATGGAGGAGTGCAACTTTGTGGGTGAAGTCAAACCACTGGAGGGTTACAGCACCTGCTGTGGCTGTTGAGACCAATAAGGAACAGATGCTGTATATAAAGGTGACCAGTTGAGCTGCTGCAGATGCACAGCTAGATTTATTATTTTCCTAATATTATCCTTCATTATGCAAAATCCATCTTGATCTATATGATTTTTAATTATGATCCTTTTTAGATTTTTTTTAAAAATGCTATTGTTATAGACTTGTTACAGATTTCAATTTACCCATTTGTAATATCTCATTCTTCACTTTAGAAAGTTATTGTGCTAACATACTCCTAAAGGTCATAACACTGAGATTCCATCTGCTCCCAAAGCTTTATTGATCTTTGCCCTTTTTACTGTATCTATCACTACTTGTCTCTGGATTGATTCTTCTAATGTAGAAGTGGCTCAGCTGTGGTTTTCCAAGTGTTGCACTACAACTCTTAGCAGCCCCAGCCAGTATGATGTGAGCTATAGTTTGGAATATATAGTTTTTATAAGTACTGTGTGATTCAGATCTCCCAATAATCATATTCTTCCTACTTCAAATATACTGAGAGGCATTGGCATCATCCATTCTGCTTAGTTGCTGTCACTGGATCATATTGAACGTCTAGTGAATTTCAATGGCAAGTCTCCTTTCATCAGGCCACTGTCCTGATACAAAGTAAGTATATCCTTGTCTTTGGCATCTCCCACCAGCTGGAAGGTGAAGTTCTGGAGCAGAGCACCGAAGAACAGGAGCAGCTCCATCCGAGCCAGGGCTTCCCCTGGGCATGCCCGTTTTCCTGGGTGAAAAGAAGGCGGCAGTGCTCATCAGTCACCAAATACCTATATAGTGCCCAAGAAACTCAGCCAACACATTTTGAAATAGTGGAACTGTATAAGAAAGACAGCAGTGAGACCATTTCTCAAGTGGTCCTGCAATTCTCTGTTTCCACTGTGATATGAAGGTGAAGTGTTTCAGGCAAGTATGTTTTTGGAGATATTGGTCTCATGTCATTTTCTCGATTCTTTGGCTGATTGGTGGACTTCTATTCTGAGCATGTTATATAACACTAAAGTACTGCTTGGCTTATTCTCCTGCCAGAAAACACAATAATGTGGCTTCCGTCTGTGTGTATCTTTGCTGAAAGCTACACATAAGCTACACATAAGCAGTTTCAGAGCAAAGAAATATAAAAGATTATGTGAGTGTGAGTTACTCTTTCCTCTCATTTCATCATGCCAACTCTCCTTCTTAACACAGAGCCCAAGTGGTTCCTGTAGGTAGTGGTCCAAAAGTTGGGAACTGAACTGTCCCTTCCTCAGGCTGATGCTTACAAATTTTCTGCTCAAGATGCAGGAAATGGAGGACAGAGGCAGAGAGAAATGTCTTGTGGGTAGACAATCCCTCCCCAAACCTCTTACTTATCTCCTGGCAGCACTATCACTTCCTGGAGTCCAGCTGCCCACCCATCCACATGCCAGCTGCTGGACCCAACCCCACAATATGAGAATCTAGGTCTATAGAGTCACCTGCAGAAAAAGGCATGAAGGCAGCCCTGTTCCGGAACTGGCCCTTCTCATCCAAGAAATGACCCGGGTTAAACTCTTCTGGAGTCTCCCACTGGAGAGGATCAAAGTGCACAGTTGAAATCTCTGCGCAGACTGCCGTGCCCTTCAGGGAGAAGATACAGATTTCATTATTTGTTTCAGCTTCATAAACATAAGACATTCTGCTTCTGTTTCAGTGACCTTTGACAGTGACTTACCAATCCTACCATTCCTGGTTATGGGACATTTATCTGATTCTAATAAGTTCGTGACTCCATGCACATATTATATGCCTTCTGTTCATAATTTTGATACAGTATAGTGTTATAAAAATACTGTCAGTATATTATTAGCTGACATGCTGCTTGTTGTTTTTCAGAGTCATATACATAAGAAGCAGCCATCTTATGGGAGAGACTGATTCCTAAAGTTGGTTGTCATATATAGAAACAAGTCATTGCACAGCATTCTGAAAAATCACCATGAATGTGGGGGGTGAGGTTGTAATCAGCATATCTTGTCTCTGCACTGGCTGGGACTGTGGCAGACCAAAGTCATTGATGGGATGATAAATCCCTCCCTCCTCCTCTCCACAGTAACCTGATCATTTCACATGTGACACAAACCTGGGGGATAAGATAGCCCCGGAATTTTGTAGGACGTGTTGTTGCACGCGGGATGCTCTCAAGGCTCCCTTTTTGATATCGTTGAACCTCATGGAGAACAGCATTGGTGTAGGGCATCCTCACCCTATCTTCCATGCCAGGGATACGGTTGGCACCTACCACATCATCAATCTCTTGTTGAACTTTTTCTGTAAGAAAACAAATTCAGCTCTACTTCCAGAATTCTACTTCTCCTCTGACATAGTGATAGCCTTCAATATTCTCCAACCGGAAGGAAAAGTAACACTTACTGACATGAATTTGCATCC
Source organism: Podarcis raffonei (assembly GCF_027172205.1). Taxonomy (NCBI): domain Eukaryota; kingdom Metazoa; phylum Chordata; class Lepidosauria; order Squamata; family Lacertidae; genus Podarcis; species Podarcis raffonei. Next base: position 41,108,996 of record NC_070603.1, read on the forward strand.
TGGCAGGAGCCCATTTTTAAAGATGGCATGCAAAGATGAAAGGAATTCGGCTTTTGTCCCCTTTGCTATAGGGGATCACCTTAGGTTACTAAAGGATGTGGGCTTTTTATCTTAGAGATGTTCATGAAATCATGCAAAACAAGTTGAATAAATGGTGTGGAAACTTTATGCAATCTCCTCACACAATACCTCTGTTGGGGAGTATAACGTCTGAATACCAGGGACTAGGAGGACTGTTGCTTTGAGGGATGGAGGAGGAAACCATTTAAAACTGATTCATACACGGAGTTGGGCTCGGATAGGATCGCCTCTGGTATCCAGTGGCTACATCTGTCCAAGGGGCTGGTGCTAATGTAACCCACTGCTTTAGATCATTTTAGCAAGAGCTGAGGCAGGGAGCAGCCAGCATTATGAGCAAATAGCCTGTTCTCCTTTGTGTAAGGCTGTGAACCCTTAAGAATAGATCAGTAGTGCCAAAGAAGGATAGAACTTTCTTTATGTATGCCACAACAGCAGCAAGAATACTTATTGCAAAGTACTGGAAGACACAAGATCTACCCACCCGGGAAGAATGGCAGATGAAGGTGATGGACTACATGAAATTGGCGGAAATGACTGGCAGAATCCGAGACCAGGGAGAAGAGCCGGTGGAAGAAGATTGGAAGAAATTTAAAGTTTATTTACAGAAACATTGTAAAATTAAGGAATGTTAGAAGGATGTTGGAATGAAGTTATGTGGTTTTAGCAGAAATGTTATAAAGGATTAAGAAAAAACAGACTGTTAATTGGTGAAAAGAGGGAAAGTAAAGTCACATTATATTAAGATAAGGACAAAAATTGGAAAAGATGGAAAGGATTTGCTGAAATAGCTAACCGAACTAGAATACAAAAAAGGGAGGTGTGAGGAGGTCAAGGAAACAAGTGAATGAAAGATAAGTTATTGGAAGGTTTGTTGTGTTTTTTAATTGTGTTTATTTTTTATTTTTTTCTCTTTTTTTCTTTTTCATTATTGTGATGTGTTGTTTTGTTTTTGTTTAATATGGTGTTCTCTATTTTTTCTTTTTGTAACCTTCAAAACTTTAATAAATACTATTTTTTTTAAAAAAGAATAGATCAGTAGTGAAGTTTCCTTAAAGTTTTAGGTGCAGTTATTCATTACATCGTAAGGTCCTTCTTTGTTGAAGTATGTGTTTTATAAAGGGACGTGAGTTTTAGTTCCTGAGTGCCAAATTCGCTGGAGTGAAGTGCTGTGGAGTTCTGGTGAATGAGAATATGCCCTTTTCCCTCCGGAAAAGATAAACATCAGTGTCCAGGAAGACAGAACATGAAGGACAGAACTCTGGGAGGACAGTACTCTATTGTTGTATTAATTTATGATAATTTTATCAATTTTACATAAATTATATCATTGATGTAGCATCCTTATTTATGTGCTGGTTACTTTCGGAAAATTAGAGTGCATATGCTTATAATATGCATATGATAGCATTGTCTGCAGTGTTTATAACCTCGAAAGTGGAGCACTTCTCACTGAGATCTATGAGACAGACAGGAATTTTAGAAATCCATAGATATCAGCTCCATATCACGTTTTTCAGAAAATTCCGTTAATGCTCAGCTTGAAAACTTCCCAGAGGCATCTCTCTGGTCACTTTTGGACACGGAATACAGTGGTGCCTCAGGTTACAAACACTTCAGTTTACAAACGCTTCAGGTTACAGTCTCTGCTAACCCAGAAGTAGTTCCTCAGGTTAAGAACTTTACCTCAGGATGAGAACAGAAATCACGCGGCGGCAGCAGGAGCCCCCATTAGCTAAAGTGATACCTCAGGTTAAGAACAGTTTCAAGCTAAGAATGGACCTCCAGAATGAATTAAGTTCTTAACCCGAGGTACCACTGTATGGGAATAGATGGGCTGACCTAGGAGAAGACATTTTGTGAGCAAATTGTACTGACTGTGCAGTTTTAATGCTTGTTTGTTTTTTCTTTCTCTTTACTATTACTCTTTCCACCTTGAAAAGGTAGAGCCTTTCAGTCTTTTGGGCAATTTATGTACCTTGGATGTGTGGCAATCTAGCCACCACCAGAAGGGCACAGCTCAAAACTTCGCTTGTGGACAATGACCCAGCAATAAAGAGTTCCTGCACAATCACAATAAGCTCCTCTTTGGTGTAGATGGCCTCTGGATTGCTTTGGTCCTGTAAAAAGGAAAAGGAAAAAGAGAAGAATTTAAAACATCCATTTGAAAGAGTGATGGAGGAAGTGAGACATCTCAATAAATGCAGTAAATGGATGGAGCACAATACTTGCATGGTTTATTGCAGTGTAAGTACAGTGTTGTTGTTTTTTAATTGAATATGCCGTATTTTTCGCCCTATAGGATGCACTTTTTCCCCTCCAAAAATGAAGGGGAAATGTGTGTGCGTCTTATGGGGCGAATGCAGGCTTTCGCTGAAGCCTGGAGAGCAAGAGGTGTCGGTGCGCACCGACCCCTCTCGCTCTCCAGGCTTCAGGAAGCTATCCGCAAGCCTCGCGCACCCGGCTGGAGGTCCCACCGGGCACGCAAGGCTTGCAGGCAGCAGCCTGCAGCCCGAAGCACGGGGCGTGCTGTGGAACACGCCCCGTGCTTCGGGCAGATGTCCGCAAACCTTGCGCGCCCAGCGGGAGGTCCCACCGGGCGCGCAAGGCTTGCGGGCGGCAGCCTGCAGCACAAAGCACGAGGCGCGCTAGGGAGCATGCCCCGTGCTTCGGGCAGATGTCTGCAAGCTTCGCGTGCCTGGCGGGAGGTCCCACCGGGCTTGCAAGGCTTGCAGGCAGCAGCCTCTTCTGGGGGCTGGGATCGGGGGAAGCTCGGGCTTCCCCCGTGCCAGCCCCGCGCCTAGGGGGGAAATAATTTTTTTCCCTTTATTTCCCCCCCCCCAAATAAATCTAGGTGCATCCTATGGGGCGGTGCATCCTACGGGGCGAAAAATACGGTAGTTTTATTCAGGGACATTTCTCTAGAAAAAGGGGCGCTGTTTCATGGAGTTGCATCCTCCAATTACATACAAATGAATATACCCCCCCCCCCAAAAAAAACTACTATACTCTATCAAATAACTCATTAATTATTTGATATAGTGTTTATTTGGGGGGGTATATTCATTTGTAAGTAAGATCAGATTTTCAAATGATGCTAAAGGTCTTGTGGCATTTAATGGTCAATCCAATCCACTCAATCTACTTGCTGATCCAGAAGTCTTGCTGAAGGAGGCCATCGGGGAAACTGAAGCATTAGGCAAGCTGACCTGATTGGCAAATAATAAAAGTAAATCATAATTGTTGTGTCTGAATGTACCACCTGACATTAAGAATGTCAAACCCTGGAGGGTCTGAGACATCTCAGTCTTTCCCATGCAGTAACTCAGAAGGAACACAAAACCTGCATGGCTTATTGCAGCATATCTATAATGCTGAAAATAAAAACATAACTGAAAACCAAATAATAGAACCATGAAGAAAACAATCCCATGTATAGTTATAATGATGGGCATTATTTTTTCAGCTGCTCTCCTGCTGCTTGGTTTGATGTCTAAATAAACTTGAGGGAAACCTGAGATTAGCCTGGAGATCATCACAATGGCCAACCACCACAGCCAGAATGCAGGATCAGAATGAGGGAGGGCAGCAGGCATATGAGACACTTTCAAATGTAGGCACAAACAAGAGACATCTCAGAAGCATGGAGAAGGATAATTATATAACCTCCTACCTTCTCTGACTTCATAAGGAAGCAGTCAATATAGTCACGGGGGTCCTGATAATCCAGGGTCTCTTTGTGGGATTCCACCCTCTCATTGATGAAAGCATACATTTTTTCAAAACTTCCTAAAATCTTTTTGTGCTGTCCAGGCAGGTAAGGCATTATTTTCGAGAACACATTATAAACCTGGAACAGAAACAATACATAACAACTGTATATTGAATTTATCATTTTAGAACTGCCTGCTGAGTCTATGGATTTAGGGATGTTGGAGAAATCTACTGCAAAATGTTTGCAATCCATGGCTTTTTCAAGAGGAATGACAGGATTAAAATTTAATAAACAAACAAACAATTGTAAATAAATCCTCTCTCCTCCTCCTCTTCTTCTCGGTTTCCTTTATTTACAGTCTACTATAGTTACATATTCATTATCACTAGATCCTGCCCATATTCACTGAGGCAGAAATCCTAACTATGCCTGCCCAGAAATGAGGTTTACTGAATTAAACTAGGCTTACTCTGAGGTATGTGGGGTTAGGATCGCAGCCCTAATCGACTTCCTACTGTGAATTGTAAAATAAAACATTGTTTTTTAAAAAGCAAATGCATTGTTTATTTTTTGTCCTGCTTATTCTCTGAAACAAAATAATGTAGAAATAGGTTCTAGATCTTTCTACAGCAAAGACTCATTTAAAATAATGTTAGGTTAATTGTACCTTGTATGCAAGTCTGGCCCATCCATGAAGTGGAGTGAAGCAGGTACCTCAGGTGGTACTTGAAGGGTACCCTCCTTATATGTCCTGCCCACCCCACTCCTTTCTCTGCTGGCTAAGAATTCACCTTGTTTTGCCTCATGTCATGAAATGGGATGCACCACCCCTGGTTGAATGTTTTTGTGCTTAGTTGATACATGTACCATACATATTAACTCTGAGTAGACTAGAAACCAGAACACTACGGAGACAAGTTCAGTGGCAGAGCACCAGGTTTGCACGCAGTAGGGCCCAGGCTCAATCACTGGCATACAAGGAACTCAAGAGTAGCTTGTAGGAGCCATGTGGTCTGAGCTTTTAGCAACCAACCCATATGTCCTCACATGCTGAGCTTCTCAGACAGACCAGAGAGAAACAAAGGGTTAATTGCCCAGTCTCTCCCACACTTCTACTTATCTTATGCCTAGAAAGCACAGCTCCAAGCAGATTTGCACTTGGCCCATTCTTTCTAGGCACAGGTCTGACTGGTTCTGCCTTTGCCCTGCTGCTTCCCCCCAGGAAACCCACTCTTTAGTGCTTAATCAGAACAAACAGCAGTCTGCAGAAAACCTGATTGCTGTTTGTTCCAATTCAGTACCAAACAACGGGTTTTCCTGGGGGAAAGTGGTGGGGCAATCTGAGGTGTGGATAACCTCATAGTTGTGAGGGAAGCTTTTTAGTGATATCAATTGAAAGGCAATCCATGATAAGTATCAGTGCCATTTTTCTAGAAAGAGAGGCACCAGAACTCACCATGAACACCTCCCTTGTTCTTTTAGAATGCCAATAGCACGCACCTGAGAGGTGCCAGAATTGAGTTTCACTGAGTTCCAGCTGAAGAAAAGCCCAGATAAAAATATTTTCCTTATACTCCCTGGGAAAGGGGAGGGTCCGAGTTTCAAACTCATTTCCCCTGCCCCAAGCAGATATTCAGCTCAGCTCTGACTGCCTTTACACCCTTTAGATATATAAAAAACCTTCCAGTAGCACTTCTGTTTCAGTGTATCTGAAGAAGTGTGCATGCACACGAAAGCTCATACCAATAACAAACTTAGTTGGTCTCTAAGGTGATACTGGAAGGAATTTTTAAATTTTGTTTTGACTACGGCAGACCAACACAGCTACCTACCTATAACTAGAACCCTTTAGATAAGCAATCCTTTGATAATGAATAACTGGGAAAATTCACCGCTAACCCGGGGAAGTGCTCCACCAACATGCCTACAGAAGAATTTCTCTAGGTCTGTATTTTGAGTGGTTAATTTGCTGATGCTCTGCAATTAAAGCCAAGATGTATGTGATATTGTGTCATGTGGAATTTAATGGAGACAAGGATCAGAGAAAGTGGAAAAGGTAAAGGGGAATATACCCCAGGGTGCACCTGGCTTATACCAGGCCCATGTCCATTAAGATGAACCAAGGTTCTGGGTCCATGGGATATACTCGTAAGAAGGAACAACATACCTGTCCCATATAACTCACAAGGTAACCCACAAAAGCCTCCATGATATGCAGCTTCTCCAGGAAGACCTGATCTTTGTACTCAAAGCGACTCCCAAAGACAACAGAACAGAGCACATTAGAAACAGCAGTTCTCAAGTGTTTTCTTATATCAAAGGCCTGCCCTGCAGGAGCAAAAGGACACAGTCAATAGAGTTTGGCAAGGTGGATATTCTCTCCCTCTGCCTGCACGACAGAATAACGTAAACCAGAATTCCTTGCACAATTGAACCAGACACATGGTGCATTTTGTATTTCTCTTATATTAAAAGATAATTAAGTTCCTTTTACATGGAAATGATAGTATCAGCAGCTCCTGTATTCCCTTTATTTAGCAAGATGTAAGTGCAGCTTAACTGTTGAGGATAACATTATGGACTCCCCAAAGGAGGAAGATGTGCTACCCCATATCTGTGGTCAAGAATTCCCTGCACAAACAGAGCTTGGTGCATTCAAGGTGTACCTTACAACTCAGCCAAGTTCTTTAATAGGAATAAATTCATGAACACCTGTGACATAACTAACAGAAATCCTACTTTCTGGGACTGTTCCTGCCCTGAAGCACTTCAAAATTGTGTTTGTAATAAGGATAACTTGGGAAGACCTTTTGTGGTTGCCATTGCCTCCACCAGACAGAGAACTTCGTCCTGCACCCTCGTGGACATCGCTTTCTTCCCCATTCCAAAATCCCGCAGGGTGCTGAGTGTGAACCGGCGCAGCTCTTTCCATCTTTTCACAGATCTGCTGGACAGTCCTGAAAGCAAACAGGTGAAGACCCTTCCCTTAGAAGGAAGTTTTCTCAGCAGGAAGTTTCTACATTGTGGCACATTGTCCCTTCAGACTATATTCCCATTTGTAGTTGAATCAAGCCATGGGTGGTTTGTATGTAACTTTTGTATCACATAATAACAGTGCTGAACTATAGCGTAAACACGTTGTGTCGTTTCTCCACATTATTAAATGGTACTGGAGGAGAGAGGACAGGCAAACTCTTCTATGGGTCATGTCATATCACGGCTTTCATTAAAATATCTGTTATGGACAAATGTTGGATTTGGTAAAAGAATAAAATTTCCTAGATGCCTAGATCCAGGTTTGGGGCAAGTACTCTTTGGTAAGAGAGCCCCAGCAGAGATTTAACATCACAAAACATGCAGCAAAGTAAAGCATGGGAATAGGCTTTTGGACCTTTAAAACATGCCCTTCTAACTTCTTTCCAAATTTTCCCAGCTATATGCTTATAAGTGGTAAGGGAAGGGGCAGAACAAAGAGTTTCGTAGCCCTTCCTTCCAAGCTGAGCTAGCTAAGCTTGGTATGACAGCTGACTTTATGATCTTAACACCTTCATGTGTTTAGAATTAAGCATGTTGGTTATTTGAGACTGACTATATCCCTCACAGGACGCGGGTGGCACTGTGGGTTAAACCACAGAGCCTAGGGCTTGCCGATCGGAAGGTCGGCAGTTCAAATCCCCATGATGGGGTGAGCTCCCATTTCTTGGTCCCTGCTCCTGCCAACCTAGCAGTTCGAAAGCATGCCAAAGTGCAAGTAGATAAATAGGTACCGCTCTGGCAGGAAGGTAAAATGCATTTCTGTGCACTGCTCTGGTTCGCCAGAAGCGGCTTAGTCATGCTGGCCACATGACCCAGAAGCTGTACGCCGGCTCCCTCGGCCAATAAAGCGAGATGAGCGCCGCAACCCCAGAGTCGGTCATGACTGGACCTAATGGTCAGGGGTCCCTTTACCTTTACCTTTATATCCCTCATAGTAAAGGAAGAATTCAGTTCAGGGCTCTTATTTTGGGTGGGAAACTCCTGTTTGCGGTAACATCTAGCTCCACCTGAGGGTGAAAAATGGAGGGCTCGATGTCTGCTTATTCCTACTTGGAGACCCCTGAAAATGAAGACTGCTTCTCCCATTAAAATGGAAGCAATAAAAAAATAAGCACAGGACCCCTACCTACCTTTAAAATGGCTCACTGTATCACTGAAAGGCAAGGCAGGACGCCCACCAAATTCTTCAGCATGATCCAACAGAGCATCTTTCACCACTTCGTATCCACAGAGTACCACCATGGGCTTGGGACCCAGCCAGACAGTAAAGATAGGACCCCATTTATCATAGAGCTGATGGTAGAATTTTAAAAATGCATGGATTATTAGGCAACACCTGTTCCGGATATATCAGTGGTGGCTGGCCCATTATGGTAACCAGGGTTTAGCCCTACCAAGTGAAAACCCAGCAATTTATTTTTAAATCCCCCCAATCTCAAAGCTATAGTCTTTTTTGTTCCACACACTCTCCCATTTCCATGAGTACTGGATACTTTTCTGTCAATCAGCTTTCTGCACCACTCAACTAATCACAATCCAAAAGTGTTGCTCTAGCTAGGAGGTCCCACACTTTTCTTTCTCGAAGCAGAAAAGCCTATTTTTATTTGACCTAGCTATGCAATTTCCCCCTCTCACCTACTGACATTATTTCAATTCAACCAAGATAACTGAAGGTAATTGGCCTGATAATTTGATAGTCCCAGGGGCTAAGTGTTCTTTATTACTGCATTTGCAATAGTTCAAGATAAAACCTATTTGAGAAAGACACTGCTTTTGCAATTTTTATGGATGTTTATTGTTTGACTTGGTGATATTATCTTGTGTCGATTGCCGTAGTCATTGTATCACCACCCTGTTCATTGTTTTATCAGCAAGAAGTAGGGCAGCAATATGAGATTCTGCACATTTTAAATTGGAATGGAGCTGTGTGAAGAGAGCCTACTGGAAAGCGAAAGGGTGTGGTGGTCAGACATATTTGAGTAACTGAAGAAAAGGGTTTAGAAACAATGTGGGGCTGTTAAAGGGAAGGAGGAGAAAAAAGAGAGGAGTTGATGAATAAGCCAAAGAAATTGCTATGTGAATTACTAAGTGCTGAAGACATTTATTAAGCACAAATCAAGGGAAGAATCAGCAGACAAGTGCTGATTAATAAGGATTTGTATATAAAGCTGGATGGATTAATTGCAAAATGAAATATGAGTGAATGAAATGATCTGGTAAGAAAAAATTAAATGAATTTAAAGTGACCCTAGGGAAAATTAAGTAACTTATAGAAAAAAAATATCAACTGAATTCTTTTGGAGAAATGGGTCAGGGGAAAGGCACCTACACCAGCCACTTCTTAACTCACTCACAAAGAGAAGCTTCTGTTCACAGCAGAAGGGTGGCTGGGTGACTATCCAGTCCTGGGACCCAAGGAAATATCTTCATGTTTAAAGTTTAATATAGGGGGCACTGATCCAACAGGAACTGAGCAGGAAGAGCAAACAGTCTGTCAATCATTATGGATGTTTATGGGGATATACACTGAAACTTTTTCAAGGGCATCACATGACACTGGTCATGTGTCTCAGTCAAGGCAAATGCACAGCCTTGATCAGGAGGGCTAAACCAGTCAAGAGAATAAGACAGTGTGAACTCTGCTACTGCAGAAACGTTTATATTTATATAAACGTTTACATTTATATACCACCCCTATCTTCCAAGGAGCTCAAAGTGATGTACATGGTTCTTCTCCTTCCCATTTCATTCTCACAACAACCCTGTGAGGTAGTTTAGGCTAAGAGATGGTGACTGGGCCATGGTCACCCAGTAAATTTCATGGCCGAGTGGGAATTCAAACCCTGGTTTCCCAGGTTATAGTCCAATCATTACACACACAGAGAGACAGACAGTGTGGACTGTGCTAGTGCTGAAACGTTTAAAATGAACTGACAATGTAGGAATAACCTGAATTTCCACTCAGGGTGAATGAGAGAATGAGCAGCCAGTTGAAATGCATTATTTAGAGCTTGGCTGAAACTTTGGGGCCAGCTTTTTTAAACCATTCTGGTGGGGCAGGGATAGAAATTCAGATGATCCCAAATATTAGGGGCAAGATAACTTTGGTGAAATTTCTGTGCGTGAGCATTCATAGTGTTCACCATATTTAACGTTTCTGAGGTGTCTGAGGGATTTTTCATATCTGAACCCCTTTAGAAAAAGTCTTTCTTCAGGAAATGGAAGTCTTGCACAGAGGAGAAGAATGAATAGAAAGACACCCCCCCCCAAAAAAAAACCAAGGCAGACAACAAGTGATGCAAAATTAGAATTTGAGGAGCATACCTCTGAAAACATTAAGAATAAGACCTATTTAAATATCTAAAAGTGGGAAATTAGCTAGGGAAGAAGTTCAAATATCTATTTATTTATTCCATTAATATACCAGCCTTATCTTCCAAGGAACTCAAAGTGATGTACATGGTTCTTCTGCTCCCCATTTCATTCTCACAACAACCCTGTGAGGTAGGATAGGCTAAGAGATGGTGACTGGCCCATGGTCACCCAGTGAGCTTCATGGCTGAGTGGAAATTCAAACCCTGGTTTCCCAGGTCATAGTCCAACACTCTAACTATTATGCCACACCCAAAGGGTTTAAAACATGTGCTAAGAAAGGAGAAATGAACTCCAGAGAACCTGAATGAATTCTTTGCAGATGTATTCATTGTTAGGGTGTAGGGCAGATACATATACCTGAGCTTACTTTTTTCTAGGAGCAGGTTTGGCCCTATCATGAGGCAGAGAGAGGCAGCGATCTCAGGCAGCAAATATTATGGAGCAGTGAGTGGAGAGAGCGGAGAGTGTACATGCACTAACATAGGTCACTGCCCTGAAGGTGCTATGGAGAATGTTGAGATAAGAGTCAATGGTCTGCTGGACTTTTGTACATGGAACAGGACGGGGAGGAAGCAACTTTTTGCCTTTTGCTTCAGGCAGCAAAACACCTTACGAAGGAAGTCTACAGAATGGAAGCAAATAGGGGTGGCATTGAAACTGGCAGGTTATTGTAGAACTGGAAAGTTGCCAACAAGGACAATTAAAATTATCAAGAGGCTGTGCCTCTAGGAAGAAAAATTAAAACATTTGGAGCTTTTTGTGTTTAGGGAACAATGTACTAAGAGGAGACATAACAGAGGTGAATCCAATTTATCATGGTGTGGGGTAAGAACACTAGTTTGCTTTCCTGGTCCAGTGAAGCGGAATGGTGGGACAATCAGGATAAGCACAAAGAGCTCCTTCTCAGAGGCAGCACTACCGCAAGATGTCTGGATGGTCATCAACTTGGACAGATTTTAAAGTGGATTAGACAAATAAGGCTATCAATGGCTGCTAGGCAAGATGGCGATACATTACCTGCAGATGACACATAGTATGCCTTTGAACATTAATTGCTAACAAGACAGCAACATAACCCCCCCCAACAGCATACGAATCGATATGGCTAATTTGACCCAACAACCCCTCATGCTCTCTCTCTCACACACAAACAAAACTCACTGTAATCAACCAAATGCAACCAACCAGTCTCTTTCGCTGCCAACAAAAAAGAAATAAATGAATACAGTAGTACCTCTGGTTACGTACTTAATTCCTTCTGGAGGTCCATTCTTAACCTGAAACTGTTCTTAACCTGAACCACCACTTTAGCTAATGGGGTCTCCCGCCGCTGCCGTGGCCAAGTAATTTCTGTTCTCATCCTGAAGCAAAGTTCTTAACCCGAGGTATTATTTCTGGGTTAGTGGAGTCTGTAACCTGAAGTGTATGGAACCTGAAGCGTATGTAACCCGAGGTACCACTGTAGATGCAATAACCATCCACATGATGCTAACACAAAACCCCCACACATACACTATGCAAAAGATGCAAATATCATTACTACCCTTCGAAAGATCATTAGTCCCACCTCTCTCTCTCCCCACCTCTTCCTCCCTCCTCCCCCAACCTCTCAATGCCTATGATAGTAATGTCTCAACCAAGCATTACTGACCTGTAGATAGGGCTCTACTAACTGAAAACAGAGACATTATGCAGGGGCAAAACTAGGCTTTCTTTCACCTTAGTCAAAGACCCAGTTTGGCATATCCCCGCCCCCATTTATGTACACATACCTACAGGTTGGGAGCCTCAATGGTGCCCCCTGGAAGCATCACTTGGGGGGGGACCCGGCCAGGTCCCCCCCCCATAGCTACACCACTGCGTAATATGTCCCTTTGTTATCCATGAAAATCTATAGCAGCAATAATAATAAACACTGACTGCTAAGGCAGGGGGTGGGTGCAGAGCAGAATTGCAGGAGAATGTACACCTTGGAGAATGGATAGGTCTTTCATCTAGTCCCTCAGGATTCTTTGTATGTTCTTAAAGATGGTGCTCTCTGCAGCCTCTCAGCAAGGCAGCACTTCCAGGAAGAGACAAAGAGAATGGGAAATGTTCCTTTTATTACTTCCCATCTGTTCACTTATGATGCAGGAATATTTGGGCTCCTCAAAGCAGCAGATAGAATCAGGCATACCCAGACTAAAGAAGGGAGAAATTAACTTTGTGCCTTCCTGTCTCTCTGTCCTTTTATTCTAGCCAAATCTGCTTTACGGCACGAATGAAAAGTGAAAGTGGTCTCTGAGAGGTGGACTTACCTTTGCATAGTTTCTGCTCAGAGGCAAGACGTCTTTCTGCAGAAGATTGCCCAGAAGAAACCAAGGAGTGGGCCCTGGAGGTAGTTGGGCTTTCTTCTTGTACATTTTGACGGAGAACAAGAGCAAGGTGAAGAGGAGGCTGAGAAGCAGCAGAGCTTCCACCCCCATTTTTCTCTGTGTCCTTTTGGTCAGAAATCTAAGAAAATACTTAAGAAAGACAAGGTGGAAGAAAGCTGCCTGCTGGAGACCCAACCCAACTTGGACTCTGGATTATCTCTGTTGCTCTTCTGGTGTTCGTTTTTTAAATGTGGCCTTTAATAATTAACAGGGAGAGTTATTCATTAATATATATTGAACTTAACCTTGACTCAGAATTAAAAGAGGAATGTCCTCTGGGGCACATGAGAGATAAGAGTACATGGAGGCTGCTGGCAAATATATGCTATCTGAGAAGCCAGTCATTAAAAAGGTGTGTTTACCTGCTGCAGGGAGGATGTTTACCTTCTTTTTTGACTCTGCACATGCGCCTTTAAACACACTTTACTTATATCTATCATCTATCAATCTATCTATCTATGCCACATTAAAACTGTGACTGAGATATAGATGATAGAGGTTTCCCGGCTGCCTTTCTTGGTGTACTCACAGCAATGTAACTTTTTATCTGCAAGTCAGCAGGAGAGAGTTGTTTGGGATGAAAATGGAAAGGTGGAGGTTGATAGCCTGAACACATATTCCACTATCACCACCATCCCACAAACACAACACACACACCTGCATACACCAGCTTCATACTCAAAAAAGTCAGAATAATGCTCTGTTGATTAAGGGAGAATGCAATCAAATACATGCAACACCTGAAGAAATAAATTCAGAGTTTCTAATGTATTATTTTTTGTTGTATAGGAAAGAAAAGTAACCTTGATCTGTGAATGCTAAAGTTTATTTCTGCATTTGGTTCTTCTGCAGTTAGATCTGCAGCAAACTAAATCCATGGCAAGCCTTTGCAGCTGAAAGAAATCAAGGATGTCCTTGATAGTATGAAGATGGAGAAAGTCAGGGGAGACATCAGGTAACAAACTTTTCTGCCGACAACGGTCAGTGGCTGGTTTCTTAATTGGATGCTTTTTCTTGCTAGGCCCCAGGCCCGAAGATGAGGGGCCATCTAGTTGGGCATACATCCCCTTGCCCCTAGCTGGGACACATGAGGTCTTCTTCTTCTTCTTCTTTGGTGATCAATCTTAGCAGAGTAAGATTGTCTTCCATGAACACGGTTTTAACAATGAGTCCGTAAGTGACTGTGGAGGCCCCTGGGTCAAGGAGATGTAACTTTACAATCTTTAGAAGGTATCTGAAAGCAGACTTGTATAGCTTTTTATATGTGTTGGAAGCCTTTCAGAGTGTAGATACTTGTCCAGGGTGGGAGATGGTTTCACCACATAAAAGATTTCCCTCTTGCAAGAATGCTTAAAGCTCATGTGTACAGCGCACATATGTGTGGATTTCTTGAGACACTGAACTGTGAGTGTGAGGGACTGGAAGAGCTAGTTTAATGGCACTTATTTATCTCCTAGAACAGGCATAGGCAAACTCGGCCCTCCAGATTTTTTGGAACTACAACTCCCATCATCCCTGACCACTGGTCCTGTTAGCTAGGGATGATGGGAGTAGTAGTCCCAAAACATCTGGAGGGCTGAGTTTGCCTATGCCTGTGCTAGAACCACCAGATTTCTCCCAGCACCCCAATCCCACCCACACATAGGCCACCAACCCCAATCAGACAACATGAGAACCTGGGCCCATCAGGTAACCTGCAGAAAAAAGTCATGAAGGCATTTATTTTTTATTTTTTGGAATTGACCCTTCTCCTCCAAGAAATGAACGGGTTAAACTTTTTGGAGTCTCCCAATGGTGAGAGTCAAAGTGCAAAGTTGTGAACAGTGGACAAACAGCAGTTCCCTTCAGGGAGAAGATGCAGATTACAGTACTCATAAATATAATAGGAAACAGCTTTCTTTCATGATGGAAGATATCACTGTCTCTTTTGTCAGAAAGTGATTTCTAAAACTGGTTCTCTAGCATAAAAACAAGTCGTTGCACAGTATTCTGAAAAATCACCATGAATGGGGTTGAAGTGGAGAATCACCATATATTGTATCCACACTGTCTGGGACTTTGGGATATCAATACCATTTGGGTGATGATAAATCTTCCCGTTTCCCTCTCTGTAGTAATCTGATTGTTCCATGTGTGAAACACACCTGAGGGATAATGTAACCCTAGAATTCTGTACGGCACATTGTGTCCTGTGGTAAGCTCTCAAGGCTCTCTTCTTCATATCGTTGAACCTCATGGACAACAGCATTGGTATAGGGCATCTTCACCCTATCTTCCATGCCAGGGACATGGTTGGCACCTCCCACCTCATCGATCTACTGTTGAACTTTTGTTGTAATAAAAAACAACATTGGGGCCGACCTTAGAAAAAGACTTTTAAGAATTAGTATTGACGTATAAAGATTGAGGTTCTTAAGTTAAAGTTGGTTAATTAAATTGATGGGGTGAACTTAGAAAAAGATTTTTAAGAATAAGTATTGATGTACAAAGACTGAGGTTTATAAGTTAAAATTGGATAACTAAAATGAATTAGAGAAAATATGATAAAGTTTGGGGACAATACCTTGCTGAGCTAAAATTGGAACTGGAATACAAGAAGGGGAGGTGTGGGGAAGTCAAGGAAATTGGTCATCGCAGTAAGAGGTGAACTTTAAGTGTTCTTAATTGTTGTTTTTCTTTTATGTTTTTTTTATGGTTTTCTTTTTATTTTTTGAAAATTTCAATAAATATTTTTTTTTTTTAAAAAAGAGCTCTATTTCCAGATTTCTGAAACCACTACACACCTGACACAGTGAAAACCTTCAACATTCTCCAACTGGAAGGAAAAGTAAAACTCACGCAAATTCCTCTACTGACAGGAGCCCGTCCTTTAACACGTCGACTTTGGCTTTTTAGTTTAGGAAAATATTTAACTGGAGGGCATCCTTATGAGTGTTTTAAAAACTTTGTGTGGCATGTACAACAGAGTGGAAACTTTATGCACTCCCCTCACACAATACATTTTTATTGATTGATTGAATTTATATTCCCACTCTTCTTTGCCATGCATATGGAAGGAAGGATGCTCATATCTCTGTTATTTCCAAACCTGGTAAAGACCAAGCCAGCTGGGCAATTTATAAGCTAATTCTGTAATTAATGTAGATGCCAAGGCACTAACAATAATTCTTGCCTGTAATAGTAATTCAGCCTGCAATATTAACTTTAGAACACCAAAATCAGTTGGACTCCCCCCCCCCCGCCAAGACTGCTTTAAACAATAAAAGAGGCAATTTATTTTTGGTACACTGAAAAATGGATTTCTTCCTAAAGATATCTTCTGTAAAAGAAAAACAAAATATATTGACATAGTATTTCATTTATTTAGGATCCTTATTATATTTCAAAATTACTGTCACAGCCTTAAATCATAATTCAGGTAATTTACTGTTTTGCAGTATCTGCTTCACACACACTTGTAAAGGTATTTTCACTTGACATTCCATTCATTTTTGCAGCCTTGTTTTACTTGTGTTCTATTTACTGTGAATAATTGGCATTGAATAACTGGCAATGTGTGGCATTGAAAAGTGAGGATAGCAACACATTATCACCCATGCAACCTGCTAGCAACTACTAGCTGGGATGATGGGAGCTGATGTCCGAGAATATCTGGATTAGCCTGTTCAATTTCTGCCTTGTCCAGGGGTTCCAACTATCTCAAACTTCCAAAAGGAAATTTTGGAGAGAAACACCAAATTACTGAAGAAAGCATATAACATTTTGTTATATGGAGAGACTTTAATTAAGATGGTAAAATCGACACAAATAAAATGGGTTCAGGCTGTTGGGCATAATAATACAGTTGGAGGAATGGGAAAATTATGGAAAACAAATTTAAAGTTTACAGATTGTATATTATTAAGAGAAAATTATTTGAAAATGATATATAGATGGTATATCACAGCAGAAAAAAAAGCAAAAATGTATAAAACAGGATCTAAGGTATGTTGGAGATGTAAAGAGAAAGATGGTACTTTCTTTCATGTATGGTGGGAATGCAAGAAGGTTAAAGAATATTGGTAAATGATATATAATGAATTGGAAAAAATGTTGGAAAAAACCTATGTTAAAAAACCAGAATCTTTCCTGCTCAGAATTTTAGATCATGATATAAGAGAGGGAAATTGGAGATTGTTTATGTATGCAACAACAGCAGCAAGAATTTTATTAGCACAAGTATGGAAAACAGAGAAAATGCCAACAGAGGAAGAATGGCAAGCCAAACTTGTGGACTTTGCAGTACTGGCTAAGCTGACAGAGAGGATACATGAGAGAGACAACATCGATTTCAAAAAGCAGTGGGAACCATTTATAAACTGTATAAAAAGACAGTATAAAGATTAGGACCCATTGGCAGGTTTTGACTAAACTTTCACAACTATATAAGAGGTAAAATCAGCAGGGTATAGAATTTGTTTAATCAGTACAGAAATAAGGGGGAAGCCAAAGGCGGGGGGGAGAAATATGGATATATAAATTGTTCAGTTAAGATTTGTGGAAAATTTGTTTTTATAATTTGAAAGTTCAATAAGAATTATTTTTTTAAAAGAAAATGAAAATGAAATCCACTCTCATCCCTATTAGTATTTAGGGCTGGGCAATATATTCATATAGCGTCCAAAACCAGTTTGAAGTCCATATTATGCTGTCAGTTTCATAATTTTTGACCTGGCAATATATTGTGAATCATGGTGTGTGTGTGCACGTACGCGTGCCATGCAAAATCACAATGTGGGGAAAACCATGAAGCCAGCCAATGCCTCTACATAGCTCCATCCTTATTTCAGACATTGTGATATATCGGTATATTGCAATATTTACCTGGTGATATTTCGTAATGTTGAAAACCAGATATTGCCCAGCCCTATTTGTAGTTACACTGAAATCAAGAAGCCATGTATACTTGAGAGAATAAAAATCCCCTCAATTTAATCGGTAGAAGAGAGTGAATGTTTATAACAGTATACAGTGGTACCTCAGGTTACAAACGCTTCGGGTTACAAACACTTCAGGTTACAAACTCCATTAACCCGGAAGTTTTACTTCGGGTTGAGAACTTTGCCCCAGGATGAGAAAGGAAATTGTGCAGTGGCGGCACAGAAGCAGCAGGAGGCCCCATTAGCAAAAGTGCTCCTCACGTTAAAAACGGTTTCGGGTTTAGAGCGGACCCCCGGAATGAATTAAATTTGTAACCCGAAGTACTACATTATGAGAAAAGCTTTTTAAAACACACACACACTGCAATAGTTGATGATCCTTTGCCACATTTTATTAAGTGCCAATGAGCCCATGAACAGTTGACTGGACATTAGGGATTGAAAGGTCTAAGGCTCTTCTCGTTTGCCATGCTAAGAAAACTTTTAATACCTGATATCTAGGGCTATTACCCTTATGTGAAACTGAGAGGTGTTGAATGAGTGAAGGAAGGCACCTCGCAGTACTCCTATTATACCTACTACAAATATTCTGGGAGCCACTGACCACATTCTTTCTGCTTATCTTTTGTCACAAGATCACACTGAACGTCTGATGGCTTTCATCAGAGGACAGACATTTTTAGCATTGAACTCCATAAACAAAGAGGCTAAATCGATATCTTTTGCGGCTCCAACCAGCTGGAAGGTGAAGTTCTGGAGTAGAGTACTGAAGAACAGGAAGAGCTCCATCCGCGCCAAGGCTTCCCCAATGCATGCCCGCTTCCCTGGCAAAGAAAAAGAAGGCACAGCTAACCAAAGATCTACACAGTGTGTAGGAAACTTGGACTTAGCTCCAAAAAACAACGTTTTGAATGCGTTATAAACATGCAATACCAGATGACGACAGAGAGCAAAAAAAAATTTATACGATAAAATAATTTGTTATAACGATTTAATTTCTGACTTATTTATAGCTTTATTTTTCCTGTGTGCAGATCCACTCCTAGTGAATTCATGCAATGTTGGTTTGGGGACTGGAAATAGTGTTAGGTATCATTCATCAAGAAACAAGAAAAGTGGGAAGATAACTTTAAGGACATTTTCTATGCGTTCTGGTCAAACATGCCATGCAGCTACTATACTGAGGCTTCCGTACTGAGTTTTGGTTTTTGAACGTTTCAGAACTCGAACGGTCTTCCGGAATGGATTCAATTCGAAAACCAAGGTACCACTGTACTACTATTATTACCACTATTACTACTACATCTGAAGGCAGCCCTGTTTAGGGAAGCTTTTAATGTTTGATGTATTACAGTATTTTAATTTTTTTTTGGAAGCGGCCCAGAGTGGCTGGGGAAGCCCAGCCAGATGGGCGGGGTATAAATAATAAAATTATTATTACTACTACTACTACTACTACTACTACTACTAATAATAATATAATGATTGGCCTGACGTATGGATGGGCGAGACATGAGATTCAGTTCACATTTACAGCTCAGTCTATCAAATGCACCCTTTTTGAAACCATATGAGAACGGAAACACAACCAATCTTCAAAATTTTCACTTGTACAAATTTTCTGATGCAGTTGTCCAACGAGAGAATGGGAGGAATTCAACTTCATGTTTTCCAAATATTCCAGTTTATTGACCCTTTTCTAGCCTCTGACCCAAACACTATCATATGTTTTTGTGCCATCCCCTACTACTATTAGAAGCTGGACAGAGGGCACTGCCTCCTTTTAAAAAGTGGTGCATGCCATCAGCTTACAACAGGGTGCCATGTAATCCTTCAGGGAAATTGCAAAACATGGGGTAGGTAAAGGACCCCTAACAGTTAAGTCCAGTCATGGACGACTCTGGGGTTGCAGTGCTCATCTTACTTTACAGGCCGAGGGAGCCGGCATTTGCCTGCATACAGATTTTCCGGATCATGTGGCCAGCATGACAAAGCTGCTTCTGGTGAAACCAGATGTGATGGCCTGGGATTTGGATTCGGATGCTGAACCTGAGGAATCCCAGCCTGCACAGGATCCCCCACCTCCAGAACCAGTTGAGCCAGGGCAGGGGCATGGGCCTGAAGGGTCCTCACCTGTGCTGGATCCTCAGGTGCAGGCACCAGCTGACTCTGCTCTGACTCCTGAGGTGATGGAGGACCCATTGCCTACAGGTGCTCCACTCTCAGCCCCATCAGAGGAAGCTGAGGTTGCCTCTGGGTTCGGTAACCCTCTAGCCTCTCCTGAGCTGCAGAGGCTCAGGGCAGAGAGGTGGAGGGAACTAAGTTCCTGCAGGAGGAGTGCTCGCCTCCATGCCAGGAGAGGCGAGTCACCTGAGGATTGGGGCCACCCTATGCCTTGGGGCAGATGAAAGCCAGCCAGCCCCAGTCCCAAGTTGCGGGAGCAACATTGTTGGTAGCCAGTTCCTACCTGAACCCTGTCCTGCTTTCCTGCCGGAGCTCCTGACCCGCCCTGACTCCCTGCTTGCAAGCCTGTTCCTGACTTCACTCAACTCCCTGCCCTGCACCCAGCTTTAGTTTTGATGGACTGCCTCCTTATTTCACCTTCGACCTCGGACTGGACTCGGACCTCGTCTCTCGGTTGACCCACGGGACCAGCACACCAGAGCAGCGCACAGAAACACAGTTTACCTTCCTGCCACAGCGACACCTATCTATCTACTTGAACTGGTGTGCTTTCGAACTGTTAGGTTGGCAGGAGCTGGGACCGAGCAATGGGAGCTCACCCCGTCGCAGGGATTCAAACCTTCTGATCGGCAAGAGGCTCAGTGGTTTAGACCACAGCGCAGCCATATCTCTTTCCGTACACTGTCTCTTGAAAGAAAGTGGAAATGGCATTGTTTGCACATAAGTTACCACAGGCTTGTATAGTTACCTGCTGAAAAGGCTATTAAGGCATTTTTCTTCTTGAACTGGCCTTTCTCATCCAAAAAATGTCCTGGGTTGAACTGTTTGGGAGTCTCCCACTGGAGAGGGTCACGGTGCACAGTTGTTAACATTGGAGCAACAGCAGTGCCCTTCAGGGATAAAAGATGGCAGATTTACATTATTGGTCTCAATTCATGACTATCTAGGAAATAACCATACTATGATAAAATGGGGAAGCTAACTTAGAAGAATGGGCTTCCACTAGGGATGAGCTGATTTCCTCTGGTCTGCTCCTGTATTACTCCATAAGTACACACTGCCTTACAGTCAACTAAATGTATGTACCCATTTATGTACCTATTTTAAATCTAAAACACCTTTTTGTGTGCTTTCTTGTGTGCTTCTGTGTGCATTTTCCCACTAAAACATTGATTTTAGTACACATTTTCCACATAAAAGATACATTTTGTATGCATAGGTCTGTGAAAGACTAATTCCGTTGGTTCATTTTAAAATGTGAACCGAACAAACAAAATTCTCCTCTATCACTAGTTCCTTCAGCTCATTTGCTTAGGCCAACAAAATCACTACTGATCTCCACTACTGATCTCATCCCAGCCTCCATGAGGGCAGTCCAGGGCCCTTTATATGATCAGTTCCTGAAACTGCTCCATTTCTTCTCCACAATTATCATGACAAAATGCTGGGCCAGCATACCTTAGGGATGGTGAACCCCCTGAATTTTGTATCACAAGACGTTGTACGGGGAATGGTCTCATTACTTATTTGTGGGTATCGTAGAATCTCATGGATAACTGCATTGGTGAAAGGCATCCTCACACGATCTTCCATGCTAGGGGCACGGGTGGCACTCGTCACCTCATCAATTTCCTGTTGGACTTTTGCTGTAATGAAAAAGACTCAAGAGTTGTATTTCCTGGATTCACATTCTGCTTCTCATCTGACAGAGTGAAAAACCTGGGCACTCTCCGACATCATGAAAACTCATGCAAACACAAGTTCTCCTCTTGAGTGATTTCCACTCATTCCTTTGTACCTTACCACCTGTTGATCTCCTCCTGGACTTTTCCTGTAACAAATTTCATTTGGAAAATGTGCTTCCAGAATTCTGAGGCCCCATCTCTTCTGGCAATGTTCCTACCCCTGGACATAAGTGCCATTTGAAGACACCAGGGAGCCCTCAAAACCCTTCCGCTTTAAACTTCTCTGGCGTATCTGAATACCTTGAATATGTGGCAACTTAGCCATCACCATGAGGCCAGAGATCAAGAAAACGCTTGTGGTTCCTGTCCCAGCCAAAAAAAGGCCAAACACTGTCATGACAAGGTTTTCAGTTCTGAAGGTGTCACTCGCAGACTTTTGTTCCTATGAGGCAGAGGGAAGGGGGGGGGGGAGAGAGAGAAAATTTCACTATAAAGAAAGATGGCAAAATGGAGAAGAAAGATGGCAAAATGGAGACAGCTTAGCCTGTTGGAATGAGCATCATGGGTGAAATCCTGCACTCACCCCAAGAGGTGTTTAATCCAATCACATGTATTTAAAATAGAATTACTTTTGAAACATAAAGAAAAGCACTTGCATATCATTGCATTACAAACGTTGTGTTGTTTGATTACTGGAATGTTAGAGCTAACCAAGATTCTATATATCTGAAAATATAGGGGATCAGAAATTATAGGAGTGATGGCAGTAAAAGAAAGAGTAACTGGTTATGTATTTTTGTTTGGGCAAAGTAGCTGTCCATGTTACTCATGTAGGCTGTAAAGTGAGTGAACCAATTTTATTTTTATTGTAAGCACTTGCATTGTTTTGTACAACATTAAGCATAGACTTTAAAACTGGGCACAGGATACCTCAGCCTAATGAATAATGATAATAATAATTAAAAATGTCTTGCAAGGAGTGGCCGAGAGAAGTTGCTAGGGGAGGAGGCAAAGACAGAGGGGCACTCTGGTTGGCCTGGTATCCCTTCCCCACATGGACTAGGACATAACTGGGCACCCATGCCAGTGCAAATAAATTTTTTGACCCACATACCTTCTCAGACTTGATAAGAAAGCAGTCAATATAGTCACGGATGTTCTGAGGATCCAGCGTCTGCCTGTGTACTTTCACATTCTCACGGATGAAAGCACACAACTCATCAGTATCAGAAAAAGCATTTTGGTGCCTTCCAGGAAAGCAGTCTAATATTTTAGGGACAGCAGAGTACAGCTGAAATGAAGATGACACATACGGCCTTAAATATTATGAATCCATCTGGCTCCTGGTGGAGTACAGGATCAGGTTTAAGGTGCTGGTTTTAACCTTTAAAGCCCTATACGGCTTAGGATCCTCGTACCTACGGGACCGCCTCTCCTGGTATGTCCCACAGAGGAACTTACGGTCTTCAAATAAAAACATTCTGAAGGTCCCAGGCCACAGAGAGGTTAGGCTGGCCTCAACTAGAGCCAGGGCTTTCTCGGTTGCGGCTCCAATCTGGTGGAACACGCTGTCACAAGAGACTAGGGCCCTGCGGAACTTGACATCTTTCCGCAGGGCCTGCAAGACAGAGCTGTCCCACCAGGCCTTTGGTCAGGGCGCAGCCTGACTCCCTCCTTTGGCAATCTGCACAGAATTTTTGCTTAATGGTTGCCATTAATTTGATTTTAATTAATTTTTATAATGAAATGTTTTTAGAATGTTGCATTATTTTATTGTTGTTAGCCGCCCTGAGCCCGGCTTCGGCTGGGGAGGGCAGGATATAAATAAAAATTATTATTATTATTATTATTATTATTATTATTATTATTATTATTATTAGATTCTGGCTGAAAAGTGATAAAGCAGTTGTTGTTTTTAATCACTTATTTTCGAAATCTAGCAGAAACTGTCAAGCTTCTGGTTCATTTTACCTCATTCCTAAGAGCTGGGGATGATGGGGCTTCCCTTGAAGATGATTCAGAAATGTCAACTGGTCCAAAATCCAGATTACTGGTTCGGGTTCTGTTTAAGTCACATAACCTTTGTTTTAAAAAAGCTGCACACATTGCCAATTTGTTTCTTGGCCCAATTCAATGTGTTAATATTAGTTTTTAAAGCCCTAAATGACTCAGGCTCCAACTACCTGAAGAAAATTATTTTTTCCTTTCCTGCAGACTTCCTCAGGTGCTAAGAGTGGCAGAGGGGACCCTATTGGTTGTTGCACTGCCCTCAGAGGCTCATGGTCCAGAAAAAGGTATTGTCTGTGGCAACCCTTCAGTTGTGGAACTTCCTCTACACAGAGGTGTGCCTGGCCTCTTCATTATACAGGATTTGACGAATGCTGAAGACATGCCTTTTCACTCCGGCTTTTGACATCTGAGGTGTATATAAGTTGTTTTCAACCGTTTTTAACTTTGTGTTTCAATTGTTGTAACCTGCCCTGGGACCTTAGGGTGAAGGGCAGAACAACAAGAACAACGACATCCTGGGTAGCTTGTTTTAGCTGATGATCTAGGCATGGCTCCCCACGCTAAGCAACTCCTCCCACCAGGATACCTCTATAGATGTACAAATGTGCCTCAGTCTGTTCCAACACTCATTCTCACTTTCAACTGGAATTTCCCATTCTCCTGCAATTGGTGCATTTTGCACAAGTCTTTCTTCTATTTTGTCATCCGCTAATGTGGAAATGTCTGCCATTTTTAATGCATATCATATTGTACAATAGACAGACCTATCCCAGTAATCAACAATTATTTAAAAATGAAAAATGAAACAAGTAAGGCTCCTGCTGGGACAGAAATTTATGTGGTTCCCTTTACTGATTGTGAAGTTTTATGAGGGCAGTAAATTTCTGGGGAGCAGTTTGTGATTCATAGCAACAATTCTCCCTTCCCCCACACCCTCATGGCTCTTTCTTCAGTAGCTTGGGTACCATTTTCTTACATTAGGATGCTGCATTGTATGCTGCATTGTACTGGGGTGTTGTGGGGATGGAAACTGTAGGGTGACATCCATACAAAAAGTGTAGCCCCTGTTGGTGACTGCCATTTTTTGTGGTGTCAGCCATTTCTCTCTTGCAATGTTCCACAGTTATATTGTATCCAGAGGGAAATGGTAGTCAGGCAACTAAAGGGGATGGGGAAGCAATGGTAAAGTAAAAGGGGGGGCAGGAAAGGAAAGGGAGATCTGATGCTATTAGTAAACAGCCCAGGTAAGTCTTCCAACTTTTCTGCTGCCTGCCTTGCTCAAGGGTCCAGTTTCTCCCCTGAAATCACTGGAACTTTGGGGGACCACTAGGGGCGCATCAGAATATGGCCGACAATAACAGAATATGGCTGACAATAACAACAATTTACCCACACGAGGTAAATTGGAGGCTGTGATGGGAGTAAATAGCCTCCCTACCCCCCCAGGATTGTGGTGGGGGACTGCCCTTGCCACCCCCGAATTTGTGGGGATGGGGGCACTAGGCACAATGCCCTCCTGTGGGATTTCGGCGCTCCTGGACGCCATCTCTGATCCGTGCCACTAGCTGCAAGAACTTCAAAAGAAACAATTTGGATGAAGCGAATGCACATATTTCAAGGAAGAAGGGGGAGTAAAGACTGCTAACAGAAGAGATCTCTGATGAAACAAGACGAGTCGGAGGAACAAGTATAAATCATGAGAAGATACGCCAAGACTCGGTATGGCAAAGGGACTGATGGGGGAGGGGGAAAAAACTTTCCTTTCTTTCCTTTATGTGATTAAACAAGAATCCCCCCCCCCATAAGTCAGAAATGTCGTTTTAAGGACTTAAGCTGTGGATTTAAGGCTGTGTGGAGATAAACTTTCGAATCAAAGCATGTTTTAAGAAGAGTGTGGAATGTATAAGGGCTTTGGAATGACGCAGTTAAAAATTCCGTCACCATATTGGGAAGTTCTGTCGGAAGACTTAAGTCTGAGAGGAGAAATAGAGAAATAGAGCTGTTTTTATATTGTGGGTGAAACTCCTCAGTGGGACTTAAGAACGGCAGTTCTGTAATTAATGATGGAAAGAGCGCTGTTATCTATGGAAACCATCTCGATTTGAGGATTGGAAGAACGGAAAAATTCACACAGGATTATTATTGGTGTTTATCGGCTTAAGGAGACTATCAGAAGAGATCAGAAAAAAAGAGAGAAATTATATGAACAAGATGTGATGTGGAAACAGCAAGATAAGACTGGATAGAATTATGAACTTTGTTTGTACTGATTTGGACATTAATGCAGTGGCAAGAAAATGATCAGAATCCCCCTTCGGATATTGAAATATGGGTTCCCTCAACAAAATTCAAAATTCGGCTTTGTAATTCGGAATTTATGTGATGTGATTTGATTTGATTTGATTGGCCGGTTAATAAAAAATATTTTTTTTAAAAAAAGAAATCACTGGAACTTTGTGATTGTGTCAATTTCCATCTCAATCCTGTCGAAGACATTTTCAGAACATTATTTTCATCTGATAGTTAGGCAGGCACACATTTGTGAACCCTTTGTGCCATCGTTCATACTCCAACAAGCTAGGTTTTGTTTTTCCTTTTCATGGTAGAAAGGAAAATGTTTGCAACACAGAAGGAACAACCTACCAGTCCCAAGAAAGATTGAAAGAAGACAACTTGGTTCTCTATAATGCGTTGGTGCTTTAGGAAGGTCTTGTCTGCGTAGTCAAAGCGAGTCCCAAAGATGACTGATGAGATCACATTGGAAACAGCGGATGTGATTCTAGTTGTCGGATCAAAGCCCTGTCCTGTAGGAGGAACCGAAGACAGTCAGCAAGGCCTGATGAAAGTGGAGCCCACCATCTTCAGACCCCAATACAAAATTAACTCTAAAAACTGATTAAACAGCTTGAGCCTGGTAGATTGCATTTCCATCAATCCCAAGAACCAAATGTTAAAGAAATTAAAAGTAGTAGTAAAATGCTGTAATCAAGAGGGCTGTGCACAGCTGTACCCCTGACACCGACCTGATGTGAGGCCTGAATCTGGGTCCACAAATTGGCTCCGACACAATATTCAGGGCAACCTGGGCAGCACTCAAATTGTATCCAGTCCTAAGTCAATTCAGGGGGCTTTTAAACTCTAATTAAACATAATTTTTGGGAGGTGAGAGGCAGAAAAAAGAGGCACTGGGTTTCTTCTCTCCCCCCACCCACCCCCCGCCACCTACCCCATCCATAGTCCAAATAATGAATCCCGCCCCCTCATTTCTCTGTCATAACATTCCGTTTAATTAACTCATTTGATGCCAATTCTGCTAGTATTGCCTGCAGCAGAGTTTCAGTTGGCTCACAAGGCCATGTTGACACTAAATAAATATAAACCCAAGGAATGGAAATGTGTTGATGATTAAATGGTACAAAGATGCTCCAACCAGAATCTATTGATGAGCATAGACTGAGCTCACAAAGACAAGAATTATGATGTTGAAGATGGAATTTTGAATAAGTTAGTAAGTATAAACACATTAGTATTACAGTGGTACCTCAGGTTACATACGCTTCAGGTTACAGACGCTTCAGGTTACAGACTCCGCTAACCCAGAAATAGTGCTTCAGGTTAAGAACTTTGCTTCAGGATGAGAAGATAAATTGTGCTCTGGTGGTGCAGCGGCAGCAGGAGGCCCCATTAGCTAAAGTGGTGCTTCAGGTTAAGAACAGTTTCAGGTTAAGTACGGACCTCCAGAACAAATTAAGTACTTAACCCGAGGTACCACTGTATTAGTAAATAGAATCAAAGAAGCCATGCATGGGGGGGAGGGGAGTCACAAGTGTTTATGGGAAAAGGTGTAACAATAGTTGATTAAATGTGGATATACAACTGCAATGTTAAAGGCGAAGAATACATGACGAGTTTTATTTATAGTATTTGAATATTCAAAGTTATGTGTCTTACCTATATCATTTGAATATGTAAGGTATATAATTAAATAAATAAATATAAACCCAACAATTTTCACTGAAACAATTTGCACACAGTATAATCTTCAGTGTGCACACCTAAGAAGTGTAGGTAGACTGTCATAGGCATTACTGGATTAGTGGAAAATATTAAGCTGGAAGTTCAACACATGAGTTGGGGTTCACATGAGCGTGCAGAAAGTTGAAAGTACAAATGGGAAAAGCTTGCCTCTCTGCAGCCACTGAGCCCAACAGCCACATATTCTATGTCAAAAGCTTACATACTATAGGTGCCCATTCCAATATACCGGTACAATCGAATAAATGCCCTCTCCTTGCCCTGGGATAGTGCTTTCTCGGTTTTATTTTTTAATGAGCTAGATAACCTTTTGTGGCTGCCAGTGCCTCCACCAGGCAAACAGCTTCCTCCTGTACCCTCTCAGACATTGATCTCTTCCCCATTCCAAAGTCTCTCAGTGTCATAACTGTGAATCTGCGCAGCTCTCTCCATTGCATGTCGCTAGAGTTGTCTATCCCTGGAAAAAAAAAGAGGAATTTCATTCCGTCAGTTCTTGACCCAACAGGTGGGATTGGGCAACTGGCTGAGTTAGGCGGAGACCTCCAGGTATCCCACCTGGGGAAGATGAAGATGAAGCCAAGCCTGCGGTAATGGTGCCACATAGGGTAGAGGGGGCTGCGCACGACCATGCAAAGGGCGCCCCCCATTTAATGTGGGGAGCGGTCATTCTCTCAATTATCTTGATAAGGTAGGCCACAACAGCCAAGTCCCGTGTTGTGTAAGGGATTTTTGCTCTTTGGTAGAGTAGGTACGTCCAGTTCAGCATACTAATGGATGGCAGGAGACATGACACACTGCCTTGCCTGACTCCAGGCCACAATGTTGGCTGCTGTTGGGGTGGGAAAGTGAAATCATGTCACCCATGTTCAAAATGGCATGCTTTGGCCCAGGAGAGACGTAGCAACATATACAGTTGCTATTTTCAGTTTGCAGACTCAATAAATGGATGATGTTTTGAGTGGCAAGTTTATATTTATGAGTGTTTATGGGCGGGACAGTTTCTCTTGGGGGACAGGAAAGCAGCTTCTTTGGGGGGAATTGATTTTCAAAAATGGTTCTTTGGAGAAGCGGGCCACAGCAAACAATAATGCCTTGCTTGATAGTGTTTGTCTTTCTTTCTTTCTTTCCTAGACATGATGCTTATTATCATGGTTATACAAATAGAAGCTACAGAGAAGTCTGAGCAAAACTGGGACCATGGAGGTTAGACTCTCTCTACATGCCACCATGGTAACAAAAATCACCTCTCTGAGGTTTCTAATTGCCTCTTAAAAGCTCTCATTGGTGCACATGGGGAACAAATTGCCCTGAAATGCATATACAGCTTTAGAAAGACACTTTTTGATGGCAAGTAGAGAGAGTCAAGCTTCTCCTTCCCATTGTCTACGGCCTCAAGATTACTCAGACTTCTTTGTGCTGGCTATTTATGAACAAAATGATATTGGTACTCACACAACTAGTTTGGCCCTAAATTGGGGACTGCATTACAAATCAAAGTAGAGCTGAGCTATACATAAAAAATAAGAAGAAATAGCCTACCATGGCCTTTGGTCATTCGTTCACTGATGGGGCTGCTAATACGCCCACCAAACTCTTCAGCATGATCCATCAGAGCATCTTTTACCACATCAAATCCACAAAGCACGACCATAGGTTTGGGTCCCATCCAGACAGTGAACACAGGGCCATATTTCTCAACCAGCTGAAGACACAAAGACAGTGTTATTTAATTAGGCAGTGAAACTTCCACTGGAGTAATTATCTTAAGGAACGGTTGCAATATCTCTTAGGGCACCTGCAGCTTGTTTTGTGCGGGGTTTTGCAGGCATATGCTGCAACATGTCATTGATGCAGTAACAGTGCATTAGTGGCAGAATTCAGCTTTATTAGTTGTTCTGCAATGCATCTCAGTATTATTACATTATTGGCATCTGGAGGGATACATTTATTTATTTCATAAAATTTACATCCATGCATTGTATATACTGGAGTGCAACAAAAGACACACACACCTGAACATCTGGGCTATTACTAGCTACAGGATTTAAACAGGCAGCTATGGGACATGCACTGACTGGAACAAAACAGTGTGTCCACCTCAGGACTTTTGCAAGTGCAAACAGTATTCGAAATGGGATTGCGTATAACTACTCCAATGTCATCATGGGTATAGTGGTACCTCAGGTTACATACGCTTCAGGTTACAGACGCATCAGGTTACAGACTCTGCTAACCCAGAAATAGTACCTCAGGTTAAGAACTTTGCTTCAGGATGAGAACAGAAATCACGCCGCAGAGGTGCGGTGGCAGCGAGAGGCCCCATTAGTTAAAGTGTTGCTTCAGGTTAAGAACAGTTTCAGGTTAAGAACAGACCTCCAGAACAAATTACCGTATTTTTCACTGTATAAGACGCACGCGACCATAGGACGCACCTAGTTTTTAGAGGAAGAAAACAAGACAAAAAATATCTCCTTCTCTGCGCAGCGCCTCTTCAGCGAAGCGGAGGAGGAACAGAGCCCCTTCCATTTATCCTCCCACTTCGCTGAAGAGGCACTGCGCAGCTCTCCCTCTCTACACAGTGCCATTCGCTCCATAAGACGCACACACATTTCCCCTTACTTTTTAGGAGGAAAAAAGTGTGTCTTATGGAGCGAAAAATACGGTAAGTACTTAACCCGAGATACCGCTGTATCATGAATGTGCAATTAAAAGGACATCTGGATGGCTTCTTGGAGAATGGGCTGCTAGAACGCTGTTGTTCCTGAATGAGGAGGAACCACGTTTAGAACTGCCTCCATAAAAGAAAGAAAACCTTCTGAAATAAATCTTATGTTCAGCCCTACCAACTTCATCAAGTGTTTGATTCACTTTGCAAGACAGGTATATAAAGAAAAGAAATTTAGCTGCCCCTTTAACAGGTATGACACTGCAATAGGTATCACATTATACATTTCAGTATGATCAACCACTGCTTCATATCTATAAAACATGACAATATAATTATGTCCAGGCCAATCAGTGAACACGGAGCCATGCTTCTTGACATGCTGCCTGGTTCTGCTTCAGCTTCTTATTTATCACATTTGGGGACAACTGCCCTAAGTGATCTTTTAACAGTTATTTAGGTTACAATACAATACTGTTATGGAAGTATATTGGAATTTACTCCCATGTGACCTGCCAAGCACAAACAGGGTTTTAAATTGTGTAAGAGTCTCCATGAGTAGTAGAGGGTTTTTCACATGTTATAGGTATCATGCAGTGGAAGGGACAGGGCTTGGCAATGTGCCTACACTACCTTTGACTGGTTGTGTTTGCACATATACCCGAATACTGCTAGCTTGCAACTTAATGGTTTCAGAATTCCATCTTGGAAACCACCCTGTGATCGGCAGATGACGAGCAGTTTAGAAATTTAATAAATAAAAAAAATGAAATTAAGTAAAAATCAAATGTATATTGCTGCTGCTGTGCTTTTTCTAAATGAATATTGTTATTTATTGTGATTCCTTTAATGTGCTCTTCAGTTAGGGTGCCTCCAGACTGTCATTATTTTGCAAGAAGGATTCAAGCACATACCATAATTTTGGGTCTGTGCAGTTAACATAATCCTAGTGCAATAAATCCACTTTAAAAAAGAGGACTTTTTGCTGTTTTGAAAGCGATGGGGAAATACATTGAAAAGCCTGGAATGAATAAATGACTATAAGCAACCTGCAAGCTAACCAGGATGAATGAAGAATGAATGAATGCTCATTATCATAGAACCACACTGCAAGCAAATCAAAACTATTATTCAATAAAAATATTTTTTAAGCTTTGTGCAAGCAAATCAGAATGAATGCTGAATAAACCAATGGTCTGGAGGGATCTTAAGTTGATTCAGGGAAGCTCTAAAGAGCATGCAAAATAGACACATGCCAACAGTAAACAAAAACCTAGTAAAATCAAGTAATAAACAATGCAAATAAAAATAAGGAAAGAGAAAGCAAGCAGAAATCTGGGCCTTTATTGTAAGGAAGAATGGAAAAGTATATAAGCAAAAGAGGGAACAATTAACCTTCTGTCCTTCCTCTACATATTGCTTCATTCCAGACAATGGTTGTTTATGCCGTGCCACAGGGACAAGGGAACAGGGAAACTGCAACAAGAAACGGCTTTACCTTTGAATAGTTTTTGCTCAGAGGCATGACATCTTTCTGCAGCAGGTTCACCAGGAAGAACCAGGGAGTGGGGCCTGGAGGTAGCTGACTTTTCTTCTTGTACATTTTTAAGGAATAGAAAATGAAGATGAAGAGAACCCAGAGAAGGAGCAGAGCTCCTGTTACAGCCACTTCCATCTTCCTCTGAGGCTCTTCTTTTGGTCAAATATATCCAGGAAACTACTTAAAAAAGACAAGGTGAAAACATAGCTGCTTATTAGAACCCCAGCCAAACCCCAACTTCAACCTTCTCCAAATAATCTTAGCTCCTTTATTTCCAGTATGTGTTCCATTAGGAAAGGTGGGTTAATCATCAACATAAGCTCTAGACCTGGGCTGAAAATAGGTTAATTTCTATGCTTTTCAACATCAAGGTTGGGTACAGACTTACATGTAACTGATATGAATGCTCATTTCCTTTAACACAGTCGTACCTTGGAAGTCAAATGGAATCCGTTCCTGAAGTCCGTTCAACTTCCAAAATGTTTGAAAACCAAAATGTGGCTTCTAATTGCCTGCAGGAAGCTCCTGCAGCCAATCAGAAGCTGCGGAAGCCCTGTCAGACGTTCAGCTTCCAAAAATAGTTCACAAATTAGAACGCTATGTTCCAGGTTTGCGGCGTTCAGGAGCCAAAATGTTCGAGAACTAAGCTATTCAAAAACCAAGGTCCAACTGTAATATATATTTTTAAACCACAATATCCACATTCAAACACAACCACCCGCCCAGCACCAACAACCTCACCCTTTTATCCATCCATGGGCATCCTAATGCTGGTAAGGATGATAGGCCAGACCCCTCTGTGAGTAGATTCCTAGTCAGATCTGAGCTGGCATCTCCCAATTTCAACCAGCGTCTAGAAGTAATTGATCTACTTCGCAGCAAATAAATTCTGGAAATGCCACCAAGTTTTGACTGAAATCAAGTGAGCCACGCACCCACCCTGAAAGGAAATATATAACTCTCCACTGCCTTATCTACCTTTGTCAAATGTAGTGCAGCAAATCATACGAGAACTGAATAAATTGGGAAAGCTTTCATGGCCAATGAACAAGCCGACCTGAAAGTCACATTGAGCTTGCCAGTCTGGATGAACAGGAAGTGTGTTACAACACAGATAGTGAAGCAATCACCCTTGTGAAAAGAAGCATTAGATTAGACTCCATGGTACAAATAACCGATGTGCAATCGATATCTGCTATTGAAAACATTGTCAATATTTGGTGCGTTCATCCTTCATTTTCAGTCACGTTCAGTCACAAGTTTCTTACCCGATGCATTTTCCAGCTTGGACATAGGATATGGATGAAGGAAACAGAATATTTTTTAAGTAAGTTAATATATTTGAGAAATACTTATTGTCATGCCTGCCTCTAGAACATTTTCGTATCAATTAAAAATTAGGGCTAAGCTTTATTTGTGGAAAAACTCCTGAGTTATCTTATTGTGCCTTAAAATATTTATGCTATCTGAACAAAACATGTAACCAAACTTAGCAAAACGCTATCGTCCAACACACAGCCCAAGGGTCACATGCAGCCCTCAAGGTCCTTTTTGGTGGCCCTTGGCAACATTTGATGCCCCCCCAGCGCTCAAATTCTTTTCTCAAAGCCAGGTAAGCAAGGCGCTGGGCTTTAGGAAGGAGGCATGAAGGCCAGCTCTGACATGGTCCCAGAGTCCTCCTGTCTCCATCACAAAGCCTAGTTAGAGCTTTTCCAGCTTTGAGAAGGAAGTGAGGGGGCTCTAGAATGCTGCCAGAGCCTCACGCCTTCTCCTTCCCAAAGCCTAGCACCACGCTTAGGCAGCATGAAATTTGGTGGGGGGTTGTCAAATTTTGGGCTCACTCGCTCCTGCAGTGAAGCATGGCAATGAATGACTCATAAGTACTCTTGCAGCCCACTTGCAATCAAAGGTTGGACCTACCCATCCATGAACAACAGATGGGTAGAGGAAGAACTTTTCTCTTGCTGTGAAATTTAAATAAAACTTAAATAAAATTTAAATAAAATTTAATCCAAGCCAGAGGAAGCAGGAGAAAGTTCAACTTTCCTCTCCTTCAAGGGTTCTTTCCCTCAAAGGTATTCAAATTCAGCTGCAGAAAACTTTTTATTGGCATCTATAGCATTAAGTAACAGGTAGAAATGTGCTCTCTCAGTTCTTCCATGCACATCTTTTCCTGCATTGTTTCGACGAATGGAGATGGGGGAGACAAGAAGCATATTTTGAGCAAGAAGCCCAAAAGGCAACTTCCTTCTCTCCACATTCTTCTGCTGCTACCCCACCCCCGACCCCAAGCAAGTAAACATGCTGACCTGGGCACCTTCTATATAATTATCTTCTATATAATTGGTAGCTAAGCACAAGTCCCTGTGGCAACCCAGTTGTGTAAGAATAATCAGTCAAGAGAATAGACATATTCCTTTTGAGGGTGGGCGATAGCATTAAAAGTAAATTTTAAAGGCAGGAAGTAAAGACAGAAAGCAAGGCATTTTACTTGGAAAAAAATGAATTGCAACAATTGTGTGGCATGACAACATGACCCAGAGACAAAAGCAGAAAGGAATTTCTAAAACTGGTTCTCTTGCATAAAAACAACTCATTGCACAGCATTCTGAAAAATCACCATGAATGGGGTTGAAGTGGAGAATCACCATATATTGTATCCACACTGTCTGGGACTTTGGGAGATCAAGGCCATTCGGGTGATGATAAATCTTCCCGTTTCCCTCTCTGTAGTAATCTGATCAATCCATGTGTGAAACACACCTGAGGGATAATGAAACCCTGGAATTTTGTATGGCACATTGTGTCTTGTGGTAAGCTCTCAAGGCTCTCTTCTTCCTATCGTTGAACCTCATGGACAACAGCATTGGTATAGGGCATCCTCACCCTATCTTCCATGCCAGGGACATGGTTGGCACCTCCCACCTCATCAATCTATTGTTGAACTTTTGTTGTAACAAAAAACAACATTAGGAGCTCTATTTCCAGATTTCTGAAACCACTACACATCTGACACAGTGAAAACCAAGCGGAAGGAAAAGTAAAACTCACGCAAATTCTCCTACTGACAGGAGCTCATCTTTTAACACTTCGATTTTGGCTTTTTAGTTTAGGAAAATATTTAACTGGAGGGCATCCTTATGGGTGTTTTAAAAACTTTGTCTGGCATGTAGAACAGAGTGGAAACTTTATGCACTCCCCTCACACAATACATTTTTATTGATTGATTGAATTTATATTTCCACTCTTCTTTGCCATCTATATGGTAGGATGCTCATATCTCTGTTATTTCCAAACCTGGTAAAGACCAAGCCAGCTGGGCATATTATAAGCTAATCCTGTAATTAATGTAGATGCCAAGGTACTAACAATAATTCTTGCCTGTAATAGTAATTTAGCCTGCAATGTTAACACTAGAACACCAAAATCAGTTGGACTGCCCCCCCAAGGCTGCTTTAAATAATAAAAAAACCAACACAGCTAAAAAAAACATCTGAAATATATATATATTTCTGATACACACACAGGCAATTTATTTTTGATACACTGAAAAAATGGATTTCTTCACGAATTTACGGATTGGATTAGAATTTAATTTCATTCTTTAAAACTTCTTAATACCACCAAAGAACTGATATTATTGCATGTTTTTGATGCATGTAGAAATGTAGCAATAATAATAACAACAACAACAACAACAACAACTACTACTACTACTACTACTACTACTACTGCTTTATTTTTTAGTTTTTCAGGCATAACTAGATTTATTATTTTCCTAAAGATATCTTCTGTAAAACAAAAACAATATATATTGACATAGTATTTCATTTAGTTAGGATCCTTATTATATTTCAAAATTACTGTCACAGCCTTAATTCATAATTCAGGTAATTTACTGTTTTGCAGCATCTGCTTCACACACACTTGTAAAGGTATTATCACTTGACATTCCATTCATTTTTGCAGCCTTGTTTTACTTCTGTTCTGTTTACTGTGAATAACTGGCATTGCATAACGGGCAATGTGTGGCATTGAAAAGTGAGGATAGCAACACATTATCACCCATGCAACCTGCTAGCAACTACTAGCTGGCATGATGGCAGCTGATGTCTGAAAATATCTGGATTAGCATGTTCAATTTCTGCCTTGTCCAGGGGTGCTAACTTTAATAAAATATCAAGGGGGGAGCCCCGCCCAGCATAACTTGATCACAAGATGCGGCATATGCACCCCATTTGAATGGCAATGTCTACCAACTCGGTGGGCAGCCTCTTCAAATATTTTACTGGGGGGCGGCTCCTATGGCCTGTTCCACCTAAGCTTGGAACATTTGGTTTTCCTCAGTACTGTTGGATTCAAATCTCTCAGTGCTTCCATTCTACTTACTACAAATAGTTTTGGAGGCACTGACTTGATCCCTTCTGCTTAGTTTACCTCACTGGATCACTTAGAACGTCTAATGGCTTGCATTTGTAAGCATGCGCTCTTCGTTTTGTACTGCATATGAAAAGATGTTACGTCCATTTCTTTGAAATCTCCCACCAGCTGGAAGGTGAAGTTCTGGAGCAGAACAGCGAAGAACAGGAACAGTTCCATACGAGCCAGGGCTTCCCCTGGTCATGCCCGTTTTCCTGGCAGAGAGAAAGAAGGCAGAGCCAATCAATAATCAAAGACCAAGATAGTGCACAGAAAATGCTAGAGTTTAAGAGTTTTTTTAAAAAAACAAAAAACTAAGGCAAGCATAACAAGGGCAGCAATAGGGCCAATTCTCAGTTGGTGTCTACAGCTCTCTGTTTGCAAACTGTTATGTACATGAAAGGTCAAGGTGGTAAAGCAAGATGAGAGCCACAACCCCAGAGTCGGCCATGACTGGACCTAATGGTCAGGGGTCCCTTTACCTTTTAATGAGTCATTAGAGCAACAGAAGATCCAAGGAACTCAGTGTAAGACAGCAAATGTGTGGGACCTCTTCATACAGATAAAGCCAAGAACTTAGACAACATGTGACCTATTTCTGGGGTCTGTGTGTGTGAAATTGCTCTCATTTGAAAAGCAGAACCAAATCAGTTTTATGCCAATCTGTGTGAGTTTGTGTGTAGAAACCCTTGCTCAATGGCTTCACATATGCATATTAGGTCCAAAGCAAATATTTGGTGAACAGGAGAAATATCCTTGCCCTTCATTCCATCACTCCAATTCTAGCATTTATTTATCTCCTAGAATGACCAGATTTCTCCCAGCATCCCACTCCTACCCACACACCGGCCACCAGCCCCAACCCCACAACACGAGAATCAAGTCACCTGCAGAAAAAGGCATGAAGGCATTTCTTTTCCGGAACTGACCCTTCTCATCCAAGAAATGTCCAGGGTTAAACTTTTCTGGAGTCTCCCACTGGAGTGGGTCATAGTGCACAGTTGTGAGCATTGGAACCACAGTGGTGGACTTCAGGGAGAAGATAGACGTTGCATTATTTGTTTTGGTTTCACAGTCATATAAGAAAGGACATTCTTTTCAGAAAGACAGTGATTGCTGAAGCAGTCTGTCTCACATAATTGCACAGCATTCTGAAAAATAACCAGAAATGGAGTAGGTGGGTGGAACTTACTACGACTTGTCTCCACACTGCCTGGAACTATGGCAGATCAAGGCCCTTCATGTGATGCTAAATCCCTCCCTTTTCCTCCCCATAGTAAACTGATCATTTCATGCGTGAATCACACCTGTGGGATGATGTAGCCCCGGAACTCTGTACGACACGTCGTTGCACGTGGGAAGCCCTCAAGGCTCCCTTTTTCAAATCGTTGAGTCTCATGGATAACGGCATTTGTGAAGGGCATCCTCACCCAATCGTCCATGCCAGGGATGCGGTTGGCACCTACCACCTCATCAATCTCCTGTTGAACTTTTGCTGCAATGGAAAGCATTCAGAAAATGTACTTCCAGAACTCTGGAGCTGCTTTTCATCTGACACAGTAATATTTTCTCAAGCAATTTCTCTTCCAAAATGCAGGGAGCATCATCTGAATATCTGTGAATTATTCACATGATTTATGCTGTATTTGTGATTTTCTACTATGTTCTATCATGCCATTATTATTAATTGTTTGTAAGTCACTTTGGGATTCATCTGAGTGGAAAGCAGCATGAAAATATAAAAAAAAGGTATGTCAAATCATCTTTCTCTTCTTAGAAACTAAGGCTAAGGTTAACCCCCATTCAAACCTCCTCGGCTGACATCTTTAGAGGTGTAGAAATACTTTTTTTGTTCTGCAATGATCTTTATGAGTAAGTCTTACTGCCTCTGTACAGCTTTGCTGTTGTTTTTTTTATCATGCAACTTCCAATTGTTCATTGATATTTTCTTTACTTGTTTTTTACCATATCACTATTACTATATTAGTGAAATAGTGCATATTTTGCTGTTTTGTTGCATTTACTGCAAGTGACCTTTGAAAGATTTTGTGTTGGATAGCAGAGCAAATCTGATCTTTTGGCCATTTAAGTACCTTGAATGTGTGGAAATTTAGCCATCAAGGACTTCCGGGTTAGCGCCATCGCCTAAGGGCGGATTCTCTCCGAGCTCCGGAGGGAATCGGCTCAGTAGGGGTCGGGTCCTGCCGCGGCGGCGACGCGGGGACCCTCAGAAACCACAGGCGCTGAAGCCTGTGGACCTGGTGACTCGGCGGGCACCATTTGCGCCCCCCCGACCCGCAAAGGAGCCTTTTTAAAGGCTCCGGAACGGGGGACGGAGAGTGGTGCGGTGCTGTGAGTCGACTGCTTCCCCTACTGAGTGAAGCCGCATGCCATGGACGGAGAGTGCTGACTTCTTTCTCTGAACATTTGGATTAAAAGTAACAACCCGTGAGTAATACGGAAATTGGACTTAAAAGGGAAATTTTTTTGGGAATTAGGCACGACCGGGTAAGGTGTAAAGAGGAAGTCCGCCTACCCGCCTTGTAAAGATCTTAAAGCAAGGATTTTATAACTAAGGTTGAGGGAATACCTTTCTTTTTTGTGGATGAAAGCAATTAACTCTACCTTTTGGCAATATAAGTGATTGTGCTGGAGGATAAGAGCTAACATTGAGAGCGGAATTCACCCCTCCCCCAAGACCCGGGAGCGATCGGTGAGAGAGCCTGCGGAAGAGACATAAAGACTTTGACAGCTGTCAAACTAGCTGTCAAAGTTGGGGGAAAAGGAGAACTTTGTTTCTGTTGTCTTTGCTGGTTATATGCGTTACAATTTGGTAACAAATTGTTAAAAATAAAGAAGAAAAGGCTAACTTGACTTTTGAGTTGGAACTGGAAGATACTAAGAAACTAGAATCCCTCTAGAGGGGGTTTAGGACATTACAAAAATGGCTGTAAGTGGAAAAACACTGGCTGAACTGGAGAGGACTTTTTTTCTCTTGGGAAAGTTGCAGGAACAGAGTGATGTTTTGGCTACAAATGTTACAATACTGAATGGAACAGTAAATAAAGTTACTGAGCCTGGGAGGGACTTGACTCAAGTTTTTGCAGCTGAACAGGAAAGTTTTGCAGTTGACTTAAAAATTTTTGCAGCTGAACAAGAAAAGAAATTTGAGAAATCTGAGAATGTGATGAAAGAGGAACATGATGATTTGAAGGAAAAAGAAGGAGGAGCTATAATGCCACAGATGATTGAGGAGAGCCAGAGGCCGGTTAAGATGGATATAAAGGAAAATAATATCAGGATGATGAAAATTTGGTTTGAATTGAAGAATGGAGAATGGAGAGATCTCCCTATGTGGAGATCTGAAGACCTATGGAATACAAACCTGGCTAAAGTGGAAACTGGAGCTTTGGGGACATTTGGACTTAAGAGAAGTAAGAAACAAGATTTTGGCTCCATTTTCAAATATGGAGGCCTGGCTGGAACCTTATTGGGACCTTATTGGGACAGAGCTTCTTCGAGATTTGGAGTTCAATATAAAGGACTATCAAAAAAACCAGCAGAGAGGAATCGAGAGAGAATTAAGAGCCTCGGACGTGAGGTCGCCAGGCTGACTGCAGATGGACTGATGGACTTTTGTTGGGGTTCGAAACCGGGAAAGGGGGTGGTGGGGCTTTGGGAATCCAAAGGGTGTACAATTATATTCTGTTTCATTTAATTTTGTTTTGCCACTAACATAAAAATGGGGAATTCGGGGAAGGGAATTGGGGCCGACCTTAGAAAAAGATTTTTAAGAATAAGTATTGATGTTAAAAGATTGAGGTTTATAAGTTAAAATTGGTTAACTAAAATGAATTAGAGAAAATAAGGTAAAGTTTGGGGACAAGAACTTGCTGACCTGGAATACAATTGGAACTGGAATACAAGAAGGGGAGGTGTGGGGAAGTCAAGGAAATTGGTCATTGACAGTAAGAAATTTAAATTGTATGTGTCTTTAATTGTTTTTTTATGTTTTTTCTTTATTTTTTGAAAATTTCAATAAATATTTATAAAAAAAAGAAAAAAAGAAATTTAGCCATCAAAAGGAGGCTGAAGACCAAGGCACTGCTTGAGTTTGATGTCCCGGCAATAAAGAGACCAAACACGCACTGGACAAGCTCTTCGGTGCTGTAGATATTCTCAGGATTGGTTTGTTTCTGTAAACAAGGCAGAAGGTAAAGGAGGGTGGAGAAATTGAAACATCTCATCCTATTCCACACAATAACCTTGGTGGTCTGGTCTGTCATGACCTTGTCTTCTCAAGGCTATAAATGGAATGAACTGTGTTAACTTCAAACACAAGATGTACATTGCTTATTGCAATATAAAGATATTGTTGAATATAAAGACACCATTGAGAACCAGCGTGGGGGGGGGGATTTCAGGCCACAATCTCATGTATGATTTCATTTTGGTCAGCTGCGTTTCTGCTGCCTGGGTTGATGTCTAAATAAACTGGAGGACAGATGTTTCCATCTGAGATTAGTTTGGAGATGGACTTTAGCAGCCACCAAAGCCAAGAGAGGGACAATGGTTCAGAATGAGGGAGTGCAACAACAATGAGGGACAGTTTCAAATTAACTACAAATGAGGGGCCTCTCAGAAATGTAGGGAAAGAAAGTTGTGGATCTCCCTACCTTCTCTGACCTGATAAGGAAGCAATCAATATAGTCACGGAGATTCTGAGGATTCAGTGTCCTCCTGTGGGACTCCACTCTCTCATGAATTAAGGCCTTCATTTTTTCACAGTCTGCTAATATCTTTGTGTGCTGTCCAGGTAAGTAAGCCATTATTCCTGGGAGTAAATTATAAATCTGGAACAGAAACAATGGGAAAATGAGGAAATTAGATAAAATGCAATCATAAATGAGATGAATGAGAAATGAGATAAACTGTATTTGCCTCTCTCTCATTCAGAGGTTATTAAATTAATGTGGCTTTTGGAGGTTACATGACCTACACATTGGGAAGGGACCCTGTTTCTAAAATGATCTCTGCATATATCTCTGCAAGGTTTGTTTTCACCAGACTTTCCATGCCTCAAGTTTGGAGAGTTCTGATCATCTCATACTTCTACTGCTTTTCATAGTCATTTCTGATGGTTCCTCTAATTCTTTCTGTTGTTAACCTTCATTCTTTCGCAGCCTCTGAGTTGTTCCCACAAGCAAGTTAAAAACAAACAATGATGTGTTTCTGTGTGGATTTTATTTTTATGATTCCCCT
This sequence comes from Podarcis raffonei, assembly GCF_027172205.1. Taxonomy (NCBI): domain Eukaryota; kingdom Metazoa; phylum Chordata; class Lepidosauria; order Squamata; family Lacertidae; genus Podarcis; species Podarcis raffonei. The sequence goes on from NC_070603.1 coordinate 41,150,333, forward strand.
CTATAAGTTCGCAGCATCTCCTCACACACTGGTGTTTTTGCCAAATCAATCCAAAGGTCTTTTCACTGCTGGCAGCCTCCATCTTCACTAAGTTCTGATAAAATCAAGTCTAAGCGTCTGCTCGGTAATTTTCCCAGACCGGTTGCATCAAACATTAGCCTTTCCAGGGGAGATTTACCAAATCAAACTGGAAACACAAATATAATGACATATTAAAGGCTCACCTCCCCCTATTAATATTTGTAATTCTGCAGCCCAGTCTTGACTTCCAAACATGGCAGATTTCCAAATTGAAAGTGCGACACAGCTCCCACATAGATACCAGGAAACCGTCCTGGGTTTTTTAACGTCTCTCCAGTGGCTAAAGAGATCCTGCTTCTGTCTGATTTCAACAAATTGGAGAATTTTTTATCCTCTTCCAAGCAAGTCAAAGATAGAAAGTCTTAATTATATAGCATTATTATTTCCACACAGTTTATAGTTTTAGAGCCATATTATATCAACAAATACAAAACTTTCCAACCTCACTTGTTATAGATAATCTAAATGGTTCTTCTGGTTTGTTGTTGATGTTTGTTGTTGGTTTTTTTGCCAAATAATATAATAAAGCAAAGTACAGTAATAAGAGAGGCTCCGGCCCTCTTTTCTTTCCGTTCCAACATACCAACTTAGATGTTAATCCACTCAGTCTTTATTGGCACCTCATTGGCTGGGTTAATTAGCAGAGTAATTCCTCCCTCCTCACTTGAAGCGTGTCCAAAACTTAAATCCAATTTTTCATCTTAAGAAATGGAACTTGATTCGCCAGCTCCTCCTTCCTTCCAAATTTGGGACTGGTTTGTTGGGTATCCGTAGATGAGACTCTGTCTTTCCGTACCCCCGGGAAGATTTTGGGAGGCTGATCACTCCCATCTCAGCCTCTAATTACCCCGTGAGAGCCGGAGCAATTGAATTTTCAGCCATCTTCCATGGCGCCTCAAGCAGAAGTCCCAGAGGTGGCAACTGTTAGAGTTATTCAGCAGAATCCCTGATCTAGACCTTATTTAGAAATGAATGCACCTCAAAGCTTTACTGCAGAACAGTCTTAAAAACTAGTTACAATAAAATAAATGTTGCAAAATAACAAAGTAAGACATTGCAAACAAGCAATAGGGTCAGTCCTTTATGGAGTTCACTAAATCTTCCACTCTTTGGTCCCAGAAGGAGATCCTGAGCTTCTTCATCCTTAAAGAACTTCTCTGCTGCTGCTGCTGCTGCTGCTGCTGCTTCTACTGCTAGTAGTAGTAGTAGTAGTAGTAGTAGTCGTGTCCAACAAGCACACAGAGAGACTTTTCAAGTTTCAGCTTCCTGCTGTGAGAGCTCTGCCACTCATGTATCCAGAAATAAGTCATCAGGTCACTTATCTCACTCCAATGGAAAAATAGGAGCCTTCTCTAATGCTTTTGTCAGAGTGCAACTTTTTTGCTTAAGGTTACAGCATTCAAACACGGCATTTTATGTAAACTTACAACGTTAACAAAAATGTGATGATATTTTTGGCATTATTTGCATAAAGACATGCCACTGGGGTGAAGAACTGAATTGGAGTGCAGTTTGTTATGTGGGAGAACGGCCTGTAACAGATCACACTGAGATGAATTGAACCACATTTTACATCCCTGCTGGTGACATAAGTAAATTTGAGAAAGCATGCCTGTTTCAGTGCAGAAAGAGTTATCAGTAGAAACACAGAGGTGGAAGAAAGACCCCCAGGTTCAGCATGCAGAAGGAACTGTTAGGATATTTCCGTTCCACCTTAAAAGGGAGCAGGATGTTTGTGTCACAGCCTGCGTATTTCCTGTCTCACAGGATGTTTCTGTTGTGTCGTTGCTTTCGTTTCTTTCTTGCTTTCTTGCCTGAACATACCGATGCAGGCGGTCATGGTTCTGACCAACGCTAAATAAACTGTAAATATGCTCTCCTGCTGTGCATCTTTTGCTGTGTGAATTCTGCTGATAGAGTGTGCACCAGCCTAAGAATGTGGCAATCTATTCTTGAGGCTTTGTGTCGCTGATTGCTGATACTGCGTGTCTACGGGAGATCAATGGATCGTCCGGCAGGAGCTTGGGGGCTCAGATGGACTTTGTCTCCCTGGCAGTATCCCAACAGGAACAACATACCTCCATTGATAAAGTACGGTGGTAGCCCATGAAGTCCTGCACAATACGCAGGTTCTCCAGCAGCACCGGATCTTTGTAGTCAAACCGATTCCCAAAGACAACTGAAGAGAGGACATTTGAAACAGCACATGTGAATCTTCTTCTTGGGTCAAAGGCCTGCCCTGCAAGAAAAACAAGATACAGTGAGTGGGGCCTGGCAAGTTGGTAGTAGTAGTAGTAGTAGTGGTAATACCCCTTCCATCTGACTGGGTTGTCCCAGCCACTCTGGGGCTTTTTTTTATTTTTTTTGCCTTTATGGCAAAACTGATATATTTTCCTTTTGGCATCTCCCTGGAATTTAAGGGTACTTAAATTCCTTGTACATGACACTTTCTGATATTTATTATATTTAGTAATACAGAAGTACAGTTGAAGTGTGAGGATCACAGAATCATAGAAATATAGAAATGGGAAGCCGAGGGTCATCTAGTCCAACCCCCTGCAATGCAGGAACCCCACTCATAGCTGTCCCTGCTTGGGTTCGAACCACCAACCTATGTACGTATATGTGAAATCTAATGTTTAAGTATTCAGTGTTTTGTGATTTATTCTAATATGGTAATGGAATAAAATTTATTTTAAAAAAGAGATAGATAGGTAAATAGATAAATATTTGATATGGTGTTGTGGAAATGGCAGTCTTCTGGCCTGGTAATAAATTGGGTTTCCCCATCTCACTTCTGATTCCCTCCCTTTGCAATAGCAAGATTTTTTGTTTTGTTTTCATTATAAAGGGAGAAAACGGCAGGGGTGAGAAAGATTGGTTGCAAACCATTTTGAGTACTGGTCTAGTTAGAAATCTGGATCAACACACAATGGTTGCATTTTGCAAGTGAGTGGTTTGCATTTCGTATACGTAACTCCCAATTCTAGTACTTACACCCTGCATCAGCATGACAGATGCCACAAGGGCAGGAGGACAATGGGAGGAGAGAGAAAGAACTACCTTCTTATCTGTCTCAACAGCCAAGTAGGTGAGAAAAATTCCCTAGCTTAGCTTTAAAAACAAATTAATTATAGAACCATTACACCCAAAAAGAATATAAAGCTTGCCCAATATTTAAAGAGAGAATTAAAATCAGTCTGAAGTAAGAGGAGACAAATTACAATCACCAACAACATCTGGCTGGGCTTCCACAGCCACTCTGGATGGCTTCCAATTTAAAAAACAAACAAACTGTAATACATCATACATTAAAAGCTTCCCTAAACAGGGCTGCCTTCAGATGTCTTCTAAAAGTCTGGTAGTTGTTATTCTCTTTGACATCTGGTGGGAGGGCATTCCACAGGGAGGGCGCCACTACCGAGAAAGCCCTCTGCCTGGTTCCCTGTAACTTGGCTTCTCGCAGTGAGGGAACCACCAGAAGGCCCTCGGTGGTGGACCTCAGTGTCCAGGTAGAACGATGGGGGTGGAGATGCTCCTTCAGATATACTGGACCAAGGCCTTTAGGGCTTTAAAGGTCAGCACCAACACTTTGAATTGTGCTCAGAAACTTACTGGGAGCCAATGTAGGTCTTTTAAGACCGGTGCTATGTGGTCTTGGCGGCCGCTCCCAGTCACCAGTCTAGCTGCCGCGTTCTGGATTAGTTGTAGTTTCTGGGTCACCTTCAAAGGTAGCCCCATGTAGAGCGCATTGCAGTAGTCCAAGCGGGAGACAACCAGAGCATGCACCACTCTGGCGAGGCAGTCCGCAGGCAGATAGGGTCTCAGCCTGCGTACCAGATGGAGCTGGTAAACAGCTGCCCTGGACACAGATTTGACCTGTGCCTCCATGGACAGCTGCAAGTCCAAAATGACTCCCAGGCTGCGCACCTGGTCCTTCAGGGGCACAGTTACCCCATTCAGGACCAGGGAATCCTCCACACCTGCCCGCCTCCTGTCTCCCAAAAACAGTACTTCTGTCTTGTCAGGATTCAACCTCAATCTGTTAGCTGCCATCCAACCTCCAACCGCCTCTAGGCACTCACACAGGACCTTCACCGCCTTCACTGGTTCTGATTTGAAAGAGAGGTAGAGCTGGGTATCATCCGCATACTGCTGAACACCCAGCCCAACCCCCCTGATGATCTCTCCCAGCGGCTGCATGTAGATGTTGAAAAGCATGGGGGAGAGGACAGAACCCTGAGGCACCCCACAAGTGAGAGCCCAGGGGTCTGAACACTCATCCCCCCCCACCACTTTCTGAACATGGCCCAGGAGAAAGGAGCGGAACCACTGTATGACAGTGCCCCCAGCTCCCAGCCCCTCAAGACGGTCCAGAAGGATGTTATGGTCAATGGTATCAAACGCCGCTGAGAGATCCAGCAGAACTAGGAAACAGCTCTCACCTTTGTCCCTAGCCCGCCAGAGATCATCAACCAGTGCGGCCAAGGCAGTATCAGTCCCATGATGAGGCCTGGAAGGGATCCAAATGGTCCGCTTCTTCCAGGCGTGCCTGGAATATGGCTCAAGAGTACCTTGTGTGGCCACCAATTCTTCTACCAGGCAAAGGGTTTCCTCTTGTATCCTCTCAGACATTGTTTTCTTTCCCATCCCAAATTCCCGCAGGGTGGATAATGTGAACCTGCGCACCTCTCTCCATTTTGCCTCATTTCTGTTGACCAGTCCTGAAAGGAAACAGGTGGAGAACTCAATGTACAGAAACCAGCAGGAAGTTTCAATATGAGAGATGGTGCCTTCCTCCTTCAAGCTATATTCCCATTTGTAATTGGAAACAGGGGTGGTTTCAGACAACTGGTTTATTTAGCATTCAGCCTGATTTGTTTGCAGTTTGCTTGCACTGAGATTATACAACTGGTGCACGTTCATTGCTCTTTGCTTGCACAGCACAGACTTCCCAACGATCAATGCGTATCTCACATTGTATAGTGCATTTTCTGTCATAAACTTTGTTTACTACATACCCTCCAACATTCAACACTAAAAGTCCAATTGTTTTAAAGTGGGTTTGCTGAGCTCGTAGGCCATCGCACTTAAATCCACTTAATTGCCCCAATCTAGATATAATGTGCCTGTATACTAATAAGTAGCACTGACAATGTAATCAATCTAAGTAAATAATATAACTCCTAACTCAAAGTTCCCATGTAAAAAAAGTGGTATATTTGCTAAATTTTTGGCTATGTTATTATGAAACTGTTACTATGTCATTTTGCTGTGTTATCATGAATTTTTTTGTAGTGTTTGAAATGCATAGCTGTCAAGTGTCCCTTATTTGAAGGGACAGTCCCTTATTCCAGTGCCATGTCCCGCTGCTGCCCTTATTGATGGATGTCCCTTAAATGTCCCTTAAATGATGTCCCTTAAATTTCAAAGGAAGCAGCTCCTCTCCCTCCCTCCCTGCCGGCCAGGAAGGCTCCAACTGTGTTGCTTGGCTGTGCTGCTCACCCAATAAGAAGTCTAAGAATGACTGGGGGGTGGAGCTTGCATGCCTTGTGTGTGGCTTGTTAATGTAAGCTGAGGGGTTTTTTGAATGCTGGACGCCATTTTGTTGCACGTGCTGCTGCAAACTTTGCAGTGCAAAGCCAGGCTGGGGAGCCATCTTAAGTTGAGGCTGCATAGGCCTTGTGGTGCATGTGATTCAGATTCTATTCAGTTGAACCTCTGGTTACAAAGTTGGTTGGACAGTGTTTTCGAAGCTACCAGCATGAGTTTGACCAGACTGCAGGAGGACAGGAATACTGGAGTGCCAGGAACAGGTGAGGCTGCAGGTCCCTTATTTTGGCTGCTGGTCCCTTATTTTCAAGGCTGCTGGTCCCTTATTTTCAACTCTGTAAGTTGACAGCTATGTTGAAATGTATTCTTTTTTTGTTGTAAGCCATTTTGAGCATGATTTATTTGTGGAAAAGGGGCATACAAATCAAATGATGAATGGATAAAAGAGGCAGCTAGCAAAAAGAAGAAGAAAGGGAGATAAAACATTGACAGAACCATAGATCTGTAGAGATGGAATGGACCACGAGGGTCTTCTAGTCCAATCCCCTGCAATGCAAGAACCTTTCGCCCAATGTGGGGCTCAAACCCACGACCCTGAGGTTGAGTCTCATTCTCTGCCAACTGAGCTATCAGATCACCATCATCCTGAAAAAAGAAATAGCAGCAGCCAAAAAAGAAGAGCAGACTGCGTATCAATCAGCAGCATGAGCATGGACTTCTCCACAAAATTTCCCTCGGATTTTCATTCCCTGTGTAAACGGACCCACATAAGATGTAGACTATGATTTACCATAATCTATCTGGAATGGGGGGGGGGGAGCAACTTGCACCAATGCTATATCAGCAGTTCTTCACACACGTCACCTTTTCACACACTCAAGCACTGGTTTGCCAAAGCATATTGTGCTATCAGTTGGTTTACATAGGTAATCCAAACTTAAGCACAGAAATGCAATGCACCCCTTACCTCGATATTCGTTCACTCTTTCTATGAAGGGCATTGCAGGACGCCCACCAAATTCTTCAGCATGATTCACAAAAGCATCTTTCATTGTTTCATATCCACAAATCACAACGATGGGCTTTGGTCCGACCCAGACAGTAAAGAGGGGCCATATTTATCAATGAGCTGAAAGTAGAATCAAAGACAAGCAAGGTTCATTGGGCAATGCTTCCTTTTGACACATAAATCAGGGCAGGGGTGGAGAAATTGTGTTCCCTGGGCCAAACTTGGCCTGCCAGGCTTTTTCTCACAAAATATATTGACCCCCCTCTCAGCTGGCATCATGGCAATCTTAGGGCAGTGGCGAAGATTCACAAAAGCTTGCAAAAACTTCTCCTATGCAATCTATGGTGTGATTCCATCTGGAATGCTGTGCACAGTTCTGATTGACTAAGGTGAAAAGGAGATATTGTAGAGCTGGTGGGGGAAAGTCCCCAAAAGGAAAACTAAAATGATCAAGCAACTACAGCAGCTCCTCTGTGTGGAAAGGGCACAACATCTCGATCTTTTTTTAGGAAAAAGTTGAGTAAGAGGAGACAAGACAGAAGTGTGTAACAGTGTCATGGTGTGAAGGAAGCGGAGAGAGAGACTTTGCTCCCTCTCCCATCTCTTTCCTGGCCAGTCACCCAGTGATGCTCTATAGTGGGAAATTCAAGAGAAACACAAGGAAATACAGTCATACAGCTTAATTCTCAAACGTTTTGGCTCCCAAACACCGCAAACTCAGAAGTGACTGTTTCGGTTTGCAAACTATTTTTGGAAGCTAAATGTCTGATGGGGCTTCTGCAGCTTCTGATTGGCTGCAGGAGCTTCCTGCAGCCAATCAGAAGTCACACTTTGATCTCCGAACGTTTTGGAAGTCGAATGGACTCCTGGAAAGGATTCAATTCGACATCCAAGGTATGACTGTACTTCTTAGACACAGCACAGAGTTTGGAATTCATGACAGCTAGATGTAATGATGGACAGTTTTAACAGCTGATAAGATAGAGACACAGCTGGGACACCAGTTAAAGTTGGTAGTAGGCACTCAGTTCCACCAAGACAGATTTCCTCAAGCTATAATATGGCCATCAACTGTAGCTTTATCCTCCATCAAAATTCATGGCTGTTATTCATTCATTCATTATTTTTTACTTTTTAAATGTCTATAGTGCTCTTATTCTGAGGATTATATCATCATATTATTATTATTAATATTAATTTAAAAACACAGAAATACATAGCATAATAACAACAAAAACAATACCGCCTCCCAAGTTTGAAAGGTATAGATTGCTTAATTAGCCAAAGGCCTGGGTGACAATGAATGTTTTTGCCTGGTGCCTCAAGATATGCAATGAAAGCACCAGGTGAGCTTCCTTGGATAGAGCATTGCACAAATGGTGAGCCACCACAGCAAAGGCCCATTCTCATGTTGTCACCCTATGGAGTTCTCACAGAGAAGGCACAAAAGAAGGGCCTCGGATGACGATCACAGGGTCCATGTTGGTTCATATGGATCCCCATACTCTCTACAGCTTTCTAGCATGGGAAAAGACAAAAAGGATGGGAACTTTCCTATCATAAGCTCCATTCTGTTAACTGAAGGCTTCTCAAAGCAGGAGACACAAGCAGACATACACAGACCAGACAAGGGAGAAATTAATTCTGTGTCCTCCTCTCTCTGTGTGTGTCCTACTATTCTAGGCAAAATCCTATTCATTACATGACATTTATGGACAGGGAAACTCACCTTTGTATAGAACTTGTAGAGAGGCAGGACATCTTTCTGCAGGAGATTTCCCAGCAAGAGCCAGGGAGTGGGTCCTGGGGGGTAGCTGGCTTTTCTTCTTGTACATTTTGAAGGAGGAGAAGAGTAAAGCGAAGAGCAGGTAGAGAAGGAGCAGAGCTCCTGCCCCAACCACCTCCATCTTTCACTGAGCTCTTCTTTAGGCCAGAAATCCAAGAAAATGCTTAAGAAAGTCAGGAAGGAGGCAATGCCGTCAGCTGGAGACCCAGCCAAACCTGTCTCTGGAATATCTCTAACATTCCAACCCTGTTTTCATTCTTTTCCATGTGATTTTTAATTATTAGCAAGAGCTATTACTCATTAAAAGAACGTCACTCTGACCTGAACTCCGAGTTAACCCCCTAACCCTTGGAAATGTGAGATGTCGTGCATGGAGGCTGTGCACTAATGCACATTTATTGTGAAGTCAGCCAGGGAAAACATTTTCTTTTCTGGTGCCAGTCAAAGTCAGCAATACTGAGCTGGACAGACCTTTAGTGCAGTTTCCATTTTTGTGACTATGAAGTTTGTGCTTCATAGATGTGGCTCTCACCTGCTGACTGCTATGCATCTCAAGTAAGGCTTTCTTAGCTGCATTGCCCCATGTACAGGACTGGCCATAAGCCAAGAGACTCGATTAGCAATTTATCTTTTTTTTGCTGGGCATCTAGCTGCCCTGATCTTTCTGCAATGGTGTTTTTTCCCCACTGACCTCACACTGTGGGACTGGAGAAGTGTTTTCTTAATTTGGCCCAATTGGCATTTAGCCCAGGTAAGTGAGAATATTTAAGAAAAGGTTTCTGCAGTATCTGAGGCACTATTGGGTTGAGGACACTCTTGAGTCACCTTCCATGGACTCTGCCTTTGAGGGGTGGGTCCTTGGAGTGCCTTTAGACTTGGCATGCTCATTGAGGTGAAAAATGGCTGAAAGTGTGCATGTCAGGTGAACATACCAGCGGAAGCAGATTTAGGGAAGTGCAACGGGTTTGGTGACACTGGGCACAGAGCTTCCGAAGTGCCACAGCTTTTATTTATAATGGAGCACAAGAGGAGGGGGGGGCAAATTTTTGACCCCTGAAATTTGAGACCCAAAGATCTGCCACTGACACCAGGGAGGGAGAATGCTTTCTGAATCTCACTGCATTACCACAGCATGTGGTCATAAACATGCCCAGGAGGTGGGATGGATATGTTATGTTTTATTATCACATTTTTGTATTGCATTAGGTTGTTATAAGGTGTACATTCTTTGTTTCATCAGCTTGTGAACTGCCTTGAGTATTGTAAACTAGAAAGATGGTACAGTGGGGTAATCCATTCTGGGCTAATCTTTCTGCTTCCTGGAACACCACAATAAATTACTGGGTAATCTGACCCATCACTCTGACAGTACCATGACCAGATGCAACATAAGGCAGTGCCAGAATTCTTGTGCAGAAAAAGAATCCAGTTTGACACAAGTGTGAAAACTTTCACCTGCTGAAATTCCCTCTACTACCCTACTATGAAAAGCACAAGAGAGTTCTCGCCTTCAATTCAGAACATTTTAATCGTAACCTCTATATTTGCTTCTGACAAAATACAAAATAGATACAAGTTCAGAAAGGTAGAATTTCTGGTTTTGGAAGTATCTACAACCTTTGTCATCTACTTTTTTCAGAGGCTGTTTAGGCTTCTCCAGGGTTATCTGGAGGATAAGATGAGGAATCTGACTGCATTTCTGCAATTGGCACCACATCTAGTTTCGCCCTCAGAGAGGTGGGATTCAGGCTTCTAAAGGATCTGTGACTTTTGCAATCTGACCAACACTTCTGACAAATGGAAAGAAAAACCTACAATTCTCCTGGACCAACACTGCCCCTTCACCTACTGCCCCTTCACCTTCAAAAGCATGGCGCTGTACTCACTTCACTAGTTTTGGCAGCAAAATCGCCACCTTTTTGACTTGCTTTGCAGAGGTGACTCAGCCTACTGAGCCTTATCATCATGAGTTCTTTGCAGTTTAATATTATGTCACAGTGACATCTCTGCAAGGGGCTTTGAACTGGCAAGGCAAGCTTCCCCCTCACACTGTGAGCACAATTTGGACAGTGAGTGCTTGGGACTTAGGCTCTTTTTGTGGTATTTGGGGGGGGGGCACTACATAGAATTAGTCAGGAAAATGTGGCCAGCAGCAACGCATTGCCACTTCCAGGGACTTTTTTACTTAAAACATTCCAATGAACACAGCAAACACTGTCCTTTCTAGCTGCTTCAAGTGGCTGGAAATAGTTTTTAAGAAGAAAGGGGAAAATTGACAGAAAGCCCACAGACTGCCGTGTTAAAATGAAGGGGTGGGTGTGGGGTGAATAAAAATAATCATCCCCAGAAAGGTCTATAGACATGCAATCTGATTTGAATGCTTGTGTTCCAATTCGGACATGATCATTAAAAAAAAGAGAAAATGAAAACGAAATCCACTTTCATCCCTATTAGTAGTTGGGCGATATATTAATATAGCATCCAAAACCAGTTTAAAGTCTATATTGTGCTGTCGGTTTCATAATTTTTGACCTGGTAATATATTGTGAATCACGATGTGTGCGTGCGCGCACGTGTGCCGTGCAAAATCACAATGGGGGGAAAACCATGAAGCCAGCCAATGCCTCTACATAGCTCCATCCTTATTTCAGACATTGTGATATATCAGTATATTGCAATATTTACCTGGGGATATTTTGCGATGTTGAAAACCAGATATTGCCAACAGCCCTATTTGTAGTTAAACTGAAATCAAGAAGTCATGTATACTTGAGAGAATAAAGATCCCCTCAATTTAATCAGTAGAAGAGAGTGAATGTTTATAACAGTATACAGTGGTACCTCAGGTTACAAACGCTTCAGGTTACAAACTCCACTAACCCGGAAGTAGTGCTTCAGGTTGAGTACTTTGCCCCAGGATGAAAACGGAAATTGTGCGGTGGCGGCACAGCAGTAGCAGGAGGCCCCATTAGCGAAAGTGCGCCTCATGTTAAGAACGGTTTCGGGTTTAGAGCAGACCTCCGGAATGAATTAGATTTGTAACCCGAAGTACTACTTTATGAGGAAAGCTTTTTAAAACACACACACACTGCAATATTTGATGATCTTTTGTCACATTTTATTAAGTGCCAATGAGCCCATGAACAGTTGACTGGACATTAGGGATTGAAAGGTCTAAGGCTCGGGGACTTCCGGTCGGTGCCAGCGTTTAATGGCGGTCTCCTGCTGAGCTCCGCTCAGGGAGACTACTCCGCGAGTTCGGGTCTGACCGCTATGGCGAAGCGGGGACCCCTAAAATCACAGGCGCAGAAGCCTATGAGCAAGGAGACTTGGTGGGCACCCTAAGCGCCCCCCGTTACTGTGAAGGAGCCTTTTTAATGGCTCCGGAGCGGCATCGGGTGAGAGCGCGGTGCTGAGAGTCGCTACCCAGCCCGTGGAGTGAAGCCGCATCGCCATAACGGAGAGCGCCGATTCCTTCCTGGCATTTGGATTTACAAATTACCTGTGAGTAGGATTGGAAAGCTTTTGGGATTTAAAGCAAGAAATTTCAAAAATTTGGCCGAAAACGGGAAAGAGTTAAAATAAGGAGGTCTGCCTTTCCCGGACTGCATGACAGCTAAAGCAACGATATATAAGCTGCAATTTGACGGAAGATAATTCCATTATTATTTAACCCAGGCATTGAACTTGAACCTCCCCCCTTAGCAGCAGGAGCGGGGGGGAAGAATTTGAACTGGTACTACCTGTCTGAAAGAGGTGAAGGGAAAAAGATTTCTCTGCCGTTTTAAACCCTTGGGAAAGGACTGCTTTAAAAGAAGAGTAAGTCACCGGGACTGGAAACTGTCATTTGAAATTAGATACAAAGTTGGTGTATTGCGTGCTTGATACAAAGTTGGGACTTTATTTGCTATTGTTAGGAGTTTGGTTGAAGATACAAACTGACAGCTTTTTTAGTGGAAACTTACTGGAAGATTTGTAGCCATTTTTCTTTTTACTTTTCTGTACTTTGAACTGTGAGCTGCTCCCTCTAGAGGGTTGTGGGAAAATAGCCATAAAGACAAGTGTGTAAAGAGCAAGTCAGTGGAGTTTTCCATCTGGAAATAATTCCTGTGGGAACGACCTTGGGACATGAGTGGCCAAGAAGATGAGATAAAAACAAGAGCTAAAACAAAAATTGCACAAAGGAAAAGAGGTTCTATATCAGGCTCAGCCCTTGCAGGTGTAGATGGGCAGGAAAAAGTGATGGATCCAGTGACACAAGCATTAATAAAAATCAATGAGTCCTTAGAAGCTCTGACCAAGCAAGGCACAGAAAATTCTAAACAGTTGACAGAGTTATCAGAGAAGCTAGATTTAAATACCAAAAGTGTTACATCCAATACAGAGACTATAAATAAATTAATCGAAGAAAATGTTGTAATTCGTAAGACTGCTGAAGAGGCAAAAACCATTGCAGAATCCACACAAGTAAAGTTAGCACCAGTTTGTAAAAAACTGGAGGAGCATGAGGCGGCCCTGTCTTTATTGGAACTTCAGAGAAAGGAGAGGAATCTGAGATTGAGATCAGTCCCAGAAAGCGAACAGGACAATTTGGCAGAGTTCCTCACAAAAGAATTTTCGGAATTTTGGCAAGTAAATTTGAAAGAGGAGGAATTCAAGATAGTTACGGCCTTCAGACTGGGCAGAAAACAAAACAGAAAGAATTCAAGGGACTGCCTGATAACTTTGAGATCTAAGGAGGAGAGAGATAAAATACTAAGTTTACAATATCAAAGATCTCTTGAGATTGAAAATTCCTTTGTGCAGATTTACAAGGATATTCCTAAATACATCTTGGAAGCGAGAACTTACTATAAGGACCTGACCACTTTGCTGAAGAAGAACAATATAATATATAGATGGGAGTTCCCACAAGGCTTGTCTTTTAATTACAAAGGGGAAAAAACCAAAATAAAAACATTGCAAGACAAAGAACAATTTCTGGAAAGAAACGAAGAGGACCTCGTGAAGGAAGTGGTGGACCTGACTACTGAGGCAAAGGACTTAGCGGACATTTCGAACTTGACATTTGGACTTAAAACTCCGACAAAGGAAGAACAACTGTTGGGGGCAGTTGGAGGAGCAACTAAGTAAACAACAAGATGGCTTTACAATTTTTAAGTTGGAATTGTAACGGATTGAACCTCCCCAGAAAAAGACGTGAGGTTTTTCATATTTTAAAAAAGGAACAATTGGACTTGATTTGTTTACAAGAAACCCACGTGACTAGAACACATAGAAAATTACTTGTTAATAAAAGATTGGGACAGGAATTTATCTCATCAGACAAAGTGAAAAAAAGAGGAGTGGTGATTTATGCTAAGGAAAAATTGACACCTAAGTTGATGTTTAAAGATGAACAAGGAAGATATTTGGCAATTGAAATACAGGTCCAAGGAGAAAAATTATTGATAATTGGGATTTATGCTCCGAATGAAGGGAAGTCAGAGTTCTTTAAGAAATTACATGGGACATTAATGGACTATTTGGATTACAATGTAATTATGATGGGAGATATGAATGGAGTGGTCTCTACAAATATGGACAAAGCACTAAGACAGGTGGTTTCTAAGGATGGGAGACTACCTAAGACTTTTTTTGAAATGACAGATAATATGGACTTGATTGACATTTGGAGAACAAGAAACCCTCTGGAGAGAGAGGGAACTTTCTTCTCAGAAGCAAAAATGACCTGGACCAGAATCGACCAAATTTGGGTAACTAGTGGGATGGCACCCAAGATAAAAAAAGTGGAAATCTGCCCAAAGACTTGCTCCGACCATAACGCCGTAAAGATGGAAATGAACATAACAACAGCTGGTTCCTTCAGATGGAGGATGAATGACTCCCTATTTAGAGATGAAGAGGTGTACAGAAAGGCCCAGAAAACTATGAAGGACTATTTTGAGATAAATCTGAAAACAGAGGTGGAGAAAAGAACAATTTGGGACGCAAGTAAAGCCGTTATGAGAGGATTCTTGATACAGCAGAATACTTTAAAAAAGAAGAGACAGAATGAAAAGAAAGATAAGATTTTGGAAAGAATAAAAGAAGGTGAAAAGAAATTGAGATTAAAGCCAAAGTCTCATGAAATTTTAAGAGAAATAAAGTTTTATCAGAGACAGTATATGGAATTGATGAATCAGGAGATAGAATGGAAAATAAAACAAATGAGACAAAAGACATTTGAATCGGCAGATAAATGTGGGAAACTTCTGGCATGGCAATTGAAGAAAAGACAAAAGTTGAATATGGTTACAAGCTTAGAGGTTGAAGGAAAGAACATTTTCAGGCCAAATGAGATTAGAAACTGCTTTCAGAGTTATTTCAGAAAACTTTATGCACAAGGGCCGGTGGATGAAAAAGAGATAGAAGAATTTCTTAAAAAATATGGATTACAAAAAATATCTGAACAAAGTAAAGTGACTTTGAACCAGAAAATAACTGAGCAAGAAATAGAGGGAGCCATTCAAAATATGAAATTGGGAAAATCTCCAGGACCAGATGGCTTGACTTCCAGATACTACAAAGTTTTGAAAGATTGGTTGATTCAACCGTTTAAGGAAGTCTGCAATGAAATTTTAGAGGGGAAGAAGGCACCTGAATCGTGGAAAGAAGCATACATTACACTTATACCAAAATCTGAGACTGAAAAGAACCAGATTAAGAACTACCGCCCTATATCATTGCTCAATGTGGATTACAAAATTTTTGCAGACATTTTGGCAAAAAGATTGAAGAGGGTTTTGGTGGGTGAGATTCATAAAGACCAGGCCGGCTTTCTCCCGGGAAGACACTTATCTGACAATGTGAGAAATATAATAGACATTATGGAGTTGCTCGAAAACAATATTAATACGAAGGCAGTATTAATATTTGTGGACGCTGAGAAAGCCTTTGACAATATCTCTTGGAGTTTTATGAAAAAGAATCTCAAAGGAATGGGGGTAGGCCAGGGTTTTGAGAATGGTATAGGTGCAATCTATTCTGAACAAAAAGCAAAACTAATTGTAAATAATGTGGTTACTGAGGAAATTGCTATTGAAAAAGGGACACGACAGGGGTGCCCAATATCCCCATTACTTTTCATATCTGTTCTGGAGGTGTTATTAAATATGATTAGAGGGGACCAGCTGGTTAAAGGGATTCAGGTCGGAGCTAAACAATATAAGTTGAGAGCGTTCGCAGATGATTTAGTATTAACTTTGCAAGAGCCAGACACTAGTACTAAAAGAGTTTTGGAGATAATACAAGTTTTTGGTCGAGTAGCAGGTTTTAAGCTAAACAAACAAAAAACAAAGGTACTGGGGAAAAATCTAACAGTGGAGGAAAGAGAGAAGTTTCAGAGTGAAACTGGATTAATGGTAGCAAATAAAGTGAAATATCTGGGGGTTAATTTAACAACTAAGAATGTGAACTTATTTAAAGATAATTATGAGAAATGTTGGACAGAAATTAAGAAAGATTTAGAAATATGGTCGAATTTGAGACTTTCCTTGTTAGGTCGAATTGCTGTTATCAAGATGAATGTTTTGCCAAGAATGCTGTTTTTGTTTCAAACATTGCAGATTCTG
This sequence comes from Podarcis raffonei, assembly GCF_027172205.1. Classification (NCBI taxonomy): domain Eukaryota; kingdom Metazoa; phylum Chordata; class Lepidosauria; order Squamata; family Lacertidae; genus Podarcis; species Podarcis raffonei. The sequence goes on from NC_070603.1 coordinate 41,166,375, forward strand.
GACAGAATGGACTGTTTCAAGAAGTGGCAGAAAGATATATCTAGATTTGTCTGGCAGGGCAAAAAGCCCAGAATAAAATTTAAGATATTAACTGATGCAAAGGAAAGAGGGGGGTTTGCCCTGCCGGACTTAAAACTGTACTATGAAGCAGCAGCTTTTTGCTGGCTGAAAGATTGGCTACTTCTTGAGAACACAGACATTTTGGACTTAGAAGGGTTCAATAATAGGTTTGGTTGGCATGCATATATATGGTATGACAAGGTAAAAACTCACAAAGGTTTCAAAAACCATATTGTTAGGAAAGCATTATACAATGTTTGGATTCGTTATAAAGATTTGTGGGAAAATAAAACCCCTAGGTGGTTGTCACCAATGGAGGCTAAGGAAGTCAAAAAACTTAATATGGAATCTAAATGGCCAAAATATTGGGAAATTATAGAACAAGAAGGTGGAAATGTGAAATTACAGAGTTATGAGAAACTGAAGTCTAAAGTAAGAGATTGGCTTCATTATTACCAGATAAATGAAGTATTTAAACAGGACAGGAAAATCGGCTTCCAGGTGGAAAAGTCAAAGTTAGAAACAGAATTGTTAGAACCCAATACTAAGAATCTGTCAAGAATGTACAACCTGCTGTTGAAATGGAACACACAGGATGAAACGGTTAAATCAGCTATGATTAAATGGGCACAGGACATTGGACATGATATTATGTTTGCTGACTGGGAACAGTTATGGACCACCGGAATGAAGTTTACGGCATGTAATGCCCTAAAAGAGAATATTATGAAAATGATTTATAGGTGGTACATGACCCCAGTCAAGCTAGCAAAAATCTACCATTTGCCCAATAATAAATGTTGGAAATGTAATGAAACTGAAGGTACTTTCTATCACCTTTGGTGGACGTGCCCAAGGATTAAGGCCTTCTGGGAAATGATTTATAATGAAATTAAGAAGGTGCTTAAGTGTACCTTTCATAAGAAACCAGAGGCTTTTCTCCTGGGCATGGTAGGCCAATTGGTGTCAAAGAAAGATAGGACGTTTTTTATGTATGCTACAACAGCAGCAAGAGTTCTATTAGCAAAGTATTGGAAGACACAAGAACTACCCACACTGGAAGAGTGGCAGACGAAGGTGATCGACTACATGGGACTGGCAGAGATGACGGGCAGAATCCGTGACCAAGGGAAAGAGACGGTGGAAGAAGATTGGAAGAAATTCAAATTTTATCTTAAAAATTGTTGTAAAATTAGTGAGTGTTAAAATGTCATGGGTAAAGCATAGCAGATTTGCAGAGATAAATGATTGGACAAGAGGAAAGAAAAGGGTTAAAGAAAGGAATTTATAAGCAATTCAGATCAGGGGTTGCTGAAAAAGTTTAAAATAGGGATGCAGAAAAGGGAGGCATGGGGAAGTCGTTGAAATTGGGTACAAGAAAAAAATTCATGAAATTATACATGTTTATATGTTTGTTTGTTTGTGTTTGTTGTGTGTAATGTCTTATAATATATGTTGAAAAGCCAATAAAAATTTTATATATAAAAAAAAATGAAAGGTCTAAGGCTCTTCTCGTTTGCCATGCTAAGAAAACTTTTAATACCTGATATCTAGGGCTACTACTCTTATGTGAAACTGAGAGGTGTTGAATGAGTGTAGGAAGGCACCTCGCAGTACTCCTGTTCTACCTACTACAAATATTCTGGGAGCCACTGACCACATTCTTTCTACTTATCTTTTGTCACAAGATCACACTGAACGTCTGATCTTTAGAATCTTTAGAAGGCATCTGAAAGCAGACTTGTATAGCTTTTTATATGTGTTGGAAGCCTTTCAGAGTGTAGCTACTTGTCCAGGGTGGGACATGGTTGCACCACATAAAAGATTTCCCTCTTGCAAGAATGCTTAAAGCTCATGTGTACAGCGCACATATGTGTGGATTTCTTGAGACACGTATAACAGTTAACAAATTTTGAGCTGAACTGTGAGTGTGAGGGACTGGAAGAGCTAGTTTAATGGCATTTATTTATCTCCTAGAACAGGCATAGGCAAACTCGGCCCTCCAGATTTTTTGGAACTACAACTCCCATCATCCCTGACCACTGGTCCTGTTAGCTAGGGATGATGGGAGTTGTAGTCCCAAAACATCTGGAGGGCTGAGTTTGCCTATGCCTGTCCTAGAACCACCAGATTTCTCCCAGCACCCCAATCCCACCCACACATAGGCCACCAACCCCAATCGGACAACATGAGAACCTGGGCCCATCAGGTCACCTGCAGAAAAAAGTCATGAAGGCATTTATTTTTTATTTTTGGAATTGACCCTTCTCCTCTAAGAAATGACCGGGTTAATCTTTTTTGGAGTCTCCCAATGGTGAGAGTCAAAGTGCAAAGTTGTGAACAGTGGACAAACAGCAGTTCCCATCAGGGAGAAGATGCAGATTACAGTACTCATAAATATAATAGGAAACAGCTTTCTTTCATGATGGAAGATATCACTGTCTCTTTTGTCAGAAAGTGATTTTTAAAACTGGTTCTCTAGCATAAAAACAAGTCGTTGCACAGCATTCTGAAAAATCACCATGAATGGGGTTGAAGTGGAGAATCACCATATATTGTATCCACACTGTCTGGGACTTTGGGATATCAAGGCCATTTGGGTGATGATAAATCTTCCCGTTTCCCTCTCTGTAGTAATCTGATCAATCCATGTGTGAAACACACCTGAGGGATAATGTAACCCTGGAATTCTGTACAGCACATTGTGTCCTGTGGTAAGCTCTCAAGGCTCTCTTCTTCATATCATTGAACCTCATGGACAACAGCATTGGTATAGGGCATCTTCACCCTATCTTCCATGCCAGGGACATGGTTGGCACCTCTCACCTCATCAATTTACTGTTGAACTTTTGTTGTAATAAAAAACAACATTGAGAGCTCTATTTCCAGATTTCTGAAACCACTACACATCTGACACTTTATGCACTCCCCTCACACAATACATTTTTATTGATTGATTGAATTTATATTCCCACTCTTCTTTGCCATGTATATGGAAGGAAGGATGCTCATATCTCTGTTATTTCCAAGCCTGGTAAAGACCAAGCCAGCTGGGCAATTTATAAGCTAATTCTGTAATTAATATAGATGCCAAGGCACTAACAATAATTCTTGCCTGTAATAGTAATTCAGCCTGCAATATTAACTTTAGAACACCAAAATCAGTTGGACTCCCCCCCCCCCCCAAGACTGCTTTAAACAATAAAAGAGGCAATTTATTTTTGGTACACTGAAAAATGGATTTCTTCCTAAAGATATCTTCTGTAAAAGAAAAACAAAATATATTGACATAGTATTTCATTTATTTAGGATCCTTATTATATTTCAAAATTACTGTCACAGCCTTAATTCATAATTCAGGTAATTTACTGTTTTGCAGTATCTGCTTCACACACACTTGTAAAGGTATTATCACTTGACATTCCATTCATTTTTGCAGCCTTGTTTTACTTGTGTTCTATTTACTGTGAATAATTGGCATTGAATAACTGGCAATGTGTGGCATTGAAAAGTGAGGATAGCAACACATTATCACCCATGCAACCTGCTAGCAGCTACTAGCTGGGATGATGGGAGCTGATGTCCGAGAATATCTGGATTAGCCTGTTCAATTTCTGCCTTGTCCAGGGGTGCTAACTATCTCAAACTTCCAAAAGGAAATTTTGGAGAGAAACACCAAATTACTGAAGAAAGCATATAACATTTTGTTATATGGAGAGACTTTAATTAAGATGGTAAAATCGACACAAATAAAATGGGTTCAGGATGTTGGGCATAATAATACAGTTGGAGGAATGGGAAAATTATGGAAAACAAATTTAAAGTTTACAGATTGTATATTATTAAGAGAAAATTATTTGAAAATGATATATAGATGGTATATCACACCAGAAAAAAAAGCAAAAATGTATAAAACAGGATCTAAGATATGTTGGAGATGTAAAGAGAAAGATGGTACTTTCTTTCATGTATGGTGGGAATGCAAGAAGGTTAAAGAATATTGGCAAATGATATATAATGAATTGAAAAAAAATGTTGAAAAAAACCTATGTTAAAAAACCAGAATCTTTCCTGCTCGGAATTTTAGATCATGATATAAGAGAGGGAAATTGGAGATTGTTTCTGTATGCAACAACAGCAGCAAGAATTTTATTAGCACAAGTATGGAAAACAGAGAAAATGCCAACAAAGGAAGAATGGCAAGCCAAACTTGTGGACTTTGCAGTACTGGCTAAGCTGACAGAGAGGATACATGAGAGAGACAACATCGATTTCAAAAAGGAGTGGCAACCATTTATAAACTGTATAAAAAGACAGTATAAAGATTAGGACCCATTGGCAGGTTTTGACTAAACTTTCACAACTATATAAGAGGTAAAATCATCAGGGTATAGAATTTGTCTAATAAATCAATACAGAAATACGGGGAAAGCCAAAGAGAGGGGAGGGGAGAAATATGGATATATAAATCGTTCAATTAAGATTTGTGGAAAATTTGTTTTTATAATTTGAAAATTCAATAAGAATTGTTTTTTTAAAAAAAAGAAAATGAAAATGAAATCCACTCTCATCCCTATTAGTATTTAGGGCTGTGCAATATATTCATATAGCGTCCAAAACCAGTTTGAAGTCCATATTGTGCTGTCAGTTTCATAATTTTTGACCTGGCAATATATTGTGAATCATGGTGTGTGTGTGCACGTACGCGTGCCATGCAAAATCACAATGTGGGGAAAACCATGAAGCCAGCCAATGCCTCTACATAGCTCCATCCTTATTTCAGACATTGTGATATATCGGTATATTGCAATATTTAGCTGGTGATATTTCGTAATGTTGAAAACCAGATATTGCCCAGCCCTATTTGTAGTTAAACTGAAATCAAGAAGCCATGTATACTTGAGAGAATAAAAATCCCCTCAATTTAATCGGTAGAAGAGAGTGAATGTTTATAAAAGTATACAGTGGTACCTCAGGTTAAAAACGCTTCAGGTTACAAACTCCACTAACCCGGAAGTTTTACTTTTTGTTGGGGTTCGAAACCGGGAAAGGGGGTGGTGGGGCTTTGGGAATCCAAAGGGTGTACAATTATATTCTGTTTCATTTAATTTTGTTTTGCCACTAACATAAACTGGGGAATTCGGGGAAGGGAATTGGGGCCGACCTTAGAAAAAGATTTTTAAGAATAAGTATTGATGTTAAAAGATTGAGGTTTATAAGTTAAAATTGGTTAACTAAAATGAATTAGAGAAAATAAGGTAAAGTTTGGGGACAAGAACTTGCTGACCTGGAATACAATTGGAACTGGAATACAAGAAGGGGAGGTGTGGGGAAGTCAAGGAAATTGGTCATTGACAGTAAGAAATTTAAATTTTATGTGTCTTTAATTGTTTTTTTATGTTTTTTCTTTATTTTTTGAAAATTTCAATAAATATTTATAAAAAAAAGAAAAAAAGAAATTTAGCCATCAAAAGGAGGCTGAAGACCAAGGCACTGCTTGAGTTTGATGTCCCGGCAATAAAGAGACCAAACACGCACTGGACAAGCTCTTCGGTGCTGTAGATATTCTCAGGATTGGTTTGTTTCTGTAAACAAGGCAGAAGGTAAAGGAGGGTGGAGAAATTGAAACATCTCATCCTATTCCACACAATAACCTTGGTGGTCTGGTCTGTCATGACCTTGTCTTCTCAAGGCTATAAATGGAATGAACTGTGTTAACTTCAAACACAAGATGTACATTGCTTATTGCAATATAAAGATATTGTTGAATATAAAGACACCATTAAGAACCAGCGTGGGGGGGGGGATTTCAGCCCACAATCTCATGTATGATTTCACTTTGGTCAGCTGCGTTTCTGCTGCCTGGGTTGATGTCTAAATAAACTGGAGGACAGATGTTTCCATCTGAGATTAGTTTGGAGATGGACTTTAGCAGCCACCAAAGCCAAGAGAGGGACAATGGTTCAGAATGAGGGGGTGCAACAACAATGAGGGACAGTTTCAAATTAACTACAAATGAGGGGCCTCTCAGAAATGTAGGGAAAGAAAGTTGTGGATCTCCCTACCTTCTCTGACCTGATAAGGAAGCAATCAATATAGTCACGGAGATTCTGAGGATTCAGTGTCCTCCTGTGGGACTCCACTCTCTCATGAATTAAGGCCTTCATTTTTTCACAGTCTGCTAATATCTTTGTGTGCTGTCCAGGTAAGTAAGCCATTATTCCTGGGAGTAAATTATAAATCTGGAACAGAAACAATGGGAAAATGAGGAAATTAGATAAAATGCAATCATAAATGAGATGAATGAGAAATGAGATAAACTGTATTTGCCTCTCTCTCATTCAGAGGTTATTAAATTAATGTGGCTTTTGGAGGTTACATGACCTACACATTGGGAAGGGACCCTGTTTCTAAAATGATCTCTGCATATATCTCTGCAAGGTTTGTTTTCACCAGACTTTCCATGCCTCAAGTTTGGAGAGTTCTGATCATCTCATACTTCTACTGCTTTTCATAGTCATTTCTGATGGTTCCTCTAATTCTTTCTGTTGTTAACCTTCATTCTTTCGCAGCCTCTGAGTTGTTCCCACAAGCAAGTTAAAAACAAACAATGATGTGTTTCTGTGTGGATTTTATTTTTATGATTCCCCTCTATAAGTTCGCAGCATCTCCTCACACACTGGTGTTTTTGCCAAATCAATCCAAAGGTCTTTTCACTGCTGGCAGCCTCCATCTTCACTAAGTTCTGATAAAATCAAGTCTAAGCGTCTGCTCGGTAATTTTCCCAGACCGGTTGCATCAAACATTAGCCTTTCCAGGGGAGATTTACCAAATCAAACTGGAAACACAAATATAATGACATATTAAAGGCTCACCTCCCCCTATTAATATTTGTAATTCTGCAGCCCAGTCTTGACTTCCAAACATGGCAGATTTCCAAATTGAAAGTGCGACACAGCTCCCACATAGATACCAGGAAACCGTCCTGGGTTTTTTAACGTCTCTCCAGTGGCTAAAGAGATCCTGCTTCTGTCTGATGTCAACAAATTGGAGAATTTTTTATCCTCTTCCAAGCAAGTCAAAGATAGAAAGTCTTAATTATATAGCATTATTATTTCCACATAGTTTATAGTTTTAGAGCCATATTATATCAACAAATACAAAACTTTCCAACCTCACTTGTTATAGATAATCTAAATGGTTCTTCTGGTTTGTTGTTGATGTTTTTTGTTGGGTTTTTTTGCCAAATAATATAATAAAGCAAAGTACAGTAATAAGAGAGGCTCCGGCCCTCTTTTCTTTCCGTTCCAACATACCAACTTAGATGTTAATCCACTCAGTCTTTATTGGCACCTCATTGGCTGGGTTAATTAGCAGAGTAATTCCTCCCTCCTCACTTGAAGCGTGTCCAAAACTTAAATCCAATTTTTCATCTTAAGAAATGGAACTTGATTCGCCAGCTCCTCCTTCCTTCCAAATTTGGGACTGGTTTGTTGGGTATCCGTAGATGAGACTCTGTCTTTCCGTACCCCCGGGAAGATTTTGGGAGGCTGATCACTCCCATCTCAGCCTCTAATTACCCCGTGAGAGCCGGAGCAATTGAATTTTCAGCCATCTTCCATGGCGCCTCAAGCAGAAGTCCCAGAGGTGGCAACTGTTAGAGTTATTCAGCAGAATCCCTGATCTAGACCTTATTTAGAAATGAATGCACCTCAAAGCTTTACTGCAGAACAGTCTTAAAAACTAGTTACAATAAAATAAATGTTGCAAAATAACAAAGTAAGACATTGCAAACAAGCAATAGGGTCAGTCCTTTATGGAGTTCACTAAATCTTCCACTCTTTGGTCCCAGAAGGAGATCCTGAGCTTCTTCATCCTTAAAGAACTTCTTTGCTGCTGCTGCTGCTGCTGCTGCTGCTGCTGCTTCTACTGCCAGTAGTAGTAGTAGTAGTAGTAGTAGTAGTCGTCGTGTCCAACAAGCACACAGAGAGACTTTTCAAGTTTCAGCTTCCTGCTGTGAGAGCTCTGCCACTCATGTATCCAGAAATAAGTCATCAGGTCACTTATCTCACTCCAATGGAAAAATAGGAGCCTTCTCTAATGCTTTTGTCAGAGTGCAACTTTTTTGCTTAAGGTTACAGCATTCAAACACGGCATTTTATGTAAACTTACAACGTTAACAAAAATGTGATGATATTTTTGGCATTATTTGCGTAAAGACATGCCACTGGGGTGAAGAACTGAATTGGAGTGCAGTTTGTTATGTGGGAGAACGGCCTGTAACAGATCACACTGAGATGAATTGAACCACATTTTACATCCCTGCTGGTGACATAAGTAAATTTGAGAAAGCATGCCTGTTTCAGTGCAGAAATAGTTATCAGTAGAAACACAGAGGTGGAAGAAAGACCCCCAGGTTCAGCATGCAGAAGGAACTGTTAGGATATTTCCGTTCCACCTTAAAAGGGAGCAGGATGTTTGTGTCACAGCCTGCGTATTTCCTGTCTCACAGGATGTTTCTGTTGTGTCGTTGCTTTCGTTTCTTTCTTGCTTTCTTGCCTGAACATACCGATGCAGGCGGTCATGGTTCTGACCAACGCTAAATAAACTGTAAATATGCTCTCCTGCTGTGCATCTTTTGCTGTGTGAATTCTGCTGATAGAGTGTGCACCAGCCTAAGAATGTGGCAATCTATTCTTGAGGCTTTGTGTTGCTGATTGCTGATACTGCGTGTCTACGGGAGATCGATGGATCGTCCGGCAGGAGCTTGGGGGCTCAGATGGACTTTGTCTCCCTGGCAGTATCCCAACAGGAACAACATACCTGCATTGATAAAGTACGGATGTAGCCCATGAAGTCCTGCACAATACGCAGGTTCTCCAGCAGCACTGGATCTTTGTAGTCAAACCGATTCCCAAAGACAACTGAAGAGAGGACATTTGAAACAGCACATGTGAATCTTCTTCTTGGGTCAAAGGCCTGCCCTGCAAGAAAAACAAGATACAGTGAGTGGGGCCTGGCAAGTTGGTAGTAGTAGTAGTAGTAGTGGTAATACCCCTTCCATCTGACTGGGTTGTCCCAGCCACTCTGGGGCTTTTTTTTTTTTGCTGTTTTTTTTGCCTTTATGGCAAAACTGATATATTTTCCTTTTGGCATCTCCCTGGAATTTAAGGGTACTTAAATTCCTTGTACATGACACCTTCTGATATTTATTATATTTAGTAATAAAGAAGTACAGTTTAAGTCTGAGGATCACAGAATCATAGAAATATAGAAATGGGAAGCCGAGGGTCATCTAGTCCAACCCGCTGCAATGCTGGAACCCCACTCATAGCTGTCCCTGCTTGGGTTCGAACCACCAACCTATGTACGTATATGTGAAATCTAATGTTTAAGTATTCAGTGTTTTGTGATTTATTCTAATATGGTAATGGAATAAAAATTATTTTAAAAAAGAGATAGATAGGTAAATAGATAAATATTTGATATGGCATTGTGGAAATGGCAGTCTTCTGGCCTGGCAATAAATTGGGTTTCCCCATCTCACTTCTGATTCCCTCCCTTTGCAATAGCAAGATCTTTTGTTTTGTTTTCATTATAAAGGGAGAAAACGGCAGGGGTGAGAAAGATTGGTTGCAAACCATTTTGAGTACTGGTCTAGTTAGAAATCTGGATCAACACACAATGGTTGCATTTTGCAAGTGAGTGGTTTGCATTTCGTATACGTAACTCCCAATTCTAGTACTTACACCCTGCATCAGCATGACAGATGCCACAAGGGCAGGAGGACAATGGGAGGAGAGAGAAAGAACTACCTTCTTATCTGTCTCAACAGCCAAGTAGGTGAGAAAAATTCCCTAGCTTAGCTTTAAAAACAAATTAATTATAGAACCATTACACCCAAAAAGAATATAAAGCTTGCCCAATATTTAAAGAGAGAATTAAAATCAGTCTGAAGTAAGAGGAGACAAATTACAATCACCAACAACATCTGGCTGGGCTTCCACAGCCACTCTGGATGGCTTCCAATTTAAAAAACAAACAAACTGTAATACATCATACATTAAAAGCTTCCCTAAACAGGGCTGCCTTCAGATGTCTTCTAAAAGTCTGGTAGTTGTTATTCTCTTTGACATCTGGTGGGAGGGCATTCCACAGGGAGGGCGCCACTACCTCCATGGACAGCTGCGAGTCCAAAATGACTCCCAGGCTGCGCACCTGGTCCTTCAGGGGCACAGTTACCCCATTCAGGACCAGGGAATCCTCCACACCTGCCCGCCTCCTGTCTCCCAAAAACAGTACTTCTGTCTTGTCAGGATTCAACCTCAATCTGTTAGCTGCCATCCAACCTCCAACCGCCTCCAGGCACTCACACAGGACCTTCAACGCCTTCACTGGTTCTGATTTGAAAGAGAGGTAGAGCTGGGTATCATCCGCATACTGCTGAACACCCAGCCCAAACCCCCTGATGATCTCTCCCAGCGGCTGCATGTAGATGTTGAAAAGCATGGGGGAGAGGACAGAACCCTGAGGCACCCCACAAGTGAGAGCGCAGGGGTCGGAACACTCATCCCCCACCACCACTTTCTGAACATGGCCCAGGAGAAAGGAGCGGAACCACTGTATGACAGTGCCCCCAGCTCCCAGCCCCTCAAGACGGTCCAGAAGGATGTTATGGTCAATGGTATCAAACGCCGCTGAGAGATCCAGCAGAACTAGGAAACAGCTCTCACCTTTGTCCCTAGCCCGCTAGAGATCATCAAACAGTGCGGCCAAGGCAGTATCAGTCCCATGATGAGGCCTGGAAGGGATCCAAATGGTCCGCTTCTTCCAGCCGTGCCTGGAATATGGCTCAAGAGTACCTTGTGTGGCCACCAATTCTTCTACCAGGCAAAGGGCTTCCTCTTGTATCCTCTCAGACATTGTTTTCTTTCCCATCCCAAATTCCCGCAGGGTGGATAATGTGAACCTGCGCACCTCTCTCCATTTTGCCTCATTTCTGTTGACCAGTCCTGAAAGGAAACAGGTGGAGAGCTCAATGTACAGAAACCAGCAGGAAGTTTCAATATGAGAGATGGTGCCTTCCTCCTTCAAGCTATATTCCCATTTGTAATTGGAAACAGGGATGGTTTCAGACAACTGGTTTATTTAGCATTCAGCCTGATTTGTTTGCAGTTTGCTTGCACTGAGATTATACAACTGGTGCACGTTCATTGCTCTTTGCTTGCACAGCACAGACTTCCCAACGATCAATGCGTATCTCACATTGTATAGTGCATTTTCTGTCATAAACTTTGTTTACTACATACCCTCCAACATTCAACACTAAAAGTCCAATTGTTTTAAAGTGGGTTTGCTGAGCTCGTAGGCCATAGCACTTAAATCCACTTAATTGCCCCAATCTGGATATAATGTGCCTGTATACTAATAAGTAGCACTGACAATGTAATCAATCGAAGTAAATAATATAACTCCTAACTCAAAGTTTCCATGTAAAAAAAGTGGTATATTTTTGGCTATGTTATTATGAAACTGTTACTATGTCATTTTGCTGTGTTATCGTGAATTTTTTTGTAGTGTTTGAAATGCATAGCTGTCAAGTGTCCCTTATTTGAAGGGACAGTCCCTTATTCCAGCGCCATGTCCCGCTGCTGCCCTTATTGATGGATGTCCCTTAAATGATGTCCCTTAAATTTCAAAGGAAGCAGCTCCTTTCCCTCCCTCCCTGCCGGCCAGGAAGGCTCCAACTGTGTTGCTTGGCTGTGTTGCTCACCCAATAAGAAGTCTAAGAACGACTGGGGGTGGAGCTTGCATGGCTTGTGTGTGGCTAGTTAATGTAAGCTGAGGGGTTTTTTGAATGCTGGATGCCATTTTGTTGCACGTGCTGCTGCAAACTTTGCAGTGCAAAGCCAGGCTGGGGAGCCATCTTAAGTTGAGGCTGCATAGGCCTTGTGGTGCATGTGATTCAGATTCTATTCAGTTGAACCTCTGGTTACAAAGTTGGTTGGACAGTGTTTTCGAAGCTACCAGCATGAGTTTGACTAGACTGCAGGAGGACAGGAATACTGGAGTGCCAGGAACAGGTGAGGCTGCAGTTCCCTTATTTTGGCTGCTGGTCCCTTATTTTCAAGGCTGCTGGTCCCTTATTTTCAACTCTGTAAGTTGACAGCTATGTTGAAATGTATTCTTTTTTTGTTGTAAGCCATTTTGAGAGTGATTTATTTGTGGAAAAGGGGCATACAAATCAAATGATGAATGGATAAAAGAGGCAGCTAGCAAAAAGAAGAAGAAAGAGAGATAAAACATTGACAGAACCATAGATCTGTAGAGATGGAATGGACCATGAGGGTCTTCTAGTCCAATCCCCTGCAATGCAAGAACCTTTCGCCCAATGTGGGGCTCAAACCCACGACCCTGAGGTTGCGTCTCATTCTCTGCCAACTGAGCTATCAGATCACCATCATCCTGAAAAAAGAAATAGCAGACTGCATATCAATCAGCAGCATGAGCATGGACTTCTCCACAAAATTTCCCTCGGATTTTCATTCCCTGTGTAAACGGACCCACATAAGATGTAGACTATGATTTACCATAATCTATCTGGAATGGGGGGGGGAGCAACTTGCACCAATGCTATATCAGCAGTTCTTCACACACGTCACCTTTTCACACACTCAAGCACTGGTTTGCCAAAACATATTGTGCTATCAGTTGGTTTACATAGGTAATCCAAACTTAAGCACAGAAATGCAATGCACCCCTTACCTCGATATTCGTTCACTCTTTCTATGAAGGGCATTGCAGGACGCCCACCAAATTCTTCAGCATGATTCACAAAAGCATCTTTCATTGTTTCATATCCACAAATCACAACGATGGGCTTTGGTCCGACCCAGACAGTAAAGATGGGGCCATATTTATCAATGAGCTGAAAGTAGAATCAAAGACAAGCAAGGTTCATTGGGCAATGCTTCCTTTTGACACATAAATCAGGGCAGGGGTGGAGAAATTGTGTTCCCTGGGCTAAACTTGGCCTGCCAGGCTTTTTCTCACAAAATATATTGACCCCCCTCTCAGCTGGCATCATGGCAATCTTAGGGCAGTGGGGAAGATTCACAAAAGCTTGCAAAAACTTCTCCTATGCAATCTATGGTGTGATTCCATCTGGAATGCTGTGCACAGTTCTGATTGACTAAGGTGAAAAGGAGATATTGTAGAGCTGGTGGGGGAAAGTCCCCAAAAGGAAAACTAAAATGATCAAGCAACTACAGCAGCTCCTCTGTGTGGAAAGGGCACAACATCTCGATCTTTTTTTAGGAAAAAGTTGAGTAAGAGGAGACAAGACAGAAGTGTGTAACAGTGTCATGGTGTGAAGGAAGCGGAGAGAGAGACTTTGCTCCCTCTCCCATCTCTTTCCTGGCCAGTCACCCAGTGATGCTCTATAGTGGGAAATTCAAGAGAAACACAAGGAAATACAGTCATACAGCTTAATTCTCAAACGTTTTGGCTCCCAAACACCGCAAACTCAGAAGTGACTGTTTCGGTTTGCAAACTATTTTTGGAAGCTAAATGTCTGATGGGGCTTCTGCAGCTTCTGATTGGCTGCAGGAGCTTCCTGCAGCCAATCAGAAGTCACACTTTGATCTCCGAACGTTTTGGAAGTCGAATGGACTCCTGGAAAGGATTCAATTCGACATCCAAGGTATGACTGTACTTCTTAGACACAGCACAGAGTTTGGAATTCATGACAGCTAGATGTAATGATGGACAGTTTTAACAGCTGATAAGATAGAGACACAGCTGGGACACCAGTTAAAGTTGGTAGTAGGCACTCAGTTCCACCAAGACAGATTTCCTCAAGCTATAATATGGCCATCAACTGTAGCTTTATCCTCCATCAAAATTCATGGCTGTTATTCATTCATTCATTATTTTTTACTTTTTAAATGTCTATAGTGCTCTTATTCTGAGGATTATATCATCATATTATTATTATTAATATTAATTTAAAAACACAGAAATACATAGCATAATAACAACAAAAACAATACCGCCTCCCAAGTTTGAAAGGTATAGATTGCTTAATTAGCCAAAGGCCTGGGTGACAATGAATGTTTTTGCCTGGTGCCTCAAGATATGCAATGAAAGCACCAGGTGAGCTTCCTTGGATAGAGCATTGCACAAATGGTGAGCCACCACAGCAAAGGCCCATTCTCATGTTGTCACCCTATGGAGTTCTCACAGAGAAGGCACAAAAGAAGGGCCTCGGATGACGATCACAGGGTCCATGTTGGTTCATATGGATCCCCATACTCTCTACAGCTTTCTAGCATGGGAAAAGACAAAAAGGATGGGAACTTTCCTATCATAAGCTCCATTCTGTTAACTGAAGGCTTCTCAAAGCAGGAGACACAAGCAGACATACACAGACCAGACAAGGGAGAAATTAATTCTGTGTCCTCCTCTCTCTGTGTGTGTCCTACTATTCTAGGCAAAATCCTATTCATTACATGACATTTATGGACAGGGAAACTCACCTTTGTATAGAACTTGTAGAGAGGCAGGACATCTTTCTGCAGGAGATTTCCCAGCAAGAGCCAGGGAGTGGGTCCTGGGGGGTAGCTGGCTTTTCTTCTTGTACATTTTGAAGGAGGAGAAGAGTAAAGCGAAGAGCAGGTAGAGAAGGAGCAGAGCTCCTGCCCCAACCACCTCCATCTTTCACTGAGCTCTTCTTTAGGCCAGAAATCCAAGAAAATGCTTAAGAAAGTCAGGAAGGAGGCAATGCCGTCAGCTGGAGACCCAGCCAAACCTGTCTCTGGAATATCTCTAACATTCCAACCCTGTTTTCATTCTTTTCCATGTGATTTTTAATTATTAGCAAGAGCTATTACTCATTAAAAGAACGTCACTCTGACCTGAACTCCGAGTTAACCCCCTAACCCTTGGAAATGTGAGATGTCGTGCATGGAGGCTGTGCACTAATGCACATTTATTGTGAAGTCAGCCAGGGAAAACATTTTCTTTTCTGGTGCCAGTCAAAGTCAGCAATACTGAGCTGGACAGACCTTTAGTGCAGTTTCCATTTTTGTGACTATGAAGTTTGTGCTTCATAGATGTGGCTCTCACCTGCTGACTGCTATGCATCTCAAGTAAGGCTTTCTTAGCTGCATTGCCCCATGTACAGGACTGGCCATAAGCCAAGAGACTCGATTAGCAATTTATCTTTTTTTTGCTGGGCATCTAGCTGCCCTGATCTTTCTGCAATGGTGTTTTTTCCCCACTGACCTCACACTGTGGGACTGGAGAAGTGTTTTCTTAATTTGGCCCAATTGGCATTTAGCCCAGGTAAGTGAGAATATTTAAGAAAAGGTTTCTGCAGTATCTGAGGCACTATTGGGTTGAGGACACTCTTGAGTCACCTTCCATGGACTCTGCCTTTGAGGGGTGGGTCCTTGGAGTGCCTTTAGACTTGGCATGCTCATTGAGGTGAAAAATGGCTGAGGGTGTGCATGTCAGGTGAACATACCAGCGGAAGCAGATTTAGGGAAGTGCAACGGGTTTGGTGACACTGGGCACAGAGCTTCCGAAGTGCCACAGCTTTTATTTATAATGGAGCACAAGAGGAGGGGGGCAAATTTTTGATCCCTGAAATTTGAGACCCCAAGATCTGCCACTGACACCAGGGAGGGAGAATGCTTTCCGAACCTCACTGAATTACCACAGCATGTGGTCATAAACATGCCCAGGAGGTGGGATGGATATGTTATGTTTTATTATCACATTTTTGTATTGCATTAGGTTGTTATAAGGTGTACATTCTTTGTTTCGTCAGCTTGTAAACCGCCTTGAGTATTGTAAGCTAGAAAGACGGTACGGTGGGGTAATCCACTCTGGGCTAATCTTTCTGCTTCCTGGAACACCACAAGAAATTACTGGGTAATCTGACCCATCACTCTGACAGTACCATGACCAGATGCAACATAAGGCAGTGCCAGAATTCTTGTGCAGAAGAAGAATCCAGTTTGACACAAGTGTGAAAACCTTCACCTGCTGGAATTCCCTCTACTACCCTACTATGAAAAGCACAAGAGAGTTCTCGCCTTCAATTCAGAACATTTTAGTCGTAATCTCTATATTTGCTTCTGACAAAACACAAAATAGATACAAGTTCAGAAAGGTGGAAGTATCTACAACTGGAAGTTTTGGAAGTATCTACAACCTTTGTCATCTATCTTTTTCAGAGGCGGTTTAGGCTTCTCCAGGGTTATCTGGAGGATAAGATGAGGAATCTGATTGCATTTCTGCAATTGGCACCACATCTAGTTTCACCCTCAGAGAGGTGGGATTCTGGCTTCTAAAGGATCTGTAACTTTTGCAATCTGACCAACATTTTTGACAAATGAAAAGAAAAACCTACAATTCTCCTGGACCAACACTGCCCCTTCACCTACTGCCCCTTCACCTTCAAAAGCATGGAGCTGTACTCCCTTCACTAGTTTTGGCAGCAAAATCGCCACCTTTTTGACTTGCTTTGCAGAGGTGACTAAGCCTACTGAGCCTTATCATCATGAGTTCTTTGCAGTTTAATATTATGTCACAGTGACATCTCTGCAAGGGGCTTTGAACTGGCAAGGCAAGCTTCCCCCTCACACAGTGAGCATAATTTGGACAGTGAGTACTTGGGACTTAGGCTCTTTTTTGTGGTATAGATAGAATTAGTCAGGAAAACGTGGCCAGTAGCAATGCATTGCCATTTCCATGGGCTTTTTTACTTAAAACATTCCAATGAACACAGCAAACACTGTCCTTTCTAGCTGCTTCAAGTGGCTGGAAATAGTTTTTAAGAAGAAAGGGGAAAATTGACAGAAAGCCCACAGACTGCCGTGTTAAAATGAAGGGGTGGGGGTGGGGTGAATAAAAATAATCATCCCCAGAAAGGTCTATAGACATGCAATCTGATTTGAATGCTTGTGTTCCAATCCGGGCATGATCATTAAAAAAAGAGAAAATGAAAACGAAACCCACTTTCATCCCTATTAGTAGTTGGGCGATATATTAATATAGCATCCAAAACCAGTTTAAAGTCTATATTGTGCTGTCGGTTTCATAATTTTTGACCTGGTAATATATTGTGAATCACGGTGTGTGTTCGCGCGCACGTGTGCCATGCAAAATCACAATGGGGGGGGAACCATGAAGCCAGCCATAGCTCCATCCTTATTTCAGACATTGTGATATATCAGTATATTGCAATATTTACCTGGGGATATTTTGCGATGTTGAAAACCAGATATTGCCAACAGCCCTATTTGTAGTTAAACTGAAATCAAGAAGCCATATATACTTGAGAGAATAAAGATCCCCTCAATTTAATCAGTAGAAGAGAGTGAATGTTTATAACAGTATACAGTGGTACCTCAGGTTACAAACTCTTCAGGTTACAAACTCCACTAACCCGGAAGTCGTGCTTCAGGTTGAGAACTTTGCCCCAGGATGAGAACGGAAATTGTGCGGTGGCGGCACAGCAGTAGCAGGAGGCCCCATTAGCAAAAGTGCGCCTCATGTTAAGAACGGTTTCGGGTTTAGAGCAGACCTCCGGAATGAATTAAATTTGTAACCCGAAGTACTACTTTATGAGGAAAGCTTTTTAAAACACACACACACTGCAATAGTTGATGATCCTTTGTCACATTTTATTAAGTGCCAATGAGCCCATGAACAGTTGACTGGACATTAGGGATTGAAAGGTCTAAGGCTCTTCTCGTTTGCCATGCTAAGAAAACTTTTAATACCTGATATCTAGGGCTATTACCCTTATGTGAAACTGAGAGGTGTTGAATGAGTGAAGGAAGGCACCTCGCAGTACTCCTGTTCTACCTACTACAAATATTCTGGGAGCCACTGACCACATTCTTTCTGCTTATCTTTTGTCACAAGATCACACTGAACGTCTGATGGCTTTCATCAGAGGACAGACATTTTTAGCATTGAACTCCACAAACAAAGAGGCTAAATCCATATCTTTTGCGGCTCCAACCAGCTGGAAGGTGAAGTTCTGGAGCAGAGTACTGAAGAACAGGAAGAGCTCCATCCGCGCCAAGGCTTCCCCAATGCATGACCGCTTCCCTGGCAAAGAAAAACAAGGCACAGCTAACCAAAGATCTACACAGTGCGTAGGAAACTTGGACTCAGCTCCAAAAAACAACGTTTTGAATGCGTTATAAACATGCAATACCAGATGACGACAGAGAGCAAAAAAAAATTTATACGATAAAATAATTTGTTATAACGATTTAATTTCTGACTTATTTATAGCTTTATTTTTCCTGTGTGCAGATCCACTCCTAGTGAATTCATGCAATGTTGGTTTGGGGACTGGAAATAGTGTTAGGTATCATTCATCAAGAAACAAGAAAAGTGGGAAGATAACTTTAAGGACATTTTCTATGCGTTCTGCTCAAACATGCCATGCAGCTACTATACTGAGGCTTCCGTACTGAGTTTTGGTTTTTGAACGTTTCAGAACTCGAACGGTCTTCCGGAATGGATTAAATTCGAAAACCAAGGTACCACTGTACTACTATTATTACCACTATTACTACTGCATCTGAAGGCAGCCCTGTTTAGGGAAGCTTTTAATGTTTGATGTATTACAGTATTTTAATTTTTTTTTGGAAGCGGCCCAGAGTGGCTGGGGAAGCCCAGCCAGATGGGCGGGGTATAAATAATAAAATTATTATTATTACTACTACTACTACTACTACTAATAATAATAATAATAATATAATGATTGGCCTGACGTATGGATGGGCGAGACATGAGATTCAGTTCACATTTAAAACTCAGTCTATCAAATGCACCCTTTTTGAAACCATATGAGAACGGAAACACAACCAATCTTCAAAATTTTCACTTGTACAAATTTTCTGATGCAGTTCTCCAATGACAGAATGGGAGGAATTCAACTTCATGTTTTCCAAACATTCCAGTTTATTGACGCTTTTCTAGCCTCTGACCCAGATGTACTTTATTTTTTTCCAAACACTATCATATGTTTTTGTGCCATCCCCTACTCACAGAAAATACCAGGGAGGGAAATATAATTACAAGACTGGCACATCCAACCAGGAATGACTTCTACTCTTATTTTACTTTAAATCACAGTGCCTTTGTGAGGAGAAGCCTATTAGAAGCTAGACAGAGGGCACTGCCTCCTTTTAAAAAGTGGTGCATGCCATCAGCTTACAACAGGGTGCCATGTAATCCTTCAGGGAAATTGCAAAACATGGGGTGAAGGACCCCTGACAGTTAAGTCCAGTCATGGACGACTCTGGGGTTGCAGTGATCATTTTACTTTACAGGCCAAGGGAGCCGGCATTTGCCTGCATACAGTTTTTCCGGATCATGTGGCCAGCATGACAAAGCTGCTTCTGGTGAAACCAGATGTGATGGCCTGGGATTCGGATTCGGATACTGAACCTGAGGAATCCCAGCCTGCACAGGATCCCCCGCCTCCAGAACCAGCTGAGCCGGGGCAGATAAAAGCCAGCCAGCCCCAGTCCCAAGTTGCGGGGGCAACATTATTGGTAGCCAGTTCCTGCCTGAACCCTGTCCTGCTTTCCTGCCAGAGCTCCTGACCCGCCCTGACTCCCTGCTTGCAAGCCTGTTCCTGACTTCACCCGACTCCCTGCCCAGCACCCAGCTTCAGCTTTGATGGACTGCCTCCATATTGCACCTTCGACCTGGGACTGGAATCGGACCTCACCTCTCGGTTGACCCATGGGACCAGCACACCAGAGCAGCACACGTAAACACTGTTTACCTTCCTGCCACAGTGGTACCTATCTATCTACTTGAACTCGTGTGCTTTCGAACTGTTAGGTTGGCAGGAGCTGGGACCGAGCAATGGGAGCTCATCCCATCGCGGGGATTCAAACCTTCTGATCAGCAAGCCCAAGAAGCTCAGTGGCTTAGACCACAGCGCAGCCATATCTCTTTCCGTACACTGTCTCTTGAAAGAAAGTGGAAATGGCATTGTTTGCACATAAGTTACCACAGGCTTGTATAATTACCTGCTGAAAAGACTATTAAGGCATCTTTCTTCTTGAACTGGCCTTTCTCATCCAAAAAATGTCCAGGATTGAACTGTTCGGGAGTCTCCCACTGGAGAGGGTCACGATGCACAGATGTGAACAATGAAGTAACAGCAGTGCCCTTCAGGGTTAAAAGATGGCAGATTTACATTATAGGTCTCAATTCATGACTATCTAGGAAATAGCCACACTATGATAAAATGATAAAATGGGGAAGCTAACTTAGAAGAATGGGCTTCCACTAGGGATGAGCTGATTTCCTCTGGTCAGCTCCTGTATTACTCCATAAGTACACACTGCCTTACATTCAACTAAAATACACATTTATGTACCCATTTTAAATCTAAAACACCTTTTTGTGTGTTTTCTTGTGTGCTTCTGTGTGCATTTTCCCACTAAAACATTGATTTTAGTACACATTTTCCCCATAAAAGATACATTTTGTATGCATAGGTCTGTGAAAGACTAATTCCGTTGGTTCATTTTAAAATGTGAATCGAGCAAACAAAATTCTCCTCTATCACTAGTTCCTTCAGCTCATTTGCTTAGGCCAACAAAATTACTACTGATCTCATCCCTGCCTCCATGAGGGCAGTCCAGGGCCCTTTATATGATCAGTTCCTGAAACTGCTCCATTTCTTCTCCACAATTATCATGACAAAATGCTGGGCCATCATACCTTAGGGAAGGTGAACCCCCTGAATTTTGTATCACAAGACGTTGTATGGGGAGTGGCCTCATTAGTTAATAGTGGGTATCGTAGAATCTCATGGATAACTGCATTGGTGAAAGGCATCCTCACACGATCTTCCATGCTAGGGGCACGGGTGGCACTCGTCACCTCATCAATTTCCTGTTGGACTTTTGCTGTAATGAAAAAGAGATATTTCCTGGATTCAGATTCTGCTTCTCATCTGACAGAGTGAAAACCTTGGGCACTCTCCGACATCATGAAAACTCATGCCAACACAAATTCTCCTCTTGAGTGATTTCCACTCATTCCTCTGTGCCAGAGCCTTACCACCTTGTTGATCTCCTGCTGGACTTTTCCTGTAACAAAGTTCATTTGGAAAATGTGCTTCCAGAATTCTGAGGTCTCTCCTCTTCTGGCAATGTTCCTACCCCTGGACATAAGTGCCATTTGAAGACACCAGGGAGCCCTCAAAACCCTTTTTATTTTTTAACAATGAGGGGAGGTTCAGGCTGATGCAGAATGCTAATGGAAACCTCCTAGTCCATGGGATGTCTTTGCATGTGTGATTACTAGTGGAGCCCATCATAGTCCCATCCACTTTAAACTTCTCTGGGGTATCTGAATACCTTGAATATGTGGCAACTTAGCCATCACCATGAGGCCAGAGATCAAGAAAACGCTTGTGGTTCCTGTCCCAGCCAAAAAAAGGCCAAACACTGTCATGACAAGGTTTTCAGTTCTGAAGGTGTCACTCGCAGATTTTTGTTCCTGTGAGGCAGAGGGAAAGGGGGGGGGGAGAGAGAAAATTTCACTATAAAGAAAGATGGCAAAATGGAGACAGCTTAGCCTGTTCGAATGAGCATCATGGGTGAAACAGAGGGGCACTCTGGTTGGCCTGGTATCCCTTCCCCACATGGACTAGGACATAACTGGGCACCCATACCGGTGCAAATAAATTTTTTGACCCACGTACCTTCTCAGACTTGATAAGAAAGCAGTCAATAAAGTCACGGATGTTCTGAGGATCCAGCGTCTGCCTGTGTACTTTCACATTCTCACGGATGAAATCACACAACTCATCAGTATCAGAAAAAATCTTTTGGTGTCTTCCAGGAAAGCAGTCTAATATTTTAGGGACAGCAGAGTACAGCTGAAATGAAGATGACACACACAGCTTTAAATATTGCAAATCCATCTTTTTATAGTATGCCACAAAGATTCTGGCTGAAAAGTGATAAAGCAGTTGTTTTTAATCACTTATTTTGGAAATCCAGCAGGAACTGTTGCGCTTTTGGTTCATTTTACCTCATTCCTAAGGGCTAGGGATGATGGGGCTTCCCTTGAAAATGACTCAGAAATGTCAACTGGTCCAAAATCCAGATTACTGGTTCGGGTTCTGTTTAAGTCTCATATAACCTCTGTTATAAAGTAGCTGCACATGTGGCCACTTTGGCTCTGGGCCTGGTTCAAGGTGTTAATATTAGTTTTTAAAGCCCTAAATGACTCAGGCTCCAACTACCTGAAAGACAACTTCCTTTCCTGCAGACTTCCTTGGGTGCTAAGAGTGGCAAAGGGGACCCTATTAGTTGTTGCACTGCCCTCAGAGGCTCATGGTCCAGAAAAAGGTATTGTCTGTGGCAACCCTTCAGTTGTGGAACTTCCTCTACACAGAGATGTGCCTGGCATCTTCATTATACAGGTTTTGAAGAATGCTGAAGACATGCCTTTTCACTCTGGCTTTTGACTCCCGAGGTGTATATAAGTTGTTTTCAACTGTTTTTAACTTTGTGTTTCAATTGTTGTAACCTGCCCTGGGACATTAGGGTGAAGGGCAGAACAACAAGAACAACGACATCCTGGGTAGCTTGTTTTAACTGATGATCTAGGCGTGGCTCCCCACACTTAGCAACTCCTCCCACCAGGATACCTCTATAGATGTACAAATGTGCCTCAGTCTGTTCCAACACTCATTCTCACTTTCAACTGGAATTTCCCATTCTCCTGCAATTGGTGCATTTTGCACAAGTCTTTCTTCTATTTTGTCATCCGCTAATGTGGAAATGTCTGCCATTTTTAATGCATACCATATTGCACAATAGACAGACCTATCCCAGTAATCAACAATTATTTAAAATTGAAAAATGAAACAAGTAAGGCTCCTGTTGGGACAGAAATTTATGTGGTTCCCATTACTGATTGTGAAGTTTTATGAGGGCAGTAAATTTCTGGGGAGCAGTTTGTGATTCATAGCAACAATTCTCCCTTCCCCCACACCCTCATGGCTCTTTCTTCAGTAGCTTGGGTACCATTTTCTTACATTAGGAAAAACCTGTATCCTGCATTGTTCTGGGGTGTTGTGGGGATGGAAACTGTAGGGTGTAGCCCCTGTTGGTGACTGGAAAGGAAAGGGAGATCTGCTGCTATTAGTAAACAACCCAGGTAAGTCTTCCAACTTTTCTGCTGCCTGCCCTGCTCAAGGGTCCAGTTTCTCCCCTGAAATCACTGGAACTTTGTGGTTGTGTCAATTTCTATCTCAACCCTGTCGAAGACATTTTCAGAACATTATTTTCATCTGATAGTTAGGCAGGCACACATTTGTGAACTCTTTGTGCCATCGTTCATACTACAACAAGCTAGGTTTTGTTTTTCCTTTTCATGGTAGAGAGGAAAATGTTTGCTACACAGAAGGAACAACCTACCAGTCCCAAGATAGTCTGAAAGAAGTCAACTTGGTTCTCTATAATGCATTGGTGCTTTAGGAAGGTCTTGTCTGCGTAGTCAAAGCGAGTCCCAAAGATGACTGATGAGATCACATTGGAAACAGCGGATGTGATTTTAGTTGTCGGATCAAAGCCCTGTCCTGTAGGAGGAACCGAAGACAGTCAGCAAGGCCTGATGAAAGTGGACCCCACCATCTTCAGACCCCAATACAAAATTAACTCTAAAAACTGTTTAAACAGCTTGAACCTGGTAGATTGCATTTCCATCAATCCCAAGAACCAAATGTTAAAGAAATTAAAAGTAGTAGTAAAATGCTGTAATCAAGAGGGCTGTGCACAGCTGTACCCCTCACACCGACCTGATGTGAGGCCTGAATCTGGGTCCACAAATTGGCTCCGACACAATATTCAGGGCAACCTGGGCAGCACTCAAATTGTATCCAGTCCTAAGTCAATTCAGGGGGCTGTGCTAATTTTTATTTTTATTTTTAAACTCTAATTAAACATAATTTTTTATTTTTAAACTCTAATTAAACAACTCTAATTAAACATATTTTTAAACTCTAATTAAACATAATTTTTGGGAGGTGAGAGGCAGAAAAAAGAGGCACTGGGTTTCTTCTCTCCCCCCACCCACCCCCGCCACCTACCCCATCCATAGTCCAAATAATGAATCCCGCCCCCTCATTTCTCTGTCATAACATTCCGCTTAATTAACTCATTTGATGCCAATTCTGCTAGTATTGCCTGCAGCAGAGTTTCAGTTGGCTCACAAGGCCATGTTGACACTAAATAAAAATAAACCCAAGGAATGGAAATGTGTTGATGATTAAATGGTACAAAGATGCTCCAACCAGAATCTATTGATGAGCATAGACTGAGCTCACAAAGACAAGAATTATGATGTTGAAGATGGAATTTTGAATAAGTTAGTAAGTATAAACACATTAGTATTACAGTGGTACCTCAGGTTACATACGCTTCAGGTTACAGACGCTTCAGGTTACAGACTCCGCTAACCCAGAAATAGTGCTTCAGGTTAAGAACTTTGCTTCAGGATGAGAAGATAAATTGTGCTCTGGTGGTGCAGCGGCAGCAGGAGGCCCCATTAGCTAAAGTGGTGCTTCAGGTTAAGAACAGTTTCTGGTTAAGTATGAACCTCCATAACAAATTAAGTACTTAACCCGAGGTACCACTGTATTAGTAAATAGAATCAAAGAAGCCATGCATGGGGGGGGGAGTCACAAGTGTTTATGGGGAAAGGGAAAGGTGTAACAATAGTTGATTAAATGTGGATATACAACTGCAATGTTAAAGGCGAAGAATACATGACGAATTTTATTTATAGTATTTGAATATTCAAAGTTATGTGTCTTACCTATATCATTTGAATATGTAATGTATGTAAATAAATAAATAAATAAATAAATAAACCCCAACAATTTTCACTGAAAAAATTTGCACACAGTATAATCTTCAGTGTGCACACCTAAGAAGTGTAGGTAGATGGGGGCCGCTATGGGGCGCATCGGAAGATGGCCGTCAATACCATCTCTCTGGCTCACTTGAGGTAATTAAGAGGCTGTAATGGGAGTATGCAGCCTCCCTCGTTACCCCAAGCGGATGGGGAACGCTGCCTTGCCTGCTGTGCCCATAATACACCCCCGGATTCGAAAGGGGGTGAGGGCACTAGGCACAAAAGCCCTCGTGAGGGTCGGCTCTCCTGGACGCTGTCTCTGATCTGCGCAGCTAGTTGCGGGAGCTCTATATAAACAATCAGGACAGAAGGAAACGCACATACTTCGAGCGAAGATCGGGAGTAAAATCTGCTAACTAAAGGGATCTCTGGGAGGTGGAGCGACGCGCTGGACTTAACAATAAATCAAGAAGAATAAATCAAGAAGAAGACTCATCAAAGGATCGGTATGTCGGAGCGAGACTGAAAAGGAGGGAGGGAGAAAAACTTTTCTTTTTTTGCCTTATGTGAGTACCCAATAATCCCCCCCCAAAAAAAAAAGAATCGTTGCCATTGCTGATTACAAGCAGGAGTAATAAGAACTGTGTGGAAATTAACTACTACGCAAGGACGTGACTTATGGGAGCATCGGGAAACGAAAGTAAGTCCTTTGTGATGCAGTCATAAAAAGAGATTCATTGTGGTAGGCTCGCCCGCAGGAATCCAGGGGGAGGAGGGCTAGGCTGTTACTATGTTGGAGTGTGGGTTCAGCTTAGCAGGGCCCCCTGAGAAAAATTTATGAGGGAGCAGCGGACCTGGGGAGATCAAGACAGACTGCCGGAATGTTTTGAACGGAGGTGTTGAAATGGCGTCTGTCTACTTTTATGGCTCTTGGATGAGTGTAAAATCCACACAGGACATAACACGTTTGTTTGCAACCCGCTTGTGGAGATTATCAGAGATCATAAAGAAAGGAATATATGATAACAACAAGAAGATGAGGAAAACAACAAAGAGAAGATTGTGAATATTATTTTGACAGAACTGTGTAATTAAAGCAGCAACAAGAGAGATGATCAGATTCTCTTTCGGAGCTCGAAGCATGGGTACCCCCAACAAAAATTTTAAAAATTTGGCTGTGTAATTTGGAATTATTGTGATTTGGAATTAATGTGATGTGATTGGCCTGTTAATAAAAATTATTTTTTTAAAAAAGAAGAAGTGTAGGTAGACTGTCATAGGCATTACTGGATTAGTGGAAAATATTAAGGTGGAAGTTCAACACATGAGTTGGGGTTCACATGAGCGTGGAGAGAGTTGAAAGGACAAATGGGAAAAGCTTGCCTCCCTGCTGCCACTGAGCCCGACAGCCACATATTCTAACTATGTCAGAAGCTTACATACTATAAGTGCCCATTCCAATATACCGGTACAATCGAATAAATGCCCTCTCCTTGCCCTGGGATAGTGCTTTCTAGGTTTTATTTTTTAATGAGCTAGGTGACCTTTTGTGGCTGCCAGTGCCTCCACCAGGCAAACAGCTTCCTCCTGCACCCTTTCAGACATTGATCTCTTCCCCATTCCAAAGTCTCTCAGTGTCATAATTGTGAATCTGCGCAGCTCTCTCCATTGCATGTCGCTAGAGTTGTCTATCCCTGGAAAAAAAGAGGGGAAGGTCATTCCGTCAGTTCTTGACCCAACAGGAACCAGCAGGAAGTTTCTACATGAAAAGGTGGTTCTGGTGCTTTCCACCTTAAAATTATATCGCCATTTGTAGTTACAGTTCAGCAACCAGTTGTTCCCATTCTTTCAATTAACCTGATAAGGTAGGCCACAACAGCCCAGTCCCAGGTAAGATCCTCCCCCTATTGTGTGGGCAGGTGGTCCCTCTCCCAACCCGGCCTGATCACCTTGGCAACACCTCCCCAGGTGGGATTGGGCAACTGGCTGAGTTAGGCGGAGACCTCCAGGTATCCCACCTGGGGAAGATGAAGATGAAGCCAAGCCTGCGGTAATGGTGCCACATAGGGTAGAGGGGGCTGCGCACGACCACGCAAAGTGCGCCCCCCATTTAATGTGAGGAGCGGTCATTCTCTCAATTATCCTGATAAGGTAGGCCACAACAGCCAAGTCCCGTGTTGTGTAAGGGATTTTTGCTCTTTGGTAGAGTAAGTATGTCCAGTTCAGCATACTAATGGATGGCAGGAGACAGGACACACTGCCTTGCCTGACTCCAGGCCACATTGTTGGCTGCTGTTGGGGTGGGAAAGTGAAATCATGTCACCCATGTTCAGAATGGCATGCTTTGGCCCAGGAGAGACGTAGCAACATATACAGTTGCTATTTTCAGTTTGCAGACTCAATAAATGGATGATGCTTTGAGTGGCAAGTTTATATTTATGAGTGTTTATGGGCGGGACAGTTTCCCTTGGGGGGCAGAAAAGCAGGTTCTTTGAGGGGGAATTGATTTTCAAAAATGGTTCTTTGGAGAAGCGGGCCACAGCAAACAATAATGCCTTGCTTGATAGTGTTTGTCTTTCTTTCCTAGACATGATGCTTATTATCATGGTTATACAAATAGCAGCTACAGAGAAGTCTGCGCAAAACTGGGACCATGGAGGTTAGACTCTCTCTACATGCCACCATGGTAACAAAAATCACCTCTCTGAGGCTTCTAATTGCCTCTTAAATCTCTCATTGGTGCACATGGGGAACAAATTGCCCTGAAATGCATATACAGCTTTAGAAAGACACTTTTTGATGGCAAGTAGAGAGAGTCAAGCTTCTCCTTCCCATTGTCTATGGCCTCAAGATTACTCAGACTTCTTTGTGCTGGCTATTTATGAACAAAATGTTATTGGTACTCACACAACTAGTTTGGCCCTGAATTGGGGACTGCATTACAAATCAAAGTGGAGCTGAGCTATACATAAAAAATAAGAAGAAATAGCCTACCATGGCCTTTGGTCATTCGTTCACTGATGGGGCTGCTAAGACGCCCACCAAACTCTTCAGCATGATCCATCAGAGCATCTTTTACTGCATCAAATCCACAAAGTACGACCATAGGTTTGGGTCCCATCCAGACAGTGAATATAGGGCCATATTTCTCAACCAGCTGAAGACACAAAGACAGTGTTATTTAATTAGGCAGTGAAACTTCCACTGGAGTAATTATCTTAAGGAACGGTTGCAATATCTCTTAGGGCACCTGCAGCTTGTTTTGTGCGGGGTTTTGTAGGCATATGCTGCAACATGTCATTGATGCATTAACAGTGCATTAGTGGCAGAATTCAGCTTTATTAGTTGTTCTGCAATGCATCTCAGTATTATTACATTATTGCCGTCTGGAGGGATACATTTATTTATTTCATAAAATTTACATCCATGCATTGTATATACTGGAGTGCAACAAAAGACACACACACCTGAACATCTGGGCTATTACTAGCTACAGTATTTGAACAGGAAGCTATGGGACGTGCACTGACTGGAATAAAACAGTGTGTCCACCTCAGGACTTTTGCAAGTGCAAACAGTATTTGAAATGGGATTATGTCACCATGAGTACAGTACAAATAATCATGAATGCACAATAAAAAGGACATCTGGATGGCTCCTGGGAGAATGGGCTGCTAGAACGCTGTTCTTCCTGAATGAGGAGGAACCACATTTAGAACTGCCTCCATAAAGAAAGAGAGTCTTGTGAAATCTTATATTCAGCCCCACCAACTTCGTCAGGTGTTTGATTCACTTTAACAGGTATGACACTGCAATAGGTATCACATCATACATTTCAGTATGATCAACCACTGCTTCATATCTCTAAAGCATAACCATATAATTATGTCCAGGCCAATCAATGAATACAGAGCCATGCTTCTTGACATGCTGCCTGGTTCTGCTTCAGCTTGTTATTTATCACATTTGGGGACAACTGCCCTAAGTGATCTTCTAAAAATTATTTAGGTTACAGTGCAATACTGTTATGGAAGTATATTGGAATTTACTCCCATGTGACCTACCAACCACAATCAGGGTTTTAAAGTATGCACAGAGTCTCCATGAGTAGTGGAGAGCTTTTCACATGTTATAGGTATCATGCAGTGGAAGGGACAGGGCTTGGCAATGTGCCTACACTACCTTTGACTGGATGTGTTTACACATATACCCGGATGCAGCTAGCTTGCAACTTAATGGTTTCAGAATTCCATCTTGGAAACCACCCTGTGATCCTCAGATGATGAGCAGTATAAAAATTTAATAAATAAATAAATAAATAAATAAAAATCTAATGTATATTGCTGCTGCTGTGCTTTTTCTAAATGAATATTGCTATTTATTGTGAGTCCTTCAGTTAGGGTGCCTCCCGACTGTCATTATTTTGCAAGAAGGATTCAAGCACATACCATAATTTTGGGTCTGTGCAGTTAACATAATCCTAGTGCAATAAATCCACTTTAAAAAAGAGGACTTTTTGCTGTTTTGAAAGCGATGGGGAAATACATTGAAAAGCATGGGATGAATAAATGACTATAAGCAACCTGCAAGCTAACCAGGATGAATGAAGAATGAATGAATGCTCATTATCATAGAACCACCATGAAAGCAAATCAGAACAATTGTTTAATAAAGATATAACTTCTTTTTAAGTCTTGTGCAAGCAAATCAGAATGAATGATGAATGCTGAATAAACCAATGGTCTGGAGGGATCTTAAGTTGATTCAGGGAAGCTCTAAAAAGCATGCAAAATAGACACATGCCAACAGTAAACAAAAACAACAAAAAAAACCTAGTAAAATCAAGTAATAAAAAATGCAAATAAAAATAAGGAAAGAGAAGGGAAGCAGAAATCTGTGCCTTTATTATAAGGAAGAATGGAAAAGTATATAAGCAAAAGAGGGAACAATTAACCTTCTGTCCTTCCTCTACACATTGCTTCATTCCAGGCAATGGTTGTTTATGCCGTGCCACAGCGACAAAGGAACAGAGGGAAACCGCAACAAGAAATGGATTTACCTTTGAATAGTTTTTGCTCAGAGGCAGGACATCTTTCTGCAGCAGGTTCCCCAGGAAGAACCAGGGAGTGGGGCCTGGAGGTAGCTGACTTTTCTTCTTGTACATTTTTAAGGAATAGAAAATGAAGATGGAGAGAACCCAGAGAAGGAGCAGAGCTCCTGTTACAGCCACTTCCATCTTCCTCTGAGGCTCTTCTTTTGGTGAAATATATCCAGGAAACTACTTAAAAAAGACAAGGTGAAAACACAACTGCTTATTAGAACCCCAGCCAAACCCCAACTTCAACCTTCTCCAAATAATCTTAGTTCCTTTATTTCCAGTATGTGTTCCATTAGGAAAGGTTGGTTAATCATCAACATAAGCTCTAGACCTGGGCTGAAAATAGGTTAATTTCTATGCTTTTCAACATCAAGGTTGGGTACAGACTTACATGTAACTGATATGAATGCTCATTTCCTTTAACACAGTCGTACCTTGGAAGTCAAATGGAATCCGTTCCTGAAGTCCGTTCAACTTCCAAAATGTTTGAAAACCAAAATGTGGCTTCTAATTGCCTGCAGGAAGCTCCTGCAGCCAATCAGAAGCTGCAGAAGCCCCATCAGACGTTCAGCTTCCAAAAATAGTTCACAAATTAGAACGCTATGTTCCAGGTTTGCGGCGTTCAGGAGCCAAAATGTTCAAGAACTAAGCTATTCAAAAACCAAGGTCCAACTGTAATATATATTTTTAAACCACAATATCCACATTCAAACACAACCACCCGCCCAGCACCAACAACTTCACCCTTTTATCCATCCATGGGCATCCTAATGCTGGTAAGGATGATAGGCCAGACCCCTCTGTGAGTAGATTCCTAGTCAGATCTGAGCTGGCATCTCCCAATTTCAACCAGCGTCTAGAAGTAATTGATCTACTTCGCAGCAAATAAATTCTGGAAATGCCACCAAGTTTTGACTGAAATCAAGTGAGCCACGCACCCACCCTGAAAGGAAATATATAACTCTCCACGGCCTTATCTACCTTTGTCAAATGTAGTGCAGCAAATCACTGAATAAATTGGGAGAGCTTTCATGGCCAATGAACAAGCCGACCTGAAAGTCACATTGAGCTTGCCAGTCTGGATAAACAGGAAGTGTGTTACAACACAGATAGTGAAGCAATCACCCTTGTGAAAAGAAGCATTAAATTAGACTCCATGGTACAAATAACCGATGTGCAATCGATATCTGCTATTGAAAACATTGTCAATATTTGGTGCGTTCATCCTTCATTTTCAGTCACGTTCAGTCACAAGTTTCTTACCCGATGCATTTTCCAGCTAGGACATAGGATATGGATGAAGGAAACAGAATATTTTTTAAGTAAGTTAATATATTTGAGAAATACTTATTGTCATGCCTGCCTCTAGAACATTTTCGTATCAATTAAAAATTAGGGCTAAGCTTTATTTGTGGAAAAACTCCTGAGTAATCTTATTGAGCCTTAAAATATTTATGTTATTTCAACAAAACATGTAAATAAACATAGCAAAACAGGGTGGTCCAAGGGTCACATGTAGCCCTCAAGGTCCTTTTTGGTGGCCCTTGGCAACATCTGATGGCCCCCCCAGCACTCAAATTCCTTCCCAAAGTCAGGTAAGCAAGGCCCTGGGCTTTAGGAAGGAGGCATGAAGGTAGGCTCTGACAGGGTCCCAGAGTCCTCCTGTCTCCATCACAAAGCCTAGTTAGTGCTTTTCCAGCTTTGAGAAGGAAGTGGGGGGCTCTAGAATGCTGCCAGAGCCTCACGCCTTCTCCTTCCCAAAGCCTAGCACCACTGAAGTTTGGTTGGGGGTTGTCAAATTTTGGGCTCACTCGCTCCTGCTGTGAAGCATGGCAATGAATGACCCATAAGTACTCTTGCAGCCCACTTGCAATCAAAGGTTGGACCTACCCATCCATGAACAACAGATGGGTAGGGGAAGAACTTTTCTCTTGCTGTGAAATTTAAATAAAACTGAAATTTAATCCAAGCCAGAGGAAGCAGGAGAAAGTTCAACTTTCCTCTCCTTCAAGGGTTCTTCCCCTCAAAGGTATTCAAATTCAGCTGGAGAAAACTTTTTATTGGCATCTATAGCATTAAGTAACAGATAGAAATGTGCTCTCTCAGTTCTTCCATGCACATCTTTTCCTGCATTGTTTCAACGAATGGAGATGGGGGAGACAAGAAGCATATTTTGAGCAAGAAGCCCAAAAGGCAACTTCCTTCTCTCCACACTCTTCTGCTGCTACCCCACCCCCGACCCCAAGCAAGTAAACATGCTGACCTGGGCACCTTCTATATAATTATCTCTCACATTCTTGGTAGCTAAGCACAAGTCCCTGTGGCAACCCAGTTGTGTAAGAATAATCAGTCAAGAGAATAGACATATTTCTTTTGAGGGTGGGCGATAGCATTAAAAGTAAATTTTAAAGGCAGGAAGTAAAGACAGAAAGTATGGCATTTTACTTAAAAAAAAATGAATTGGAACAGTTGTGTGGCATGACAACATGACCCAGAGACAAAAGCACAATTCTAAAAAGCTTATGATGACAAGAAAATATATCAAGATAGACAGTCCTTATAGACCCTCCAAGTTTCCCTATTTTCCAGGGAGAGTCCTTAGGATGTCCCTATTTTCATCAGAGAAAAGTTGGGGGGTATGGAGTTATGCAGCCCCTGGGTCATGGAGATGTAACTTTACAATCTTTAGAAGGCATCTGAAAGCAGACTTGCATAGTTTTATTTTGTTTTTATATGTGTTGGAAGCCTCTCAGAGTGTAGATACTTGTCCAGGATGGGACACGGTTGCTCCACATAAAAGATTGCCTTCTTGCAAGAAGGTTTAAAGCTCATGTGTAGATATGTGTGGATTTCTTGAGACACGTGTAACAATTAACAAATTTTGAGCTGAAGTGTGAGTGTGAGGGACTGGAAGAGCTAGTTTAATGGCACTTATTTATCTCCTAGAACAGGCATAGGCAAACTCGGTCCTCCAGATTTTTGGGAACTACAACTCCCTTCATCCCTCACCACTGGTCCTCTTAACTAGGGATGATGGGAGTTGTAGTCCCAAAACACCTGGAGGGCCACGTTTGCCTATGCCTGTGCTAGAACTACCAGATTTCTCCCAGCACCCCAATCCCAACCACACATAGGCCACCAACCCCAATCGGACCTGGATCCATCAGGTCACCTGCAGAAAAAGGCATGAAGGCATTTATTTTTTATTTTTTATTTTTGGAATTGACCCTTCTCCTCCAAGAAATGACCGGGTTAAACTTTTTTGGAGTCTCCCAATGATAAGAGTCAAAGTGCAAAGTTGTGAGCAGTGGACAGCAGCTCCCTTCAGGGAGAAGATGAAGATTACAGTACACATAAATATAATAGGAAACAGCTTTCTTTCATGAAGAAAGAAATCACTGTCTCTTTTGTCAGAAAGTGATTTCTAAAACTGGTTCTCTTGCATAAAAACAAGTCGTTGCACAGCATTCTGAAAAATCACCATGAATGGGGTTGAAGTGGAGAACCAACCTTATATTTTATCCACACTGTCTGGGACTTTGGGAAATCAAGGCCATTCACGTGATGATAAATCTTCCCATTTCCCTCTCTGTAGTAATCTGATCATTCCATGTGTGAAACACACCTGAGGGATAACGTAACCCTGGAATTCTGTACGGCACATTGTGTCTTGTGGTAAGCTCTCAAGGCTCTCTTCTTCCTATCGTTGAACCTCATGGACAACAGCATTGGTATAGGGCATCTTCACCCTATCTTCCATGCCAGGGACATGGTTGGCACCTCTCACCTCATCGATCTACTGTTGAACTTTTGTTGTATTAAAAAACAACATTGAGAGCTCTTTTTCCTGATTTCTGAAACCACTACACATCTGACACAGTGAAAGCCTTCAACATTCTCCAACTGGAAGGAAAAGGAAAACTCAAGCAAATTATCTTACTGACAGGAGCTCATCTTTTAACACTTCGATTTTGGCTTTTTAGTTTAGGAAAATATTTAACTGGAAGGCATCCTTATGGGTGTTTTAAAAACTTTGTGTGGCATGTAGAACAGAGTGGAAACTTTATGCACTCCCCTCACACAATACATTTTTATTGATTGATTGAATTTATATTCCCACTCTTCATTGCCATCTGTATGGTAGGATGCTCATATCTCTGTTATTTCCAAGCCTGGTAAAGACCAAGCCAGCTGGGCAAATTATAAGCTAATTCTGTAATTAATGTAGATACCAAGGCACTAACAATATTTCTTGCCTGTAATAGTAATTCAGTCTGCAATATTGACATTAGAACACCAAAATCAGTTGGACCTTTTCCCCCAAGGCTGCTTTAAGCAATAAAAGAATCAACACAGCTGCATTTTCTTTTCTCTTGATGCTAAAAAAAGTATCTGAAATATATATATATTTCTGAAGGCAATTTATTTTTGGTACACTGAAAAATGGATTTCTTCACGAATTTACGGATTGGATTAGAATTTAATTTCAATCTTTAAAATTTCTTAATCCCCCCAAAGAAACGGATATTATTGCATGTTTTTGCTGCATGTAGAAATGTAATAATAATAATAATAATAACTACTGCTTTATTTTTTAGTTTTTCAGGCAAAACTAGATTTATTATTTTCCTAAACATATCTTTTGTAAAACAAAAACAAAATATATTGACATAGTATTTCATTTAGTTAGGATCCTTATTATATTTCAAAATTACTGTCATAGCCTTAATTCATAATTCAGGTAATTTTTTGTTTTTAGAGTCCCATGGACTGCAAGAAGAACAAACCTATCCATTCTGAAGGAACTCAGCCCTGAGTGCTCACTGGAAGGACAGATCATAAAGCTGAGGGACCAATACTTTGGCCACCTCATGAGAAGAGAAGACTCCCTAGAAAAGACCCTGATATTGGGAAAGATGGAGGGCACAAGGAGAAGGGGACAAACTGTTTTGCAGTATCTGCTTCACACGCACTTGTAAAGGTATTATCACTTGACATTCCATTCATTTTTGGAGCCTTGTTTTACTTCTGTTCTGTTTACTGTGAATAATTGGCATTGAATAACCGGCAATGTGTGGCACTGAAAAGTGAGGATAGCAACACATTATCACCCATGCAACCTGCTAACAACTACTAGCTAGGATGATGGGAGCTGATGTCTGAGAATATCTGGATTAGCCTGTTCAATTTCTGCCTTGTCCAGGGGTGCTAACTTTAATAAAATATGGGGGGGGGTAAGTCCTGCCCTGCATAATTGATCACAAGATGTGGCATATGCACCCCATTTGAATGGTAATATCTATCAACTTGGGGGGCAGCCTCCTCAAATATTTTACTGGGGGGCGGCTCCTATGGTCTGTTCCACCTAAGCTTGGAATATTTGGTTTTCCTCAGTACTGTTGGATTCAAATCTCTCAGTGCTTCCATTCTACTTACTACAAATAGTTTTGGAGGCACTGACTTGATCCCTTCTGCTTAGTTTACCTCACTGGATCACTTAGAACGTCTAATGGCTTGCATTTGTAAGCATGCGCTCTTCGTTTTGTATTGCATATGAAAAGATGTTACGTCCATTTCTTTGAAATCTCCCACCAGCTGGAAGGTGAAGTTCTGGAGCAGAACAGCGAAGAACAGGAACAGTTCCATCCGAGCCAGGGCTTCTCCTGGGCATGCCCGTTTTCCTGGCAGAGAGAAAGAAGGCAGAGCCAATCAATAACCAAAGACCAAGATAGTGCACAGCAAACACAGCAAATGCTGGCATTTAAGAGTTTTTTAAAAAAACAAAACAAAGCAAGCATAACAAGGGCAGCAATAGGGCCAATTCTCAGTTGGTGTCTACAGCTCTCTGTTTGCACACTGTTATGTACATGAAAGGTCAAGGTGGTTCAGCAAGTGGGTTTTTGAACTGTTGGTCTCCAGTTTGTCTTGCTTCTCTAACTCGTGGGTGGCATTTCATTGTAGACATGTTATGTGGCATCAAAGTACAGCAGGATTTGGAAGACCTGCTTAGTGCTAATCTGGAATAGGCATGTTTTAAAAGCTAATTAAGCCAGACCAACATTCTTTTTCAGGTAATAGCCTGGAGGTAATGAGTCATTGGGATGCGGGTGGCGCTGTGGGTTAAACCACAGAGCCTAGGACTTGCCGATCAGAAGGTCGGCATTTCAAATCCCCGCAATGGGGTGAGCTCCCATTTCTTGGTACCTGCTCCTGCCAACCTAGCAGTTCGAAAGCACATCAAAGTGCAAGTAGATAAATAGGTACCGCTCTGGCAGGAAGGTAAACGACATTTCCATGTGCTGCTCTGGTTCGCGAGACACGGCTTAGTCATGCTGGCCACATGACCCAGAAGCTGTACACCGGCTCCCTTGGCCAATAAAGCGAGATGAGAACCACAACCCCAGAGTTGGCCACGACTGGACCTAATGGTCAGGGGTCCCTTTACCTTTTAATGAGTCATTAGGGCAACAGAAGATCCAAGGAACTCAGTGTAAGACAGCAAATGTGTGGTACCTCTTCATACAGATAAAGCCAAGAACTTAGACAACATGTGACCTATTTATGGGGTCTGTGTGTGTGAAATTGCTCTCATTTGAAAAGCAGAACCAAATCTGTTTTATGCCAATCTGTGTGAGTTTGTGTGTAGAAACCCTTGCTCAATGGCTTCACATATGCATATTAGGTCCAAAGCAAATATTAGGTGAACAGGAGAAATATCCTTGCCCCTCATTCCATCACTCCAATTCCAGCATTTATTTATCTCCTAGAATGACCAGATTTCTCCCAGCATCCCACTCCTACCCACACACCGGCCACCAGCCCCAACCCCACAACACGAGAATCAAGTCACCTGCAGAAAAAGGCATGAAGGCATTTCTTTTCCGGAACTGACCCTTCTCATCCAAGAAATGTCCAGGGTTAAACTTTTCTGGAGTCTCCCACTGGAGAGGGTCATAGTGCACAGTTGTGAGCATTGGAACCACAGTGGTGGACTTCAGGGAGAAGATAGACGTTGCATTATTTGTTTTGGTTTCACAGTCATATAAGAAAGGACATTCTTTTCAGAAAGACAGTGATTGCTGAAGCAGTCTGTCTCACATAATTGCACAGCATTCTGAAAAATCACCAGAAATGGAGTAGGTGGGTGGAACTTACTACGACTTGTCTCCACACTGCCTGGAACTATGGCAGATCAAGGCCCTTCATGTGATGCTAAATCCCTCCCTTTTCCTCCCCATAGTAAACTGATCATTTCATGCGTGAATCACACCTGTGGGATGATGTAGCCCCGGAACTCTGTACAACACGTCGTTGCACGTGGGAAGCCCTCAAGGCTCCCTTTTTCAAATCGTTGAGTCTCATGGATAACGGCATTTGTGAAGGGCATCCTCACCCAATCGTCCATGCCAGGGATGCGGTTGGCACCTACCACCTCATCAATCTCCTGTTGAACTTTTGCTGCAATGGAAAGCATTCAGAAAATGTACTTCCAGAACTCTGGAGCGGCTTTTCAGCTGACACAGTGATAATTTCTCAAGCAATTTCTCTTCCAAAATGCAGGGAGTATCATCTGAATATTTGTGAATTATTCATATGATTTATGCTGTACTGTATTTGTGATTTTCTACTATGTTCTATCATGCCATTATTATTAATTGTTTGTAAGTCACTTTGGGATTCATCTGAGTGGAAAGCTGCATGAAAATATAAAAAATTGTATGTCAAATCATCTTTCTCTTCTTAGAAACTAAGGCTAAAGTTAACCCCCATTCAAACCTCCTCGTCTGACATTTTAGAGGTGTAGAAATACTTTTTTTGTTCTGCAATTATCTTTATGAGTAAGTCTTACTGCCTCTGAACAGCTTTGCTGTTTTTTATGATGCAACTTCCAATTGTTCATTGATATTTTCTTTACTTGTTTTTTTACCATATCACTATTACTATATTAGTGAAATAGTGCATATTTTGCTATTTCGTTGAATTTACTGCAAGTGACCTTTGAAAGATTTTGTGTTGGATAGCAGAGCAAATCTGATCTTTTGGCCATTTAAGTACCTTGAATGTGTGGAAATTTAGCCATCACCAGGAGGCTGAAGACTAAGGCAGTGCTTGAGTTTGTTGACCCAGCAATAAAGAGTCCAAACACGCACTGGACAAGCTCTTCGGTGCTGTAGATATTTTCAGGATTGGTTTGTTTCTATAAACAAGGCAGAAGGGAAAGGAGGGTAGAGAAATTGAAACATCTCATCCTATTCCACACAATGACCTTGGTGGTCTGGTCTGCCATGGCCTTGTCTTCTCAAGGCTATAAATGGAATGAACTGTGTTAACTTCAAACACAAGATGTACATTGCTTATTGCAATATAAAGATATTGTTGAATATAAAGACATCATTGAGAAACAGTGGAGGGGGGAGAATTTCAGGCCACAATCTCATGTATGATTTCATTTTGGTCAGCTGCGTTTCTGCTGCCTGGGTTGATGTCTAAATAAACTGGAGGACAGATGTTTCCATCTGAGATTAGTTTGGAGATGGACTTTAGCAGCCACCAAAGCCAAGAGAGGGACAATGGTTCAGAATGAGGGGGTGCAACAACAATGAGGGACAGTTTCAAATTAACTACAAATGAGGGGCCTCTCAGAAATGTAGGGAAAGAAAGTTGTGGATCTCCCTACCTTCTCTGACCTGATAAGGAAGCAATCAATATAGTCACGGAGATTCTGAGGATCCAGTGTCCTCCTGTGGGACTCCACCCTCTCACGAATGAAGGCCTTCATTTTTTCACAGTCTGCTAATATCTTCCTGTGCTGTCCAGGTAAGTAAGCCATGATTCCTGGGAGTAAATTATAAATCTGGAACAGAAGCAATGGGGAAATGAGGAGATGAGATAAAATGCAATCATAAATGAGATAAATGAGAAATGAGATACAACTGTATTTGCCTCTCTCTCATTCAGAGGTTATTAAATTAATGTGGCTTTTGGAACTTCTCTGCTACTGCTGCTGTTGCTGCTTCTACTGCTACTAGTAGTAGTAGTAGCCATGTCCAACAAGCACATATAGAGACTTTTCAAGTTTCAGCTTCCTGCTGTGAGAGCTCTGCCACTCTTGTATCCAGAATTGAGTCATCAGGTCACTTATCTCACTCCAATGGAAAAATAGGAGCCTTCTCTGATGCTTTTGTCAGAGTGCAACGTTTTTGCTTAAGGTTACAGCATTCAAACACGGCATTTTATGTAAACTTACAACTTTAACAAAAATGTGATGATATTTTTGGCATTATTTGCATAAAGACAGGCCACTGGGGTGAAGAACTGATTTGGATTGCAGTTTCTTATGTGGGAGAAAGACCTGTAACAGGTCACACTGAGATGAATTGAACCACATTTTACATCCCTACTGGTGACATAAGTAAATTTGAAGAAGCATGCCTGTTTGAGAACAGAAATAGTTATCAGCAGAAACACAGAGGTGGAAGAAAGACCCCCAGGTTCAGCATGCAGAAGGAACGACATGCCTGCATTGATAAAGTACGGATGTAGCCCATGAAGTCCTGCACAATACGCAGGTTCTCCAGCAGCACCGGATCTTTGTAGTCAAAACGATTCCCAAAGACAACCGAAGAGAGGACATTTGAAACAGCACATGTGAAGCTTCTTCTTGGGTCAAAGGCCTGCCCTGCAAGAAAAACAAGACATGGTGAGTGGGGCCTGGCAAGTTGGTAGTAGTAGTAGTAATAATAATAATAAAAATAAAAATAATAAATACCCCTTCCATCTGACTGGGTTGTTCCAGCCACTCTGGGGCGCTGCTTTTGCCTTTATGGCAAAACTGATATATTTTCCTTTTGATATCTCCCTGTAATTTAAGGGACACGGGTGGCGCTGTGGTCTAAACCACAGAGCCTAGGGCTTCCTGATCAGAAGGTTGGCGGTTCGAATCCCAGCAATGGGGTGAGCTCCCATTGCTCGGTGTGACGTTAACATATGAGAGTGCTGGAGGTGAAATAGTGAAACAGGTTACCTAATCAGAACCCAGGGGGGTGGAGTCAGAGGAACTGTAAAATCAGCTCTGGGAGGGGCGAAGGGGGAGTTCGATGGGAGTTGGGTGGTTGGTTGGAGTGGGAGTGAATTGGGATAGAGTCTGTGCGTAGGTTGAGTTAGTGCAGCGATAAAAGCTGAGTCAGGAACAGTTAAGAGCTAGGAAGACAGGTAAAAATGTGAGAGGTGGTTTAGTGAGTGAGAGCAGGTAGCGGAAGTTATAGGTCTGGATAGGGACCCCATGATTGTAATTGACTGAGACCATTTATGAAACCACACACTTGTTAAACTCCAATAAATAAACAGAAGTTTATGTTCCAATTTAACCCTGACTGGACTCAGTATTTTACCAGGTAGGGCCTGGGTGGTGGCAGCGAGAAATAAAGTGGTGGCACAGGGATCAATAGATGGTGAAATGTCCAGGGACCCTGTGTGATCGCCACACTCGGTCCCTGTTCCTGCCAACCTAGCAGTTCGAAAGCATGTCAAAGTGCAAGTAGATCAATAGGTACTGCTCCAGCAGGAAGGTAAACGGCGTTTCCGTGCCCTGCTCTGGTTCGCCAGAAGCAGCTTAGCCATGCTGGCCACATGACCCGGAAGCTGTACACCGGCTCCCTTGGCCAATAAAGCGAGATGAGCGCTGCAACCCCAAAGTCATCCACAACTGGACCTAATGGTCAGGGGTCCCTTTACCTTTACCTAAATTCCTTGTACATGACACCTTCTGATATTTATTATATTTAGTAATACAGAAGTACAGTAGAAGTGTGAGGATCACAGAATCATAGAAATGGGGAGCCGAGGGTCATCTAGTCCAACCCCCTGCAATGCAGGAATCCCACTCACAACTGTCCCTGCTTGGGCTCAAACCACCAACCTATGTACGTATATGTGAAATCTAATGTTTAAGTATTAAATGTTTTGTGATTTATTCTAATATAGTAATGGAATAAAGTTTATTTAAAAAAGAGATAGATAGGTAAATAGATAAATATTTGATATGGCATTGTGGAAATGGCAGTCTTCTGGCCTGGTAATAAATTGGGTTTCCCCATCTCACT
Source organism: Podarcis raffonei (assembly GCF_027172205.1). Taxonomy (NCBI): domain Eukaryota; kingdom Metazoa; phylum Chordata; class Lepidosauria; order Squamata; family Lacertidae; genus Podarcis; species Podarcis raffonei. The sequence continues at coordinate 41,207,559 of NC_070603.1, forward strand.
TCTGATTCCCTCCCTTTGCAATAGCAAGATTTTTTGTTTTGTTTTCATTATAAAGGGAGAAAACGGCAGGGGTGAGAAAGATTGGTTGCAAACCATTTTGAGTACTGGTCTAGTTAGAAATCTGGATCAACACACAATGGTTGCATTTTGCAAGTGAGTGGTTTGCATTTCGTATACGTAACTCCCAATTCAAGTACTTACACCCTGCATCAGCATGACAGATGCCACAAGGGCAGGAGGACAATGGGAGGAGAGAGAAAGAACTACCTTCTTATCTGTCTTAACAACCAAGTAAGCAGGTGACAAAAATTCCCTAGCTTAGTGTGAGGAATATGTGTGGTTGCTCACGAAGGTAACAGCCAGGACTCCCATCTGTCTTTTATGGGTTTTTTATTATTATTAAAGATTTTGTTGATTTACAAAAGTGTGCAATGTCTCTCTCTCGTGTTTTTCCCCCCCATGTAACATTTTTACAAATCATTTTCATTTGTTGAGACATTAGGAAGAAAAGGGGAAAAGAGGTGAAGGGGGGAGAGATGGGTGAGAGTGGGGTCGGGTGGCAATGTTTCTATTTCACTTACTATATGTAGGGTTTGGTGTCAGCGTTGCTTGTGCAGGTTCTTTGCTGTTCGCTTGTATTCCTTTGGTGGTGAGAGAGGTTGGGGTTGGCCTAGGGTGTGATTATTCATTTGTGGTTGGCTGTGGTGGTCTTTGTTTTCATGTGTGAGTGGGGTGGGTGGGTGTTTTGGATCAGGTTAGCCATATTGATTTGTATGTTGTTCGTGGATTATTGTTGTTGTCTTGTTGGGCTGTGAATGTGATAAAGGGGAGCCATACCAGGGTGAAGGTGTCTTCTTCTATTTGTCCCCTTGTCAATTTCAGTTTATTGGTTAATTTTTCTAGTAGGGCTGTTTCCCATACTATTTGGGTACCATTGGTCCATGCTTACTCCTGACAGGTCTCTCCAGTGTCTGGTTATGATGCTTCTGGCTGCTGAAAGTAGGTTGGTTATGAGTTCTTTGTGGTGTAAGTGGGCATTATTGTCTTGGAAGATGTTTAGCAACGCCAATTCTGGGGTGATTTCTAATACTTGGTTGGTTATTTTACTTATTTCTCGTACGGTTGTTGTCCAGAATGGTTGGATTTTGGGGCACTCCCACCACATGTGGAGGTATGTGCCTGTGGAGGTGCACCCTCTCCAGCATTTTGGTGAGGTTCCTGGGCATATTAGTGCTAGTTTTCTTGGTGTTAGGTACCACCTGTAGGTGAGTTTCAGAGTGAGTTCTTTTCTTTTCGTTGATATGGATTTAAAGGGGGGTTTAGTCCACATTTTGGTCCATTGAGTGGGGTTAATCTCATAGCCTATGTCATCCTCCCGTTGTTTTTTGATTGCGTCTAGGGAATTCGTGGGATTTTGTAGTAGTATTTTGTATATTGCGGATACCATTCCTCTGCCGTGTCCCTTTGTTGTTAAAAGGAGGTTTTCAAAGGTTGTCTGCGGCCTAGTTGCTGCTGATTTTACTGCTGGATTGTGGAGGCGCAGATTGCAGCTATAACAAAGGCGGCATTTTTTCATTTCTGCCAAGCTAAGCAGTTGGCTCCTTACCTCTCTCGCCCTGACCTAGCCACTGTGATCCACACGACGGTCACCTCCAAACTGGATTATTGTAACTCGCTCTACGTGGGGCTGCCCTTGAGACTGACCCAGAAACTCCAGCTGGTGCAGAATGCTGCAGTGAGACTCCTTACGGGGTCCTCGCTGCGAGATCACATTCACCCGGTGCTATACCAGCTGCACTGGCTCCCGGTGGAGTACAGGATCCGGTTTAAGGTGCTGGTTTTAACCTTTAAAGCCCTATACGGCCTAGGACCCTCGTACCTACGGGACCGCCTCTCCTGGTATGTCCCACAGAGGAATTTACGATCTTCAAACAAAAACATCTTGGAGGTCCCAGGCCACAGAGAGGTTAGGCTGGCCTCAACCAGAGCCAGGGCTTTTTCGGCTGTGGCTCCGATCTGGTGGAACGCTCTGCCACAAGAGATTAGGGCCCTGCGGGATTTGACATCTTTCCGCAGGGCCTGCAAGACAGAGCTGTTCCGCCAAGCCTTTGGCCAGGGCACAGCCTGACCCCCTCCTTTGGCAATTTTCTCAGAACTCTACCCAGTGGTTGCCTTCAATTTGATTTGAAGTATTTTATTTTTATTTATTTTTAATGAAATGATTTTAAAATGTTGTCTTATTTTATTGTTGTTAGCCGCCCTGAGCCCGGCTTCGGCTGGGGAGGGCAGGATATAAATAAAAATTTATTATTATTATTAAGAAGGCATGTAATTGGTGATGTGTTAACCAGGGCATTTGGGTGTCTTCTAGTTTGTCTTGTATTTCTTGTGTTGATAAAGGTTTGTTATTTTTGTAGAAGTCTATTAGGCGATATAGGCCTTTGGTTTGCCAGGTTTTAATCTGGAGGTTTTGTGCTGCGTGTTGGAATAATGGGTGGTATGCCAGGGGAATTAGTGGGGATGGGGTTGGGGATAGTTTGCCTATTACTGTTTTCCATGCCTTGAGCATGGTCTGTGTGTACCTGTTAAGTGTTGTGGGAATTTTCCTTAGTTTGTTCGGGAGGAGAGGGTATGCTGTGGTGCAGGTATTTTCAGTTGTGTCCCTCTCTAGGTGTATCCATTGTTTTGTCTCATCTTCTAGTATATATGGGATTATATGGCGCATTTGGTTGGCAGTATAATATCCTTCTATGTTGGGGATTCCCCATCCTCCTTCTGAGGTGGGGAGGTGCAGGTATTTGGGGCTTATTGTTGGGTTTTTGTGTGAGAAGATAAAGGCGTGTAGTTTTCCCTCCCATCTGCGGAGTTGGGTTTGGGGGATCCAGATTGGGAGGGATTGGAATAGGTAGGTTAGTTTTGGGAGGGTTTTATAGGTTTTATTGAGTGCACAAACTATGTACAGTGCAGAGGTCCAAAATCCATGTCTGCCTCAATCACCAGCAGATTCCGGAAGTGCCTTCTTCCTGTTTGCCCTCCAGCATATAAGCCCGGGAGAACCCCATCTCCGCCTCTTTTCCTTACTTGTAATTCCCTGGTGAAAACTATGCAATGGAAGAGGCACGTCCAACTCCCTGGAAGCGGTGTCGTGGCTCATCTCAGCCTGACTGAGCCTTTGCATCCTCCCCCCCTTTCTCTCATCGTCCTTTTCTCCTAAAGGCTCGCTTTCACCAGACTGATGAGGTGCAGCTGCTCAACAAAGGAGGAGGCTGTCTGTACGTTCCTGTCTCTCCCCCCTCCCTTGAAGGCAGACCCCTGACACTTAGCTTTAAAAACAAATTAATTATAGAACCACCACCCCCAGGAAGAATATAATGCTTGCCCAATATTTAAAGAGAGAATTAAAATCGGAGAGGTCTGAAGTAAGAAGAGACAAATTACAATCACCAACAACAATCACAAAATAAAACCCCACTTCCTGCATTGAAGGATGGCAGAATTTTCTTTGGAAGACATATGGCTCAAGAGTACCTTGTGTGGCTGCCAATTCTTCTACCAGGCAAAGGGCTTCCTCTTGTATCCTCTCAGACATTGTTTTCTTTCCCATCCCAAATTCCCGCAGGGTGGATAATGTGAACCTGCGCACCTCTCTCCATTTTGCCTCATTTCTGTTGACCATTCCTGAAAGGAAACAGGTGGAGAGCTCAATGTACAGAAACCAGCAGGAAGTTTCAATATGAGAGATGGTGCCTTCCTCCTTCAAGCTATATTCCCATTTGTAATTGGAAACAGGGGTGGTTCCAGACAACTGGTTTATTTAGCATTCAGCCTGATTTGTTTGCGGTTCGCTTGCACTGAGATTATACAACTGGTGCACGTTCATTGCTCTTTGCTTGCACAGCACAGACTTCCCAACGATCAATGCGTATCTCACATTGTATAGTGCATTTTCTGTCATAAACTTTGTTTACTGCATACCCTCCAACATTCAACACTAAAAGTCCAATTGTTTTAAAGTGGGTTTGCTGAGCTCGTAGGCCATAGCACTTAAATCCACTTAATTGCCCCAATCTGGATATAATGTGCCTGTATACTAATAAGTAGCACTGACAATGTAATCAATATAACTCCTAACTCAAAGTTCCCCTGTATATTAGGTCACCAAGACTTCATACTGACAAATTATAGTCCAGTGCACTAGCCCTGGTGCTGGAGGAGAGAGATCTCTGTGCGTTCACATCATGCTACATCTGCCATTAAATCCCTGTTATGGACAGAGGAGCAGGGACTAAAACATCTGCCAGTATTTAGATCTTGTTCTACCCAGGATTGGGGAAGGAAAACTTCCCTGAATAGGAAAAGCAGCTGGTTTGCATAAAGTTCCTTTTCAAACTTTTACTTTTTCTTTGCCTGAGGCTGTGGGAAATTGGTAACTACCGCTTCTTTTGACATGTTATTAATTCCTAGTGTTGAGAGCCTTGTAACTGGGAATTGCATCTCAAATCAAAATGGAGCTTGATCATGTGTTATTCATTGTTAGTACAAATCATGCCAAAACCTGGCCATTGCACCAGTATTCACTGAACTACAGTCAACGTTCAAATCTGGTCAGCAGCATCTCAGTGCAGCAGGAATAAACCTTACAAAATAAAAATGAAAGACATCTGATTGCAAATTAAAGGAATTACTCAGTTTATTACTATACGAACATTAATGGTATTATCAAATGATATGAATTGGAATCATGAAAGTTTCTGGAACTTATATATTAACTAATAAGATATAATATTTCAAAACAAAGCAAGATACATATGATTGAATTTAAGCAAATGGCTATAATGTGCATATAAGATGAAAAGCTGCACTGACAAAGCAATCAATCTAATAATGTAACTCCTAACTCCCTCTAGCCCAGGCTTCCTCAAACTCGGCCCTCCAGATGTTTTGAAACAGACTTGCAGTTTCTGTCGCCCAGCTTGCGCAAAGGGGTGAAACGTAAGGAGGGGAGGCGGAGATTTGGGGTGTCTACGTTCTTATGTTGGGGGAGAAACCGGAAGGGGCCACTCCCGGAATCTGCAAGCGACTAAGACAGACATGAACTTTGGGGTTCTGCACTGTAAATAGTTTGCACCAATAAAACCTGTAAAAGACAGGTCGGAGTCCTGCCTGGTTACTCACGAGCAACCACCACCAGCACCTGACTATATATCTTTATCTATAGTATTGAAATGTGGTATATTTGCTAAACATTTTGCTATGTTATTATGAAGCTGTTACTGTTATTTTGCTATGTTACCATGAATTTTTTTGTAGTGTTTGAAATGTATTCTTTTTTGTTGTTGTTGTAAGCCATTTTGAGCGTGATTTATTTGTGGAAAAGGGGCATACAAATCAAATGATGAATGGATGAAAAGAGGCAGCTAGCAAAAAGAAGAAGAAAAGGAGATAAAACATTAAAAGAACCACAGAATTGTAGAGATGGAAGGGACCACGAGGGTCTTCTAGTCCAATCCCCTGCAATGCAAGAACCTTTTGCCTGATGTGGGGCTCAAACCCACGACCCTGAGGCTGAGTCTCATTCTCTACCAACTGAGCTATGAGCATGGAGCTGGACTTCCCCACAAAATTTCCCTCTGATAATCTATCTGGAATAGAGGGGCAGGAGCAACTTGCGCCAATGCTATATCAGCAGTTCTTCACACAGGTCACTTTTTCACACACTCAAGCACTGCTTTGCCAAAACATCTTGTGCTATCAGTTGGTTTTTTGTTTTTTGTTTCGCTTCATGGCTGTAGTTCTGTTACTCTTTTCACAATGCCAAGGTCTCCATTTGTGGCGATCACACAGGGTCCCCGGATGTTTGACAGTCTATTGATCCCTGTGCCACCACTGTGCTCGCTTCCCTGCTGCCACCAACCCATTACTCTCAGGTACACACTGAGTCCAGACAGTTGTTAAAATTAAACCAAACAAACAAGTTTATTTTATAAGCATTAACAAGTTTATGGTTTCTCAGATAATTTTCTTGTCAGTTTCTTAACCTTAGTTTCTTTACCGGCCTATACCTTCCTAATACCTTCTAACTGATTATCTCAACTGTTTGACTGACTCTACTTAACAGATTCTCTCACTCTCTCACATCAGACTATCCCAACCCACAGACTTATCCTCCCTCTCTCTTCTCTAACTCCAGACTGACTTCTTAACAACTTAACTCTAACTCCTTCCCTTGGGTTCCTATTGGTTAATCATTTTACACTTAGTTAACCCTTTCCTTATGAAGCCAGTATGATGTCACACACCTAGGAGGGCAAACGCCACACCATTCATCAAACCTAAAGCTACAAACATGTTCACAAAGATCTAAGCAGCTGATACAGAAGACACAAACATGGCATGATGTCATCCATTTTGATCCAGCATGGCTGCTCTACTTGTGTACCTGAAACATGGCATAACTGCTGAGCATAATACACAGGGAAGTGTGGCAGGGCCTAGGTTAACACAGGTGATCCAAAAATAAGCACAGAAATGCAATACACCCCTTACCTCGATAGTTGTTCGCTCTGTCTATGAAGGGCATTGCAGGACGCCCACCAAATTCTTCAGCATGATTCACAAAAGCATCTTTCATTGTTTCATATCCACAAATCACAACAACGGGCTTTGGCCCAATCCAGACAGTAAAGATGGGGCCATATTTATCAATGAGCTGAAAGTAGAATCAAAGACAAGCAAGGTTCATTGGGCAATGCTTCCTTTGGACAGATACCTCAGGGCAGGGGTGGAGAAACTGTGTTCCCTTGGGCACAACATCTGGAGCTTTCCTTATTTTTTTAGGAAAAAGGTGAGTAAGAGGAGAGAAGACAGCAGTGTGTAACAGTGTCATGGTGTGAAGGAAGCGGAGAGAGAGGTTTTGTTCCCTCTCCCATCACACAAGATCTCTTTCCTGACCGGTCACCCAGTGATGCTCTATGGTGGGAAATTCAAGAGAAACACAAGGAAATACAGTCATACCTTGGTTTTCGAACAGCTTAATTCTCAAACGTTTTGGCTCCCGAATACCGCAAACCCAGAAGTGACTGTTTCGGTTTGCGAACTATTTTTGGAAGCTGAATGTCCAATAGGGCTTCTGCAGCTTCTGATTGGCTGCAGAAGCTTCCTGCAGCCAATCAGAAGTCACACTTTGATCTCCGAACGTTTTGGAAGTCGAATGGACTTCTGGAAAGGATTCAATTCGACATCCAAGGTATGACTGTACTTCTTAGACACAGCACAGAGTTTGGAATTCATGACAGCTAGATGTAATGATGGACAGTTTTAACAGCTGATAAGATAGAGACACAGCTGGGACACCAGTTAAAGTTGGTAGTAGGCACTCAGTTCCACCAAGACAGATTTCCTCAAGCTATAATATGGCCATCAACTGTAGCTTTATCCTCCATCAAAATTCATGACTGTTATTCATTCATTCATTATTTTTTACTTTTTAAATTTCTATAGTGCTCTTATTCTGAGGATTATATCATCATCATATTATTATTAATATTAATTTAAAAACACAGAAATACATAGCATAATAACAACAAAAACAATACCCACCCCCCAAGTTTAAAAGGTATAGGTTGCTTAATTAGCCAAAGGCCTGGGTGACAATGAATATTTTTGCCTGGTGCCTCAAGATATGTAATGAAAGCACCAAGTGAGCTTCCTTGGATAGAGCATTGCACAAATGGTGAGCCACCACAGCAAAGGCCCATTCTCATGTTGTCACCCTATGGAGTTCTCACAGGGAAGGCACAAAAGAAGGGCCTCGGATGACAATCACAGGGTCCATGTTGGTTCATATGGATCCCCATACTCTCTACAGCCTTCTAGCATGGGAAAAGACAAAGAGGATGGGAACTTTCCTATCATAAGCTCCATTTTGTTAACCGAAGGCTTCTCAAAGCAGCAGACACAAGCAGACATACACAGACCAAACAAGGGAGAAATTAATTCTGTGTCCTCCTCTCTCTGTGTGTGTCCTACTGTTCTAGGAAAAATCCTATTCATTGCATGGCATTTATGGACAGGGAAACTCACCTTTGTATAGAACTTGTAGAGAGGCAGGACATCTTTCTGCAGCAGATTTCCCAGCAAGAGCCAGGGAGTGGGTCCTGGGGGTAGCTGGCTTTTCTTCTTGTACATTTCGAAGGAGGAGAAGAGTACAGTGAAGAGCAGGTAGAGAAGGAGCAGAGCTCCTGCCCCAACCACCTCCATCTTTCACTGAGCTCTTCTTTAGGCCAGAAATCCAAGAAAATGCTTAAGAAAGTCAGGAAGGAGGCAATGCCGTCAGCTGGAGACCCAGCCAAACCTGTCTCTGGAATATCTCTAACATTCCAGCCCTGTTTTCATTCTTTTCCATGTGGTTTTTAATTATTAGCAAGAGCTAGTTACTCATTAAAAGAACGTCACTCTGACCTGAACTCCGAGTTAACCCCCTAACCCTTGGAAATGTGAGATGTCGTGCATGGAGGCTGTGCACTAATGCACATTTATTGTGAAGTCAGCCAGGGAAAACATTTTCTTTTCTGGTGCCAGTCAAAGTCAGCAATACTGAGCTGGACAGACCTTTAGTGCAGTTTCCATTTTTGTGACTTTATGTTCCTGCTAATTTTTATACAGGAGTTTAGTGTGTTGACATACCTACTGATCAGTTTGTGCTTCATAGATGTGGCTCTCACTTGCTGACTGCTATGCATTTCAAGTAAGGCTTTCTTAGCTGCATTGCCCCATGTACAGGACTGGCCATAAGCCAAGAGGCTCAATTAGTGATTTATCTTTTTGGCATCTAGCTGCCCTGATCTTTCTGCAATTGTGTTTTTTCCCCACTGACTTAACACTGTGGGACTGGAGAAATGTTTCCTTAATTTGCCGCAATTGGCATTTAGCCCAGGTAAGTGAGAATATTTAAGAAAAGGTTTCTGCAGTATCTGCGGCACTATTGGGTTAAGGACACTCTTTAGCCACCTTCCATGGACTCTGCCTTTGAGGGGTGGGTCCTTGGAGTGCCTTAAGACTTGGCATGCTCATTGAGGTGAAAAATGGCTGAGGGTGTGTGTCAGGGAACTGCTATCGGTTCAGGAGGGAGAGAGGAAAAGCAGAATGGATTATAGAGAGCCTCCAAGGATCGTGGGAAGCAGCTCCTCTTCAACGGAGGAGAGTAACGACACCTCCAGTGGAGAGGAGCTGTAGGGTTCGGAGGAGGCGAGGCGGTGCCAAGACACCTTGCCTGGGCAAAGCAGGGAGGAGAGGGGTCCTCCGTTACCCACGACCTCCTTGCGCAGTAAGCTTCCGCGCAGAGAGGGGAGGCACAGACTGGGCGTCAAGAAATTACTTTGCTGGGGAAAGTTTAAGAACCGCCCACTCACAGATTTTTCCATTGAATGAGCCAGCCACGGGAGAGTGGTGCTCTGGACAGATAAAGTTTATTTTAGCAGCTAAAGCAAGGCTTTACTACCAAGTAGGCAGGTATTTGCCTGCTTGCTCTCGAGCAATCGCTTGGAACCCTTACAGTGTGCATGTCAGGTGAACATACCAGCGGAAGCAGATTTAAGGAAGTGCAATGGGTTTGGTGACACTGGGCACAGAGCTTCCGAGATGCCACAGCTTTTATTTCGAATGGAGCACAAGAGGCTGGGGTGCCAAATTTTTGGCCCCTGAAATTTGAGACCCCAAGATCTGCCACTGACACCAGGGAGGGAGAACGCTTTTCAAACCTTGCTGAATTACCACAGCATGTGGTCATAAACATGCCCAGGAAGTGGGATGAATATGTTATGTTTTATTATCACATTTTTGTATTGCATTAGATTGTTATAAGGTGTACATTCTTTGTTTCTTCAGCTTGTATACTGCCTTGAGTATTGTAAGCTAGAAAGATGGTACAGTGGGGTAATCCAATCTGGGGTAATCTTTCTGCTTCCTGAAACACCACAAGAAATTACTGGGTAATCTGACCCATCACTCTGACAGTACCATGACCAGATGCAACATAAGGCAGTGCCAGAATTCTTGTGCAGAAGAAGAATCCAGTTTGACACAAGTGAGAAAACCTTCACCTGCTGAATTTCCCTCTACTACCCTACTATGAAAAACACAAGAGAGTTCTCGCCTTCAATTCAGGACATTTTAATCATAACCTCTACATTTGCTTCTGACAAAACACAAAATAGATACAAGTTCAGAAAGGTGGAATTTCTGGTTTTGGAAGTATCTACAACCTTTGTCATCTATCTTTTTCAGAGGCGGTTTAGGCTTCTCCAGGGTTATCTGGAGGATAAGATGAGGAATCTGATTGCATTTCTGCAATTGGCACATCATCTAGTTTCGCCCTCAGAGAGGTGGGATTCAGGCTTCTAAAGGATCTGTGACTTTTGCAATCTGACCAACACTTCTGACAAATGGAAAGAAAAACCTACAATTCTCCTGGACCAACACTGCCCCTTCACCTACTGCCCCTTCACCTTCAAAAGCATGGCGCTGTACTCACTTCCTTGGTTTGGCAGCAAAATCGCCACCTTTTTGACTTGCTTTGCAGAGGTGACTCAGCCTACAGAGCCTTATCATCATGAGTTCTTTGCAGTTTAATATTATGTCACAGTGACATCTCTGCAAGGGGCTTTGAACTGGCAAGGCAAGCTTCCCCCTCACACTGTGAGCACAATTTGGACAGTGAGTGCTTGGGACTTAGGCTCTTTTTGTGGTATTGGGGGGGGCACTACATAGAATTAGTCAGGAAAATGTGGCCAGCAGCAATGCATTGCCACTTCCAGGGACTTTTTTACTTAAAACATTCCAATGAACACAGCAAACACTGTCCTTTCTAGCTGCTTCAAGTGGCTGGAAATAGTTTTTAAGAAGAAAGGGGGAAATTGACAGAAAGCCCACAGACTGTTGTGTTAAAATGAAGGGGTGGGGGTGGGGTGAATAAAAATAATCATCCCCAGAAAGGTCTATAGACATGCAATCTGATTTGAATGCTTGTGTTCCAATCCGGACATGATCATTAAAAAAAAGAGAAAATGAAAACGAAATCCACTTTCATCCCTATTAGTAGTTGGGCGATATATTAATATAGCATCCAAAACCAGTTTAATGTCTATATTGTGCTGTCGGTTTCATAATTCTTGACCTGGCAATATATTGTGAATCATGGTGTGTGTGTGCACGTACGCGTGCCATGCAAAATCACAATGGGGGGAAAACCATGAAGCCAGCCAATGCCTCTACATAGCTCCATCCTTATTTCAGACATTGTGATATATCAGTATATTGCAATATTTAGCTGGTGATATTTCGTAATGTTGAAAACCAGATATTGCCCAGCCCTATTTGTAGTTAAACTAAAATCAAGAAGCCATGTATACTAGAGAGAATAGAGATCCCCTCAATTTAATCGGTAGAAGAGAGTGAATGTTTATAACAGTATACAGTGGTACCTCAGGTTACAAACACTTCGGGTTACAAACACTTCAGGTTACAAACTCCACTAACCCGGAAGTTTTACTTCGGGTTGAGAACTTTGCTCCAGGATGAGAACGGAAATTGTGCAGTGGCGGCACAGAAGCAGCAGGAGGCCTCATTAGCAAAAGTGCTCCTCGCATTAAAAACGGTTTCGGGTTTAGAGCGGACCCCCAGAATGAATTAAATTTGTAACCCAAAGTACTAATGTATGAGGAAAGCTTTTTAAAACACACACACACTGCAATAGTTGATGATCTTTTGTCACATTTTATTAAGTGCCAATGAGCCCATGAACAGTTGACTGGACATTAGGGATTGAAAGGTCTAAGGCTCTTGTCGTTTGCCATGCTAAGAAAACTTTTAACACCTGATATCTAGGGCTATTACCCTTATGTGAAACTGAGAGGTGTTGAATGAGTGAAGGAAGGCACCTCGCAGTACTCCTGTTCTACCTACTACAAATATTCTGGGAGCCACTGACCACATTCTTTCTGCTTATCTTTTGTCACAAGATCACATTAAACGTCTGATGGCTTTCATTAGAGGAGAGACATTTTTAGCTCTGAACTCCGTAAACAAAGAGGCTAAATCCATATCTTTTGCAGCTCCAACCAGTTGGAAGGTGAAGTTCTGGAGCAGAGTACTGAAGAACAGGAAGAGCTCCATTCGCGCCAAGGCTTCCCCAACGCATGCCCGCTTCCCTGGCAAAGAAAAAGAAGGCACAGCTAACCAGTAACCCAAAAATCTACACAGTGCGCAGGAAACCTAGGACTCAGCTCCATTAGTCAAAAAAATAACGTTTTGAATGTGTTATAAACATGCAACACCAGATGATGGTGGAGAGCAAAAATCCTTTTCTATGCAATTAAATCATATAACAATTTAATTTCTGACTTATTTATAGCTTTATATTTCCTGTGTGCAGATCCACCCCTAGTGAATTCATGCAATGTTGGTTTGGGGACTGGAAATACTAATGCACCCCCAAAAATGTACTGCAGCTAGAGTATAATATATTGAGTCACATTATGGGAAAAGGTGAGGAATACTAAAATCAAGACTAAAACTAAGAGTAAGACTAAGACTAATAATATTATGATTGGCCTGACATAGAGATGGGGAAACATGAGATTCAGTTCACATTTAAAGTTCAGTCTATCAAATGCACCCTTTCTGAAACCATATGAGAACGGAAACACAACCAATCTTCAAAATTTTCACTTGTACAAATTTTCTGATGCAGTTCTCCAACCACAGAATGGGAAGAATTTAACTTCATGTTTTCCAGAGATTCCAGTTTATTTATCCTTTTCTAGCCCCACACTGCATGCACAGTGACTCCTGACCCAGATGTACTTTAATTTTTTCCAAACAATATCATATGTTTTTGTGCCATCCCCTACTCACAGAAAATACCAGGGAGGGAAATATAATCACAAGACTGGCACGTCCAACCAGGGAATGACTTTATAGGTCTCTCATTTTACTTCAAATCACAGTGCCTTTGTGAGGAGAAGCCTATTAGAAGCTGGATGGAGGGCACTGCCTCCTTTTAAAAAGTGGTGCATGCCATCAGCTTACAACAGGGTCCCATGTAATCCTTTAGGGAAATTGCAAAACATGGGGTCTGTTGACAGTTCAAAACAATCCCAGCATCAATGGAAATGATGTTTCACTTCCTTTCCAGAGATATTGTACAGAAGAATAAAAGGCTTTGTAAAGGTAAAGGCAAAGGACCCAACAGTTAAATCCAGTCACGGACAACTCTAGGGTTGTAGCGCTCATCTTACTTTACAGGCCAAGGGAGCTGGCATATGCCTGCATACAGTTTTTCTGGGTCATGTGGCCAGCATGACTAAGCCGCTTCTGGCGAAACCAGAGCAGTGCACAGAAATGCCATTTACCTTCCCGCCACAGCGGTACCTATCTATCTACTTGCACTGGTGTGCATTCGAACTGCTAGGTTGGCAGGAGCTGGGACCGAGCAATGGGAGCTCACCCCGTCGCGGGGATTCAAACCGCCGACTTCTGATTGGGAACCACAAGAGGCTCGGTGGTTTAGACCACAGCGCAGCCATATCTCTTTCCTTACACTGTCTCTTGAAAGAAAATGGAAATGGCATTGTTCACACAGAAGTTACCACAGGCTCGTATAGTTACCTGCCGAGAAGGCTATTAAGGCATCTTTCTTCTTGAACTGGCCTTTCGCATCCAAGAAATGTCCAGGATTGAACTGTTCTGGAGTCTCCCACTGGAGAGGGTCACGGTGCACAGTTGTGAACATTGGAGCAACAGCAGTGCCCTTCAGGGATAGAAGACGGCAGATTTACATCTTTGGTCTCAATTCATGACTATCTAGGAAATAGTCATACTATGATAAAATGATAAAATGGGGATGCTAACTTAGAAGAATGGGCTTCCACTAGGGATGAGCGGATTTATTCTGTTCCACTCCTGTATTAGTCCACAAGTAAACACTGCCTTACATTCCACTCCAATCAATATGACCAGTAGAATTTCTTTTTAAAAAATTATGAAATTGGAGCATAAACAGCTGGCTGCATCTATCAGCTCCTTTCGGGGGCAGAGGGATCATTATAGTTCTGTTCTGTGACAGTTCCACCAGCATTCAGTCATAATTCTGCTCCATCCCATCAGAGAATTTCTGTTTTAAAACCTCACCAAACACTAGCATTTATATTCTACATCTTTTTGTATGCACTTTCCCCTAAAATACACATTTATGTACCCATTCTCAATCTAAAATATATTTTTGTGTGCTTTCTTGTGTGCTTCTGTGTGCATTTTCCCACTAAACAACTAAACCCATAAAAGATACATTTTGTATGCATAGTTCTGTGAAATACTAATTCCGTTGGTTCATTTTAAAATGTGAATCGAACAAACAAAATTCTCCTCTGTCACTAGTTCCTTCAGCTCATTTGCTTAGGCCAACAAAATCACTACTGATCTCATCCCTGCCTCCATGAGGGCAATTCCAGGGCCATTTATACAATCAGTTCCTAGAACTGCTCCATTTGTTCTCCACAATTATCATGGCAAAATGCTGGGCCATCATACCTTAGGGAAGGTGAACCCCCTGAATTTTGTATCACAAGACGTTGTACGGGGAATGGTCTCATTAATTGATGGTGGGTATCGTAGAATCTCATGGATAACTGCATTGGTGAAAGGCATCCTCACACGATCTTCCATGCTAGGGGCACGGGTGGCACTCATCACCTCATCAATTTCCTGTTGGACTTTTGCTGTAATGAAAAAGACTCAAGAGATGTATTTCCTGGATTCAGATTTTGCTTCTCATCTGACAGAGTGAAAAATTTGGGCACTCTCCAACATCATGAAAACTCATGCTAACACAAATTCTCCTCTTGAGTGATTTCCACTCATTTCTCTGTGCCAGAACCTTACCACCTTGTTGATCTCCTGCTGGACTTCTCCTGTAACAAATATCATTTGGAAAATGTGCTTCCAGAATTCTGAGGTCCCTCCTCTTCTGGCAATGTTCCTACCCCTGGACATAAGTGCCATTTGAAGACACCAGGGAGCCCTCAAAACCCTTCCGCTTTAAACTTCTCTGGGGTATCTGAATACCTTGAATATGTGGCAACTTAGCCATCACCATGAGGCCAGAGATCAAGGCAAAGCTTGTGGTTCCTGTCCCAGCCAAAAAAAGTCCAAACACTGTCATGACAAGGTTTTCACTTCTGAAGGTGTCACTAGCAGACTTTTGTTCCTATGAGGCAGAGGGAAGGGGGGGGGAGAGAAAATTTCACTATAAAGAAAGATGGCAAAATGGAGACTCCTTAGTCTGTTTGAATGAACATCATGGGTGAAATCCTGCACTCACCCCAAGAGGTGTTTAATCCAATTACATGTATTTAAAATAGAATTATTTTGAAATATAAAGAAAAGCACTTGCATATCATTTTATTACAAACATTGTGTTGTTTGATTACTGGAATGTTAGAGCTAAACAAGATTACATACAGTGGTACCTCAGGTTAAGAACTTAATTCGTTCTGGAGGTCCATTCTTAACCTGAAACTGTTCTTAACCTGAATCACCACTTTAGCTAATGGGGCCTCCCGCTGCTGCTGCTGCACTGCTGCCGCGCAATTTCTGCTCTCATCCTGAAGCAAAGTTCTTAACCCAAGGTACTATTTTTGTAACCTGAAGCATCTGTAACCTTAAGCGTCTTTAACCCAAGGTACCACTGTATATCTGAAAATATATGGGATCAGAAATTATAGGAGTGATGGCAGTAAAAAAAAGAATAACTGGTTATGCATTTTTGTTTGGGCAAAGTAGCTGTCCATGGTACTCATGTAGGTTGTAAAGTGAGTGAACCAATTTTATTTTTATTGTAAGCACTTGCATTGTTTTGTACAACATTAAGCATAGACTTTAAAACTGGGCACAGGATACCTCAGCCTAATGAATAATGATAATAATTAAAAATGTCTTGCAAGGAGTGGCCGAGAGAAGTTGCTAGGGGAGGAGGCAAAGACAGGGGGGCACTCTGCTTGGCCTGGTATCCCTTCCCCACATGGACTAGGACATGACTGGGCACCCATGCCAGTGCAAATAAATTTTTTGACCCACATACCTTCTCAGACTTGATAAGAAAGCAGTCAATATAGTCACGGATGTTCTGAGGATCCAGCGTCTGCCTGTGTACTTTCACATTCTCACGGAAGAAAGCACACAACTCATCACAATCAGAAAAAATCTTTTGGTGTCTTCCAGGAAAGCAGTCTAATATTTTAGGGACAGCAGAGTACAGCTGAAATGAAGATGACATATACAGCCTTAAATATTATGAATCCATCTTTTTATACTATGCCACAAAGATTCTGGCTGAAAGGTGATAAAGCAGTTGTTGTTTTTAATCACTTATTTTCGAAATCCAGCAGAAACTGTTGAGCTTCTGGTTCATTTTACCTCATTCCTAAGAGCTGGGGATGATGGGGCTTCCCTTGAAGATGATTCAGAAATGTCAACTGGTCCAAAATCCAAATTACTGGTTCGGGTTCTGTTTAAGTTTCACATAACCTCTGTTTTTAAAAAGCTGCACATGTTGCCAATTTGTTTCTGGGCCTAGTTCAAGGTGTTAATAGTAGTTTTTAAAGCCCTAAATGACTCGGGCTCCAACTACCTGAAATAAATTATTTTTTCCTTTCCTGCAGACTTCCTCAGGTGCTAAGAGTGGCAGAGGGGGCCCTATGCCTCTATAGATGTACAAATGTGCCCTTGCCATGTTTACAGTTATACTGCGTCCAGAGGGAAATGGTGGCCAGGCAAATGGGGGGGGGGAGCAATTGCAAAGTAAAAGGGGTGGGGTCAGGAAAGGAAAGGGAGATCTGTTGCTATTGGTAAACAGCCCAGGTAAGTTCCCCAACTTTTCTGCTGCCTGCCTTGCTCAAGAGTCCAGTTTCTCCCCTGAAATCACTGGAACTTTGTGGTTGTGTTAAATTTCCATCTCAACCCTGTGGAAGACATTTTCAGAACATTATTTTCATCTGATAGTTAGGCAGGCCCACAATTCTGAGCCCTTTGTGCCATCGTTCATACTCCAACAAGCTAGGTTTTGTTTTTGTTTTTCCTGATAGTGAGGGAAATGTTTGCAACTCAGAAGGAACAACCTACCAGTCCCAAGATAGTACGAAAAAGGCCAACTTCATTCTCTATAATGCGTTGGTGCTTTAGGAAGGTCTTGTCTGTGTAGTCAAAGCGAGTCCCAAAGATGACTGATGAGATCACATTGGAAACAGCGGATGTGATTCTAGTTGTCGGATCAAAGCCCTGTCCTGTAGGAGGAACCGAAGACAGTCAGCAAGGCCTGATGAAAGTGGAGCCCACCATCTTCAGACCCCATTACAAAATCAACTCTAAAAACTGATTAAACAGCTTGAGCCTGGTAGATTGCATTTCCATCAGTCCTAAGAACCAAATGTTAAAGAAATTAAAAGTAGTAGTAAAGTGCACAGCTGTACCCCTGACACCGACCTGATGTGAGGCCTGAATCTGGGTCCACAAATTGGCTCTGACCCAATATTCAGGGCAACCTGGGCAACACTCAAATTGTATCCAGTCCTAAATCAGTTCGTGGGGCTGTGTTAATTTTTATTTTAAAACCGCAATTAAACATAATTTTTGGGAGGTGAGAGGCAGAAAAAAGAGGCACTGGGTTTCCTTCTCTCCCCACCACCACCACATACCCCATCCACAGTCCAAATAATCAATGCCCCCTTCATTTCTTTGCTGTAACATTCCACTTAATTAACTTATCTGATGCTGATTCTGTTAGCATTGCCTGCAACAGAGTTTCAGGTGGCTCACAAGGCCATGTTGACACTAAATAAAAATAAGCCCAACAACTTTCACTGAAACAATTTGCACACAGTATGATCTTCAGTGTGCACACCTAAGAAGTGTAGGTAGACTCTCTCACATTACTGGATTAGTGAAAATATTACGGTGGAAGTACAACACATGAGTTGGGGTTCACATGAGCGTGGAGAGAGTTGAAAGGACAAATGGGAAAAGCTTGCCTCCCTGCTGCCACTGAGCCCGACAGCCACATATTCTAACTATGTCAGAAGCTTACCTACTATAAGTGCATATTCCTATATTCAATTTAATAAATATCATCTCCTTGCCCTGGGATAGTGCATTCTCAGTTTTATTTTTTAATGAGCTTGATTACCTTTTGTAGCCGCCAGTGCCTCCACCAGGCAAACAGCTTCCTCCTGCACCCTCTCAGACATTGATCTCTTCCCCATTCCAAAGTCTCTCAGTGTCATAACCGTGAATCTGCGCAGCTCTCTCCATTCTATGTCACTAGAGTTGACTATCCCTGGGGGGGAAAGAGGTGAAGGTCTTTTTGTCAGTTCTGGACCTAACAGGAACCAGCAGGAAGTTTCTACATGAAAAGGTAGTTCTGGTGCTTTCCACCTTAAAATTATATCCCCATTTGTAGTTACAATCTGGCAACTAATTGTTGCCCCCAGGAGCCCAGTCCTTTGTTGTGTAAGGGATTTTTGTTTCTTTGGTTGAATAAATATGTCCAGTGCTACATAACAAAGTAAATAATGGATGGTAAGAGGCATGGCATCACCCCCTTGCCTGCCTGTAGCCCACACTGTTGATTGCATAGGGGACAGCTTCCCTGGATCTTTGGGGGGAATTGATTTTCAAAAATGGTTCTTTGGAGAAGCAAGCCACAGCAAAAAATAATGCCTTGCTTGATAGTGTTTGTCTGTCTTTCTTTTCTTTCTTTCCTAGACATGATGCTAATTATCATGCACATTTTGGGGGACTGAATTACAAATCAAAGTAGAGCTAAACTATACATAAAGAATAAGAAGAAATAGCCTACCGTGGCCTTTGGTCACTCGATCAATGATGGGGCTGTTAATACGCCCACCAAACGCTTCAGCATGATCCACCAGAGCATCTTTTACCACATCAAATCCACAAAGCACGACCATAGGTTTGGGTCCCATCCAGATTGTGAACATAGAGCCATATTTCTCAACCAGCTGAAGGCACAAAGAAAGTGTTATTTAATTAGGCAATGAAACTTCTTTTGGAGTAATTAACTTAAGGAATGGTTGCTATATCTCTTAGGGCACCTGCAGCTTGCT
Organism: Podarcis raffonei; assembly: GCF_027172205.1. Lineage (NCBI taxonomy): Eukaryota > Metazoa > Chordata > Lepidosauria > Squamata > Lacertidae > Podarcis > Podarcis raffonei. The sequence goes on from NC_070603.1 coordinate 41,226,734, forward strand.
TTGTGCGGGGTTTTGCAGGCATATGCTGCAACATGTTGCTGATGCAGTAAATTCACATTAGTGGCAGAATTCAGCTTTATTAGTTGTTCCCCAATACTTCCTGAGTGTTATTACATGATTGCCATCTGGAGGGATACTGTCAGGGTTCAGGGAATCCTATCCCTCCCCCAGTGGCAGCCAAAAAAGCAGATAACAAGAAGAGTCCTTACCACGTAATTTATTCAGTATTCACACAGAGAGAGAAAGGAATGTAGTGCCTATTAAATAATGGCATTGCTCCAAGTAAATTCCAACCCCTTCTATCTTTCTTATCCTACGTCATCCCTGCGCCGGCTGATCTGGGCTTTCTGCCTCTGAGCATTCTGTTCTACTACTCTCAATGCAAGCCTACTCCTGGGAGAGGGTGGCTCAGGAATGCTTTCCAAAGACACTGAGTCTGTCAGCTGTCTCTCCCCCGGTGTTTCTTCTTCCTGCTGTTCCTCTCCCAATATTCCCCAGCATTTCCCCTCTGCAGTCTCTGAACTATGCCCTTCTGCAAATCACTGTTCTAAATCTATACTGTCCTCCTGTTCTCGGGAAGGTTCGGGGGGTGGTCCCCACCATTCCTCCTCAGTCCAGACCCTGACAGGTACATTTATTTATTTCATAAAATTTACATCCATACATTGTATATACTGTAGTGCAACAAAAGCCACACACACTTGAACATTTGGGCTATAACAAGCTACATGATTTGAATAGGAAGCTATGGGACGTGCACTGACTAGAACAAAACAGTGTGTCCACCTCAGAACTTTTGGAAGTGCAAACAGTATTGGAAACAGGATTGCGTATAACTACTCCAATGTCATCATGAGTACAAATAATCATGAATGTGCAATAAAAAGGACACCTGGATGGCTCCTGGGAGAATGGGCTGCTAGAACGCTGTTGTTCCTGAATGAGGCGAAACCACATTTAGAACTGCCTCCACAAAAGAAAGAGAATCTTGTGAAATAAATCTCATGTTCAGCCCCACCAACTTCATCAGGTGTTTGATTCACTTTGCAAGACAGGCACGTGAAGAAAAGAAATTTAGCTGTCCCTTTAACAGGTATGACACTGCAATAGGTGTCCCATCACACATTTCAGTATGATCAACCACTGCTTCATATGTCTAAAGCATAACCATATAATTATGTCCAGGCCAATCAATGAACACAGGGCCATGCTTCTTGACATACTGCCTGGTTCTGCTTCAGCTTGTTATTTATCACATTTGGTTAAAGGTAAAGGTACCCCTGACCATTAGGTCCAGTAGCGGAAGACTCTGGGGTTGCGGTGCTCATCTCTTACTATAGGCTGAGGGAGCCAGCGTTTGTCCACAGACAGCTTCTGGGTCATGTGGCCAGCATGACTAAGCCGCTTCTGGCAAACCAGAGCAGCGCACGGAAAAGCCGTTTACCTTCCCACTGGAGCGGTAACTATTTATCTACTTGCACTGGTGTGCTTTCAAACTGCTAGGTGGGCAGGAGCTGGGACTGAACAACAGGAGCTCACCCCATCGCAGGGATTCAAACCACCAACCTTCCGGTCGGCAAGCCCTAGGCTCAGTGTTTTAAACCACAGCGCCACCTGCATCCCTCACATTTGGTTACAACTACCGTAAGTGATCTTCTAACAATTATGTGGATTACAGTACAATACTGTTATGGATTACAGTACAATTATTTACTCCCATGTGACCTGCCAACCACAAACAGGGTTTTAAATTGTGTAAGAGTCTGCATGAGTAGTGGAGAGCTTTTCACATGTTATAGGTATCATGCACTGGAAGGGACAGGGCTTTGCAATGTGCCTACACTACCCTTTGACTGGATGTGTTTACACATACAGCCAAATACAGCTAGCTTGAAACTTAATGGTTTCAAAATTCCATGTTGGAAACCACCCTGTGATCCTCAAATGATGAGAAGTATAGAAATTTAATAAATAAAAAAAATGAAATGAAGTAAAAACCTAATCTGCTGCTGCTGTGCTTTTTCTAAATGAATATTGTTATTTCATTGCAAGAGGGATTCCAGCACATACCAAAATCTTGGGACTATGCAGTTAACATAATCCTAGTGCAACAAATCTACTTTTCTAAAAAAATGGACTTTTGCTTGTTGGAAAGTAATGGGAAAATGTATTGGAAAAGCATGGGGTGAATAAATGACTATAAGCAACCTGCAAGCTAACCAGAATGAATGAAGAATGAATGAATGCTCATTATCATAGAACCACCCTGCAAGCAAATCAGAACAAATGTGTGATTGATATATAGAGATATAGAGATATGGAGATAGAGATATAGATATATCATATTTTTCCATCTATAAGACACTCCCATGTATAAGACACCCCCTATTTTTTTGGACTCCGATTTAAGGAAATGGGGGAAGATGGATATGTGTATAAGACGCCCCCAAATTTTTGACATTATTTTTTATGGTAACTTCTGTTTAAGCTTTGTGGAAGCAAATCAGAATGAATGCTGAATAAACCAATTGTCTGGAGGGATCTTAAGTTGATTCAGGGAAGCTCTAAAGAGCATGCAAAATAGACACATGCCAACAGTAAACAAAACCTAGTAAAATCAAGTAATAAACAATGCAAATAAAAATAAGGAAGCAGAAATCTGGGCCCCTTCAAAGCATGCCTTTATTATAAGGAAGAATGGAAAAGTATATAAGCAAGCTAGGGAACAATTAACCTTCTGTCCTTCTTCTACACATTGCTTCATTCCAGACAATGGTTGTTTATGCCATGCCACAGGGACAAAGGAACAGAGAGAAACTGCAACAAGAAACGGCTTTACCTTTGAATAGTTTTTGTTCAGAGGCATGACATCTTTCTGCAGCAGGTTCCCCAGGAAGAACCAGGGAGTGGGGCCTGGAGGTAGCTGGCTTTTCTCCTTGTACATTTTTAAGGAATAGAAAATGAAGATGAAGAGAACCCAGAGAAGGAACAGAGCTCCTGTTACAGCCACTTCCATCTTCCTTGAAGGCTCTTCTTTTGGTCAAATATATCCAGGAAACTACTAAAGAAAGACAAGGTGAAAACACAGCTGCTTATTAGAGCCCCAGCCAAACCCCAACTCCAACCTTCTCCAAATAATCTTAGTTATTTTATTTCCAGTATGTGTTCCATTAGGAAAGGTGGGTTAATAATCCACATAAGCTCTAGACCTGGGCTGAAAATAGGTTAATTTCTATGTCTTCAACATCAAGGTTGGGTACAGACTTACATGTTACTGACAACAATGTACATTTTCTTTAACACAACCACGAAATAATATTTTAAAACCATAATATCCATGTTCAAACACCACCACCCTCCCATCACTGACAACCTCACCTTTTTATCCATCAATGGGCACCCTAATGCTGGTAAGAATGATAGGCCAGACCCCTCTGTGAGTAGATTCCTAGTCAGATCTGAACTGGCATCTCCCGATTTCAACCAGCATCTAGAAGTAATTGCTCTACTTCGCAGCAAATAAATCCTGAATATGCCACCAAGTTTTGACTGAAATCAAGTGAGCCACGCACCCACCCTGAAAGGAAATATAATGACTTTCCATCTATGTTGTAACACACTGTCCGGAAACTGTGTTACAACATAGTGAAGCAATAACCCTTGTGAAAAGAAGCATTAATTTATACTGCATGGTACAAATAACCAATGTGCAATCAATATCTGATATTGAAAACACTGTTGATATTTGGTGCATTGATACTTCATTTTCAGTCACGTTCCCCTGCCCTCACCACCAGTAAACAAGTTTCTTACCTGATGCATTTTCCAGCTTGGGCATAAGATATGGATGAAGGAAACAGAATATTTTTGTAGTAAGTTAATATATTTGAGAAATACTTATTGTCATGCCTGCCTCTAGAACATTTTCATATCAATTAGAAATTAGGGCTAAGGTTTCTTTGTGGAAAAACTCCTGAGTAATCTTATTGAGCCTTAAAATATTTATGCTATCTCAACAAAACATGTAAATAAACTTAGCAAAACAGGGTGGTCCAAGGGTCACATGTAGCCCTCAAGGTCCTTTTTGGTGGCCCTTGGCAACATCTGATGGCCCCCCAGCACTCAAATTCCTTCCCAAAGCCAGGTAAGCAAGGCGCTGGGCTTTAGGAAGGAGGCATGAAGGCCGGCTCTGACAGGGTCCCAGAGTCCTCCTGTCTCCATCACAAAGCCTAGTTAGTGCTTTTCCAACTTTGAAAAGGAAGTGGGAAGGCTCTAGAATGCTGCCAGAGCCTCACGCCTAGTGCCATGCTTAGGCAGCATGAGGGCTGGTGGGGGGTTGTCAAATTTTGGGCTCACTCACCCCTTCTGTGCATCAAGGCAGTGAGTGGCCCACAGGTTCTATGTCAAAACACTCTTGCCACCCATTTGGAATAAAAAGTTGGACCACTCTGGCATAGAACAACATCATCCATGAAAAACAGACTGATGGATATGAATTAAAACTAGAAGCATAAAAGCAACAGACACAGAAACAATAAGCCCATTGACCACTCACATACATGGTCCATTTCCATAACCAAGTGTGAAAGACTATGTAAGTGTCAGATTATTATTATTTTTTAAATAAGTTTTATTAACCGGCCAATCAAATCAAATCACATCACATAAATTCCGAATTACAAAGCCAAATTTTAAATTTTGTTGAGGGAACCCATATTTCAAGATCCGAAGGGGGATTCTGATCATCTTCTTGCCACTGCATTAATGTCCAAATCAGTACAAACAAAGTTCATAATTCTATCCAGTCTTATCTTGCGGTTTCCACATTCACATCTTGTTCATATATTTTCTCTTTTTTCTTTGTGATCTCTTCTGATAGTCTCCTTAAGCCGATAAACACCAATAATAATCCTGTGTGAATTTTTCCGTTCTTCCAATCCTCAGATCGAGATGGTTTCCATATATCATCGCCTTCATAGATAACAGCGCTCTTTCCATCATTAATTACAGAACTATTGTTCTTAAGTCCCACTGAGGAGTTTCACCCACAGTATAAAAACAGCTCTATTTCTCTATTTCTCCTCTCAGACTTAAGTCCTCCGACAGAACTTCCCAATATGGCGACAGAATTTTTAACTGCGTCATTCCAAAGCCCTTATACATTCCACGCTCTTCTTAAAACATGCTTTGGTTCGAAAGTTTATCTCCACACAGCCTTAAATCCACAGCTTAAGTCCTTAAAACGACATTTCTGACTTGTGAGGGGGGGATTCTTGTTTAATCACATAAGGGAAAGAAAGGAAAGGTTTTTTTCCCCTCCCCCATCAGTCCCTTTGCCATACTGAGTCTTGGCGTATCTTCTCATGATTTATACTTGTTCCTCTGACTCGTCTTGTTTTATCAGAGATCTCTTCTGTTAGCAGTCTTTACTCCCCCTTCTTCCTTGAGATATGTGCATTCACTTCATCCAAATTGTTTCTTTTGAAGTTCTTGCAGCTAGTGGAGCAGATCAGAGACGGCGTCCAGGAGCGCCGAAATCCCACAGGAGGGCATTGTGCCTAGTGCCCCCATCCCCACAAATTCGGGGGTGGCAAGGGCAGTCCCCCACCACAATCCTGGGGGGGTAGGGAGGCTATTTACTCCCATCACAGCCTCCAATTTACCTCGTGTGGGTCGGAGAGATGTTATTGTCAGCCATCTTCTGATGCGCCCCTAGTGGTCCCTCCCGTAAGTGTCAGATTAAGCTATACATGTGAAGATATTCATTTATATTGGGTGAAGAACCCATGGTCCTCCAGATGCAGCTGGACTTCAACTCCCATCATCCTATATCATTGTCCCTGCTGGCTGGGGGTTAAGGGTGGAATCCAATAACACTTGGAGGGTCACCAGTTCCATGCCCCTGGTTCATGCAATGGCATGTGTAATGCTTTGGGGGGGGGGGTTGTGTGTGAGAGAGAGTTAGTGGACAGGGGAAGAACATTTCTCTTGCTGTGAAATTTAAATGAAGTTGAAATTTAATCCAAGCCAGAGGAAGCAGGGGAAAGTTAAACTTTCCTCTCCTTCAAGGGTTCTTCCCCTCAAAAGTATTTACTGGCATCTATAGCATTAAGTAACAGGTAGAAATGTGCTCTGTCAGTTCATCCATGCCTGCGGTGAGAAAACCTTTCAGGTAATTCAAACTTCCTTAGGCACATCTTTTCCTGCAATGTTTTGGAGGTAGGGGAGAGAAGAAGCATATTCTTGAGCAAGAAACCCAAAAGATGCTTCCTGCCTTATGTAACAAAGTGGCAGAGAGGGGAAGTGGGAAAGAACAACCCCTGACCCCAAGCAAGTAAACCTGCTCACCTGGGCATCTTCTATATAATTATCTCTTACATTCTTGGTAGCTAAGCACAAGTCCCTGTGGCAACCCAATTGTGCAATAATAATGAGTCAAGAGAATAGACATATTCCTTTTGAGGGTGGGCAATAGCATTAAAAGTAAATTTTAAATCAAAAGCAGGAAGTAGAGACAGAACGTATCTTATTCTCATAAAATGAATTGGAACAGTTGTGTGGCATGACAACATAACCCAGAGACAAAAGCACAATTCTAAAAAGTTTAGGGATGACAAGAAAATACTTCAAGATAGGCAGTCCTTACAGACCCTCCAAGTTTCCCTATTTTCCAGGAACAATCCTTAGGACGTCCCTATTTTCATCAGAGAAATGTTGGAGAGTATGGAGTTATGCGACCCCCGAGTGAAGGAGATGTAATTTTACAATCTTCGGAAGACATCTGAAAGTAGCCCTGTATAGATTTATTATGTTTTTTTATATGTTGGAAGTCAGTCAGCAACCCAGTCAGATAGATGGGGTATAAATATGATGGTGGTGGTGGTGGTGGTGGTGATGATGGTCCCAACAGTATTTATCGTTTTCCAAGGTGCATCAAAATCTTTACCATTTTATATGTCTGTCTTTTAATAGAATGCACAAGATACGAAATATAAAACTTATGCATTTTAAGACTTTAAAGCGTGTGCAGAGTCAAATACAGAGCAACTGGAACACATCTCTTTACCAACGTATTCCTGTCTCAGGGATACTTTTAACAATCAACATTGACAGTGGTCTAGCAATCATCACAATGACCTTCAGCAGTCAATGATACACCCAGAAGAGGAATTTATGTTGAGACATGGTGGTATGGTTTCAAATGTAGCATTCATATTTAGGTCCAACTTGGATATATTCCTTAAACATCTTCAAATGTGCCACTAAAGCTTTGGCTCTACCTACCTTCTCAGATCTGAAAAGGAAGCAGTCAATATAGTCATGGGGGTTTGGGGCATCCATTGTCTATGTGGGAAACTCCACTGTCTCATGGATGAAGGCACACAGTTTTTCACAATCAGCTATATTTTTTTGTCTTACAGGCAGGTAGTCCATTATTCTGGGAATGAGGTACATCTGAAATTGAGATGATATGCACAGTCTTAGATATTTTGAATATTTTTAGTGCACCCCAAAAAAGTTCTGGCTGAATACCCCAAACAGTCATAGAGCAGCTTTTAAAATGACTTACAGTATATAGAAAATTGAGCAGGAACTTTGGAGCATCTGCTTCATGACATCTCACTTCTTAAGGGATGCTTATTATAAAGCCCTTTATAACTTGTTGTAACTGTTGATCTAGGCTTGGTTCCTCAGGTTAGCAACTCATCCCACTGAGATGTATGACGGTGCCGCAGTCTGTTCCAATATTCATTTGCACTCTCACCCAGCATTTTCCATTCCACTATTATTGGTGTCTTTTGCACAAGTCTTCTTTTCCTTTTCATTGTCTGGTGATGAAAAATACATGTAATTTTAATGTATATTGCTGCACCTGATAAACAAGCATATCTTAGCCATCAACGGATATTTACAAATCAATTTCCTTCCCTGGGTGCAGCCATTCAAAGATAATTACTTTTCAAGTGATTCCTCCAACATCCCTAGATGCTACCCACCCTATCTTATTTGTCTCCTTCTTCCAGAAGCTGGAATACCAGATGTGCTTGACCAGGGGTGCCAACTTGAATGAAATATTGCAGGGGCCCAGGAAAGCCCCGCCCCACATCACATGACACAGTGTGTGCACACGATTTGCATGGCAATGCCCATCAACTTGGCAGGTGTCTGACCCCTGCAAATATTTTATTGTGGGGGCCAAAGCCCCCACAGCCCCTAGGAGTTGGTTTCTCCTATGTGTTGAATGCTTTATTTAAATACAGTGGTACCTTGGGTTACATACGCTTCAGGTTACATACGCTTCAGGTTACAGACTCCGCTAACCCAGAAATAGTACCTCGGGTTAAGAACTTTGCTTCAGGATGAGAACAGAAATCGTGCTGCAGCAGCACGGCAGCAGCAGGAGGCCCCATTAGCTAAAGTGGTGCTTCAGGTTAAGAACAGTTTCAGGTTAAGAACGGACCTCCGGAACGAATTAAGTACTTAACCCGAGGTACCACTGTATTAAGGTTCATTATTGTTTCACAAGATATGTATCTCTTTAAAGGCCAGAGTAAATATCATGACCTAGTTTTACAGCTGTGAAGCAGTATAGCAGGTGCTGTTAATTTGTGTTAATCAAGCTGTGTCAGCAATTGGGTATAGTATATAAAGAGCAGCGTGTACCTCTCTCAGTACCCTGGTGAATGGGTCATACTTATAGAATTAATGTAAGAGGAGTTTTTATTTTTGTAATTAAAGCCAAGCAAAAGATATTTTTGTGTTTCTTCATGGTTTCCTGAACGTGTGGTCTCTCCAGCATTCTTTCTGCAGTGCAATTAATCTGCTAAATATGCAACACTACATTGACTGCTTGACTACAAATCCTGCTTGTGGCCTATTTTCATCTTCATCTGTTTGATACAGAACCTGGACCCTTTGCAAGACATGAATGGCAATGGAGAGAGTTTATAGGCTGGCAACTGTATGCTGGAAATCATCCTACCAATAATTCCAGCAGTAAACACTGAATTTAGAATTGTATCTTAAAAGGAAATGGGAAACTGCTTGTTCTCAGCAGGAAATGACACTCTAGATCTTGGGTCTGAGTCCAAATGGCCCCTGTTTTTCTGGCCCCATTTATTGTCTTTGGAAATTGGAGGTGATTTCCTTGAGGTTTATGAAGGACAATGAAATTCAGGAAAGCAGATAGCAATTCATAGCAGCAATCATTCTCTCTACTCCCCCTCCCTTTCCAACACACCTTCATTTTTACAAGCACTGCTCTTTCTTCAATAGCTGAGGTACTATTTTCTTCAGCCAGAGAAACTTGTATGCAATATTGTTCTGGGGTGGAGAATGCTGGTTGACATCCACCCCATATTGGTGGCTGCATTTTTATTTATTTTTAAAGTGGTTGTTATTTTCCCTTCACAGTACCCAACAATCACACCGCACCCAGGGGAAATGATGGTCAGGCCAGGCCACTAAAAAAAAATGGGCATTCCTACTGCTGCCACCATTAGCCGTGGCAAATAAAAGGGGTAGGAGCAGCAAAATAAGATCTGGTGCTCATGGTTAACAACCCAACAATGTCTTTGTATCATTCATAATTGGATGCCTGAATACATCTTTTAATGGTTTTGGAGTCTTGGAGTCTCATAGCTACTGAAGCCATAAAGAGAAATCACTGCTTTGGGGCGTGCTTATAACTTCGTGGAGCCAACTGCTGACCTCATCACAATGTCAGCAATGTCTAGGCAACACGATGACCATGTACATACGCAATAGACAATCTTTATAGAATTCCTTCAAACCATAACAAGTACAAAATGAAATCTTTAGTCTAAAGTCTCTGAAAACCTTTAAATGAAGCGAGGTACCAGACTTTATGCGATGATAGACATTCTGTGAAGCTTTGTGTATTCAGCAAATATGATGTCCAACACTGAACACTGATTCCAGATACTGACTACTGTTCTGTAGAATTCTTCATCAGCATGGTGGGAGGATATAGAATTGCTTCATAAACTGAAAATAAAATTTTACAAACGATGACCTGCATGCACATACCACTTTACAAAAAATATAATATAAACAGTAATGAAAAATAGTACATACCCCATCTTATATCGAATGAATGTATGCAAATGAAAATATCAAATGCTGTGGAATAGTGCTCATGTAATAATGTAGTCACTGCTACTAACAATATTTTTTGAAAAACATATAAAGCCAACTCCAGGTGGTGCTAAGAACAAGGAGGTTTAAAGGTACAGTGCAAAGTAACAGACAAAATACAAATAATCAAATGAAACAATTAAGGTCTAACTTGTTATGGTTTGAAGGTACTTGTTATGGCTCTCTTTGCAACACAGGGGTTTGTTTGACCTCATCGCAATGCCAAGTCTGTTGAAATTTTACAATCCATTCTGAAAATGGATGCTTTCTACAACAAATGTACTTGTGATTCGAGGACCCTCCCCCCACGCCTGGGGATAAGAAAGACACACGGACACAGTATTTAAGGTTAATGGGCTAGAAAAGGCCACAACTTTATTGATTACAGCATGTGAGAGGTATTGGCTTAGGCATTGGGGAAACCTCAAAGTTCGACTCCGCCCCTCAGGGAGAGGCGAGTCTAAAAGGGGTTAACCACCAGTAGGGGGAGCCTGTTGATGCATTCTACAACAAATGTACTTTTGAACTACAATCCACAGCTGGAGCTTTGCATCAAGCCCTAAATCCACTGCTTTCACCCACAGGAATCACCCCATCTAAGTATCAGAAGAGCTATTGGCATGTCAGCATATGTAATATGATGTAAGATCGTAACAGTCTTTTCCATAGCAAACAGTAGAATGAGCAGAATTCAAGCTCAAGTGCTTCTGTACTTTGACGTATTCTGAGTATCGGGGGATGGAGGAAATGCTATTCATTAGCAATATTATTTCCCCTGAAAATCGGTGTCTGGACTGAATAAATATCACAGTAATCCAGAATGTGGAAGAAATTAACATTACCAGTTGCTGCTGTTTAACAATATTTCCCCTTTCACTTCATCCTGCTGCAATGGAGTGCAGATGGAACTGAGTTTTAACTTGGAAATGTTTCAAGCAACTTTCCATGTGGTTTCCATTACATAAAAGCCTATTCCTTTTTCTAATTAAGCAAATTCCTTCTGCCTGCCCTGAGGGGCTGCTTTTGGGGTTGAGGGGGTTTTGGAGGGGAGATAAGCTAGACACAAGAGGAGCTCGCATGGTCACGATTTCCTCCAGCAGGCAAAGAGCTTCCTCCTGCACTCTCTCAGATATTGATCTCTTCCACATCCCAAAGTACCAAAGGGTGGAAATAAAAACAACTGGCCCTGCTCCCTCCATATTGCCTAACTTTTGGTGCGCAAACCTGAAAGCAAAGAGGTAGAGATCATTTTTCCAGTTTTCATCATAAGAAGAATGAGCAGGATGTCTCTACAAGAGAGGTGGGTTCTTTCGCTTCCCCCTTCAAATTATATTTCCCTTTGCGCGCGCATACACACGTGCTCGCACACCATTATCTCCTTCATCCTTTTTCCTCTTTCATATTTTTTTCAATACTCCCTTGCACACCAATCTCCCTATATTTCCATATCTCATCCTTTTTCTTATTCTGTAGCTCCGTCTGTGCACACAACCCATACAGATATACAGTAGCATCTCGGGTTAGGTACTTAATTCATTCCGGAGGTCCGTTCTTAACCTGATACTGTTCTTAACCTGAAGCACCACTTTAGCTAATGGGGCCTCCCGCTCCTGCCGTGCCACCGTGCCGCCGGAGTACAATTTCTTTTCTCATCCTGAAGCAAAGTTCTTAACCCGAGGTACTATTTCTGGGTTAGCGGAGTCTGTAACCTGAAGCATATGTAACCTGAAGCGTATGTAACCCGAGGTACCACTGTATATGTTACTGTATCTTTAAAATTAATAGAATCTTAAGTGCAAGCCTGTCAGTCAGCTTGTTCAATTAGAGAAGGTTAAATTCACTTGATGGATGTACATATATATGGTAGGCGTTGTTTGCAGAGGCGTACGAAGGTCAGGTGGTATCCGGTGTGGAAAGTTTCTTGTCACACACCCCCCCACACACAAACACACACATTGATTTTTATTTTATTTTTTGCCTGCAAAAATGGTTTTACGTTATTTCATATTTTCTTGCAAAGGAATGTGGAATCTGGGCCTCTGATAAGAAGTAGGCAACTATGGACAGATACTTAAATCTACAGGATGGGTTGTGTTTTGGCTTGTGTTATTTTATTTATATTTATTGTTTGTTTATTTAATAAAAATTATTTTAAAAAACCTGCAAAGTGGTTTACCGAAACAAAAAAAACAAAAAAACACCACAGCAGTAAAATCAGGAAAAATTGGCTGTGTATAGGGGGTGGGGAGAAGGGCAAGGCAAGGCCTAATCTACTCAGCCTAGTCTCATTTTCTTCACATAGGCTGACTTCCCAGGACCCAGGAAGCCCAGTGGAGGATAAGGCAGTAGGGCGGTTCATAAAAAACTTTTTTTAAAAAAAAAATGCCTGCTCCAAAGGTCTTATCTTACTAAACTAGGGATTATATAGCTATATCTGAAATTTCATGCATATCAGTTAATATCTTGACCCTGCTCCACTGAATTGAAATTTCAGCCTTCACGACATAGTAAAACGGCCAAGTAAACAGCTATTTTCACGGAGGAGGGTCAAGATATTAACTGATAGGCATGAAATTTCATATATAGCTATATAATCCCTAGTGTAGTAAGATAAGACCTTCGGAGCAGGCATTTCCAAAAAAAAATATTTTTATGAACCACCCTAGTAGGGCAGTAATTGTTCCTTGATAATTTGTCACCCCCCTCCATGATGGCACCTGGGGCAGACCCCCCTTTCCTATGCCCCTGGCTGTTTGTTTATAAAACATCTCTTCTGAATTACTACAATGAATCTGGAACTTCATGCTAAATACAACACATGGTAAGGTAAAGGTAAAGGTCCATTAGGTCCAGTCGTGAACGACTCTGGGGTTGTGGCGCTCATCTCGCTTTATTGGCCGAGGGAGCCGGTGTACAGCTTCTGGGTCATGTGGCCAGCATGACTAAGCCGCTTCTGGCGAACCAGAGCAGTGCACGGAAATGTCATTTGCCTTCCCGCCGGAGCGGTACCTATTTATCTACTTGCACTTTGACGTGCTTTCGAACTGCTAGGTTGGCAGGAGCAGGGACTGAGCAACGGGAGCTCACCCCGTTGTGGGGATTCGAACCGCCGACCTTCTGATCGGCAAGTCCTAGGCTCTGTGGTTTAACCCACAGCGCCACCCGCGTCCCTAATACTACTTAGGAATGAAGAATATGGGAAGGTACAATGGAATATTTGTGAGCTCCGCATTCTTTCTTTTTAAATATATATTTTATTAGAGATTTCTTGGTTCCTAAAAGTATATGCAATGTCTCTTTTATCAAGTTACATTTTTTACAGATCAGCTTCAGGCAGCTGGGAAATTGAAGAGAGTGTTTAAAACAGCCTCCCCCCTTTCAGAGTCTCTCCCTCCCTGCTGTATTCAAGCAATGGCAGAAGTGGGGGTGGGGGTGTGGAGAGACAATGAACAAAAAATGTGGTTTAAAGGTCTTCCCTTCTTGCTTCCATGCCATGGCTGCTGCTGGTGTGCAACCTGCCCTCTCTTTTGCCCCACCCTGACTGCATGCAAATCCAAAATTGTGATGCAGCACTACAAATCCTCCAATGTGGGCTGCATGGTGACAGCCGTACATTTTTATGTATATTGGGCATATATTAAATTAATCTAGCTCAGCCTCATAAAAGGGGGGAAGAGGGGGATAGTGTAAACCTCAAACTCCTGCATAGATATGCAAAGTACAAATAAATGTCACACATAGTCCTTTGTACCTATACAGTGGTACCTCGGGTTAAGTACTTAATTCATTCGGGAGGTCCGTTCTTAACCTGAAACTGTTCTTAACCTGAAGCACCACTTTAGCTAATGGGGCCTCCTGCTGCCACTGTGCTGCAGGAGCACGATTTCTGTTCTCATCCTGAAGCAAAGTTCTTAACCTGAAGCACTATTTCTGGGTTAGCGGAGTCTGTAACCTGAAGCATATGTAACCCGAGGTGCCACTGTATATTCTCTTTCTAATAATACAAAAGATGGGGCTATCCTGAGAATCTGTTGGATTATTCAGGACAGACATAAGGAAATACTTCTTCACAGAGCACATAGTTAAACTCTGAAATTTGCTACCACAAGACAAATGGATGTTAAACAAAATGGGGGGGGTAGTATTATTCAGTTTCTGTCTGCTAATGTTGAAAGTCTTAATATAGTACATGGGAAAGGGTAGCAATCAGTTGAGGCCCTTTCACCACAACAGCATAAAAATATGCATAAACATCATATACTAGTGTAAATTTGCACATACAAAAATATATAAGGGGGAATTGCTTTTAGAAATTATTATATTGGACAAAATTCATATTACAGTGCTGGTGAATTTTCATGAGAACCTTAAAAAAAAAGATGAAAACTGATGTGGAAATATGGAGATCTGAACTCAGAATGGGAAACATAAAAACTGGAATTGACAGATCAGTATCAATTAACAGCGAAATCCTATGCAATGTAGATTCAGAAGCAAGTCCCATATAGCTTAATGTGGCTTCCACCTAGGTTAAGTACGTACAAGATTGCAACCCAAAGCTGTAGCCTGAGACACACTTACTTGAGAGTAAGCCCCATTGAACTCAGTGGGACTTACTTCTGAATCTACACTGTATGGGAGTGATATTGCTGTCCCCTCTAACTAGTTCAGAGCAAGCAGAGGATGCACATCAGATTTCTGCAGGCTTACATCAGAGTCAAATCAAATTGCGTCCATCAAAACCTCAGGACGGCAATGATTTGCAATTAATGCAGTCTAGTGCTAGCCTTGTAATCAGAAATCACAGCTATGATTATTTGAACTAGAAAGGAAAAAGAAATGTACCAAGAGAATATAAGAATCCAAAAGATGCTAAGCTATAACATAAAAACTAGCTTGCAATCATTGATTTTAAAAAAGAGCAGATACAAGTGGTTTAAATAACTAAATAAAATAATAAGAAGGGAATCCCCATCCCTATATATTTACCTGCAGGCTGTTGAAGTCCTTTTGCATTCTGGGTGCCACCTTTGCCACCATGATTAAAAGATAGGCAGAGAAAATTGCATTTGGGCTATTGCTTCCAGGGGAAAGATCCCAAGTAGTTGAGAAGACAATCACTGGGTGGGAGAGACCCAAATGTGGCCCCAGAGAAGCTGGAGGGGAGCTTCTCTGTGCTGCAGAAGAAGGGAAGGAGGAGGCTTGGTCTTCAGGATGTGACAGGGAAGCAAATAAGGGAAGAGCTGCAACATCTGCTGAGCATGCAGAAGGTCCCAGGTTCAGTCCCAAGCATCTCAAGATAGGGCTGGGAATATTCCTTGCTTGAAACCCCAGAAAGCCACTAGCAGCCTGTGTAGACTGCATTGAACTAGCCAGCCCAGTGGTCTGGTTGTATAAAGCTGCTACCTACCTTTCTTTCCTAAAATTCAGGGGGAAGTATTTTCTTGTCTTCTGCTGCCATCTCCTGGTATACCATAGAATAGATAGATAGATAGTTTATTACGGTCAAAGACCAGCTCACGTAACATAACAATAAAAAAAGCGTTCATAAAAATAAAATATACAATCGGAGCAGATTGCAGCACCAGCTCATGAGTTAAAATTGAGATATATACCATAGAATGATAAACCACCAAATCTTGCTAAAGGAGAAAAAATGGGCACATCACATCTCCTGTTGCTGTCCTTGGATTGGGCAGATAGTGGCACTTGGTTGCTGCTAACTCTCTAACAGAGTTGGGTTAGCAAAACTTGGAAACTGGCATTTTATCATATGTGGTGGGATTGTAAGGTAATTAAATTTTTTTGGGAAATGATATATAACGAATTGAAGAAAATGTTCCATTTAACATTTGTTTAAAAACCTGAAGCATTTTTATTAGGGATTGTAGGGAAAGATCTGCCAAAAAAGCTGAAAAACATCTTCATGTATGCGACAACGGCCACGAGAGTTTTAATAGCACAAGGATGGAAGACTGAAGAAACCCCAACTAAAGAATCATGGCAAGAAAAATTGATGGACTATGCAAAACTGGCAAAACTGACATACAAGCTATGGGACAAGGATAACTGTGACTTTAAAGATGAATGGGAACCCTTTTTCAAAGTATTTGAAGACACAACAAAGCAAACTGGACTCCTTGGCTGCTTTTGAATAAACAAACTTTTTATTGATAATTATTACCTAAATAGTTTGAGGATCTATTCAACTGTGTAACATGCAGAAAACAGCATTTTTAGAGAAATCAAAGACTGGAACTGAGGGAAGGGGGGGTTCTGTGGGGGAGGGAGGGGGAGGGAGGAAAAAAGGGGGGAAATAAGGATGATATGTTTCTGGATAATATGTTTTGTTTTAATTTTGAATAAAAAAGTAATTAAAAAAAAACTTGGAAACTGGCAGTTCTAAGTTGGTGTCCAATCAGATCTCTTTCCCCGTAATGCATTCTAGTCCTGCTGAAAGACAAAACTACAGCTCTCAGCCTTGCCTACCTCACAGGGCAGCTGTGAAGATAAAAGGGGAAGGGGAAGACAATGTTGACAGTCCTGAGCTCCTGGGAGGAGAATCAAGAGACAAAGATACAATAAGCAATAAATATGTGCAGTTTCACAGCTCTCAGCAAAACACACACACACAAAACATTTGGACACCATTGATATTTAAGCAAAATCACCGTGTTAAAAGTCTACAGCAGCTGTAAGATGTTTAATTATTTTATGGTTGTATCTGCAGATTCATTTGCATATTATATTTTTGTTTTATGGTGACTGTATATAAATAAATCAGCCCAATGACGTCAAGCAGGCCAGTGATGGTTCTGTGGGAGACATGGAAAATCAGGAGGGGGAGACTATAGTATCACATTTTTTTCTCAGCAGAAAGGAAACCTCATTTATTTCAAGGGTGTTACTTCTGAGTAAAATCCATAAATTGTTTTGCTTTGTTTAACCCTGTAAAGGCAGCACACCAAGGGAGTGAATGAAACAAGGATCATGAGCAAAATGCTTTAACAGACATAACCCAGTATCCTGCTTTTTCTGCTTCCCTGGGTGGAGCCCCTCCCAAGTCTCAGGTGCAGATGGTCAACATTCCTTCCTCTGTTGCCATAGCAGCAGTGATTAAACATCCTTAGCAATGGTGCTACCTGCAGAGTACTGAAGCATTGGAGCTGCCTTTGCCTTTTGTATTCTAAGTTTCTTCAGAAATGCTCAACTGGCTTCCTTTTCCTTTTAATGAAAGCTTAGAGTCTGTGGGTCCTGCAGGCATTGGGCCTACAACAATCCAACCCCTTCTACAAATCTGTTTGCAGCCCTGGTTTGGGGGTATTTTAGGATAGCTCTAGGCATCCACCTAATTACTTAGTGACCTTGGTGGGGGGCAGATGAGGAACAAGGACCCCAGGGATGTTTTGCTGAACTACAGAACAGTTGAGGGGCCCTGTGGCAATAATAAATATGAACTTTCTGTAAGTTGGGATTTTTTCCCTTTTTAGTTCTAGCTGTTTCGAGAGTGTAGAACTTGCACTCTTTCATAATTGTAACCTGAAGTACCCACAGACTTTGACTGCAACCTCTGCTACATCGAAGGCTTTGAAGATATCAAGAACAATTGATGCAGTTTCCTGTAGCAGCCATTCCCAACCTGATGCCCTCTTGACATTTTGGACTACAATTCCCATCATCTCCCAGTCAGCAAAGGTGATGAAGAGGAAGCAGTTCTGGCTTGAGACGGCTGACCAGCCAGCAAAATCCATTCTAGTCAGTGTGATGGGGTAGAGGCAGCAGGCAGCTCCCACCTTCTAGGACAATTTTAGTATTAATTTATTATGCAATTTGCATTTTTACAAAAAATTAAAAGTACACCTCCAGTGAAAATTCCTTTTTTTAAAAAAAGGAGCACTGTGATGATTCACACCTTTGAACCCATTCAGCGCTCACTTCTTTCAGGGAAGCTGTTCAGGAGTGACAGGCAAGGACACTGGCTGGGAAACAGAATACTTCCCACTGTTTCTCTCATCCAGCAGCCACAGTCTTATGTGCAAAGTAGTCATGCCACCCTCTGAACCCAGGGCTATTTGCACAAGTATATGCAGAGCTATCCTGTTAATTCTGCTTTACACGCTACGTGTAATTAGCACTTTTTTTAAAAAAAGCATTAAAATATGTTAATTTGAGCAGGAAAAAGAGACACTATACTCATGAGAAAATGATAGGTACAAGATGTTCTAGAAAACCTTGGGTACAACCAGCAACTTGCCCAGGAAAAGCAGCAGGAGAAATAATGTAACACTGCAGCTAGCAAAGATTTGCAGCCGAGATGGAGCCAATCGCTCACGTTTAGAGAAACAATAAAACAGCTCACAAAGCGCTACTTTGTATTTATAGCAGGCATGTGCAAGGGATACATCAGTTTTCCCCAATCTGGTGTCTTCCAGCTGTTTTAGACCTACAATTCTCATCAGTTCCAACCAGCATGGCTGTAGCCTTATGCTTCAGTCATATGGCCTGATGGGAAAATAAAATATGGTGGAAGCCCTGGTAGACACTGGCGGTGGAAGAGGAGTGTGGGGGAAGCGCACCGCCCCCGGCAGCGCGATCCCCAGGGTGCCATCGCGGCTGACCCCCCACCTGCCCCCCCACAGGTGGTGCACCCCACCCCCGGGACGTGCGCCAGCCCCGCCCCATCTGCTCTCCGCCCCCTGGTGCCGGAGCATGAAGCTCCACCACTGCTGGTAGATATGCCGGTGGATGTAGCAGCAGAACACTCAACCAGTTCAGCTGCTGTGCTAGCAAATGAGCTGGCAAAACACCTGAGAAAGAATGGAGCAGGACAAGAATTAGCACAGAGCAAAACCATGCCATTGTTGATGGTGCAACTTTTATTATTATTATTCATTTCATTTTTATATATTTTAAAGAAAAAAATCTCAAAGAGGTTTGCAACACATGAAAATGCCAAATAAAAGAACCCAGAGTAAAAAAATACTGAAGAAAGTCAGATATGAAGCACAGGCAATGACTGTTTCACACATGTTCAATATGTGCGTGACCATGCATGCGCACATCTCCACAACCAGGAAGTGGCTGGTGAAATGGGGGGGGAGAGGGAATGGTAATGGGAACAGGGTGGAGCGGTGGAAGGCCCAAGGCAGAGGACACCAAGGGAAAAAAATAGAAGAAAAGAAGAGGAAGGAAGGAAAAAGAAGAAAAATATAAGGGACTTCCAAATTTCCATCTGTCAGTTACATAAAAGAAATTATTCACACTAGAATGACATCAAACTGATCTACTTTCTGTTAGGCAATATTCTCCAATCTTCTGACCCAAATGTCTCAAATTAATTCATTTGCCTTTTCACCCAAAAAGTCCAAAAGCGGTTCTCTAATTATTGTTATTTGTAAATGTCGGCAATAGTTTTTTATCCAGCTAAATGTATCCTTCAGTTTCCAATGCAGTTTAAGTAATTATTCAAACAGTAAGAAGGAGAGAGAGAAATTCTAAAAGCTGAGGGTGTTTGATTTATGCAACTGGGCCTGACCCTGGATCTGAAGTTTGGATGCTGCTATCCCTGTGCCGGACGCAGGTGGCGCTGTGCGTAAAACCTCAGTGCCTAGGGCTTGCCGATCGCATGGTCAGCGGTTCGAATCCCCGCGGCGGGGTGAGCTCCTGTCCTTCGATCCCAGCTCCTGCCCACCTAGCAGTTCGAAAGCATGCTTAAGTGCAAGTAGATAAATAGGTGCCGCTTTATAGCGGGAAGGTAAACGGTGTTTCTGTGTGCTGCGCTGGTGCTGGCTCACCAGAGCAGCTTCGTCACGCTGGCCACGTGACCCGGAAGTGTCTCCGGACAGCGCTGGCCCCCGGCCTCTTAAGTGAGATGGGCGCACAACCCTAGAGTCAGACACGACTGGCCCGTACGGGCAGGAGTACCTTTACCTTTTTATCCCTGTGCCAGCCAGCCAGGCCTGTGGCATCACCTCCCATGTTTCAAGTGCAGCCCAAGGGGGGGGGGCAGGAGAACTACCTGAGCTGAATGGAAAGAATGTTAATGGCACTTCATCCAGGTCCATCTTGGCTGTTTCTTAGTGCAGACTCAGGACATGGTGCCTGAGTTTTCACAACTGTCACCTGCCATGAACCACCATTGGCAGCAGATATGTTCTCAGCTTATGAAAATATTTTATTCTCTTGTTAAATCTGATTATTTCTGCTGTTAAGACAGTGGGGTTTTTTTAAAAAAATAAAGTTTTTCATAATACAAAAAGAGAAAAGAATGTAATCTAAATTCTTTTATTCTATGGTTCTGTTTTCTGAATTTTTGAAGCACCTTCACTTGATTCCAATAAATTTTGACAATGTCACCTAGCTACAGTGGATATGTTCCACCAGTAGTGGTTACCAATGGCTGTTGTCCATAATGGCTGTGTTCTGCCTCAACCACTGGAGGGAGGAAACCTCTGCATGACAGCAGTTGCTGTCACTCTTAGGTCCTGCTTCTAATTAGCCACTGCAAGAACAGGCTGCTGGGTGTAGATGGGCCTTTGAGAGAAATCCTTTATGTGGAAAAAAAACCCCACAATATTTGTTTTTCGGTGGGGGTGGGCTCTACCTTTTATTATTTAAATTGTCTGTCGTGTGGCACAGTGGCGTAGCGTGGGGGTGCAGGGGGGGCCGGCCGCACCGGGCGCAACATCTGGGGGTTAGGGTTAGGGGGCGCAAATCCACGGGTTAGGGGGTGCAAATTACTTGCCTTGCCCTGGGTGCTGACAACCCACGCTACGCCACTGGTGTGGCAATCACTGCTGGTATACTAATGACTTTACATTTCCTCCCTTATCTTTACAATAAATAAGATGTTATCCTGCCCATTTCACAGCTGAGGTTGAAGCAGCGATTTCTTTGCTCAGCGGACACTGCATTTTGGAGTCGGACGCTGGCAGAAGCCGACCCAAAACAGAATCCCCGTTCGAGGAGCGCGCTTTCCGAGGACACAATCCCCGGGCTTTATAAAAAGCGTCTTGAGCAATCCCGGCCTATAGGGATAGACAGATGCCCAGATGTGTCCGTAGAGGGCGAGAGGCGGCGAACTGAGTGTTCAGTCAGAATAAGCGACCCAGAACCAGGTCCAAGTCGCCAATACAGTGGTGCCTCAGGTTACATACGCTTCAGGTTACCGACTCCGCTGACCCAGAAATAGTGTTTCGGATTAAGAACTTTGCTTCAGGATGAGAACAGAAATCGTGCTCCGGTGGCGCGGCAGCAGCAGGAGGCCCCATTAGCTAAAGTGGTGCTTCAGGTTAAGAACAGTTTCAGGTTAAGAACGGACCTCCGGAACGAATTAAGTACTTAACCCGATGTACCACTGTATAAGCCGGGGAGCTTCCTCTGCGCTCCCCCTTCCATGATGGTTGTCGTCTTGGGCAGCTGAACCATCCATGCCCCCCGTGGCCGAAATAGGAACATTTTTTGTGCGCGCGGGATGGGGGCTCTCAATCCAGCCAGCTCTATCTTGAATTACAGAAACGTGGGCAAATGAGGATGAACAACCGGGTGGTGCTGGTGGTGAGATTCACCAGTTTTTCGCAGCAGCACCATCATCACCACTAGTGAACAGAGCTTCTCATTTCTGGCTCTTTTCGCGTTGAAAGAGCTCCCCACCCCGAGCAGGAATGGATGCTCGGCGCTGCTGTTGCTGCCTCCTTTCCCCTCCGCAGCCCCACTGCGCGGCCGCGGCAAGGTGCTCCGCAGCGCCCCCACCCGGCGCAAGTGGGAAAGCGGCGGCCAGGAGGCGGAGACTCCAGTTCCCAGCGCCCCAGGCCGGGCAGCCGCAGTCCGAGCCGCCGCTTCTCTTCCAGCCTTGTCAGCAGCGCAGCGCGTCGGGATCGCCGCTGAGCTCGGAGAGGGAGAGAGGGAAAAGAGAAAGACGACCAGCTCAGCATGGCCAGCCGGGCGTGGGTCGGGAGGCTGCGCTGAGCACTCGGGGCCGGGCGTGCTCGCTCGGCGGCTGCGCTTAGCCAGAAAGGGAGAAAGTGACGCTCCTGCTGCTGCTGCTGCGCCCCCGAAGGATGCAGGAGGCGGCGATGGTGCTGGCCGGGGGCTGCCCCCCTCCTTCCCCGCCGCCGCCGCCGCTGCTGCTGCTGCAGTGCTAGAGTCCTCGTCTCCCTCCCCCTCCTCCTCCTCCTCCTCCTCCACCTTCTACCTTGAAGAAGAAGGGCCATGTAACCGCCTCCTTCCGCCTCCCCCAGCCCGGGATAGCCACCGATCTCCCCAGCTCTCCCTCTCCTCCTCCTCTTTCCCGAGCCCGTCGCGGCGCTCTCTGGCCAAGGGCGCAACCATGAAGAAGCAATTCAACCGCATGCGGCAGCTCGCCAACCAGACCGTGGGCAGGTAAGGGAGGAAAGTGGTTTGGGGCTGGGGGTCCAAGGTAAAAGCACATCGCCTCGGCTTCCAACGCCCCTTTCTGCCCCAGCGGACGCTGGTGCGCCAAGGAGCGGTGCTCGGGAGGGTGTGGGTTAGGTACCGAGTGCAAATCATCCCCCTCCCTGTCTCTAAACTCGGTTTGTTTCGAGGGCTGTTTTGGTGAAGCTGCCTCCATTACATGTTTTGGTTTCTATATTCCTTCGGTCACAGCTTGTGCATTCCCCTCCTCCAATTTCCTATGGTTCTTCCCGCCTCTCTCTCTCTCTCTCTCTCTCTCTCTCTCTCTCTCTCTCGTTTACACACCCGCTGAGAGGCTGCTGTGGTTATATTGGGAAAGAGATCTTCATCCTTTGACTGCTAGCCTATGCTTAGAAAATGGAAGGGCTTCTTTCTGCTACCCCAAAGCCCTTACCTGAGGCTTCAAGGTGCTTCCTATGCTGCCTGGCCTCTGCTGGGTTTGTTCCCCAAGTAGTTTTATTCAGGAAGCTCTTGCGGTATGAAAACTCTGCCAGTTCCCCTCTACTTGTATAGGTTTTATCAGAACCAGCTGCTGACAGGCAGGAGGGACAGGTAAGCAAGCTAACAGAAACCACTGGAAGGCATAAAAAGTCTGGCAAGGGGCAGTAATGGCATTTAGCAGACTTTGCCTTCCGAGTTAAGACTGTGGTCCTAACCTCACTTAGCTGGGAGTAAGCCCTATTGGTTACAGCTGGACTTAGTTCTGAGTAGACATGGTTAGGCTTGCAGCCTCAAGCTGGCAGAAAAATCTCCCTGGAGAGTCAGCTGCTCAGACTATAGCTATGGGGTGTCCTTTTCACCTCAGTTATTGCTTATCTCAGAATTTCTCTCTCTCTGCTCACCTCAGGATTTATTGCTGTTTATGCTAGCGAGAATCAGCTGTTATTGGTTGGGGAGCTGGCCTAGCTGGCTTTTGAAGGAAGGAAGGGCCGGTGAGCCCTGCTGCTGCATGATAAGGGAGACTTGCTTTTGAATATTTCAAATCTGAGCATCTTTCTTCTGCCCTTGCTGTGGCGGCCAGGATCAGTCTGGACCTGTGAGAGTGCTGTGCAGGCTCTGATATGCTGGCTGGGCCTTCTGTTCACAGCATTTGCTTGCTTTAATGGGAATGCTTGCTGCAAAACCTTTTGAGAATTATATCATGTCTCTATAGAGGTTCTCTACCCCCCTCCCCAATCTTATTCCTGAATTATGTCCCATTTTTTGGATAGAGGTATGAGGCAGATGGAAGGGTCAGTGAGAGAGGGAGGAGCTATGTGGCTTTCATGGAATGCTATAACACAGGGGGCAAAAATTGTCTGGGGAGAAATCTCGCTGTGCTTTGCAACCTATTTGTTTGATTTCTTTTCTTCTCCTGACAGCCTTAATGGGGGAACAGGGGATGTGCTGAGCAGCTCTTCCAGTGTTATGCCTGCGGACTGTCCAGATGGGCAGTGCATCATTCATTCGCGCCAATCTATCCAGCTGACATGTGTCCATCTTTGCATCGCTTCCTCTAGCAGCTGTGAGCACTGGCTTTCCCTACAGCCTCCGGGGATGGCTAGCCAAATGGGTCTGCCTCTATCTATGGCTTGCAGTATTAGGGAAGTTTTTATTCTTCATTTCTCCGGATATTGCAGCCTGGCCCTGTGCTACGGCTCCATTGCTAGCATGCCTTTCTGGTAGTTGACTCAGTCCTTGTTGAGAAATCCGATCACGTCAAACTTGGGTTTAATTGTGGTAGCAGAGGTGGCCCTGCTGTGCAGGCTGCTTTTGATAAGTGTGGTGAAAAAGCTCTTCTGCACAGGCAGCAACAATCCCACCCCCAATTTAGTGGTCCATTTCGAATCCCCAGGAAAAAAATGACTCTGCCTCTGAAACAATGAGGTGGGGTTGGCTTGTTTTCCTTTCTCGGCAATCAGTTGGTGTAAGAAACCAAATGCCTTATTGGTCAGTAACTTGGCTGTGAAAGCAGGCGGCTAGGCTGTTTAGCCGAGGGCATGTGTGCTACTTGATGGGGAGACGGCTTAAGGCATTGGTTCTGCTGTTGCAAAGCCTGTCAATGGGACTGTGGAGCCAACAGGCATAATAGCAGCCAATTTGCTGAACAAATGACCTACATTAGACATTGTAGTGGGAGGTGGCTTGGTTGGGGAGGAAACCGATGGGCATAGATGTAATTGTACGATGTGCAAAGGTAATGTGACAGGAGTCATGTGATGGGTTGAAGCTCTATCTCTTTTGCTTGTTGTCTGAATAAAGGTACCACTTCGACCAGCACTAAAAAAGGGGGGGGGGCATCCATTGTGAGCCAGAAGGATGCACCTAGTTTTCATGTTAGTTGCATTTGTGTGCACACAGTTGGTGACCTCAGGCCTAGATGTATTATGCATTTGTGTAGAGTCCTTTGTCTAACTTTCAGCATGAATAGCTGCTTTTAGATAAGCAGCAATTAATTGCCCTGATCCAGCTTATCCACATGAGCCATGCATATTTTGGCTGTCCCCAGTGTGACAACCTCTCTTTAATTTTGGGTGGGGGCGGTGGCTGGGGGGAGGGCAGTTGAGAAGAACAGATATTTGACAGACCTGCTGAAACTTCCAGCCAGCTGATGTGACCAAAAGGTTCTGTTATTGACTATCCCTGGGTTTCAAAACCATGACTCAGATCTTTAAAATCACATAATAGGTTTAGAACCAGTGAGATTATATAAATCCTAGTTCACTTTTGTGCATTTTCCCATTTGTGGGAAACAAAATTGGTCTTTCTGGGAGCTTTTCTGCTGTCAGTGTTAACTTTCACTCCTTCTGTTCCTATTTCTATTAGTAAGCTGTTATTTCTGATTAAGTATCTGTCAGTTCTTAGTCACTTTGGTGCCATTCACTATAGTTAAACAGGATGCCTCATAGACAATATCCCTTATCTTGTTTTGAGTATGCTTGTGTGCACATGTGGTAACAGATCTTGGGCATTGGCTATGTTGGAGCCTGGCCACATGGCAGCATTGCATGCATAGAGACTGCACTGTCCCTCAGTTACTTTGTTTGGAGTCTGTGAGTTTTATATTTATTTTCCATGGAAATAGGATGTATGATAGATAACCTTATGGCCTTTGTTCTGCTTGGGATTCAAAGATATTGAGAAAGAACTGCCGTTGAGTTCACAAGGCAACTTGGCTTGTGTTGGAGACAGTGAGAGAATTTCAGGTTCAGGTTCATTTTGCTACCTTTCTACTCAAGGCAGTTTACAAGCTGAAGAAACAACAACATATACAACAAAGATCATACATCATATAACAATGCAATCCAATACAAATAAGCCATAATAAGATATGCCTTTAAAATAAACAATTTATATTAATTAATGTAATATTCAACAATCCATGAGCATATAATAATACACAACAGCGTTAACTCTCAAAATATCAGCAAACAATAATTAAGCAGAAATTCACTCTCAATTATTACATTGAATAATTACTAAACTACAATCAATAAAAATAACAGCAAGTCACAATACCAAATACATAAAATGCATTACACAATACAATACATTTAAAAAACATTGAATTGAGCAACTATTATGAAATTATTTTTGAGAGGCTGAGATGTTTGGTAGTTGTTAGAACACTAGATTGAATCAGGTGGTCATTAGACGAATAAACCATGTTAATTTTGCTCTCTGTTATACAGAACAAGAGATAATAAAATCATAGAATTATAAAGTTGGAGTGGACCACAAGGGTCATCTAGTCCAAGCCCCTTCAATGCAGGAATCTTTTACCCAGCTTGGAGCTCATGCTCTACCAACTGAGCTATCCCTTCACTTGGCAAACTTCTGTTGCACTGTATATATAAAGGAAATTTGGTTCCACTCATAATGGTTGGATGGGAGGTTGCTGGAGCCAGCGATTGCAGACCTAGAAGGGAACAGTTGTGGGGAGGAAGAGCTAAGGAAGATTTGATGTCATTAGAGGCCTCGGTCTTACAAAAAGTGTCCACCTTCAAATTATATTCAGATTTTGGTGTTCAAGGTGGCAGTATATACAGGCTCTTTTTCATTAAGGCTCTGAAGTGCAGGCAGAAAATGCAGCAGAAAGTGGAATTGCTTATGGCTTCCTATTGTACTCTGTGCCATCTCTGTGCAAACGGAGTGGGTTCTTTCCATTTCTCTACTGCATTCTGATGCCTCATATGGAAAATGAGGTTGCTGGGTGCTGCCCATGATGACAATAAGCTAGAGAGGAAAGGGCTTCCCCTTACACCTCTTCATTTACATAGTGCATAGTACGGTGGCCTTTGTTCCCAGGAAGCACTGAGAGGGATAGGGAGCCTGGCCTTCTAGATGTGATGTTCTTGGCCCCAGCCAGCATAGCCAGTGATGAAGGATGATGGGAGCTATAGGTCAAAAAATATCTTGAGAGCCATAGGTTCCCCATTCCTGATCTAGGGTGTGGATGTGGTTTATGGAGTCTCCTTAGATCTTAACAAACCTTGCTGTCTTGCATGACTGCCATTGCCTGGTGACAGTTCATCCTTTCCTCACTTTCTCAGTTGGGGGTGTTCATCCATCTTATTTTCCTTTATATTCAAATTTCAGAATAAAATGAGGGAGGAGACACAAGGGTGTGACAACAGCACATCTTCCGGGCCTCTGGTACCACTGAGAAGATCTCCTTTCCCCTTACTTTGCCTCCATGTATTACCTGCTTCAGAAAAGCCTCCAACACCATATGCTCTAACACATGCTCTAGCTGTGCACTGAGTGGACATCTCCACTGAACTGTGAAATAAAGGAGGCACTGGGTGCTTATTTCTTTCCTTTGCATTCTAACCAGCTTGGATCTGAGGCTGCTGCTTCTGTGACCATCACAAAAATCTATAAGAACTATGGCCCATGTCTAGCATCCTCTTCTCACAGTGGTTGACCAGATGCTTGTGGAAAGCCAGCAAGCAGGATTCATGCACAAGAACACTCCGCCTTCCTGTGGCTTCCAGCAACTGGTATTAAGAAGCATTGCAAATAGCCATCGATAGCCGTCTCTTTCATCATACCAGGTTGCCAAGGGAACCTTCCTTTAACAAGGGTGAGCCAAGGAGCCAAGGCAATCTTTCTCTCAGTTAGACAGACAGACAGACAGACAGACAGACAGACACACACACACACACACACACACACACACACACACACTTTCCTGGATTGGCATAGTAGATACTGTTTTTTCCCTTCTTGCATTTCCTTAGAACTTCCTTCTTTGATTGGACAGATTAAGGCTGTCACT